>NC_088242.1:64714826-65333993 GCF_036934945.1 Oncorhynchus masou masou | reverse complement strand
CGCACATTTCGAAATTGCACCTTGTGTGGTCTACTAATCAAACTCGCAACAGGAAGTTGAGACCCCGACGGAGTAAAACAATATGAGGGCCTTCAAAAGGTGGGCGGTGGCCCGCATGCCCATCCATGTAGTAGCGTTATTAGGGGTAGTTGGCCACTCACTGGGTGTGCTACTGATCTCCTGCCCAGCTGGAGTAGGGTCTGCTCCCATACCTGGATCCATCTTCCCATTAGGAATGGGCTGCGTGGAGGCTTTATGGGGATAACAGGGAGAGACAGTGTTAAACAAACATCTCTAACGCCTCACACATGGTTTACACATAGATGCCAACTTGTGGAATCATGTGATGAATATAATCATTTGATGACCAGGAATCATTTGCTACTACAGGGCTGATTTATTAGCTGTGGAGTGCACAGAACATACTAAGGAATGCAGAACTGTTCCTTTGGGGCAGAGTTGGAACCTGAGAGTGAATGCCAACATTTCATTGAAAAGTGATTTGTCTATGTAACCCAGAAGTAAAATCTTGAGTAATCTGGTCACCTGCATAAATCTGTTCATGGAATATTATAACGTGATTTATGAATTATTGGTGAGTAAGTGACATTGTGCCAAGTGTAATAAAGAGAGAAATGTAATAAACTGCCCATAACTTTAACCAGTCACAGAACAGGTTGTGATTTTTGATCTGAGATTCTCTCTCATAGGGTAAATCAATGTCACCTTATTCCTCACACAGGGCTCTGGTGGAAAGGTAGTGCATGATTTGGTTGAATGGGAAGCTATTCCCCATAGAAATAGGCCTATGTCCTCTACCGGATCAACCCCCATGTCCACCCTCCCTACTGTCTTCCTCTCTACCACTTAGAAACTGTCTCAAAATACAGAAAAAAAATGCAATAATAAGAATCCAACCATAATGTGATACATAATGAAAGCTAGTGAGGCAGCAGATGTTATTTTATAACCCAAACTGGATTTCACTATTCAGGATGAATATATAGCTCAGTGGTGCACAGCAGTACCATAAATATTTTACATTAAACGATTTATGCATTTATGCAGAGAGAGGTCACATAAAGCATTGAGAATTTGAGCCAGTGCAGACAAAGAGTTGTGAGTCATTCTGTTGCACTGTCAGTAGTTTAGCAGTGCTCCTCTCTTTCCCCCTCTCCCTTATCTGGTCACAACAGGGGGAGCCCTCTTCAAACCAACTCCTCAGAGGACACGCACAGAAAAACAAACTTTCAAGTCTCTATGGAATATGTTTTCATGAATCTGAGTGTAATCAAAACACAGCTTTTCCATTTTGATTGTAGCTTCTTATTTCAGCAACCAGAGCTGACTATGTAAATACAAATGATTCCTTGCACTTGAAAATGTTTCTATAATGTGGGTTATAGCTTTTATAACTATTGCCATTTGTCTTATATAACACTAAATGCCCAAACATAGTGAGCTACAAACAACAGTGGATATTGAAGTGAGAGTTCTGAGTTTTATTCCACAATCCTTTTCACACCCCAACACCAGGGGGCGAGGTTAGTTCTCTAACTTTCCAGAGTCAGACCAAACTTGTGTGTGGGTGGTCTGTTATAAGAATCCTTCTCTAAGTTCTCAGAGTCAGCACTTCCAAGAAAATGTTAGGGATAGTTCTAAATGTCAAAAAGTCATTCAGTTTCAACAGGTAAATATGGTGTTAGTTCTGCTCTTCACTTTTTTAATATCAACTTTTACCATCTCAGCTGAGAAGACTGTATTAGAGATTGCATGATAATACATCTTGACAGAAGTTTTGAGGAGAATGACGAACATGCAGACGTGCAGTATATTTAGAGATTCATATGATTAAATGAATCACCTTCAAAGCACTAAATGTTTGAGTCGCCTTGGAAACAGTAGGGAAGTACAGTATGGACAGAGAAGAGAAGTGATATTATAGTGATGTGTTTTAGTGATTCTGGCTAGACCAGTTCTTACATGGCATTGATTAATAACACAACTGTTCCGTCCAGTAGAACTGAAGATATTTAGTTGATACATCTGTAAAAGTCTTGTACAACTTTTAGGATATATTTTTTTCTTATATCGATTAATGTCATAGTATTAAAGGTTTCATCGTGGAGATTTGTCTGCTTTGGTGTTTTTTTGTTGGAATAAAAGTCGTCAAAATATATTTATATTAGGCTAAATGTGCTATTTGAAATTGTCTTAGAGTGTGTCTTTAGTTTAGGCTTCCTATCCACAGCCCACCACTTTTCTCTCTCTGGGGTGTCACCAGGTGTCTAAAGAAGAACATCTTACTGTATATAAATATTTCAGTTTTAATGTCACGTGCAGTACAGTGAAATGCCTTTCTTGCTAGCTCTAAACCCAACAATGCAGTAACCAATATCAACGTAGCACTAAAAATAGCATAAGGTATTCACACAAACTCACTGCTCTCTCACAGGTGATAACACTGACTGGACAAAGGTTGCTGGTTCAACATTTTGCCAGAAGCAATGCATTAATGTACCTAAGGACATTCTACCCTTTGAAAATTCTGCACTTGAGTATTGAAACTGATTATTTTTAGGCTCAGGGGAAGCTTTGTGGTGGTGAGCTGTCATCCTGTCACAGCAATCCTATGGCAAACATCCTATGACAAACATGTTTTATAAACGTTATGTTTTACTGACATGAGATTATTTACTTGAGATGTATTTGTATTTTAAAGGGTCCTATTTTATTGAAATAAATTGTAATCATTTTCTTCAAGATACCAAAATGAAAGACAAAGCAAAAAACAGCAATCTGTATGTAATATTATGTATGTTACAAACAGCCATTCCTTACCTCCTACCTCCACCTCCTTCTCCTGTAAATCCTCCTCTCTGGCCCGGCCCTGTGGTTCTCCTGGCTCTTTAACAGATGGTGCCATAGAAGAGGCCCCCTCCTCATCTGAGCCAGAAGGCAACATTCCAGACACAGTGGTTTCTTCCATCTCAGTGACCACCACCCCAGGGTGCTCAGTGGGGCTGGCTTTCTGGGTCCCATTCCCCTCAACCGTCATTCCTATGCCAAGGCTTTCTGTGGCTGCCCCCTCTGAAGCATAACCCTCAACCCATGCTGTTGATTTTACTGGGCTGGCCTCAGTGGGTGCAGGCTGGTCTGTGTCCAATGCTTCCATTACCTCAGTGGTGCTCTCTGCTCCCCTTTCTCCAGGGGCGGAGGTGGTGTCCTGGGTGTCAGGCTCTGAGGTGATGGTGGTCTCTGGCTGGGCTCCATCCTCAGGTCCTGTGGCCTCACCTTTGTGAAAAACAGACCAAACATATTCAGTACCAGTCAAACGCTTGGACACACCGACTCATTCAAGGGTTTTACTTCATTTGTACTATTTTCTACATTGCAGAATAATAGTGAAGACATCAAAACTATGAAATAACACATGTGGAATCATGTACTAACCAAAAAAATGTTAAACAAATCAAAAGATATTTCATATTTTAGATTCTTCAAAGTAGCCACTTTTTGCCTTGATGACAGCTTTGCACACTCTTGGCATTCTCTCAGACATCCTAGTTGTGAATATCTGAGGAAATCCGTTCTGCCAAAATTCCAGAGGAAGATAGTGTAGGCCCTGTCCAGGGGCTATACTTGTACATCAAGCTGCCATATGCTACAGAATTAGGACAGAGGCTCCTGCCCGAATGGGCCGTTCTGGCTTAGATAATGCTTACTTGTCCAAGGCTTACTTACTAATAGATAGTGAGCAAAAAGACAAATTCAACTCAATTTTCAAACTAATCAGATGTTGATGTTGCCAATTAATTTAATGATTACTTCATTGGTAAAGTGGGCAAACTTAGGTGAGAAATGCCAAAAACAAAAGCATTGTAAGTTTAAATTTAGTAAAGTTAGTGTGGGAGAGGAGGAAAAAGTATTGTTATCGATCTGTAATGACAAACCTCCTGGCATTGACAACTTAGATGGAAAGCTACTGAGGATGATAGCTGACTCTATAGCCACTCTTATCTGTCATATATTTTATCTGAGCCTCGAGGAAAGTCTTTGTCTTCAGACCTGGAGGGAAGCCAAAGTCATTCCGCTACTAAAGAGTGGTAAAGCGGCCTTTACTGGTTCTAACTGCAGACCTATCGGCTTGCTGACAGCACTTAGCAAACTGTTAAAATTACAATGCTATTTCTCTGTAAACAAATGAACAGCAGACATTCAGCATGCTTATAGAGAAGGGCACTCGACATGTACTGCACTGACACAAATTACTAATGATTGGTTGAAAGAAATTGATAATAAGAAGATTGTGGAAGTTGTACAGTCAGATTGCAGTGCATACTTTGATATTATTGATCATAACCTGTTGTTGAGAAAATGTATGTGTTATGGCTTTCAACCTCTGCCATATCGTGGATTCAGAGTTATCTATCTAATAGAACTCAGAGGGTTTTCTTTAATGGAAGCTTCTCTAATGTCAAACATGTAAAGTGTTGTGTACCACAGGGCAGTTCTCTAGGCTCTCTACTCTTTTCTATTTTTACCAATGAACTGCCACTGGCAATAAACAATGCATGTGTGTCCATGTATGCTGATGATTCAACCATGTACACATCAGCAACCACAGCTAATGCAACCACATCCAATGAAGTCACTGACAACCTTTACAAAGAGTTGCAGTTTGTTATGGAATGGGTGGCCAGAATAAACTGGTCTTGAACATCTCTAAAATTAAGAGCATTATATTTGGTACAAATCATTCCCTAAGTTAGGGTTAGACCTCAGCTGAATCTGGTAATGAATGGTGTGGCTGTTGAACAAGTTGAGCAGACTAAATGACTTGGTGTTACCTTAGATTGTAAACTGTCATGGTCAAAACATTTAGGTTCAATGGTTGTAAAGATGGGGAGAGGTATGTCTGTACTAAAGAGATGCTGTGCTTTTTTGACACCACACTCAACAAAGTCCTGCAGGCTCTAGTTTTATCTCATCTGTTTTATTGTCCAGTCATATGGTCAAGTGCTGCAAAGAAAGACCTAGTTAAGCTGCAGCTGGCCCTGAACAGAGTGACACGTCGAGCTCTTCATTGTAATCAGAGGGCTAATATTAATACTATACATGCCAGGTGCTCTTGGCTAAGAGTTGAGGAAAGACTGACTGCGTCACTTCATGTTTTTATAAGAAAGATCACTGTGTTTGGAAATTCCAAATTGTTTGCATAGTCAACTTATACACAGCACTGATACACACCCTTACCCCACCAGCCACTTACCCCAGGTCCAGAACACATTCAAGGAAACATACAGTATTATACAGAAGGGAACAGCAAACCTGGTTTCAAAAAACAAGTAAAGCAACAGCTCATGGCACAATGCCTCTCCCCCATGTGACCTACTTGTTGTGTTTATGTACAGTATGTGTAACTGATATACACGCATACACACTACATGTTCAATTGTAATGTCTTTTCGTTATTTCGATACGTGTCGGACAGTAGCTGTCGCTAATGGGGATCCTAATAAATCAAAGTGTAGCTGCGGCATGGCATACTGTATGAAATACAGAGGAGAGTGAAAAGGTTATGATTTTGATGATGTGACTGGTGAAAAAGACAGGACTGACCTGCAGCATCTGTCACCTGAACACTCTCTGGTCCTGTTGAATCGGGGTTGATGGCTGCATCACAGTTCTTGTCAGCCAACTCTGTCAAAAACAGAAGTTTGGATCAGGGATGAGGAACAAAGCACAAATGTGTAATTATCTTCAGCACATGTTATAGTCCAAGTTCTAAGAATGGCGAGGATGGGAAGAGTCATTAAGATTTATGTGTGTTTTAAGGGATCATTGTGCCAAAACTAGGCCCGGTTTTCGGGAAGACACATACGTTTCCCAAATCACCACAAAGGGAGAACGTTAACTAAGTGCGTTGTTGGAGCATGTGTCGATACTGGTAGGATCGGGAGAAAGGCAGCGCTAATCTTGGATGAGCTTTCTCCATTCAAATCTTACCATAACATTGGTATTATTCCACAATACTGACTGACGGCAGATCAGCTCCTAGAGAAGTATTATCACCTATATGGCTGCTAATATTGATGCTTTTTCTAATGCTTACCTTTAATAATGCACTAAATCACAGATTTGTGAGATCATTGCTCACATTTGTTTTTCCACATCATGAAACATATACTGAAGAATTACAGACAATAGCCTACAATTATCAAAATAGAACTCGGTTGAACATGAAATAGATTTTAATATGAGTTAAATATGTAGGCCAATGTGCTATGTATCCAATAATGTATATATATTTTTTGATTGCCGTCATCTCGGTTTTAATTTGAAGCATATTTTTATCCTTTATTTGTTTGTAACAATTGCAAAGAACATTGGCATCTTTATATTTGTAGGCCGAGTCAACGTCGTTCTGAAGTTATTAGCATTCACGAGAACGATAAACATCTCAATTCTATGTTTCGTGGAGATCTTCTGTGTATAAATCACTCAAATAACGGAGGACAAAACAGAACAAAAATTCTGATAAAACTCCAGTTCCTCGCAATATAATGACAACTCTCAATAAAGATTGTTTAAAAAGAAGACCAGCTTTATACGACAATAAAACAAAGGGCAAAAAAAGCATTTAATAACGCACTGTTCTATAAGTGGTCTGAGGCAGTTGGTAATTAATGAATGTTTTCAAGTTCAACTTAAGTAACAATAGTTTTGAGAAACAGCTCTGAGAATGAGTGATGCTCCTACAAAGGTTCTAACAATTATCTTAGCATTAACATACTTTTGGGAAACCAGGTCCTGGTCAATATGAGCTATGAAAAAATAAAAACTCACCTGATGCATTGAAACAGAAGGCATCAAAGGGTTTTTCCGGAGAGACTTGATGGAAGAAGACTCCAGTCGTGTTGTTGGCACAGTTAACATGAGCCTTTTGTCTGAGGATGGTGGTGCTTCCGTTGCTGATCCAACCATATCTAGAATCAAATGGCAAATAGCATTTAAGATCCAATTGCTATAGTATGTTAGCCATTAGCTTGTAGCTTACAAAACAGAATTATCAGCAATACTCAAGATGTATGTCAAATATAGGTAAAAAAGTACGTAGTTAAAGTAGAGGTGAAGCAAGATAGCACAATACTTTTTATTTTTGGTGGGTGCTTGTACATGATCTAAATAGGAGATTAAATGTCAATTAAGTTAAACAATAATTTGTATTGACACAATAAATCAATACTGCGAGCAGTGTTTAAGTTGAGATAAGGAACACCATACAAGGCTCCGTAATCATACAATTTATTGACCATTACCGTTTTCCCTGCAAAACCCCCCCGAAACCGAAAGGTCCATGTTGGTCTATGCTGGTCAGTGCTAGTGTGACTAGCATGATCTAGCTGGTAAGGCTGTCCGACTAGCAAGTCAAGCTGGTGATGCTGGTGACCAGCTCATGCTGGTATGCTGGTGATGCTGGTATGCTGGTGACCAAGCTGGTCCATGCTGGTCAAGCATGGTCTAGTTGGTCAAGCTGGTCTGACAAGCATGGTAAAACCACGTCCCATCATCAAATTTCCCAGCATCCTCTATTGCAGTTAGATTTTTTAAAATGTAATATCTGTGTTTTTGCATGTACATTGATTGATTCATCAATTGTATGCTACACAAATAAAAATTACATATTTGTTTCTAAACTAATCCAATCTGTTAGTTTGATTGATTGCACCGTTACTGAAATGGTGGTCCAGTTTAGATAGTCTCAATTAGTCATCATCCTAACCCTGGCATTCATACTGAACACTTTCAATTGTTGGATATCCCCACTGTGTCTGGATACTAATAGGAATGAAACATCACTTTGTAAACCAGCAAAATGTGACTTGCAGGCCTTTTGATATGTAATGTATTGTCTTAAATAATTAGGCACTTTGGTGTTGGTTTTTCTGGTGACCAGCTAGTACTGGTTATCAGAATATCAACTTCACCAGCATAGGTTGTACAGTTGCCATGGCACTATATTGGCAGCCTAGGCAGAGAGCCCCTGTATATTTTGTAAATATTTAAGTTTTTTTTTATTAATCAATTTACTTTATTTTTGTTTTTGAATAGCCACATTAGTATAGATTTAGTCTGGATAAACAAACAAAACATCCTTCCCAAGATTTAATTGCAAACCAGCTTTTGAAAGTTGGCAAGTAAATAATGCTAGCTACAAGCTGTTTTGATTTCAGTACATTGGCCTACATTGGGATGTTTCTACGGTCTCGATCCAAGAGTGGGACTACAATACAGTGACAAGTTGGCAGTGAGGAATTCATTGCTCAAGAGTATTTCTCAAAAGTTATGTGTGGACTGAATCCTGCATGTGGAGCTAAAATACAAACTGCATCTCATTCTACAAGTGTCCTACCACTACAGAGAAGACAGACGTGGAGACTCTTTGAGCTACCTGCCTGCCCCTGGACAACCTGATCTAACTGCTCAGCTCCTCCTGTTGACCACCTGCACCTCCTTCTGCTCAAACCTTGTGCTATTGACTGTCTCTCCATCTGTTGGAGGCGTGAAGTAACGTACTGAGGACTTAGTAGTCCAGACCTTCTGCATACTCACATCCTTCATATTTTTTAATGATGTTTGTTTTGTTTTTAAAGTGTTTTGAGATACGTGTATGTGCCGTCTACTGCAATTCAGCTTTAAGCTGCTAAGTATGGCCGAAATGTAAAAAAAAAAATCACAACCAAGTCTGATTACCAGCAAAAGCAGCACTAGTTACCATCATATGCTGGTCTATGCTTTTTTTCAGCAGGGGTGTTTTTGATTTAGAGAACGTCATTCAATGAGTGATAAGCCTACCACATTTTTTTAAACACTTACAGAGGGGATTGACAAGTATTTTCCAGTGGCCATACTAGTATACCAAAAACATATGTCCGATACATACGTAGCTTGATTCTAAGTGGTATGCTCGTGTGAATATTGGAACAGGACCAATAGTCTCAGGGAAACATCGAGCTGATCTCTTTCCTTTGAATCAGCTGTTGTTTACCCTTTGATAAGGCACGTCCTGGGGTTCCTAAGCGGAGGCTCAGTTGTTATGAAGACAGGTGTGTGACCTCACCTGCAGGTCTCTAGGCCATGGGCATGGGCCTCGATGACCTGTTCCCTGCTGGCAATGGTGATTCCCAGACTCTCACACAGCTTCTTGGCCAGGTCCAAGGTCAATGAGTAGCGATCTGGTCCTTCCACGTGGAACACTCCGGCATGGCTGCAGCTACGCGATTTCACTGTAGCTGAGGGAAGGTGGAGAGGGTGGGAGAGAGGTTAGTTTTGAGGAAATTCACCTGTGAGACACTGTGACTGCATGGCGGACATTTTGTTACTATGAATTTGAAAACTATCATATGTCGACTTCATCAAAAGACTGAAAGAGCACAAGGTGGAAGAAAGGTTACTTTTCAATATGTCTGAAAATAACTAGGCATTGCTCTTGTCAGGTTAGATGGTCAGTTTCACATACCTAACTAGGCACAAGACCAACTGGTGACAAACAAAACAGATGGGTCAAACAAATTCATTTCCCACTGGCATTTGCAATAAAGTTTGTATTCACAATCAAGTTCCCATCACAATTTTCCCTTTGCTCTTGGCAGGTCAGGTGGTCAGTTTCACACAACGTACTAGACACAAGATCAACTGATGACAAATAAAATAGATGGGTGAAACAAATTCACAATGTTGGGTTAACAAATGTATAACAGACATGAGAAACACACCACAGGGCACACAAATCAAATTGTATTGGTCACATACACGTATTTGCTGATATAATTGCGGGTGTAGCAAAATGCTTGTGTTTCTAGCTCCAACAGTGCAGAAATATCTAACAAGTAATATCTAATCATTTCACAGCAATAGACACAATACACTGGTTGAATCAATATTGTTTCCACATCATTTCAATTAAATTATGTTGAACCAACGTGGAATAGACTTTGAATGACGTCTGTGTCCAGTAGGATTTAAAACCTCTTAAGGATCTGACCCTTTTTAAAATTTTCATCTAAAATGACACACAAATCTAACTGCCTGTATCTCATGACCTGAAGCAAGGATATGCATATTCTTGATATCATTTAAAAGGAAACACTTTGAAGTTTGTGGAATTGTGAAATTAATGTAGGATAATATAACACATTAGATCTGGTAAAAGATGATACAAAGAAAAAAACGTGTTTTCAAGTGGGGCCAGCGTCTTTCTCAGTGTTTGTTCCTATTTCTGGTTACAACCTGTTTTGCCTGTCCTGACCCTGAGCTTGCCTGCCGTCTCCGGGGGGCCAGAACTGATTGAATCGGCCCAGAATCGGGTGAAGGACTCGGCCAGGAATCAAAACGAATGACGGTCCAGAATCGGCTCAAGTACATCGCAGTTTCTGTCTATCGGAATTCAGCCGACTTTGCCGGCATCTTACCAGAAGCAGCCCATTATGTTTTTAAATAAATGTATACAAAATTACACAATTTAGTTATTTTAAATATGACTAATATACATTTTATACATACAAATTATACCCATTCACAATTTTTTAATTGTATTTAGTTATTTATTTTTTACCCTCTTTTTGTCATATCCAATTGTCTTGTCCCATTGCTGCAACACACGAACGGGCTCGGGAGAGGCAAAGGTCGAGAGCCATGTGTCCTCCGAAACACAACCCGGCCAAGTCGCACTGCTTCTTGACACAGTCCACTCTTAAAACCTCTTTGGGATGAGATCCCGCTAACGGGATTGATATGACAACAGCCAGTGAAAGTGCAGGGCGCCAAATTCAAAACAACAGAAATCACATAATTAAAATTCCTCAAACATACAAGTATGTTACACCATTTTAAAGATACACTTCTTGTTAATCCTACCGCAGTGTCCGATTTCAGAAAGGCTTTATGGTGAAAGCAAACCAAACGATTATGTTAGGTGAGTGCCTTGTCACAGAAAAACACAGTCACCTCCTAACTCCATGGGATTTGTCCATCCGGTTGGATAACCTGCTGGTCAACGTGAACGTCCAGAGGGGGCTCTGTTGGTTCGATTATCCAGCAACCCTGCTCCGGTGCCCATGGAGTTAGCCCCCGAGGAGGAGCCATCACGTGCGCCATCTGTGGCCGCAGAGGACACACGGCCGGTCGGTGCCTTGTTGGTTCCTCTGGGAGTCGAGGCAACAGGCAGGGCACTCTGGCATCACCCCAGGTGAGTTTGCACCACACTCATCCAGAGTCCTCTGTTGATCAACTGTTTGTGCCTGTTTGTTTCCTTGAGGATTGGAAAACTGTCAGTGGATATGTCAGTGGATTTCTTAACAGATCTTCCTCCCTCACAGGGAAATACCATGATCCTGGTCGTTGTGGATGGTTTTTCTAAGTCCAGTCGTCTCCTCCCCCTGCCTGGTCTCCCTACGGCCCTACAGACTGCGGAGGCCCTCTTTACCCATGTCTTCCAGCACTACGGGGTGCCTGAGGATATAGTGTCGGATCGGGGTCCCCAGTTCACGTCCAGAGTTTGGAGGGCGTTCATGGAACGTCTGGGGGTCTCGATCAGCCATACCTCAGGTTTTCACCCCGAGAGTAACAGGCAGGTAAAGAGAGTCAACCAGGATGTGGGCAGGTTTCTGCGGTCCTATTACCAGGAACGGCCGGGGGAGTGGGCAGCATTAGTGCCCTGGGCCGAGATGGCACAGAACTCGCTTCGGCATTCCTCCGCTAACCTCTCCCCCTTTCAGTGTGTATTGGGGTACCAGCCGGTTCTGGCACCATGGCATCAGGGTCAGACCGATACTCCTGCAGTGGACGACTGGTTTAGGCGCGCGGAGGAGACATGGGAGGCCGCTCGTGTCCATCTCCAGCGAGCCGCGTGTCTTCAGAAAACCAGGGCGGATCGTCACCACAGTGAGACCCCTGTGTACGCACCGGGGGACCGGGTCTGACTCTCGACCCTTAACCTGCCCCTCCACCTGCCCTGCCGGAAGCTGAGTCCGTGGTTTGTGGGGCCATTTAAAGTCCTGAGGAGGGTGAACGACATATGTTACAGATTACCTCCTCCCCCTTATTATCGTATTAACCCCTCGTTCGCGGCTGGTCCGCTCCAGGAATCTGAGGTCCCTCCTCCCCCTTTGGACATCGAGGGGGCCCCGGCGTACATCGTTCGCTCCATCCTGGATTCGAGGCATCGGGTGGGGGGCCTTCAGTACCTCGGGGAGTGGGAGGGGTTCGGACCAGACCGGTTGAAGATATTTTTGGATCTTGAAGATTTATGTTAAAAACATCCTAAAGATTGATTCTATTCATCATCGTTTGACATGTTTCTACGGACTGTAACGGAACTTTGGACTTTGTCTGGACCTAGTGCTCGCGCCTCATGAAGATGGATTACTTTGCTGAAAGCTCTAACAACAAGGAGGAATTTGGACATAAATTATGAACTTTATCGAAGAAATCAAACATTTATTGTGGAATTGGGATTCCTGGGAGTGCATTCTGATGAAGATCACCAAAAGTAAGTGAATATTTATAATGCAATTTCTGACTAATGTTGACTCCAACATGGCAGATATTTTTTTGCTGGTTTGGTCTCTGAGCGCCGTACTCAGAGTATTGCACGGTTTGCTTTTTCCATAAAGTTAAAAAAAAAATCTGACACAGCGGTTGCATTATTAAGGAGAAGTCTATCTTTAATTCTGTGAATAACACATGTATCTTTTATCAATGTTTATTATGAGTATTTCTGGAAGTTGATGTGGCTCTCTGCAAAATCACTGGATGTTTTGGAAGCAACACATTACTAAACGTAACCTGAGATTTTTGGATATAAATATGCTTGTTCTTCTAGTTCCAAAAAAGAACAAACTGCTAAAGCAACACTCGAGTGGTTTAAGGGGAAACATTTAAATGTCTTGGAATGGCCTAGTCAAAGGCCAGACCTCAATCCAACTGAGAATCTGTGGTACGACTTAAAGATTGCTGTACACCAGCGGAACCCAACAAACTTGAAGGAGCTGGAGCAGTCTTACTTTGAAGAATGGGCAGAAATCCCAGTGGCTAGATGTGCCAAGCTTATAGAGACATACCCCAAGAGACATTGCAGCTGTAATTGCTGCAAAAGGTGGCTCTACACAGTATTGATTTTGAGGGGTGAATAGTAATGTGCGCTCTCTCAAGTTTTCTGTTTTTTGTCTTATTTATTGTTTGTTTCACAATAAAAAATATCTTCAAAGTGGTAGGCATGTTTTGTAAATCAAATGATGCAAACCCCCCAAAATGAATCTTAATTCCAGGTTGTAAGGCAACAAAATAGGAAAAATGCCAAGGGGGTGAATACTTTCGCAAGCCACTGTAGGCAGCAGCCTCTCTGTCTTAGTGATGGCTGTTTAGCAGTCTGATGGCCTTGAGAATGAAGCTATTTGTCAGTCTCTCGGTCCCAGCTTTGATGCACCTGTACTGACCTCACCTTCTGGATGGTAGTGGGGTGAACAGGCAGTGACTCGGTTGGTTCTTGTCCTTGATGATCTTTTTGGCCTTCCTGTGACATCGGGTGCTGTAGCTGTCCTGGAGGGCAGATAGTTTGCCCCCGGTGATGCGTTGTGCATACACCACCGCCTGGAGAGCCCTGTGGTTGTGGGTGGTGCTGTTGCCATACCAGGCGGTGATACAGCACGACAGGATGCTCTCAATTGCGCATCTGTAAAAGTTTGTGAGGGTTTTAGGTGAAAAGCCACATTTCTGACTTTGAAAGGCTCTGTTCCCTTTGTGCCTTCTTCGCCACACTGTCTGTGTGGGTGGACCATTTCAGTTTGTCTGTGACATGTATGCAGAGGATCTTAAATCTTTCCACCTTCTCCACTGCTGTCCCATCGATGTGGATAGGGGGGTGCTCCCTCTACTGTTTCCTGAAGTCCACGATCATCTCCTTTGTTTTGATGACATTGAGTATGAGGTTATTATTATTATGAGGTTACTAGCGACTCCACACAGCTAGTGTGCTATGGGACAAGGACATCCCTGCCACCCACCCCTAAACCGGACAACGCTGGGCTAATTGTGTGCCGCCCCATGGGTCTCCAGGTCGTGGCCGGCTGCGACCGAGCCTGGACTCGAACCCAGAATCTCTAGTGGCACAGCTAGCACTGTGATGCGGTGCAGTGCCTTAGACCACTGCACTCGGAAGGCCCGTCGTCTACAAACTTGATGATCGAGTTGGAGGCGTGCATGGCCACACAGTCAGGGGTGAACAACGAGTACAGGAGGGGGCTGAGCACGCACCTTTGTGGGGCCCCAGTGTTGAAGATCAGCGATGTGGAGATGTTGTTCCCTACCTTCACCGCCTGGGGTTGGCCCACCAGGAAGTCCAGGACCCAATTTACACAGGGTGGGGTTGAGACCCAGGGCCTCCAGCTTAATGATGAGCTTGTAGTGTACTATAAACTGAGGGATCAAGCACTGAATGCAGTTTAAATCGAATCAAATCAAATGTTATTGGTCACATACACATGGTTAGCAGATGTTAATGCGAGTGTAGTGAAATGCTTGTGCTTCTAGTTCTGACCATGCAGTAATATCGAACAAGTAATCTAACAATTTCACAACAACTACCTTATACACACAAGTGTAAAGGAAGGAATAAGAATTTGTACATATGGTTGAGGGATGGCCGACTGGCAAAGGCAGGATGCTGTAGGTGGTATAGAGTACAGTATATATATAGTGGGCTCCAAAATTACTGGCACCGCTGGCAATGCACAAACAATACTTTAAAAAATATAAACAATATAATTATGGAGATTAACTCAAAATACCAACATGTGAGAAAATACTGCACTTTATTAATGTTTCAATGGAATGGAATGTCCTTGATGATCTTTTTGGCCTTTCTGTGACATCGGGTGGTGTAGGTGTCCTGGAGGGCAGGTAGTTTGCCTCCGGTGATGCGTTGTGCAGACCTCACTACCCTCTGGAGAGCCTTACGGTTGTGGGCAGAGCAGTTGCCATACCGGGCGGTGATACAGCCCGACAGGATGCTCTCGATTATGCATATGTAAAAGTTTGTGGTGTTTTTGTGTTTTTGGTGACAAGCCACATTTCTTCAGCTTTCTGAGGTTGAAGAGGAGCTGTTGCGCCTTCTTCACCATACTATCTGTGTGGTTGGACCATTTCAGTTTGTCTGTGATTGGCTGACAGCCATGGTATACCAAACCATATACCACAGTTTTGACACACCATTCATTTTTACATTTTTATTTTTACTAATTATGTTGGTTTATAATAGCAATAAGGCACCTCGGGGGTTTGTGGTATATGGCTATTCCACGTTGTGTCATGCTTAAGAACAGCCCTTAGCCATGGCAGGATGTATATTCCATATACCACACCCCCTTGGGCATTATTACTTAGGTATATACAGACAGCAAAAACACTTCAGTGAATACTACAGTAATGTAAAAAACAAAACAAAAAAACACTACAGTGATTACTATAGTATACAGTGCCTTCGAAATGTATTTAAACCCCTTGACTTTTTACACTTTTTGTTTGGGTTACAGCCTTCTTCTAAAATTGATTAAATAGCTTTTTTCCCCCTCATAAATCTACACACAATACCCCATAATGACAAAGCAGAAACAGGTTTTAAGAAATGTTTGCTAATTTGTAAAAAATGAAAAACGGATATATGACATTTACATAAGTATTCAGACACTTTGCTCAGTACCTTGTTGAAGAACACGCTAATTGGGCAAATGTAGCACATTTTTTGTTGTCTGGGGGAGGGAAATGGTGTAAATTAAGAGGACTCAATGTGTTTTGAAAGATGAGACGTTGATGATTATTATAAATATCGCTTTGATATCATACAAGCCAAACAATGCATACTGCTTTCATGTCATAAGTTATATTAGTCCCACTATTACGCCAGTGTGACTTAGGACTTCTAACCCTGTTTAAACGTTGTGTGTTTGAGCTACAGACTTCTGGGTTGTACAATTTGTCTGTGTGATTAACGGGGGCTGACCTAGATCGGTGTTTGTGAGACAATGGAGGATTCCGAAGAGGCCAGGGGCTGGTTCTTTTTACAAAAATGTCGTAGAGTCAGAATGGTTTGAGCTACAAACTATTGAAAAGCTGAGACTCTAACGGGCACGCACGTGTAAAGGTTTTTGGTCAATGACGCTCAGAAGCTACACTAGAGTCGTTAGAAGGTTGAGGGGTTCTTTTTGTTGCAACTTGCATCTATCCCAGATTTTCCAGTAATATTTTTTGTATCATGTTACTGAATGTATCCAGAGTATTTTCAGATTTCATTAACAACAAATGTGACGAACAGTGTAATGTTTGGATTCAGTCTGGTGTCAGTCTGGTGTCAGGTGAACTGTCGTATCCTCAACTTTGGTGTAATAATTTTCCCATAATCTCCAAAATGTTCCCCTTAAATTTCTACTATGCTTATGCATATACTTTTAATATTTTTCTTTAAGAAACATTTCAATTTAGCCCTATTGTCACGTTCTGACCTTTATTTCCTTTGTTTTGTCATTATTTAGTATGGTCAGAGCGTGAATTGGGGTGGGGTATTTCTATGTTCGGCCTAGTATGGTTCTCAATCAGAGGCAGGTGTCATTAGTTGTCTCTGATTGAGAATCATACTTAGGTAGCCTGGGTTTCACTGTTTGTTTGTGGGTGTTTGTTTCCGTGTCTGTGTTTTTCACCACACGGTACTGTTTTGGGTTTCGTTTGTTCCACGTTTATTATTTTTGTATTTCAGTCGTGTTCATGTGTAGTATTTCTTATTAAAAGAACCATGGACTCTTGCCACGCCGCATGTTGGTCCTCTGATCCTTCTCGCCTCTCCTCTTTGGAAGAAGACGAGGAAATCCCTTACACCTATCCATATAGGCCAATTTCCATGAGAATAAAAGGTCAAGGATTTAAACATTACTTCACTCCGTTTGCAAGCATGCCCTGTTCTTTGGCCTGTACCTCACAAACATAGAGTTAAAACTTCCCTAAACACAATATAAAAACTGCAATTACAACAACACACTTAACTAGATGACATTATGTAACCAATTGTTTAAATACAATATGGCTAACATTTCTCTGTGATGTGCCCCTCATTTTATAGTACAACAACACTATCTCATTGGATAAAAGGGAGAGTTCTGCGGAACTATCTTCTGGCAGAAAATAACGGGTTGAACTGCAAATGAACAGGATGTGGTGCGCCCACACACAGAAGCGCACACACACAGAAACGCACACACAGCAACAAACAGAATCATTATCATATCAAGCCTATCGTATAGGCTTCCGATCACTTTTCCACAGTCAGTTGCTAAAATGGTGAACAGCACATTTGCATCTGGGTGAGAATCTATTCTGTGACACAATCATACAGTCTTGTGACATACCAAAATAAGAAATGGGAACTACAGTATTGGGGCAGCCGAGTGGGAATTACCGTGTCTCTACCTTGTCTCTTTCTCAGTTGTGCACCGGGGCCTCCCACTCCTCTTTCTATTCTGGTTAGAGCCAGTTTGCCCAGTTCTGTGAAGGGAGTAGTACACAGCATTGTACGAGATCTTCAGTTTCTTGGCATTTTCTCGCATGGAATAACCTTCATTTCTCAGAACAAGAATAGACTGATGAGTTTCAGAAGAAAGTTATTTGTTTCTGGCCATTTTGAGCCTGTAATCAATCTCATAAATGCTGGTGCTCCAGATACTCAACTACTCTAAAGAAGGCCAGTTTAATTGCTTCTTTAATCAGGAACACAGTTTTCAGCTGTGCTAACATAATTGCAAGAGGGTTTTCTAATGATCAATTAGCCTTTTAAAATTATAATCTTGGATTAGCTAACACAACGTACCATTGGAACACAGGAGTGATGGTTGCTGATAATTGCCCTCTGTACGGCTATGTAGATGTTTCATAGAAAATCTGCCATTTCCAGCAACAATAGTCATTTACAACATTAACAATGTCTACACTGTATTTCTGATCCATTTGATGTTATTTTAATGTGTTTTTCTTTCAAAAACAAGGATATTTTCTAAGCTTTTTTTACATTTACATTTTTGTCATTTAGCACATGCTCTTATACATTTTCTTGAATCAGCAAAGTCAGTGCTAGCAGAAAAAATAAGTGTAAGAGTGTAAGAGTTATTTGACAGTGCAGTTGTGATTTCACCTCCAGAAAAGGGCCTTCTGAGCTCTAGGAATAGTACATATATTCATCTTCTGAGGACGTTGATAAAGATAGTCAGAATAAAATGGATAGAAATATTAGATCAATATGTCTATAGACTGCAAAAGCATGAACATCATGAGCACGCACACACACTCACGTAGGAAATCTCAACCCCAGATATCCTATCCTATGGTGCTTGCTGATACATAATTACCATAGCGACAGAGACAAACATCAGTTGCGAAAGATGTGGTTCAAGCAATCATTGTGTTTTGTCTTTTGTCTCCAGGGTGTTGGGCACTGTCAGAATAGCAGGCCAAGAGGATAAGTGTATAGGGACAAGAGGGACGTCAAGAGCGAGGTCCGTAGGGCTGAGCCGCTCGCTTCAATGCCTGTCTTCATCTATCTCTGTCTGAACCTCTCCCTCTCTCCCTCCATCTATCACTCTTCTCATGGGTTTGGCTATACACAGCTTTGATCATCAATGGACATTGAGTTATTCAGTTTAAAGTTTGTTCTCCCTCCACATACTGTAACATCAATATTCTTAGAGTGTCAGGCCTTATTGTCTACAGACTGCAAAGGCATGAACATCATATGCACACTCACACACACGCGCGCACACACACACACACACACACACACACACACACACACACACACACACACACACACACACACACACACACACACACACACACACACACACACACACACACACACACACACACACACACAGGATATCTCACCCCAGATATTTTATCTCCATGGTACTTGTTGATAGAAGATTACCAATGGCAACAGGCACAAACATCAGTTGCGAAAGGTGTGGTGCAAGCGAGAATTGTGTTGTGTCTCCAGACTGCTCACTCGTTCCCTCGAGCTAAATCGAGGGCCGAGGGGGCAACGTTTGTGAATTGGACCTCCACTTAAGATGACAATCAAACTGCATCCGGTTTCGACAGGGATTCCCTGGGGAAAGTGGCTAGCTCGAGGGCTGAGGTTGTAGAAATAACATGTTTGGACTGCAGCCTTGGCCACTTTGATAGTTGGTTTTGAAATGTAGGCCTGAATTTGTCAGACAGGACAGACGGAAGCAACTGCTGCTGCACCTGTGGCGGTTTCTAACTCTCCACTTCCTACCAGCTCATCGTCTTCCTCCCCTCGGGAGCCTCCCGTTATGAGGAGCATCCTGGGAGGTGTCGTGGGTTCCTACTCCAATATTCGCTGGTCTTCGAGTTGCAGGCATCATCATTTCCACCGAGCATTCCAAAGTGGCATATGTCATCTCCTTGCTCTCATGACGGCTCTGGCCTGGGCCAAGGCCATCTGGGAGCAGCAATCAGACATGTGTTTCAATTGGCAAATCTTTACCAAGGAGATGAGGATTGGTTTTGATCGCCCCATAAGTGGCAGTAACGCTGCTCAAAGACTCATTGTGCTTCTGCAGGGCAGCCAGAGTGTAACTGATTACGCCATTGACATTCGGACACTCGCCGCTGAGAGCAGTTGAAATAGAGGCACTTCACTCAGTCTTTCTGAACGTACTCAGCGAGGTTCTCAATGATGAACTGGCTTCCTGGGACAACCCTGATAGTCTGGAGGAGCTTATCGTTCTGGCCATCCGGATTGACAAGCGGACAGAGGGGTCCCGAGTTGGTTCCAGTGTTTTGGGCCCCGCTGAGGGAGTCGATTCTTGTCCTGTACACCATCAGGGTTCTCAGTTCAACTATGGTTCTCCTTCATATCCTTCAGAGGAGCTGATGCAATTGGGAGGCACCAGACTTTCCTCTCTGGAGAATCAGATACAGTCTTCATCTATCTCTGTCTGAACCTCTCCCTCTCTCCCTCCATCTATCACTCTTCTCATGGGTTTGGCTATACACAGCTTTGATCATCAATGGACATTGAGTTATTCAGTTTAAAGTTTGTTCTCCCTCCACATACTGTAACATCAATATTCTTAGAGTGTCAGGACTTATTGTCTACAGACTGCAAAAGCATGAACATCATGTGCACACATACACACACACACACACACACACACACACACACACACAGGATATCTCACCCCATATATTTTATCTCCATGGTACTTGTTGATAGAGGGTTACCAATGGCAACAGGCACAAACATCAGTTGCGAAAGGTGTGGTGCGAGCGAGAAAGAATTGTGTTGTGTCTCCAGACTGTTGGGCACTGGCAGAGCAACAGGTCACGACGATCAGTGTATAGGGATAAGAAGGACCATGAAAGCAATGGGTCCCCCTAGTGCTGAGCCACCCGCTTAAAAACCTGTCTACATCTATCTCTGTCCAAACCTGTCACTCTCCATCTCTCTCTCTTCTCATGGGTTTGGCGCTACAATTCGTCTACCACCCTGACAGATCCAGAGATGACACAATCTCTATTGCACTGCACACTTCCCTCACCCACCTGGACAAAAGGAATGCATATGTGAGAATGCTCTTCATCAACTACAGCTTGGCCTTCAATACCACAGTGCCCTCTAAGCTCACCACAAAGCTCACAGCCCTGGGACTGAACTGCTCCTTATGCAACTTGGTCCTGGACTTCCTGACGGGCCCCCTCCCAAGTGGTGAAGATAAGCAACATTAACTCCTCGACACTGATTCTCAACACAGGGGCACCACAAGGGTGCATCCTCAGTCCCCTCCTGTACTCCCAGTATACCCATGACTGTGTGGCCTCACACAGTTCCAACTCTATCATCAAGTTTGCTGATGACAGTAGTAGGCCTAAATGCCAACAGTGATGTGATGGCCTTACAGGGAGGAGGTAGGCACTCTGATGAAGTGGTGTCAGGTAAAAAACCTGAACGTCAGCAAAACAAAGGAGCTGATTGTGATCTTCAAGAGGAACCAGGTCGGGCATTCCATCCGTATCAACTGGGCCGCTGAGGAGAAGGTCAACAAGTTTATTGGCTTGCACATCTCTGAGGAGCTGAAATTGTGAAATCACACAGACACAGTGACAGACAGTGACAGACAGTGATGAAGGCATGACAGTGACTCTTCAAACTCAGGATGCTGAAGAAATGTGGTCTGTCCCCGAGGGCCCTCACAGTGTTCTACAGGAGCACCATCAAGAGCATACTGTCGGGCTGCATCACACCCTGGTACGGATACACCACCGCCGCGGACCGCAAGGCACTAAAGAGGGTGGTACGCTCAGCCGAAAACACGATTGGGTGCACACTGCCTTCCCTCCAAGACACCTACAACACCAGTCGTTGCAGGCCAAGAAGATCATCAGTGCTAGCATAATTGCAAAAGGGTTTTCTAATCATCAATTAGCCTTTTCAAATTATAAACTTGGATTAGCTAACACAACGTGCCATTGGAACACAGGAGTGATGGTTGCTGATAACTATGTAGATATTCTATAAAAAATGTGCAGTTTCCAGCTACAATAAACATTTATAACATTAACAACGTCTACACTGTATTTCTGATCAATTTGATGTTATTTTAATGGACAAAAAATGTGCTTTTCTTTCAAAAACAAGGAAATGTCTAACTTTTGGAATGGTATTGTATATATATTTTATAGCAGGCTATCATCATAATTTTGTCTGACGTGCCCAAAATGCAGACCTGGTGATAGAATTTGACCCTTCGCAACAAGCAGAGTTTGACAAGTGACTACATTTTGCATTGAATTGTGGCTCATACTGTATCTACCCCAGAAGTGATCAAAGTTCTTCACTCGTTCCCTCGATCTAAATCGAGGGCCGAGGGGGCAACGTTTGTGAATTGGACCTCCACTTAAGATGACAATCAAACTGCATCCGGTTTCGACAGGGATTCCCTGGGGAAAGTGGCTAGCTCGAGGGCTGAGGTTGTAGAAATAACATGTTTGGACTGCAGCCTTGGCCACTTTGATAGTTGGTTTGGAAATGTAGGCCTGAATTTGTCAGACAGAACAGACGGAAGCAACTGCTGCTGCACCTGTGGCAGTTTCTAGCATCCGCGTGGGTTCCACTTCCTACCAGCTCATCGTCTTCATCTCCTTGCCTCGGGAGCCTCCCAAAGGCCATGAGGAGCATCCTGGGAGGTGTAGTGAGTTCCTACTCCAATATTCGCTGGTCTTCGAGTTGCAGGCATCATCATTTCCACCGAGCATTCCAAAGTGGCATATGTCATCTCCTTGTCATCACCCATCCGGGTTCTCAGTTCAACTATGGTTCTCCTTCATATCCTTCAGAGGAGCTGATGCAATTGGGAGGCACCAGACTTTCCTCTCTGGAGAATCAGATACAGTTTCCTGTGGCCGATACGGTACGCACCTTGCTTCCGGCCAACCTGCGGTTGGACAATGGAGAGTTGGACATTCCTGCTACATTCCTGCTTTCATAGACTCTGGGGATAATGGCCGTTTTCTGGATCGCACATTAGCTCGCCAACAGAGGCTGCCACTCACTAAGCTGGACACTCTGTTGTCGGTCACTGCGCTGGATGGTCAACGCCTAGGATCTGGGAAGGTGAAGAAACTCACCATGCCTATTCAGCTATGAGTTCTGGATGATCATGTGGAGCTTATCCAGTTATATCTGGTGGACTCTCCTGAGCTTCCCCTGGTTCTTGGACATTTGTGGCTTTCCACCCATAATCCTCAAATTGACTGGCCTTCGGGAAGAGTTCTGGGATGGAATCTTTCATGCCAGTTCACCTGCCAGCATCTCTCTCAACACCTTTCCAGTCCTGCTCGTCTGGAGACTTCCTATCCTCCTGTTCATCTGGCTGGGATTGACAAGACTGATCTTTCCCGTGTACGTTGGGATTACTGGGATTTGGGTCAGATCTTCAGCAAACAAGGGGCCAGCAAACTACCTCCTCACAGGCCCTATGATTGTGCCACCAACTTCCTGTCCAGTACCACTCCTCTGAGAGGAAGGCTGTATTCTCTCTCAGGTTCAGAGACTGCCGTCATGAACAGTTATATTAAGGAGGCACTGGTGGCTGATTTTATTCGGCCGTCCACTTCACCTGCAGGAGGGGTGGTTTTCTTTGTTGGGAAGGAGGATTGTGTCCCTGTATTGATTACCGGGGTTTAAATAACATTACCATCAATAACCGTTACCCCCTTCCTCTTATGTCATCAGCTTTTGAAAGACTCCAGGGAGCTACCGTTTTCTCTAAATTGGATTGATGGAACGCGTACAATCTGGTGCGCATTAGACAGGGAGATGAGTGGGAGACAGCATTCAACACTCCTAATGAACATTGAGTACCGGGTCATGCCGTTCGGTTAATGATGTGCTAGGCGACTTCCTTCACCAGTTTGAGTTTGTGTACCTGGATGACATCCTCATCTTCTCCAAGTCCATGGCTGAACACATCCAACATGTCCACCAGATTCTTCAAAGACTCCTCACCCTTCACTTGTTAGAGAAGCCCGAAAAGTGTGAGTTTCACGTTCCTCAGATCTCCTTCCTGGGGTATGTACATCGTATCTCAGGGCTGTGTACTGATGGACTCCCAAAAGATAGGAGAGGTGGTCAACTGGCCGCGACTCAGCACGGTCAAGCAAGTTCAGCATTTTTTGGGTTTCACTTATTTCTACCGGAGATTTGTGAGAGACTTTAGTGCTGTGGTGGCGCCATTGACAAGGCTCACCAAGGACTGGGCTGGGCACGTATGCTGGAACCCTGCTGCTGAGAAGGTGTTCCAGGACCTGAAACTTCATTTTTTTTCTGCATCCACTCTCGTTCATGCGGATCCTTCTCTTCCCTTTGTGGTAGAGGTGGATTCCTGTGACATTGGCGTGGGGGCGGTTCTGTCTCAGCACTCGACAAAAGACCAAAAGCTTCATCCCTGTGCCTTCTTCTCCAGGCGTCTCACTCCATTGGAGAGCAACTATGATGTCGGCAATCGGGAGCTTTTTGCTGTTAAACCGGCTTTGGAGGTGTGGCATCACTGGT
Source organism: Oncorhynchus masou masou (assembly GCF_036934945.1). Lineage (NCBI taxonomy): Eukaryota > Metazoa > Chordata > Actinopteri > Salmoniformes > Salmonidae > Oncorhynchus > Oncorhynchus masou. The sequence continues at coordinate 65,309,815 of NC_088242.1, read as the reverse complement.
TGGAGGGCTCGGACAATCCCTTTACGGTTTAGACTGACCATAAGAACTTGGACTACATCCAGGAGGCTAAACGGCTCAACCCCCGACAGGCTCATTGGGCTCTCTTCTTCCCTTGGTTCAGATTCACGTTATCTTACCATCAGGGCTCTAAAAACGTGAAGCCAGATGCCCTTTCCCGCCAGTTCCCCAGCTTAAGTGAGGATCGGCCGCTTGAATCCATCATCCCCAGGTCACTCATCCTTGCGTGGGTTTCCTGGGGTATAGAGACTGTTGTGAGGAAGGCACAAGGTAGGGAGGCGATTCCAGACACCTGTCCACCTAACATACCTTTTGTTCCTCTTGGGGCACAGTCCAAGGTACTTCAGTGGGCTCACTCATCGAGTCTCACTCTCATCCGGGAGGGCAGAGAACACTAGAGTATTTGAGGAGGATGTTTTGGTGGCCCTCGGCGGAGGCGGACGCTCTGAACTTTTTGGCTGCCTGTCAGACATGGGCCCGGGAACAAGACTCCTCATCAGCAACCCCTGGGGCTTCTTCATCCGCTGCCAACACCTTCTTGACCCTGGTCCCATCTCTCTATTGATTTCATCACAGGCCTTCCATCCCGAGGGACATACGGTCATCCTGGTCATTGTGGACCACTTTTCCAATATGCACATTTCATGTTGCTGCCTAAGCTTCCATCTGCCCGTGAGACTGCTCAGCTAGTCATTCAGCATGTTTTCTGCCTTCACAGACTTCCTCTGGACATTGTCTCCGACCGTGGCACCCAGTTTGCCTCCAGATTTTGGAGGGCATTCTGTACTCTTCTGGGGTCATCAGCTAGTCTGTCCTCGGGTTATCACGCTCAGTCCAATGGTCAAACTGAGCAGGTGAACCAGGCTCAGGAGACCGCCTCACAGTGCTGTGTGTCTGCCAACCCCATTACTTGCAGTCAGCCTCCTTCCCTGGGTGGAGTTTGCACACAACACTCTCCAGTGTTCCTCCACTGGCCTTTCACCATTCCAGGTGTACAGTTACCAGCCCCCCACTCCTTCCACTCAATGCCTCATCTCTCATTGCCGCCGGATCTGGAAGAGGGCTTGGTCAGGGCTCCTGAGGTCCGAGTCCCCTCCTGCGTCCAGGCCAGATGGTCTGGAGGTTTTGGTAGGGATCTGCCTCTACGTGTGGAATCTAGGAAGTTGGCTCCCCAGTATGTTGGGCCATTCAAGGTTCTACGGTGCATCAATCCAGTGGCCTATCGTCTTCATCTTCCCCGGTCCATGAGGGTTCATCCCACCTCCACATCCTGTTACAGGTCAGGTTTTCTCCCTTGAGTGTACTACCTGAAGTTGCCACTGGGTTACTTCTAGTATCCAGGTGACCCTGATTGGGCTTATTGGGATCACATGCTGGATGACTATTTAGGATCCTCTGTGGACAGGGCCAGTTGCTGAAGTCTCATGTTTTGTTCAGTGTTCTCATGTGCCCTTGCTTTGTTGTTTTGCTATGATAACACAGAAAAATAAAACATCAGCTGAGTTGATGTTGTTAAATTACTGACAAATTACTGTACCAGAGCAAAATCGTCCCAGTAACCACGTTTCCACCCAACCTTTCCACCCAACCTTTGTATGTAACTAAAGTACATGAAGAATACTTGTTTTTTACTACAGGCCTGATGGAAACCGTACATTTCTGGTAAACTTTACATAATACGCTAGATAAGGTGGTATCTTTTTGTGTCTGTCAAATGAATTGTGCGAGAAATGCTGGTGGAAACACCTTTATAAACAAATGTTGATATAATAGCCATCATATCGAAGTAAACTTATTTAAGTAAACATATTATTAATGTATTTATTTGTTTTGTGTACCTCCCACTATGAAAGCATGCAGTTTATTAGGAGAAAGTATTGATGAAAATGCATGGTGATGAGCTTGATGCTTATGTCACGTCTACTCCCGCTCCCCCTCTCTGGTGCTAATTGTCGCCAGTTTACTCATTATTACGTACACCTGTCACCATCGTTACGTGCACCTGTGCCTCATAAGACTCACCTGGACTCCATCACCTTCCTTATTACCTCCCCTATATGTCACTCCCTTTGGTTCTTTCCCCAGGTGTTATTGATTCTGTTCCTGTGTTTTATGTCAGTACGCTCCTTGTGTTTCGTTCCATGTTTAATTTATTATTAAATTCACTCCCTGTATTTGCTTCTCGACTCCTAGCGTACCCGTTACAGAATAACAGCTGGCTCGTCAGGCTTCCATGCCTCAGCTTGTTCAATAGGTTCTCAAGCCTGGGTTGGCTCGTCAGGCTTCCATTGCCGAAGCTACTGGAGATGCCTCAACTAGCTCGACAGGCTTCCATGCCTCAGCTCGCTAAACAGGTTCTCAAGCCTCGGTTGGCTCATCAGGCCCCCAGGCCTCAGCCGGCTCATCAGGCCTCAGCCGGCTTGTCAGGCTCCCACACCTCATCTGGTTCAACAGGTTCCCACACCTCACCTGGTTCAACAGGTTCCCCGCATCAGCTGGCTCAACAGGTTCCCTCGCTTCAGCTGGCTCGACCGTTTCCCGCGCCTCAGCTGTGGCTGGATCCGCGTGTCAGGGAGGGGGTACTGTCATGTCTACTCCTGCTCTCCCTCTCTGGTGCCAGTTTACTCATTATTACGCACTCCTGCCACCATCGTTACGTGCACCTGTGCCTCATGAGACTCACCTGGACTCACCTTTCTGATTACCTCCCCTATATCTGTCACTCTTTGGTTCTTTTTCCAGCTGTTGTTGATTCTGTTCCTATGTTATATGTACCCTACTCGCGTTTCTTGTTTTGTTCCTTGTTTCATTTATTATTAAATTCACTCCCTGTACTTACTTCTCGACTCGTATCATACCCGTTACAGCTTAGCTGCCTTTTCACAAATGAAAATAATATTGCTCTTTTGACTATAATAATCTCATCATGTAGTTAGCCTACCCAAACTGTACCTGCGAGCTGTTGGCTAGAGCACCCGTGCCAAGAACGGAGTGGGCAATTTCAAAATATATAAAGCAAAATATTTGTGACAAAATGATCAGAAGAGTTAAAAATGCGATGGAAACCAATTTTACTTGTATGTTTTATTCAGTAAATGGGAATATAACAGCAAAAGTTATTTTTATGGAAACATGCTGGCAAGATTTGCATATAGTTTTTATGTGGATAAAAAAATATTGTCAATTGGATGGAAGCCTAGCTGTCTGCATTGTTTTACAGCTGTCTGTTTTGATGTCTCAATGATTTGACTTGTGTGTCTGACAGTTCAGCCTGGTCTCATAGACTACACACAACATAGTATACATAAATGCGGTACACTCAAATTACAAAAAGTTTTTACTGAGTTACAGGAAATCAGTCAATTGAAATAAATTAATTTGGCCCTAATCTATGGATTTCACATGACTGGGAATACGGATATGCATCTGTTGGTCAAAGATATGTAAAAAAAAAGAAATAAAAGAAAGGGTGTGGATCATGCATGCTGCCTCATGCAGCGCAACAGATCTCCTTTGCATAGAGTTGATCAGGCTGTTGATTGTGGCCTGTGGAATGTTCTCCCACTCCTTTTCAATGGCTGTGCGAAGTTGCTGGATATTGGCGGGAACTGAAACACGCTGTCATACACATTGATCGAGAGCATCCCAAACATGCTCAATGGGTGAGGTGTCTGGTGAGTATGCAAGCCATGTAAGAACTGCGATGTTTTCAGCTTCCAGGAATTGTGTACAGATCCTTGCGACATGGGGCCGTCTATTATTATGTTGAAACATGAGGTGATGGAGGCGGATGTATGGCACAACAATGGGCCTCAGGATCTCATCATGCTATCTCTGTGCATTCAAATTACCATCGATAAAATGCTATTGGTACACTGTCCGTAGCTTATACCTGCCCATACCGTAACCCCACCGCCACCTTGGGGCACTCTTTTCACAACGTTGACATCAGCCAACCACTTGCCCACACGACGCCATACATGCTGTCTGCCATCTGCCCGGTACAGTTGAAACCGGGATTCATCCGTGAAGAGCACCTGTGAAGAGCAAGGTGACCATTTGCCCAGTGAAGTCGGTTACGTCATCGAACTGCAGTCAGGTCAAGGCAAGGGCGACGAGTATGCAGTTGAGAATCCCTGAGACGGTTTCTGACAGCTTGTGCAAACCTACAGTTTTATCAGCTGTCTGAGTGGATGGTCTCAGACAATTCCGCAGGTGAAGAAGCCGGATGTAGAGGTCCTGGGCTGGCATGGTTACACATGGTCTGCGGTTGTGAGGCCGGTTGGAAGTACTGTCAAATTCCACAAAACGACGTTGGAGGCGGCTCATGGTAGGGAATTCAATTCTCTGGCAACAGCTCTTGTGGACATTCCTGCAGTCAGGGTGCTTCCTTCAAAACATCTGTGGCATTGTGTTGTGGGACAAAAATGCACATTTTAGAGTGGTCTTTTATTGTCCCCAGAACAAGGTGCACCTGTGTAATGATCATGCTGTTTAATCAGCTTCTTGATATGCCACACCTGTCAATTGGATGGATTATCTTGGCAAAGGAAAAATGCTCACTAACAGGGATGTAAACAAAATTGTGCACAACATTTGAGAGAATTAAGCTTTTTGTGTATATGGAAAATGTCTAGGATCTTTTAATTCAGCTCATTAAACATGGGAACAACAGTTACATGCTGCATTTATATTTTGTTCAGTATATTATTATATCTTACATTTAGTATGGTTACATGAGACAGATGGTTAATTAAGGCAAAAACTAAAGTAGGGTGGTTGGTTGGGGTGGATGGATGGGTGAGCGTATAATAGTTGACTTAGATCTTCTACCTGTCTGACTGCAGTTTGCTTTGCCACCCACAGCACAGAGTTGTGGAGAGTCAATGCACTCACAGCAGTTCCCTTATTAACCTAATACGTTAACTGATGACATGTCACATTTTGAAAGTGAACAAATGTTTAACTGCCTGGCCCAGCTCTTTGGTGTACTAGAGTCCTAGCAGAGGCAGAAGTTGAACAGGAAGTTTACCATTAGTGACGGTTGGGCACTGAGACACATGCACACACACCAAACACACACACACACACGCACACACACACACACACTCACAACCACAACCACAAACCCCTCCCCAACCACACAAACATACCCACACACCCCACAATGTGTCTAAACTTGAGAAAAACATCACAGACCTGGCATCACAGACCAGCCCAGGGTGGATCAAAGTGAACACAGCGTTTGGACGACTGAAAAGAGAGGGAACCCATGATTCAGAGGTGTTACCATTAGCATGCAGGGAGTGTGGCCATGTGCTGCTTTGTCACTCCAAGATCCTGCTATTCCAAGGCAGTGACTCTAGAAAAGCTCTATTGTCAGTTAATGGAGTTGAAAGGGCCAGAGACCACAGAGGGTCTGGATATACAGAGGCTGCTAGCTAGGAGAAAAGGGAGCTTTTAGCGCATGCCAGAACCTCCAGGTGCTTTGACTGGAAGAGAAAGGCTCCTCTCTCTCCTATAGCTATACACAGCATATTACACCACACACTCTAGTAAACACGGTACACTGGCAACCACCACCACACACATTAGACAATTTGCAGTTTGTGCTCTCCTAGCTGTCTTATCAGACTTGAAAGCCAAACAGCTCTTTCCCACCTGTCTGAATTTCTCTGATGCATCTCTCTCTCTCAAATATCAACTATGTCAGTACTGTGTATATATACAATTTAATAAGGACATACCAAATAAATGCAAAGATATTCTCGTATATAGTAGGTACAGTTTAAACCATTCTCACACCTATCTTTTTAAATGGATCAGATTATTCAAACTCCTGATGGTAAAGTTTAAACACTGACTAATGCTCAGGCACTATTTAAAAGAAAGAAAAATATTTACAATAAAAAAGCTTATTCAGATTCAGAAGGGTTCTATGCAGATCCCTCCTTGCCTTCCAAATAATCATTCTGGCCTCCCAAAAAATATCAAAGAACCCTTTCTTACAAAAAACAAAAAAATGGTTCTTACGATGAAAAAGGTTCTAGGTATAACCCTTTGCCTTACAAAGAACCCTCGTCTTCCAAAAAGGGTTCTACAAATGAAAATTGTTCCTTCCGCAAAGAATCCTGTTGGAACCCTTTTTCTAAGAGTGTACATTTCTCACAGACTCTGGCAATATCAGTGTGACATTGATCTTGTGTACCATGTTCTTTCTGTTAATCTCTCTCTCAGTAGAAGACGGTGCTGTCAGCATGTATGTTGTGGCTCGCCCTCACTCTGCTGGTCACAGGATCCACAGAGCCAATAGACCAGTGGCACAGGAGAAACATGAGATCACACAAAACTCACCAAAGCAAAGTCACCTGAACGACTCTCTTTTTCTCTTCCCCCTCCTCAATCTTTCTCTGACTCCCTCTGACTCCCTTATTCCGCCTTTTTCTTCTTCTCTTACTTTTTTGAAGGCTTGGTATGAAGAAGTTCTGCTTCTCAAATCTCAGTGACCCGTTCATTTTCTCCATTATGTCTTTCAAAGACTTTCAGCTCCCACCTCTTACATCCAAATTGAGAAAACATTTGAGTTATTACATGATTACCGACTTGCAGTAAAAGCTCACAGAAATGCCATAGAAAAATACACTTAGCTCCAGCCGCTGTATTGGTCCCAATTACAAAATGTAGTCTGGTTGGTGATTTGGGGGGTGGGGTTAGAGATGGCTGGGCTTGCCTCATGCATTAAGGATCTGTATACATTACAGAGAGAGGCCTTTGGAGCAGCTTTGCCTAGGCTACAAAGACTTCAGTGTATATGATCAGGGAAGAGAAGGTAGGGCCGGGGATACAGCCTTGCTACCGTCGAGCCTGAGACTCGCAGAGAGGCTTTACAGCGTAATTAATAGGTTTAACAACGCTCTGGGAGATACAGTAGGGCTGAAATACAGTTTAAATGCAGGGCAGCTTCTGACTGAGAGAATGGGCCACCAAAAGCACTGGAGATGAGGCTGAAACTCAATGAAAGAGGAAGAGAAGAAATTGCTCAATTTCGTGATGGCCAGGCTGTGACACCTACGGGTGGTTGGTTGGTAGAGAAAGCTAGAGGAGGGTAGTACAAGGGTCAAGCACGTGTCCATGCAGATCAGATGGCAGGTGACAGTAATCCCAGCTTGCATGGGCACAAGCCCTCTTTGTGAGGCCCTAGTCCTGCTCCACAGGGGCCTCTCACCGACCCTCAACTTGAAATGTGATACCCACAGGTACGGGAGGGGTAGTTACGCTAGGGGAGCAAATACATGTACACAGACTGGGGGTGTGTGTGTGTGTGTCCAGCCTGGAAAGACACAGACTGATCTGGCCCTGTGCATACCTTTAGCCAGGATCTGATCAATCAGGCCTTGTCTAACATGTTCTGAGGAGCGGAGTAAAGCTGGCCATTAACCAAGTCACCCTGAGCAAACAACCTAGCGATGGGAACAGCCATTATAATATTTCTATAACATGGACATGCATGGATGTTGCATGAATGTTTTTTTGTGTGTGTTTGCGAGTGAAGTGGATCCAATAGGAGGCGTCAATAACCAGAATGGGGCAAAACATTTTCTGAAGGTCAAATTTCAAGGTACCTTCTATTGCCTTGGACATTACAGAACCACATGTGGACTGGATCCACAGTAATGCGAGAGCCATTGTAAAAAGCTTCCATTAATAGGATCTTGGTTTACATGGATGTCTTGATGAAACATATGTCCATGAGTCCTGCTGTTAATGATGTGTTTTAGGAGGAAAGACTGCAGCACATTTAGGGTTCAAAGACAAGGCCAGGGTAGGACGAGCTGTAACAACCCCTGGATTGCATTTGCCAGACACCCAATTACTGTTAACACATACGCGTGTGCGCGCACACACACACGCACATAGACACACACGCACACACAGCTAACAGCTCCTTACAAACAAATATACAGTAGAAACACATGGGGGAAATGTGAACACACACCCCTCTGTTTCTAAACCTTACACCTCCTCTCTTGTTTTCCTTTAAACCGTTCATATTTATAGCTGTATGTTGACTGTGATTTGGCACAGAGCCAGAGAGGAGGCACAGTGATACCCGTCCCGTCCCCTCCCCCCACCCAGCCAAGTCAAAGAGAGGGAGACTAAGCCAGACCTGTTTGATTCAGCACCAACTTCCCCTCCTCAAAAAGATGCCCCTTTGACATACATCCAATCAAGATCCCTCACTGAAAGCATGAGGGAGCGAAAACCAAAGAAAATTAAAGAGAGAGGCAGAGGATTTGATGAGCTTCCTCCTTTGTGTTAGAAAATTAGCATTAAAGCACGTCAACATATCCCTAAGCTGTGGTCAGACAATGAGTAGATCTCTTTCGTACCCTCACATTGATTGAAGAGCAGATAGATGCTTTCTGAAGGCTACAGTGGCAAAACAATACCAAGATAACTGCCTGAATGCATGAGAAAAGAGCAGCTGCCCGAAATGGGCTCATCGTTTTCTTCCCTAACACACTCTCCGGTAAGTGTGTGTCTGAGTGTGCGTGTGTGAGAGAGCACGAGCGACTGTCTCCTTTGTGTCTGTGCTGTCATGAGTCTCAGACTGCCAGATGTAAGCTTGTGTAGCCTAGCGCACGTTGCTTTACCAGCGTCTACACATCCATTTGGCACTGCCTCAGCCTATCGTTCTCACTCCTTACACACAAATATACACACTATACATGCTCATCAACTGTGTCGCCATAAAATCCACCAACAAAGGAGAGTGTTTCCAGGCTGAAACCAGAGAAAAAAATCCCCAGACAAAGAGGCATCCGCTGAGCAGAGAGGGGTGCAGTGCCCTCACCTTGAGCCGGTTCCGACCTGGAGGAGGCCAGTAATCCTAAGGTGACCCCCAAGAGCAAAGTCCACATCCTGGGCTTAGCGTCTGGCGATGGCTGGGTGAGTGACTGGAGGAGGAGGCGGAGGTGTGTATGGTCTCTCCAGTGGTCCTGTCTTCTCTGTGCCAGGAGTGAGGGGTGGTGTGTGTGTGTGTGTGAGAGAGAGAGAGCGAGAAAGAGAGAGAGAGCGATAAAAAGAGAGAGAGGTTGTTGTGGGTGTCTGGTAGCTATTGGAGCTGAGACAGACTTTGGCCAACTTTTTTTATATTCTGTGTGAGAGAGAGGGTTTCAGAGCTTAGTGACACACAGGCAGAAAGGGAAGAGGGTGGTGCTGGTGTGTACACACCCTTCTGCTTCTCCCTCTCTTGCCCCCCCCCCTCCTTCCCTACCTTGTGCAGCCTCTCTCTCTTTCTCTCTCACACTCTCTCTCTTTTCTCCTTCCTGTCACGGTTATTTTTGTATTTTTTATTAGCTTGGAAGGTGCCCCTCTCTTGTGTTTTGCTGACTATCCCCTCTCCTTCTTTCCCTCTTCTACCTTTCTTAAATTCTGTCTCTGACAGCAACAGTTTCTGAGTGCATCTGGTCTTTTGTACATTCCTTGCTCTGCTTTCATTTAATCTAATTTTTCTCCAGTAAACCTCTCTCACTCGCTCTCCCCCTCTCTCTCCCCTTTTCTTCCCAATCTCAACAACTGCCATGATACAGTGACACTTTCATGAAATAAAGCTAACTTTTATTCTTACCATGGGCTTTTTCTCAAGACCTTCCCTATCCTAGCCTCTTTTCCATTGTAACTAATAGGTTAAACGACTAGATAGATTTCGGCCATATTCATATTATAGATCAGTGGCCAATGAAAATTCAAGGTGAGCCTATATGAAACAGAACCATGCACTGACTGGACATGCATTGCCTTCAGAAATGATTCATACCCTGTGATTTATTTCACATTTTGTTGTGTTAGTCTCAATTCAAAATGGATTAAATTTGAAAAAAATCTCACCCATCTAAACAATACCCCTTAATGACAAAGTGAAAACATGTTTTTTAGAAAAATTTTCAAATGTATCAATTAAATACAGAAATATCTAATTTAAATAAGTATTCACACCCCTGAGTCAATACTTTGTAAAAGCACCTTTGGCAGCGATTACATCTTTAAGTCGTCTTGGGTATGTCTGTATCAGCTTTGCACATCTGGATTCGTGAATTTTCTCCAATATTTTCTCAAACTCTGTTAATAAGTTAGTTGGGGAGCGACGGTGAACAGCAATCTTCCAGTCTTTGCACAGATTTTCAATTTGATTCAAGTCCGGGCTTTGCCTGGGCCACTCAAGGCCTTTCACATTGTTGTTCTGAAGCCATTCTTTCATAGCTTTGGCTGTATGCTTGGAGTCATTGTTCTGTCGGCCGTTTGCACTCTGAAGCAGGTTGTCATCAGGGATTTGCCTGTATTTGGTTCCATTCATTGTTCCTTCTATTCTTACCAGTCTCCCAGTCCTTGCCACTGAAAAGCCTCCCCATAGCATGATCCTGCCAACACCATGCTTCACGGTAGTGAGGGTGTTAGACGGGTGATGAGCTGTGCCTGGTTTTCTCCAGACATAGCGCTATGCATTCAAGCCCAAAGAGTAAACATTTTCTCTCACAGACCACAGAATATGTTTGCCTTATGCACTCAGTCTTTCACATGCTTTTTTTGCAAACTCCAAACGTGCTGTTAGGTGCTTCTTCCTCAGGAGTGTGTCCCGTCTGGCCACTCTCCCAAAAGCCCAGATTGGTGAAGTGCTGTAGAAACTGTTGTCCTTCTGTCAGGTTCTCCAATCTCAGCCAATGAACTCTGTAGTTCTGTCAGAGTGATCATTGGGATCTTGGTCACCTCCCTGACCAAGGTCCTTCTTGCTCGGCTTCTCAGTTTGGTTGGACGGCCAGCTCTAGGCAGAGTCTGGGTTGTTCCATAATTTTTTAATTTCCCAATGATGGAGACCACTGTGCTCTTGGAAACATTCAACACTCAAGAAATAGTGTTATAACCTTCACTATTCTATTTCGGAGATCTTCCTCATGGTATAGTTTCTGCTCTGACTTTCACTGTCAACTGTGGGACCTTATATAGACAGGTGTGTTTCTTTCTAAGTCATGTTTTTCCTTGCTCTTCACTATTATTCTACAATGTACAATAGTAAAAATAAGGAAAAACCCTTGAATGAGTCCAAACTTTTTACTGGTACTGTATACAGTATATGGAGACTGTTTAGTGCCAAAAATAGAGACTTTTTCCCACCCAAACTCTAATGTCCAAAAAGTGATAATGGAACACAATATGGGAAGTGGTCACTAATGTCATATTGTTTTTCATTTTGTGATGTTATTAAAAACTGTATGGGCCAAATACAGTAGCGTGCCGTGGTTCTGGGGCCTGGGCCTTCAGTGAAGTCCTACACTGTCCCACCCAAATTAATACACCTCTTATTACCATCATTATGATGCCATGGCTCTAGACACTATACATTTAGACAGAAACGCAGTATAGCAGGCGTTGCGTCACCTTGAAATTGACATTTTTATTCCGAGAATTGCAGGGGAAGAGTACAATACCTTTTCATTGTGCAGCTTCGTTGCCCTGCGCGCTTGTTCGTTGAGCTGTAGATCCACTCGGGTGTCCCCAAAAGTTTTCAAAAGCACCATTGCTTGTAAGTGCCCAGCCGTACTTTGGTGTCTCGTTGCTGCCTTGGTTAGACAACTCAGGTTTGCAAAGCCAGTGTGGCTCCAAACACCAAATCAATCACTTGCAAATAATAGGCATTCCCAGCAGTACAGTTTGCAGTGCTTCTCGGAGCCTGTGAGTCATTGATAGTGCCCATAGTTGAAAGTGGCGAACGAACCCCTTTCCCGCCTGTGACAGGCTTTGTAGCATCGGCGTCTACCTCTCCTGACAATGTCTAACTTTTCTTGAAAAGTTTGTCTTGAGAATGGCGTTATAATTATATCCTCGACCAAATCGATATCTTCTCCTTCCGCCATTGTGGGTTGAAAAAACAGCTTAGTAGTACGCACATTAATTCATTGATCAATTTCAGTTTCCTAGTTCTGAGACCGGCCCATATAGGACCTGCCTCTCAATATTGGTAATCCAATCAAAAGACGTGCACGCACTACGCCTGCTAGCTGGCTCCTGTGTAACACTGGAGCCAGCCAGGAGGCGTACAATAGCCAACTCTCAAGCTGATTGGTTGACACTAAATTTTAATTTCCATTCACTTTAAGCTACAAGTGCCCGCACTGTTGATTCTGAAGGCCTGAGGGCAGATTTTAGACCCCTGGCAACACATGATGGCTGAATATGATTGGATAAATGATCTAACATAAAGACCAGCCCTCCAAATCTCAACCTGGGGCTGGAAGCAGTGCAACCAAGAGGAACACTGTGAAATGAAGAGTGTAACTCTTACTCTGGGAAATAATTTAATACATATTTGTGGGAAAATATATTTAAAAAATATATATATTCTGATGATGTTTAGGACAGCAGAGAAGGCCTTGCTGGCCCTGACGGCCCACCACTGGCCAAATACTGTAACTTGGAAAGGATACCCCCTTCATCTGTCAAGTTTTCATCCAATATGTTGTGAATACAATATGAACAATTATAGACGTATTTTTGTTAAGATATGAATGTGATTTTAGGAGGGATAAGAGAATCTATACCAACACGAGGAGGAAGCGGTGAGAAGCTCACCTCAGACAATCACTGGTACAACTGATTAGCTGTCTTAAGTCAAATATCGCGAAAAGTGAATCTAAGTGAGACTATCCTACAACGCTCATCACCAATGGGAACCGTCAACATGGCTGGTTATCTTCCAGAGTGAACAACAGTAGAGGACGGGAAAGGGGAGACCCCTTTCAGACAATCAGGCCCGAGATAAACGACGAAGACACATGTAAATACATTCATGATTTTTTATTCCAAACGGGCGGCGGTTCATGTGCAAAGTATATGGTTAATGGGAGAATAGTTATAGAAAGTGTCCCTTTTTCTTTCTCTCTCTCTCTCTACCCCCCCTCCATCTATGTTGTAACAAGCCATCATGTCTTGACAGTCCACTAGGAACCTTGTTTCATGTAGGTGTGTGTGGGTATTCTGTGTTATTATTTAGTTAGCTAGTAAATAAATGATTATACCAATTTGTGTAGAACTGAATAATGCACAAGGCTGATCAAAGAAGGAGATTTTCAAATCCAAGAATGTTACAATAATTTGACTGAGTATTTGATAAGAGGTAATGATTAATAAGATGTTATACGTAAAGGATTTCTCTGTACTTTTCTCCATTCATTTTCCCTATCCTGACTAGTCTCTCAGTCTCTACCACTGAAAAATATCCCCACAGCATAATGCTATCAACACCATGCTTCGCAGTAGGGATGGAGAAAGGTTTCCTCCAGACATGACGCTTGGCATTCAATCCAAAGAGTTCAACCTTGGTTTCATAAGACCAGAGAATCTTGTTTCTCATGATCCGACAGTCCTTTAGCTTTCTTTTGGAAAACTCCAAGTGGGCCGCCATTTTCCTTTTTCTGAGGAGTGTCTTCCATCTGGCCACTCTACCATAAAGGCCTGATTGGTAGAGTGCTGCAGAGATGGTTTTCCTTCTGGTAGATTCTGGTCTCTCCACAGAGGAAGTCTGGAGCTCTGTCAGAGTAACCATCGGGTTCTTGGTCACCTCACCTGGCCGGGATGCCAGCTCTAGGAAGAGTCTTGGTGGATCCCAACTTCTTCCATTTAATAATGATGGAGGCCACTGCGCTCTTGGGGACCTTCAATGCTGCATAACATTTTGGGTACCCTTCCCCAGATCTGTGCTTCGACACAATCCTGTCTCTGAGCTCTACAGACAATTCCTTCAACCTCAAGGCTTGGTCAACTGTGGGACCTTGAAAAGCCAAGTGTGTTCCTTTCCAAATCATGTCCAATCAATTGAATTCACCACAGGTGGGCTCCAATGAAGTTGTAGAAACATCTCAAGGTTGATCAATGGAAACAGGATGCACCTAAGCTCAATTTCAAGTCTCATGGGGTGGCAGGGTAGCCTAGTAGTTAGAGCGTTGGACTAGTAAGCGAAAGGTTGCAAAGTCAAATTCCCGAGCTGACAAGGTACAAATCTGTCCTTCTGCCCCTGAACAGGCAGTTAACCCACTGTTCCTAGGCCGTCATTGAAAATAAGAATTTTTTCTTAACTGACTTGCCTAGTAAAATAAAGGTTAAAATAGTTTTTTATTAAAATATAAAATAAAAAAATAGAAGTGTCTGAATGCTTATGTAAATAGTATTTATGTTTAAAACAAACAAAAAACAACTTGTTTTCACTTTGTCATTGTGTGTAGACTGCTGAGGATTTTTTTTTATTAAATCAATTTTACAATAAGGCGTAACAAATTGTGGAAAAAGTCAAGTGGTCTGAATCCATTCTGAATGCACTGTATCTCCTTCAATTACTTCTTACACCTGCACATCGACTCGGTACTTGTATCTTGTGTGTATATAGCCAAATTATCGTTATTCATTGTTTATTTATTCCTCGTGTTATTCTTTTTTGGAATATATTTTTCTCTCTGCATTGTTGGGAAAGGCCCGTAAATAAGCATTTCACTGTGAGCCTGGTGTTTACGAATCATGTGACAAATAACATTTGCTTTGAACTTTAAACCCCCTATTATCCTTTCAGACCCCTCTTGAAAAGTCACTGATGACTCTTCTTCTAGCCACGGTAACCAACATAATGGTCAACTAGGCATTTTAATACATGACCCTAAATATGATAGAATGTTTTAATTGCTTAATTCATTTAGGAACCACACCTGTGTGGAAGAACCTGTTTAAAATATATTTGAAGTGTTTTGTTTATTTTGGCAGCTACCTTTAGATGGCATCTATATGAAGATTAGGCAAGCTTTTAATAATGTTATCAACCACACCGTTTCTATTTCCATGAGGGTGATATCGTCACTATGACATTCATATTGAGCTTCTAGCTTAAAACAAAACTGGTCCTTTCAGGTCTAAAGGAAAGAACTCAGACAAAATGTTTCTACATTTCCATGTACCTACAACAGGTCAACAATATGAATGCTGTATTGTAGTTGTCTTGTTTTCTGCTCCTTTACCAAACATGAATAAATAATATGGTAATGGCCCCAATTGAGTCTTTTTGGCCCTTTCACTGGACACAGTCATTTTAATCGATGTCGAATAAGATTTCAGAGCGGCCATTTTGGACAGTAATTTTCCAGATGCTAATTTCAAGTAACCCATGGCACCCTACTTGCTTGGCTACCCAAACTCCTTGCTCTGGCCAAAAGCTATGCCACACCCATGGACATCACTTTCTTCTCTGCAGTTAGTCTCGATCTGAGTATGAGTCTCGAACTGAGTACCTCCCCGACAATTTCTGCAATGAAAATACGTTCGAGACCTTTTGATTGGTCCCAGAAACCGATGGGTTGAGCCAAAGCCAGAACACGTGGGTGAAGCAACGTTTTGAAAATAGGTCATTGGCTTTGATACTCTGATTGGTTAGAGATGATCCAATCGCCGATGACTTTGTTTTGTACAACACCCCTCATTTTCACATCACCACGAACAACTTCAATGGTTGCATTCTCAGACTGAAGTACGTGGTGACAGTAAAGAGCAGCGGAGGTATTCAGTTTGAGTTGTCAGGCACCTTTCAGGATAAACTAAACATGTGTATCTAAAGTAGTCTATGTAAAACACCTTGAATATGTGATTCTACATTAATATGATGTACTGTACATTGTATGCAACAAGCCAATATAATATACACATTTTGTATCTGTGTATATCTACATCAGGCAACAGCGAGAGCAAACGTGAGACATAAAGCACTGTGTCCATTCATTAACCACAGGAGAGATATAGAGAGCATTGTTATAGTTTATCTGTATCACGCCTATGAAAGGTGATGGTAAAGATAACCACTGCTGTATAAATCCCACCATCGGCGATGATCTTATCATCTCGATGACAGCTCTAGAGATTTGGACTCGTGACTGTGACAGGTGACAGTGTGGGAGTGTTATGAACAGCAAGTTGTCATCTAGGTGTTTGCTGTCTAAAAAGCCAAATTTATCTCACACTAAGAGGAAAACAGTCAGGTTTGTGTAACACATAAAGCAATGATATTGCAATAAAACACTGTGGATATCCGCTCATGTCCTTTTGATTCATTTGCGTGACCAATCCCATGTATTGTGACTGAAATCATCTGTATCCCTACAAAACACAGTGAGGCAAACATACAGTAAACTCCGCTAAAGAAGTATTATGATGCTTAGCATAGTCTCCCCTCTCCTGTGGCTCTCCCTGAGCCATTCATTAAACGCTGTGAGACCTGTTGCTAGTGCTGACACTGCTGCTAGCTCCTGAAACACAGCCAGCTGTAAATTAAGGAAACATCTAGTGTGGGGCTAAACAGTCACGTTCATCATCCCTCCCAACCCAAGAATTTATTAGGAAATACCTAACGCTGTACATAAACACAATGTGAGTTGAAATGCTGGAATTGGTAACAATGTAGAAAACACTGGGAACAACGAAGTCCCCACAGGTCACTGTCAGAGAACCTGTCCACTTCCTATTCCTCAACCTGCCTTAGCCCCGTCAATGGAACGTAGTAATGTACAGGGGTTTACAACCATATATGAGATGAAGACAGCTGGTTTCACAAGAGGCCAGTGAGTCAAGAGGACCAGAGGATCTGTGGATAAGTGGAAGGCAAAATATTTACTGCCGATAAGACAGAATTAGCTTGAATTGACGTGAGGCATGAATGTGAACTAGACTGCCCCTCAGGCTGTGGATTGTATTTTACAGCAAAATATTTTTGTAATCTTGTGTAATACACAAGAAGATGATGAGAGAGTGAATCATGTGTGAATAATGATGGGATCAACCTGAGTGAGACATACTGGGCTGTAGGAACTAGAGGACAAAGCATTAACCACAGTGACTAAAGGCCTTCCTTCCCACACTGTAAGTCGGATTCAGTCTTTTGCGATTATTACATGTCACATTGTGTGATGTAACCAATTTAAAATCTTAATATCAACATGGCCAGATTGTATGATTTGCTTCAGTTCTGTCGTCACTTTCTGCAATTGTCTTGTGAGGCTTCGTCAGCCGATGTAGGGTGTGTCAACGGCAGCAGTGTATTTGGTCTGTGCATGTTCCAGCACCAGAAGCGTAATCCTCCCTATATGCTTATGCACAAGTGAAGTGAGTTTTGAAAAAAAAACTGAAAGTATGCAAATAGTTTTCACGTACAAATTTGATATGTCTTAACTCAGAATTTAATAGGTTTCCCAAAAATAACATGGTCGCTGTGGTAGAAAGTTTATTTTGAGGTAGCCTGATTTCAGATTTGTCCATGTAAACAAGATTATGGAAATCATTCTTTTTGCAACGCATGTACTCTTTTAAATCAAACTATTATATTAATGTGACATTTGACAATTATTGTATTATTGTGGGTATACTGTGAGAGAAAAAATATGAATTTACCTCATTTGTTGAATATTATTAGTTAACAATTACATGCTTAACAATAGTAAGACATTTCCATTCTAACAATGCTGGGCTTCTGAGAAAGGATGGTTCCTCTCTTCGTTTTCTGTATTATTGGGCTATTAACAAAATACGGGTGGTGTCACGCCTTGGTCTTAGTATTTTGTGTTTTTTCGTTAATTAGTTGGTCAGGCCAGGGTGTGACATGGGTTTATGTTGTTGTATTTCGTAGTGGGGTTTTTTAGTTATTGGGATTGCGGCTGAGTAGGGGTGTGTGTTGCATAGGTTTGACTGCCTGAGGCGGTTCTCAATCAGAGTCAGGTGATTCTCGTTGTCTCTGATTGGGAACCGTATTTAGGTAGCCTGGGTTTCACTTTGTATTTCGTAGGTGATTGTTCCTGTCTCTGTGTACTTTCACCAGATAGGCTGTACTTAGGTTTCACGTTCCGTTTTGTTGTTTTGTATTTTGTCTCAGTATTTTCATGTATTCATCATTTGTTTCATTAAACAACATGAGTAACCAACACGCTGCATTTCGGTCCGACTCTCTTGCAACAAACGAAGAACGCCGTTACAGGTGTTTGTTGACCAGCTCCATTATTGCAAAAAGGTATCGATATTAAAGGTTGATTGTTTGAAGAAATTGAAAGTCTCTTCTCCCTTACTTGATTAGAATATCCACAACAATACTCAGTGCCGGTTGTGTTCCTATTGGTCAGTCACCGAGATCGGCTCGTAACACCAGCCTCACTACACGATAAAAGCTCAATATTTCTGACACTGGCAAAACTGTTTCCAAGACTATGACCGCACGCAGTGTTATTTAATCGGAAAACCTAGACCGTCACATTGAGCGAGCCAAGATGTCTGACAATCGTTTACGACCTAAGAATTTGTCAACAACATATTGTCTGGGATATAAGGGCACAGGGCGAGACCCTGATGCAGACACTGGAGGCAAATGGTTTGAGTCTCTGATATTTATTATAATCCAAGGGGCAGGCAAGAGAATGGTTGTGGACAGGCAAAAGATCATAAACAAGGTCAGAGTTCAGGAGTGGCAGGCAGGCTCGAGGTCAGGGCAGGCAGTATGGTCAGGCAGGTGGGTTCAGAGTCAAGACAGGCAAAGGTCAAAACCGAGAGGACTAGCAAAAGAGAGAAAAGAAAAAGCAGGAGCATGGAAAACAGCGCTGGTTGACTTGACAAGACAAACTGGCAACAGACAAACAGGGAACACTGGGATAAATACCCAGGGACTAATGGGGAAAATGGGTGACACCTGGAAGTGGGTGGGGACAATCAAAGGCAGGTGAAACGGATCAGGACGTGACAGGGACGGCAAAATTGTGGCATAAGAAGGCTAAAATCATACAGTGTGTGTGGGCCTTTAAGAATCCTCCCTCTCTGAATCATATTTTACCTCACACTTCCTCAACGTGTCGCTTACTGTTCAGTCATTGGCATGGCAACATATATTTTTTGTTTTCTCCTCTGTGGTGATAACAGGGTACAAAGCAAAGGCAAATACCGAGACGCCCAAATAAAATACATATTTGTGTTCTCATCAAAACAGCTGGAGGTAATGAAAGTGCACTTACACACATTGAAAGACACTGAGGTTAACACATAATTACAAAGATTAAATCTAGAATGTGTATAAACTATCATGTCATGTTGAATATGTCTGAAAAAGAGAAAGAGTATCCATTTGAGTTTCCCTCCAGAGAGCAATGGCTGTCTCGTTTCTCTCTGTGGGAAGGCAACAGTGACCCACACTGCAAAGACGGTCCAGTCCTTAATGGGTGCGCTGGACCATTTGTGTCATATTTGCTTTTTTCGACTAATGTATTTTTAAGCACTTAGGCACACAGCGACTGGTATGGCCAAATGTAGAACAGACTAAAACCAAAATGATGCAGCACAATGGAATGCTCCAGTTGCTCAAACACCAAACCATTTCACCTGTGCTTACCTGTTTACCTTAGTCAAACTCAGGAAAAGGACCCAGGGACTTGCTTTAGTGTGAACATGGCCTTTGACTGAAGGTATCATATTTCTCTGAAAGGGGTCAATTTTGGAGTCTGGGATTAAGATATGGATCAAATTTCCTTTCTTGTACGAACCCTTAAGGAAGAATGAGAGACACGTTGACAGATAGCTAGCCAGTCAAAAGAACTAGAGAGAGAGAGGAGAGGAGGGGGGAGAGAGAGAGAAACAAAGACAGACAAAGAAGAAAGTCCTGAGCAATATGAGCATTCTCAAAATTTGTACCAAAAGCCCCAAAAAATCCAACTTGGTTCTGTCTGTGTTCTGTGCTCTCCAGAAGACATAAGTGTGAGTAGAACAGGAACACAGGAGGTTAATTGGTGTGTGGCAGGCAAGCCTAATCCCAAAATTACAGATACACAACCAGTAAGAGTTTCCTCTGCTCTCATGCGTTTACTCAGTATGGCACACGTACACAGACACACACGCAGCTAGATCCGTGGTCGGTTCTGCTTGTGGTGACGGCTTGGCTGACTAATGGAACTTCCTCAGCATTCCTCTCACACTCCGTGCCTTTTTTTGCCTGGTAGCAGACCATTGAGAAGAATGTGGCTAGACGTGATCACAAGATGTCCATATATGAACAGACCGGTGAGAAAGCTGGTTCCACTAAACATTAAAGTATGAGTGCAAAGACTCTAGTGAAGATGAAATGTAAGTTAGTTGGACTAGTGGACTATACCTCTGTCACACTGTCAGTAGTGGATAGACAGTTGATATTACCCATAGTGGTGAATGAAACAGGCTGTTCATTACCAGGATATTGATTAAACATTTATCAGTTGAATTGGTGGGAATTGGTGGGAATAAGGAAGGATGATATAGCCAAGCCTCAATGGGCTCAACTCTTGAAGATACCATGAAGAGCTCTGGTTCTGTGATGCCTAAAAACCATGAAACCTATAACTGTCAAACATTGTGCTGTCCTTATCATCTGATCAATCTGTATTTATCTTTCTGGTAAAGATGTGAGCTCTAAGGACATTAGTGAAGAAATGGAACCATGGTGGTTGCAGTGGTGCAGTTTCCTGTGGGGTTTGGTTAACATTTCTCTGCAACCACCAAACACCCTGAGCCAGAATGGTGTGTGTGTGTGTGTGTGTGTGTGTGTGTGTGTGTGTGTGTGTGTGTGTGTGTGTGTGTGTGTGTGTGTGTGTGTGTGTGTGTGTGGTGTGTGTGTGTACCTCTGTGTGTGTTAAGAGAATCGGACGGGTCAGCCCTACCTCACCCCTGCTCAGTTGACGCAGCAGCGTCAGAGCCTGAATGAACCAGCCAGTCTCGGCTGGGCCAGGCATCATGGGAGCATGACTGGGCTGCTTCAAAAGGACTGGCTTTGCTCTACAATAACAGAGAGAGCGAGGGGCTTGGTTGGTGTTCGGGTGACGAGATGGTTCAGGCAGCCAGGTGTTTGGATAGTGACGGTGTGAGAGTCTACTGTATGTCCAGCAGGAATTCCCATTTTTCATTCATCTCTGGGTCATACAAGATTTAGTCAGAGGAAAACAAAGAGAACCTCATTCACCCCTATTTGATGTATATACAGTACAAGTCAAATGTTTGGACACCTACTCATTCCAGGGTTTTTCTTTATTATTTAAAACTATTTCTACATTGTAGAATAATAGTGAAGACATCAAAACTATGAAATAACACATGGAATCATGCAGTATCCAAAAAAAGTGGTAAACAAATACAAATATATTTTATATTTTTCAAAGTAGCCCCCCTTTGCCTTGATGACAGCTTTGCACACTCTTGGCATTCTCTCAACCTCTCTCAACCACCTTCATGAGGTAGTCACCTGGAATGCTTTTCTAACAGTATTGAGCACTTGTTGGCTGCTTTTTATTCGCTCTGTGGTCCAACTCATCCCAAACCATCTCAATTGTGTTGAGGTCGGGTGTTTGTGGAGGCCAGGTCATCTGATGCAGCACTCCATCACGCTCCTTCTTGGTCAAATAGCCCGTACACAGCCTGGAGGTGTGTTTTGGATCATTGTCTTGTTGAATGAGTATGTGTCCAAACTTTGACTGGTACTGCAGGTGAACCAATCTGATCAATATTTGGGCACAATGTGCGTTCGTCAGTGTCACATGCAGTCATACTCACAACTAGGTGTAAGTGGAATCTCCACAGAATTGTTGTAGTTGAAATGGGGTTTCCCTTACAGTAAGTCATGACCTGAAAGCACACAGGTGCAGTAATATAGCGCAAAAATGCCACTCTGCATCTGGTGCCACCACGCCAGAAACCTCTCATCCAGTACCAATGAAAAATTTAAATTGTATGCTTGTTCAAAGAAATTACAAAAAAAGGTACACACAAATATAGAAAGATCAGAAGAAAGTAAAGGGAAAGAGTTGTAATGTTTTTTTCAGCGTACAGTTTCAGTACATCCCCGTTAGAATTAGTGATTCCGTAGTATGAAGGGGACGAGGGGAGGGCAGAGGAAATCCGGTCGACAATGGTTAAATAAACTTGAGCGTGAGACATTGTGGATGGGAATGGGCCTTTTACCAAGTCTGGTGATCATTCACAAAGCCTGCTCACCCAGAGAAGTGTGTGTGTGTGTGTGTGTGTGTGTGTGTGTGTGTGTGTGTGTGTGTGTGTGTGTGTGTGTGTGTGTGTGTGTGTGTGTGTGTGTGTGTGTGTGTGTGTGTGTGTGTGTGTGTGTGTGTGTGTGTGTGTGTGTGTGTGTGTGTGTGTGTGTGTGTGTGTGTGTGTGTGTGTGTGTGTGTGTGTGTGTGTGTGTGTGTGACAGAGCAAGCTGGCCATGAGATGTCTAAGCAAACAATATTTATAAAATATAAAGTACCAGTCAAAGGTTAGGACACACCTCAAAGGTTAGGACACACCTACTCATTGAAGGGTTTTTCTTTCTTTTTTTTACAATTTTCTACATTGTATAATGATAATTAATACATCAAAATTATTCAATAACACTAATGGAATCATGTAGTTACCAAAAAAATGTTAAACAAATCAAAATAGATTTCATGTTTGAGATTCTTCAAAGTAGCTACCCTTTGCATTGATGACAGCTTTGCACACTCACTTCACCCCATTCACAGTGTGTTTGCACACACGCTTGGTGTATGGAGCGATTTCAATGCAAACAAAAACTTTATTTGAATTTTATAATTTTGAAATGTATTAGGATATTAAATGTAATATTTTTGAATGGTTAATGAACAAATTGAATCATTGAATTAACAAATTGAACATTTATATAATGATTTGAAACTAAATTGAAATGAAAAAGAAAGGAGGACCAAGGCACTCTTCATATAATTAATTAAAATGCCTTTATTAGTATGGCATGTTCAATAGAAACAACATTGTTTTTTTTAAACCGACGCATTTCAGCTGCATGGCCTTTGTCAGGGAGTACAAAAAAAGGGAATACAATGTCCTCTTTTGAACAGCTTTTCCAATTAGCCCTAATTGGAAGAGGGAGTGGTTACAAAATTAATGTTAATTTCAATGTAATTCAATATTAAATATTTATAAATTCACTTTGGATATGGTATATATGTTCCTAGTCCATCATTGAAAATAAGAATGTTTTCCTAACTGACTTGCCTAGTTAAATAACGGTTAAAAAAATACTATATATATATATAATATATATATATATATATATATATATATATATATATACAGTGGGGCAAAAAAGTATTTAGTCAGCCACCAATTGTGCAAGTTCTCCCACTTAAAAAGATGAGAGAGGCCTGTAATTTTCATCATAGGTACACTTCAACTATGACAGACAAAGTGAGAAAAACAAATCCAGAAAATCACATTGTATGATTTTTAATGAATTTATTTGTAAATTATGGTGGAAAATAAGTATTTGGTCACCTACAAACAAACAAGATTTCTGGCTCTCACAGACCTGTAACTTCTACCTCTTGCAGCTCCCCCCTACTTTGTGCAATTTCCACCTGAAGACATACCCAAATCTAACAGCCTGTAGCTCAGGCACAGAACCAAGGATATGCATATTCTTGGTACCACTTGAAAGAAAACACTCTGAAGTTTGTGTAAATGTGAATTGAATGTAGGAGAATAACACACAATAGATCTGGTTTAGATAAAACAATGAAAAAACATGTGTTTTTATTTTTTATTTTTGTAACATCATCTTTAAAATGAACAAGATAAAACAAACATTCAGATAGGATGATGGGGACAATTTCAGTGAAAAATATAAGAGGGCAACAGTACTTTCAGAATGATAACTTCCAAAATGAGTGTGCCACATGATATTTATCATGAAGTCACCCAGGTGTCCCACACAAGTAGCCCAAATGTTGCCAAATTGTTGAAGGTATACATTTTGAAACAAATAACTATATACAAAATACCAAAATTGTATTTTAACACACCCCCCACCCATAAAATAGAGAAAAAAAAGAAAAGAAAATGGAAAAAATAATAATTATTGATTTAAAAAATATATGAAAAAAAATATATATATACATTTACAAAATAACATGGGTAACTATTTACACACTTTCAATATTTGGAAGACCCTCAGTCCTCTATCAAATCAAATCTATTTATATAGCCCCAGCCTAAAACCCCAATCAGCAAGCAATGCAGGTGTAGAAGCACAGTGGCTAGGAAAAACTCCATAGAAAGGCAAAAACCTAGGAAGAAACCTAGAGAGGAACCAGGCTGTGAGGGGTGGCCAATCCTCTTCTGGCTGTGCCGGGTGGAGATTAGAGTGGTTGTAGAGGGTGCAACAGGACAGCACCTCAAGAGTAAAACTGAACAGTTTAGGGTTCCATAGCCGAAGCCAGAACAGTTGAAACTGGAACAGCGGCAAGGCCAGGTGGACTGGGGATAGCAAGGAGTCATCATGCCAGGTAGTCCCGACGCATGGTCCTAGGGCTCAGGTCCTCCGAGAGAGAGAAAGAGAGAATTAGAGAGCATACTTAAATTCACACAGGACACCGGATAAGACTCCCGTTCGGAGTCAGTGTCACTATGAAAGAAAATGTTCAGTTAGAATAGTTTCACATATGAGCCCTGTATCAACAGGTATAATAAACAGATATATATATATATATGTAGAGAGTTGAAGGCTGAAGGTTGAATATATTAGGTTGAATATATTATTATATTATTATTACCTGCTAGATCTACTGTCTCTTTTATATTATGACATTTCAGCTAGATCTACTGTCTCTATTATATTATGACAGACCAGCTAGATCTACTGTCTTTATTATATTACAACAGACCAGCTGTGTCTACTGTCTCCATTTCACTTTGGCCATTGATGTGGTCCCGCCCTCTCCTCGACAGCCTCAAATAGGCTATTTCATGTGGGTTGGGGTGGGGCGGCAGACACACGCATCTCATGACATTACATGTTTATACAGTGGGGCAAAAAAGTATTTAGTCAGCCACCAATTGTGCAAGTTCTCCCACTTAAAAAGATGAAAGAGGCCTGTATTTTTCATCATAGGTACACTTCAATATGACAGACAAAATGAGAAAAAAAAAATTAAATCACATTGTAGGATTTTTAAGGAATTTATTTGCAAATTATGGTGGAAAATAAGTATTTGGTCACCTACAAACAAGCAAGATTTCTGGCTCTCACAGACCTGTAACTTCTTCTTTAAGAGGCTCCTTTGTCCACCACTCATTACCTGTATTAATGGCACCTGTTTGAACTATGGCCAAGACCAAAGAGCTGTCAAAGGACACCAGGACACCAAAATTGTAGACCTGCACCAGGCTGGGAAGACTGAATCTGCAATAGGTAAGCAGCTTGGTTTGAAGAAATCACCTGTGGGAGAAATTATTAGGAAATGGAAGACATACAAGACCACTGATAATCTCCCTCGATCTGGGGCTCCACGCAAGATCTCACCCCGTGGGGTCAAAATGATCACAAGAACGGTGAGCAAAAATCCCAGAGCCACACGGGGGGACCTAGTGAATGACCTGCAGAGAGCTGGGACCAAAGTAACAAAGCCTACCATCAGTAACACACTACGCTGCCAGGGACTCAAATCCTGCAGCGCCAGACGTGTCCCCCTACTTAAGCCAGTACATGTCCAGGCCCGTCTGACGTTTGCTAGAGAGCATTTAGATGATCCAGAAGAAGATTGGGAGAATGTCATATGGTCAGATGAAACCAAAATATAATTTTTTGGTAAAAACTCAACTCGTCGTGTTTGGAGGACAAAGAATACTGAGTTGCATCCAAAGAACACCATACCTACTGTGAAGCATGGGGGTGGAAACATCATGCTTTGGGCTGTTTTTCTGCAAAGGGACCAGGACGACTGATCGTGTAAAGGAAAGAATGAATGGGGCCATGTATCGTGAGATTTTGAGTGAAAACCTCCTTCCATCAGCAAAGGCATTGAAGATGAAACGTGGCTGGGTCTTTCAGCATGACAATGATCCCAAACACACCGCCCGGGCAGCGAAGGAGTGGCTTTGTAAGAAGAATTTCAAGGTCCTGGAGTGGCCTAGCCAGGCTCCAGATCTCAACCCATAGAAAATCTTTGGAGGGAGTAAAAAGTTTGTGTTGCCCAGCAACAGCCCCAAAACATCACTGCTCTATAGGAGATCTGCATGGAGGAATGGGCCAAAATACCAGCAACAGTGTGTGAAAACCTTGTGAAGACTTACAGAAAACGTTTGACCTCTGTCATTGCCAACAAAGGGTATATAACAAAGTATTGAGATAAACTTTTGTTATTGACCAAATACTTATTTTCCAGCATAATTTGCAAAAAAATTCATTAAAAATCCTACAATGTGATTTTCTGGAGAAAAAAATTATCATCTTGTCTGTCAGATGAAGTGTACCTATGATGAAAATTACAGGCCTCTCTCATCTTTTTAAGTGGGAGAACATGCACAATTGGTGGCTGACTAAATACTTTTTTTGCCCCAGTGTGTGTGTATATATATATATATATATATATATATATATATATATATATTGCATTTATTGTCAGTGTATCAAGTTTATAAACCTTAATTTCAAGTTAATCAAAGTTTCATATATTCAACTTCTCAGATTCTGTCAGATTTAGTGCTCGGAATTCAGATTCAAAACCAGAGACAACATTCCGGTACTTTGCCAGGCAGGAAAGATAGAGTAGAACAAATAGAACCAAACGCTCTCTGTGGTAAACAGAAGCTTCTGGCGGTTTCTGAAACCAATGTGGCATGTTTAATTTATTTTCTTGCCATGATTTTGGCTCTAGTGTTTGTACCACTTTGGCTATAAGCTATTATGACCCCATTCATGAAAGCTAAGACTCTCTGGAGCATGGATGATCACAGGCCGCATTAGAAGGGAGTGTCACAAAAGCCGCAATTTGGCCCCCATGAGAATAGTTGAATAGCCCTGTCATAGCCCTTCAAATGATAGTCTTTCCGCTATCTATTTAATCTTTTTCAAGTGACTGACTGGGTACGAACCAGGTCTCCTGCATGTCACAAGACTGTGTTAGCTCACTTAGATAAGGCCCAAAGGGATTAGTTCAGGAAGCGAACACACGTCTTCAAGTCTCTTGCAAGATTCATCAAACCACCTCGGTTACATTTCACCCCTCTTTGACCTCATACTCAGAGATCACGGCACCAATATAACTTCCTGGGTTCAAAATCAGGCCTACTGCACAACAACAACACTTTCTGTGACACGCAGAAGGACCTGTGCACAGTATTTAATGAATGCAACAGAGGTGGTTATCCATCCATGTGATAAATAGCCTCGTAATTACCAGACTGATTACCGCATGTAGCGGCAGGCCATGTGATGAGCAACCTTGGCAGAGAGATGAAGCTGTGTAAGTTTGACTGATGTTGTTCTAACCCAGGTCTCCTGTGCACCAGACAATGCAACTTGTCAGGCCTCAGACAAGTTACTCATCACACGAGTGTGGTCACTTGACCTCGTCCTTAAAGATACCCACTGAAGTCACAGGACCAATGCCTAGGCTTTACCCTAACTGAACTAAACTAATCGACATGAATAATTCTACTGCTATTTTGCTCACATCTACAATACCTGTAGTTAAATATTTATACAATACATATCTTCGTAATTTCACCTACAGCTGCCAATCCACCATTTATTCTGATCTTAACTCCAACCCTCTGATATCCATAAATTAACCTTTAATCTTTAATCTTTCGCAGTATAATGCCATTTTGCTATTTCCTTTTGTAATACATCCTTACATTTTACTGTGATGTCTTACGAGGATCCAGACCCTCCCTATTTGTAGCATTTCAACTAATATTGCCCTAAAAATAAATACTTTTTGCAAGAGTATAATGATATTTACCATTGACTAATTGTGTTTCTTCAGATCCCCTAGAATACAGGTTGCAGGTCCATCTGAACCCTGATTATATGACATTCCTGGACCTGACTCCAAAAGCAAGCCACCAATGGACCAAACCAGAAAATAAGTTATATTGAATCTGCAGTCTGCACAAGGCTGACTGTTCAATGCCCCATATATTGAGCATTCTTTTGTGGCAAATATTTTACATAATAGCTTAAATGGAAACAAAACTGATTGATGTGTTAATTGTTGTTTTATATTTCAATTCATATTCAGTTCAGTTCATAGACACGATGCCAAGATATTGAGACATCAAAAACGTGTTCCCAACTGACTTGAATTTTATACGATATGGTATTGCTGTCAAACCTGACTTTAAATGTGCACTATGCAGAAAACACTCTGCCATTTCCTGGTTGCTAAAATTAGAATATTTTGCCTAATTTCAGTTTATTTGGGCTCCCGAGTGGCATCACTGCAAATAAGAATTTGTTCTTAACTGACTTACCTGAATGAATAAAGTGTCACCCCTTGATCTGTTTCACCTGTCCTTGTTATTGTCTCCTCCCCCTCCAGGTGTTGCTTGTTTTCCCCAGTGTATTTATCCCTGTGTTTCCTGTGTCTCTGTGCCAGTTCATCTTGTATGTTAAAGCCTACCAGTGGTTTTCCCGTTTTCCTGCTTTTCCTTTTCTCCATTTGTTAGTCCTCCCGGTTTTGACCTTTACTTGTTTTCTGGAATCTATGCCCGCCTGCCTGACCATTCTGCCTGCCCTGACCTCGAGCCTGCCTTCCCTTTGGTACCTCCTAAACTCTGAACTGGTTTTGACCTTTTCACTGTCCATGACCATTCTCTCGCCTACTCCCTTTGGATTTATTAAAAATCTTAAACCCCAACCATCTGCCTCCTGTGTCAGCATCTGGGCCTCGCCTTCTGTCATGATATAAAAGTTAAATAAAACATTTGGACAAAGCAAGTAAAGCGTAGAGAATCATTGCACTCTCGAAACCGCTGTTACAATATTTTGGGTTATGGATGTCACTATTGCCGTCGTCGTGGAAATGACCAGACCAAGGTGCAGCATGGTGAGCGTACATTTCTTTTTATTCTTTCCTCGGACTGCGGACCCTCGCTGCAGGCCCCGGACTGGGGACACTCGCTGCAGGCTCCGGACCGTGGATCAATACTGGAGGCTTCGTGCCATGGATCCTCACTGCAGGCTCCGGCCATGGATCATCACTGGAGGCTTTCGTGACATGGATCATCACTGGAGGCTTCGTGCCATGGATCATCACTGGAGGCTTCGGGCCATGGATCATCACTGGAGGCTTCACTCTTGGAGTAGGCACCGGATACACTGGGCCGTGAAGGCTCACTGGAGGTCTCGAGCGTAGAGCCTGCATAACCCGTCCTGGCTGGATGGTTACCTTCGCCCGGAAAATGCGGGGCGCTGGCACATGACACACTGGGCTGTGCAGACGCACCGGAGACACAGTGCGCAGAGCCGGCGCAGGATATCCTGGGCCGAAGAGATGCACTGGAGGCCAGGTGCGCTGAACCGGCACCATCCGTCCTGGCTGGATGCTTACTTTAGCCCGTCCAATGCGGGGAGCTGGAATGTAGCGCACCGGGCTGTGAACGCGCACTGGAGACACCGTGCACTCCACCGCTTAACACGGCGCCTGACCAGTACCACGCTCCCTACGGTAAGCACGAGGAGTTGGCTCAGGTCTCCAACCTGACCCAGCCAATCTCCTCGTGTTCCCCCTCCCAAAACATTTTTGGGGGCTGCCTCTCGTGACTGCTCCGCTGTGCCAACTCCTCATATTGTCGCCGCTCTGCTTTTGCCGCCTCTATCTCCTCCCTTGGACGCCGATACTCTCCAGCCTTTGCCCAGCGTCACTTGCCATTCAAGATCTCCTCCCATGTCCATTTCTCCAGAAAACGCTGCTCCTCCCGGCCACGCCGCTTGGTCCGTTTGTGGTGGATAGTTCAGTCACGATCGATCGCCGTCGTCGTTGAAATGACCGGACCAAGGTGCAGGGTGGTGAGTGTACATTTCTCTTTATTTATAAATATTGCCAACAAAACAAATAATGAGGAAACGACCGTGAAGCTTACTTCGGCTATACAGGCCACTAACAAAGACAACTACCCACAACTAAGGTGGAAAAACAGGCTCCCTAAGTATGATTCTCAATCAGAGACAATTATAGACAGCTGTCCCTGATTGAGAACCATACCCAGCCAAAACATAGAAACAGAAAACATAGAAATAAAGAAACTAGAATGCCCACCCTAGTCACACCCAATGGAAAATATATGTTCAGCTGTTTGAAGCTGGTGTACAAAGTCTAAAGTAAAAGATGCAAAAACAAAACTTAACAACGGCAAGCATAGAAATGGCGAACATAGAACAGATCTTCCGCTTCTTAGACTTGCTTTCAATGAGAATGACAGATCTATAACGTGAATTTGGTCAGGTCACCCAAAAAGTTACATATTGCTGCTTTAAGTGAAACTGATACATTTTTTGATTTCTACTAAACATTTTTAGTCATGATTTTTCGTGTGGCAGAAAAAGAAATTAAAGCTTTAGTTTAATTGCCTCCAATTTTGTGTCAGAGCCACAATGAGTTGGTTGTAATTTTGTAGTGAGCATACACTGTTGCTTGTGTGGCAACTTTACTGTTCTTGTTTACAATGTCCTTTATTAATATTAGACCGTTCTTGATTGAAAGAAAAACAACAAATTTGTATTTATCAATATATTGGAGTTTACCCATATTATTTGGTGGAATATTATATTTGTCCTTTTCTGGAGTATGAAATACATTAATTTGAAAAGGAATCCATTGTCAATCCACTGAAAATGTAGTGTTTTATCCTCAAACAAGCAAATAGCCTACTCTTAAACTTAGGGTGGGCCTCTCTTAGTAGCTTAAAAAAAGATTTGGATTTTGGTACAATGAAGGCTCTAAGAGAGAGGTTAATGCCTTAATACTAATGTTTAATAATAAACATTGATAAATGATACAAGTGCTATGCATGGAATTTTAGATCTCTTTCATTTCTCCTTAATGCAACTGCTGTGTCAGATTTTTTAAAATCTTTATGTAAAAAGGACACCATGCAATAATCTGAGTAAAGCTCTCAGACAACAAAACAAGCCATACAGATATCCGCCATGTTGTGGAGTCAATATTAGTCAGAAATAGCATTGTAAATATTCACTTACCTTTGATGATCTTCATCAGAATGCACTCACATGAATCCCAGTTCCACAATAAATGTTTGATTTGTTTGATAAAGTCCATCATTTATGTCCAAACTCCTTCTTGTTGTTCACACGTTTAGTACACAATCCAAAACTCACGACGCGCGGGCAAATCCAGGCGAAATTTCAGATGAAAAGCCATAATACAGTTCGTAGAAACATGTCAAAAGAAGTATAGAATCAATGTTTTTATCATAAATCTTCAATAATGTTTCAACCGGAGAATTCCTTTGTCTGTAGAAATGTAATGGAACACTGCTAACTCTCACGTGAGCGCGCGTGATCAGCTCATGCTACTCTGGCAGACCTCTGACTCATTCAGCTCCCATTCCCCCCTCCTTCACAGTAGAAGCAACAAAAAAGGTTCTAAAGACTGTTGAGATCTAGTGAAAGCCTTAGGAAGTGCAATATGACTGTAATAATAATAATTATTATTATTATCAAATTATTAACATCCCCTCTTGACCTGGCCTATTTGAATTGGTCCTTGTGTGCAACTTGGTGCATAATGTAGGGGAACAACATCACACTGCTACATTCACCCCCACTGTTTTACACTAGATTATAGGCACAAAACACATTACCTCGAAGGTAACAAAGCAAAGAAAGAAAAAAAAAACATTTAACACCCACAGTGCGACAGAGTAACCCAGTGTAGTCCATTAATTCTAGACCCATAAATGGTCGATCAGCTGAAAAGCTATCCCGCGAAGGAATAGGAAAAATAAGGGGTAGCTAATCCCTTATTCAACCGTATACGAAAAATGCCATATACATTTTATGCCGATGGACGACACACAAACTTACATGAATTGTCAAATATATTAGACAAACCCACAAATCATTCTAATACACGCTTAGATTACTACATATATATATAAAAAAGAAAAGGTAGGCAATATCCTACCGTCACTGAGAAACCAAGAACTGTTTCATTTCCTGTGTATACATAGTTTGGATTAGCCTATCCACTGGCTTAATAAGTCTACCTAGTCTAGTCCGAACACCCTCACCCAAAAACCCAAAAGCCATTTAGCCTTGGACCTAGCTGGCAGAGCTCTAATAATATAATAATAATAATATATCCCATTTAGCAGACGCTTTTGTCCAAAGCGACTTACAAGTCGGCTGGGGCCACTACTTTTACATATGGGTGGCCCCAGCGGGAATCGAACCCACGACGCTTGGTGTTGCAAGCGCCATGCTCTACCGACTGAGCCACACAGGACCCAGCGTGTAATCATCCCACCCAGTGTGTGATTCAGAAGTTCTGCTTGACCGTTACCCATGAGATGATAAGGTGTGGTGTGGGACTTTTCAACACCAGATAACTAAAGTAATTCCTCAATAAGAGAACTCTCAAAGTTAGCACCCCTGTCAGAATGGATACAATCAGCGAACCCATAAATGCAAAATAAATTATTCCAGAGAACACGAGCAACAGTCTTAGCAGACTGGTTTGGACATGGATACACACAGGCCAGCTTAGTATAGTGATCTGTCACTACTAACACATCAATAGACTTGTTCGAATCTTCTGCAGTACAGAAATCAATACACACTAGTTCTAACGGTACCGTTGTCACAATGGAGACAAGTGGAGCTCTTGCTTCAGGCTCAGGTGCTTTACTCATGTCGTAAATGTCGTGGAAATTTCCTGTATTTACCAAATCATGAGAGCAAACCACACACAAGTCAGAGTTTATCACATAGTCCATCTTTAATTATATGAGCTCCATCACAACCCTGTAACTCTCAGATCAATTCAGTGTCTAACAGTGAATTCTCTGAGAGTTCCTTACACATTGCAACTGAGATCCTTTATAGCAAAGACACACATAGCCAGACAGCATTGGCATAATTTATCGTTCAGCTTTGTCTCCTAAACTATGTTCTTTTCTCAAACTCAGAATCTAATCAAATCCTCACAATGTTCACTGCTGACCCTGATGACCAGCATCATCATGAACTCCCTTCAAAACAAGGCCTCTTAAAGACACAGGTACGACATACTGGAATATTTTCTTCTTACTCACTGGGTGTTTTGAAACACGATACAGAATCCCTAACCAGGTGGTGAGTTTTCCCCACTGTCTTAGACTATGAACTGTTTATTTAGCTTCAAGGACTCGTTCTCTCCTAGATGGGCGCCGGCCTCTATGTACAAAGAACATGACTCTGCTGATGATTGGATCCAGTGACGGGTTATTATACAGCTCCTTGTGTGTAAGGACAGGTAATGGGCTCTGACCCATGGACATCAACTTCTCAAGGTGCTGCACATGTGAAACAGCCCTCACTGTGGCACCATCATCCTATCAGTGGTGAGCATGGAGGACAGCAGACACCTCCAACCCACTGACATTGTCTCCAGCTCTACTTAACTCACTCCCAGGAGCCATAGACGTTCTACAGCCAGCCTCGGGCTGCTCACAGGGAAGGCGGAACATGTCTTGTACAATCATCCACTCAACGACCTCTGGCTTCCTCCAGCAGGACATCATATGGAATTCTTGTCAGTCGGTGCAGAATTTGAGAGAACAAATGGCTCTCTGCTCAAAGCATCAGCAACGACATTCTTGGGCCCTGGTATGTACTGGATATCAAAATCAAAGGATGCCAGCTTTGCAACCCATTTCTGCTCGCATGCATCAAGTCTCGGCTTTGTAATGTAAGAATATATTTGAGTGGATTGTTGTCGGTCCACACAGTAAACTTATGCCCCTTTCATGGCTAGAAATTCCAGCCGGTGAGAAGGATACTTGGATTGTGCATGATTATTAAGAGATTTACAAACAAAAGCTATTGGCATGGCTATGGCCTTCCCATCTTGCACTTGGGATAGTACAACTCCCAAACCACTAGTAGATGCATCAACAGAAAGTAAAAATGGCTAAGAAAAATCTGGATGAACCAGCAGAGCCTGGTCAACTAGTGCTGCTTTCAAAGCTTCAAAAGTGAGTTGACATTCGGCAGTCCAGTCTGCAACAGTGAGCCTGCGAGAGGGACCAGGCTTCTTTCTGCCCTTGCCTCTCCTGGGCTTCTTCTGACCTGTAGTCAGCTGAAACAATGGCCTAGCAACCATGGAACAATTCTCAATGTAGTGTTGATAGTATACTACCATGCCAAGGAAATAACGGATATTGCTAGGAGATGGAGTGACACCATCAGCTTCCATCATCCCACTCTCAGTCACATTTAAATTGGTTTGAACCTGAGCAGGGTCGGTGGCTACACCCTCCTGAGAAATGATGTGGCCCAAAAACTTAACAGACCTCAAAAACTTGCACTTAGACGGAGACAGTTTAAAATTGTGCTCCTGCAACCGCTGAAAAACCATCTCAAGTCTCTGCAGACTCTCTTCCTCCGTTTTAGCAAAAACCATCAGATCATCCAAATAGCAAAGGAGACTTAGAAAGTTTTGGTCACCAAAGACGGTCAGCATCATTCTTATAAAAGTAGCTGGGCTGTTGCAAAGGACTTGAGGTAAACGATTGTACTCGTGCAGACCTAAAGCAGACGAAAAGGCAGTGTATTTCTTATCCTCTTCATGCAGTGGCACATTGTAGTACCCTGACGTCAAGTCCATTGTGCTGAAGAAGTCCTTTACCTCCCAGCGCAGCCAGTACATCAGCCTGATAAGGCAGGGGATGAGCATCCTTTACTGTGTGGGCATTTAACCACCTAAAGTCAGTACATAGACGTAAGTCCCTATTCTTGTTCCATACCAGCACCAATGGTGAGGTATACTCGCTGCTGGATTTTCTGATGATTTCCTTTTCCTCCATATCATCCAGTGTTTCCCTGAGTTTTTGGTAATGAGCTGGAGAAAGCCTACGATAAGGTAATTGAAATGGGCGGTCATCAGTCAGCGGTATGCAGTAGCAGAACTCTTCTGCCTCGCCACAATCCAGGCTATGTCTAGAGAACACTGTGTCATACTTCTCAATTAAACCGACAAGTTTGTCTTTCCAGAACTGTGGAACTGGACACTCCTCAACAGACAGGCCTTGAAGTCCAAGAGTGCTCAATGTCCTGTTGCCATTAACTACATTGCCACCAACTGAACTCTTAGCTGTCAGACTGCCATGTGAGCTGTCAAATTGTACTTTTTCCACATTCTGGTAAGCTGCTTGCTGCTTGCCATCATCAAAATCCTCCAATGCAATGCAATGGTACACATCCACCACTTTAGCATTCCGTCTCAGGGTAACTGGTGAAGTTGTTGGATTCACAATTGTTACAGGAATTACATTTCTATATGTTTTAATACCCAATTAAAATTAAACACTATCAATTCCTAAGAATTTGTAAGACTCTTATTTGCATAAAATGGACAGAGACCAGTCTCAAAATCAATCAGTAGCGTTTATTCTCGAGAGTACTGAACATGATACAGTTTACCACAGGTTATAAACTGAAAATGATGTCATTAGTTTTCGAACTGTCCCGTCTCTTCTTCACCCTGGTACAAAGGCTGTAAAGTTCTCAAGCCTTCCCGCATCGTCTCTCCTAATTTAGATAATTTATGATCCGAGCCAAGGTCTGTCTGTGTAGATAAGCATTCTAGCCAGTCTAGCGATAAGTTCATTCCTTTCTACCAAGGAACAGACAGTCATTGTTTTAATTCTTGATTATATTTACACACATTATATTCAGTGTGTAAAGGATTAAAAGAAAATCCATACATATACAATAACATAATAGTATTCTGATTAGTCAGTCCTGATTGAAATGTATACATAATTAGTCATTATTGATAAAAAATCCCTTAACAACAATCTTCACAGGGAGCCATCCATCCCCTCACAGAGGCATAACTACTCTCCCTACTAATATGTGTTGATTCACACAATGAGACGTGCTGGGCATTTGACATTGAGCTTTGGTCCAGTGATTAGTGCTTCCACAGACAGTGCACTCACGCTGACGTTTGGGAAACTTTTTACGGGGCCTTCTGATCACAGACTGAGTATTGCTGACAAGAGCCTTCTCTAACATATTAAAAACTTTCTCTAATGTCCCACTTTCAGATACAGATGGGGCCTGTTCTGGTTCCCGGCCACATTGAGAAAAAGATGACACATTAGGTCTACTCACAGGATCCACTTCAAAGACAGCAGCCACCTGCTGTGAAAGTTGTGTTCTACATGCTTAACGCTCCCTTAACAGTTCTACCAAACAATCCTGTACCTCACTGGCTGTCCAGTCACGAAGGGGTTTGCATTTGAACACTTGGGCCAACTCTTTATCAGGACAGTTGCGTACAAACATGACCGCCAAATCTGAGCATTGATTGGGCAAGGTTCTACCCTCACTTACAAGGTACTGTTCAGTTGCCTCTGCAGCTTTGTTAAGCCTAATCCAGAAATCTAATGGACCCTCATTAACGTATGGTTTGATTGAGTAGGAATCAGTTAATTTGCATACCTGAGAAAACAGTATCCCCAAAGTGTTGCGTGAGAACACTGAACACTGCCTTAACATCTGTGACAACAGGGTTGTTACGCATCCAGACTTCGGTCACATCCCGTGCCCTCCCCATGAGCCTAGACATCACCTCCCCAACATGCTCCGACCCAGTGTTACCCCTCAATCAATAAAATTTGACCCACATTGCTCAGGCAGGGGAAACCGCTGGGGTTGGTGAGGGGAATGGGCAGGAGAAAGACTTGAAGCCCCAGGCTGCAGTAAACTCGCTCTGCTAGATTCTCCTATCTCTGAAACAATCTGCTTAATCAGGTCACTAAACTGACTCGGAGGTGTCCCATTATTACTGAGGACTGGGGATGATGGTCCATCAAAAGACAGAGGTGGGATACCCTGGTCAGGTGGAGTAAACAGCCTACCCCTCTCAGTGCTTGTAAACTCAGGACCTGCAAATACTCTACTCCCAGGAGCTGACTGTACAATTGGTGTAAATGCAAGGATACCCCTCCCTCTACCCACACTAAAATCCCCAGCATAACTCATTTTATGGACTTGAGAGTCTTCCATGGCTCAATTGTTGTTGTTGCAATAATAATAAAACAAATTCCTTCAAAACATGCAAATAAACACAAATACCCTTAACTAGTGAATATGCTACATTCACCTTCTGTATTTACAGTATATATTAATTTATAGCGAACCATCAACAAGTGTGCATGCGCAGATCGCGCACCTCATTCACATGCACAGCTCTGGTGGTCGGCTTGAGCTGACCAGTCGACAGGTCGCGGCACCAGTTTGTAGCGTGGTTCATTCTGCGTTGTGTACTTTTAATTAGGACACTGCCACAGCTGAAGGTCTGCTGGTTGGATTATTTTTATTTGCCCTGCACACGAAGAGACAACACACAATATTTTAGCCCTTGGCACAGTCACAGCTCTCAGGCACCTTGCAATGCCGAAGGTCAGGCAAAAGAGAGCGCCAAAAAGAAATATCAGGTGCTGCGTGCACACATTCAGTGCACAACAGCACACCCTACAATACAAGTCAAATGCAGTCACAGCTCTCAGGCACCTGTTCGAGCACATAGAAACTCACTCAAACACTGTCCCAAGTACTCACAAGTTACAATAGGTACCCTAGTTAGCGAGCTCGGTGAAACTTGTTAACATAAATCTTTATATTGTCCACATTGTAACAAAACGTATGGTTGCATAACAGCACATTGTGTAACATTACTTGGTTTTGTAATAACGCAAAAGTTAAACAATTTATCACACTTCGGGTTAAACACGGTACCGGGGAAAAACTAGCTTGGCATGTCACACAAAACACGTAACAAAACAATTCCACACAAAGACATGGGGGGTAACAGAGGGAATATATATGTAGTGTGATTAGGGAATGTAAACCAGGTGTGCGGGGAAACAAGACAAAACAAATGGAACAATGAAAAGTGGAGAGGCGATGGCTAGAAGACCGGTGACTTCGACCGTCGACTGCCGAACGCTGCCAGAACAAGGAGAGGAGCCGACTTTGGCGGTAGTCATGACAGTACCCTGCCTTTGCGCGTGGCTCCAGCAGCATGCCGACACCGGCCTCGGGACGACCCGGAGGGCGAGGCGCCGGGGCGATCTGGCTGGAGATGGAGGAACTCCGGCAGCGTTGAAGGGTCCAACAGGTCCTCCACCGGAACTCAGCACCTCTCCTCCGCACCGTACCCCTCCCACTCCACGAGGTATTGAAGGCCCCTCGCCCAACGTCTCAAATCCAGGATGGACCGAACGGAGTACGCCGGGCCCCCCTCGATGTCCAGAGGGGGCAGAGGGGGCGGAGGAAGATCCCCGTACCTCAGACTCCTGGAGCGGACCAACCACCACTGGCCTGAGGAGAGACACATGGAACGAGGGGTTAATTCGGTAATCGGGGGGAAGCTGTAACCTGTAACACACCTCGTTCACTCTCCTCAGGACTTTAAATGGCCCCACAAACCGCGGACTCAGCTTCTGGCAGGGTAGACGGAGGGGCGGGTTTAGGGTCGAGAGCCAGACCCAGTCCGGGGCCTCACCGGGGTGACAGTCCTCACTGTTTTTTTGGCGCAGTGCGGCCCGCTGGAGGAGAACATGGGCGGCTTCCCATGTCTCCTCCGCACGCCGGAACCAGTTGTCCACCGCAGATGCCTCGGTCTGACTTTGATGCCACGGCGCCAGAACCAGCTGGTACCCCAATACGCACTTGAAGGGGGAAAGGTTAGTGAAGGAGTGGCGGATCGAGTTCTGCCCCATCTCTGCCCAGGGCACGGAAGCCGCCCATTCCCCCAGGCCAGTCCTGCAATAAGACCGCAGAAACCTGCCCACGTCCAGGTTCACTCTTTCCACCTGCCCATTACTCTCGGAGTGAAAACCTGAGGTAAGGCTGATCGAGACTCCCAGACGTTCCATGAATGCTCTCCAGACTCCCGAAGGGAACTGGGGACCTCGATCAGACACTATATCCTCAGGCACCCCATAGTGGCGGAAGACGTGTGTAAACAAGGCCTCCGCAGGCCGTAGGAAGACCGGGCAGAGGGAGGAGACAACAGGACTTAGAGAAACGACCCACAACAACCAGGATAGTGGTGTTTCCCTGTGAGGGAGGGGAGCGGGACACTGGAGCGGAGCGGGCTCTGTACATAATGCCTGCTCAACACGACCGGCACTACTAGGAAGGAGGCCGGGAGTATGGGAGTCTGATCCATGGGCCTCCTCCGTGTCATACAGCCGGGACAGTGCGTCTGCCTTCACATTTTGAGAACCTGGTCTGTAGGACAGGGTGAACACAAAATGGGTAAAAAACATGGCCCACCTTGCCTGAGTGGGCTAGTAATAGTCTCCTCGCTGCCCGGATGTACTCCAGGTTGCGGTGGTCAGTCCAGATGAGAAAAGGGTGTTTAGCCCCCTCAAGCCAATGTCTCCATGCCTTCAAATCCTTAACCACAGCCAACAGCTCCCAGTCCCCCACATCATAGTTCCGCTCCCCCGGGCTGACCTTTTTCGAGAAGAAAGCACAGGGACGGAGCTTCGGTGGCATGCCCGAGTGCAGAGAGAGCACGGCTCCTATCCCAGCCTCGGAATTGTCCACCTCCACTATGAATGCCAAAGAGGGATCCGGATGAGCCAGCATGGGAGCCGAGGTAAACAGAGCCCTTAGGTGCCCAAAAGCCCTGTCCGCCTTTGCCGACCACTGCAAACATACAGGATCCCCCTTCAGCAGTGACGTAATGGGAGCCACCACCCGTCCAAAACCCCAGATAAATCCGGTAGTAATTGGCAAACCCTAAAAACCGCTGCACCTCCTTTACCGTGGTGGGAGTCGGCCAATTACGCACGGCTGAAATGCGGTCACTCTCCATCTCCACCCCTGAGGTGGAAATGCGATACCCTAGGAAGGAGACGTTCTGCTGAAAGAACAGGCATTTCTCAGCCTTGACGTACAGGTCATGCTCCAGCAGTCGTCCAAGCACCATGCGCACCAGGGACACATGCTCGGCGCGTATAGCGGAGTATATCAGAACGTTATCGATATACACCACTACACCCTGCCCGGGCAAGGCCCTGAAAATCTTGTCTACAAAGGATTGGAAGAATGATGGAGCATTCATCAACCTGTACGGCATGACGAGGTACTCATAATGCCCTGAGGTGGTACTGAACGCCGTCTTCCACTCGTCTCCCTCCAGGATACGCACCAGGTTGTAAGCACTCCTGAGATCCAGTTTAGTGAAGAAGCACGCCCAGTGCATTGACTCACCGTGGAGATGAGAGGTAGCAGGTAACTGTACCTCACTGTGATTTGATTTAGACCTCGATAGTCAATACACGGGCACAGACCTCCCTCCTTCTTCTTTACAAAAAAGAAACTCGAGGACGTGGGTGAAGTGGAGGACCGAATGCACCCCTGACGCAGGGATTCAGAGACATATGTCTCCATAGCCGCCATCTCCGCT
The DNA here is from genome assembly GCF_036934945.1 of Oncorhynchus masou masou. NCBI lineage: Eukaryota > Metazoa > Chordata > Actinopteri > Salmoniformes > Salmonidae > Oncorhynchus > Oncorhynchus masou. The sequence goes on along the minus strand of NC_088242.1, from coordinate 65,269,253 downwards.
TGTGTCAGGGGATACACATGACTCCTCGGAAGTGCGGCGTCTACCAGGAGATTTATCGCACAATCCCCGTGTCGATGGGGTGTTAATGAGTCGCCTTCTTTTTGGAGGCGAGAGCCAAATCGGCATACTCGTTGGGGATGCACATGGTGGTGACCTGGTCTGGACTTTCCACCGTGGTAGCACCAATGGAAACCCCTACACACCTCCCCGAGCACTCTTGCGACCACCCCGTGAGAGCCCTCTGTTGCCATGAAATAGTGGGGTCATGACGAGCTAACCAGGGAACAATGAAAAGTGGAGCGGCGATGGCTAGAAGACCGGTGACATCGACCGCCGCCCGAACAAGGGGAGGAGTCGACTTCGGCGGATGTCTTGACAACAACATAACTTGCAAGCCGAAGGTCAGGCAAAATAGAACAAGAAGAGGGTATGGAAGTACAGATAACCTGCGATGGGCCAAACCAAAATATACAAACCTTTTAAAATCACGTGTATGTACAAGCAATAGACAATACAAATATACTTGCACACTCCCTGGACATCCAACCACCCTGGTCCACCACTTAACTCAACCCACACCTCCAGCTGGATGCAAATTTAGAAAAGGAGAGGAAGAGAGAGACCAAGAGAGAGGAGACTAAATTGTCATAGAACATTCAGTATTAAACAGAACAGCTAAGGAGAGGGCAGACGGGACAAAGCATCCACCAAAACATTGTCCTCCCCCTTAATGACGAATCTCGAGGGGAAAAGCTTGAAGGTACAGACAACACCGCATCAGCCTCTGTTTCGGACTCTGCATAGTAAGGCTTCAACAAATTCACACGACAGAGCTGTGTAGCCTTTGTCCTTTGTAGATTTGCAACCACATAGTTCAACGCCGAACCCTGACGTACCACTGTATATGGCTGTATACATTTTGGGAGGAGCAGACAAAGGAAGGAAGGTCAGGCATAAAAGTTACAGAATAGTCCGCCACCTCGCTGGCCTCTACACCAGACTCAGACATGGACTCAGAGCGGCTCATTGCAAGAGTCGCGGCACAAGCAGTAAACACTTTGGAGAAACTCTGAGCACTTTCATCTGGCACCTCTGAGATGGGCCGAAGGCATGGAAACTATGGGAGGTGGTAATCCACCTTGCCAGACCCACACACTGGCAAGGTAATTTCCTAGAATCATCACCACTCCTTCGACAGGCAATGTGGGACGCACTCTTATGATGACCTCACCTTGTACCAGATCTGTTGAGTGCACACGTTTGTGTAAAGGCACAGACAAAATATACAAACCTATCCTTCGGAGCAAGACACGGTGTCCTGTGTCCGTCTCTGGATAATAATGGAGCACTGACTACAGAATGAAAGACTGAAGCACCAGTGTCTCGCAGGACTTTAAATGGGACCCACTCTTGGTTACCTATCAGCGATACGTAACCCTCTAACAAAGGGTGAATAGATGGGTGCACTGTCAACCATACCCAATGGTTCTTTTAACTGGTCCTGAGGTGGAACAATTGAATCCCTTACCTTAAAAGCAAGTGCTGCTAATGCCGTAGGCTTTGCGGGTGCATTAATCCCAGAAGGCCTAGCTTTAACTCTTAAGGACAGGGCATTCATTTTTCCAATGACCTTTACCATGGTAGTAATTGCAGATTTTGACATGATCTGATTTCACATCGGAACCACAGTCAACTCCTTGAGACAAGATGAGGCCCAGTAGGAAATATTTTTTGCCACAAAACTCTTCCTGCGACCATAATTGCGAAGACAGGGTTCCCCAAAGTAATCTTTGTGTCAGCACATGCATCAGCACAACATGTCAGCCTCAGAGGAGGTCTGTACATTATGCTCATTTATGTATGTGGCAAGGCGGTCAGAGACAGAACTGCTCCAGCACAACTAAGCTGCACAACTGCTCATAGGTTGTACCATCCAACAAAATGAACCATCGGTTAAACTGGATGTGCAAATCCCGTGTGAACTCAACATAAGTCTGTCAGCTTTTATCCAGGTTCTAAACCGCTGGTGATACGCTTCAGGAACTAACTCATAGGTGTGCAACACAGCAGCTTCAACTCTTCCATAGTTCTGGCTGTCAGCAACGTTAAGAGCCAACAGGCCTCTTGTGCTTTCCCATTTAGCACACATTGCAACATCAGTGTACGGTCGGTGTCAGGCCAATTTATGGAAACAGGTACCCTTTCAAACAGTAAAAGAAATCTCAGGTTGCTTTCCACTGAATTTCGGCAGGATCCTCAAGTTTCCAGCTACGTCGAAGGAAAGCTGAGCACGACCTCTGGAGAAATCATCATCTGTCATTAAGAGACATGTCAGAGAGCTTACCATCTCTGACCTATCATGCTCTAGTTGTAGCAAGATTTCCTTTTGCTGTTCAAAAGATAAGACAGGATTAGGGGCATTTGCTGTGGACCGAAATGTAGCAAAACCAGAAGAAAATTACCCCATTAGAATGCTGGATTCGATCAAGTTGGCCGTTAGTATGGACTTAACCGTCTAGTCAGACGTTTATCATCAATCTCAATGATACGCAACTCCTCCCTCGGGACTTGGAAGAATTCCTCAATGTTAGCCATAGTCAAACAGTCAACCAATTATGGACAAATAACAACCTGCTCTCGCCCCAATTGAGTACACCAAACCAGACAAAACAGAAGCACAGTGTCAACCACAAAATAGAAAAAGCTTCCCAATTCCTATTACTAGCTCAACCATTTAGTTCCACACGTGACATGCTGGTAGAAATGAGATGATGGGTTTCAGTTTTCCTGCATTAAAATCACCAGCCACTAGGAGCGTCACCACTGGATGAGAATTTTTTGTTTGCTTATGGGCAAATATGAAAAATATAGACCTCTTCTGAATGCCTGGACCTGTTAAGACATGAATGTATGGTTCACTGCTTTGATGAAGCTCAGTGGGTGGGGGAACAGGGAGGGGTAAGGTGGAAGGAGAGAGAGAGGGTTGGAGTGGTAGAGCCGAGGGAGAGAGAGGGGCGTGGGGCGGTGTAGAGTGGTGGAGTTCATCCCTCTGTCTGTCTCCGTCTCTCTCTCCCAATGTTGAATGAAGCCCCCCCCCAACTTCCCCCACATCACAATGAGCAGCAGGCTGTCTGCCTGACCTGCATGTTCCCCATTGGGTCTGTAATCAAACATCTCCATTATGTCAGATCCCTTTAACCAAAGCTCCAAAACTCTCATGGTCACATGTACGCACGTACATATGTGCACACACCCATCATAAGTTGGATCTGAAGGACATCTGGACACTAGTATAATAGCCAAACCATCACACCATGACGGTATTGGCCCTCTTCATGACAGTATTGGCCCTCTTCTGTCTCCATGGCAACTGTCCGTGGTATTACTGATGTCATGTGACTCGCCATGCTGTGTGTTTGTAAGTCTGACCTCCAGCCCTACACTCCAGACACTACACCATGCTCTCCTTCCTTAAGACCCAGCCCTCATTTCATCAAAACCATGTATCTTCCAAAACAGCCAATTGGACGTGTTCCTCTACAGCGAGCGGTGCCTGACTTCAGATGTTCTGGGTATTGGGCTGTATGCTCCATGTAGCTCAGTTGGTAGAGCATTGTGCTTGCAATGCCAGGGTTGTGGGTTTGATTCCCATGGGGGTGCCAGTATGAAAATGTAAGCACTCACTACTGTAAGTTGCTCTGGATAAGAGCATCCACAACAATGTAATGACAGAGGCAGGCAGCCTCTGCTCAGGGAAAGAAATGTCACTGTGGTAGAAGGCTGGCAAAATGTCAAAATCCTTTTGTCATAACTGCCCAGCGAGCCCATAATGTTCTAAGAGCCATATGTTTCTTATAGCATGGTTGTCTTATGGTTATTTTGCATCCAACCTTCCCACTACTTACTGGGGAAGGATGTTTACTTGGCTTTGGAACATTCTCAGCACATTTAAGCAAACTTTACAAAAAAAGCATTGTTTTCTCGGTTACTTTAACAGAATGTTTCCTACAAGTTCAAACGTGGTTACATTTAATTTCAATTTTGGTAATGTTCTAGGAAAATTCTCCAACTGATTTGGCATTGGGAATGTTATGAAATAGTTCAGAGAATGTAAAGAAACAATGTTCCTCTGTGGGAATTTCAGTACTTCAGCATTGTCTATGGGTTTTTTTCTACAGGTTTCTTCATGCTTCTATTTAAAGGCATGTTCTCAGAACGTTCAGAAACATAATTTCTAATGGGAATTTCAGTACTTCAGCACATAAACCACAAGACGACATTAGTAACATTCAAAGAATGTTCTAAGAATGTTATTTAAAACATATACATCTGTTGTCAACAACAAAAATCTCTAGTTCCTCTATCTCATTTTTGTTTTTGCCCTAGCACTACACACCTGAGCCAAATCATCAACTCACCATCAGACTTTTATTATTATTATTATTATTATTTTTCACCTTTATTTAACCAGGTTGGCTAGTTGAGAACAAGTTCTCATTTGCAACTGCGACTTGGCCAAGATAAAGCATAGCAGTGTGAACAGACAACACAGATCAGGTGTGTAGTGCTAGGGCAAAAACAACAATGAGATAGAGGAACTAGAGATTTTTGTTGTTGACAAAGGATGTATATGTTTTAAATAATATTGTTCTCAACTAGCCTACCTGGTTACATGGAGTAAACAATTAACAAGTCAATAACACAGTAGAAAAAATGAGTCTATATACAGGTGTATAGTGCTAGGGCTAGGGAAAAAACAAAAATGCGCACCAATTTGGGGCCTAGGAACAGGATTGAGAACCACTGCCCCATGACGTTAAAGTGTGTTGGCTGAGATCAATAATTGGCCACACCTGATCTTGATGAAGGTTTGATTCCTTTGAAATGGGGTCTGTTTGAATAGCCTAAAATGAACAGCTTGTACGAGGAATAAAATAAAATACATAGCATGCTTGCTTTATCTTGGTGGCGTAGTGGACTAATTCCATGGCTAGAGAACAGAAGATGACAGGGTTGAATCTCACTGATGTTGTGCCACAATAAAAATGTATCTGTTAGCATGGTTAATAGTCCTGTGTGGCTCAGTTGGTAGAGCATGGCGCTTGCAACGCCAGGGTTGTGGGTTCAATTTCCATGGGGGACGAGTACAGTAAAAAAAAGTATGACAATGTATGCAATCACTACAGTAAGCCACTCTGGACAAGAGTGTCTGATAAATGAGTAAAATGTAATTAATGCCTAAGCAAATTAATGTCCATGTGTCTGTCTTATCTGTGCTTGGTGTTCAAAACAGTTAACCCAAAATAAGCTGGAAATCTTATTGAAAGATTTCAGGATATAACTCAAAATAACCTTAAAATGTTCTCAGAAACCTCCTGCAACCTAAAAATGTATGTTCCCAGAACAAGTGACATTTCCCATCTGTTCTGAGAATGGAAATTGATGGGTTCAAACCCAGAACCAATGGGAAACCAAAAATGTATGTTCCCACAACTTCCAAGGAACTAAATGTGCTAGCTGGGTAGTTACCACAGTCACAAAGTCATAAACCTTGCCTATTTATCTTCTTGAAATTAGATTTAAACCTAACCCTAATCTTACCCACACTGCTAACATGATGCCTAACCCTAACCTAAAATTAAGACCAAAGAGCACATTTTTGTTTTCATGAATGTTTATGATATAGACTTTGTGCCTGTGGATGAAATGTCCAACACCATTCCGGAACACTTCTTGACTTCCCAATAAAAGACAGCCCCGCTGTTTGTCAATAGACCTATTAAGGTTGTGATTAGTATACTGTTGCTACATTAGTTCCTAATGGCAATGTGAATGTATCCACGTTACCAACACTCCCACCTGTCTAGTGCCAAGGTTCTGTGGTAGGTGCCTTCCTCATATGGCATCCAAACAATGGTTGTGAAAGGATGTATAAACTCATAATTTAGGAGCAATGACCACCCCCTCTCCATCCTGTGAATGTCCCTGGTATGACACTGAGTCTTTGATGGACCCCCTCCATAGCCGCTCCCCTGGTTGTCGAATCAGACCTTTGACCAAATCTAATCTATGGGCCAATGGTTGTCATAGGTGGACTCAAACCTACTGTACATGCATGCAACAGCTCCTGCCTCCCCTGCATCCATATATACTATGCAGCAGCCTGCACAATGGAGGGGATATGAGACCATTACTATGGAATTCATGGATTCAATTTACAATTGGCAGAGATGAGGATGGAGATTATCTTGGCTGGTGCGGCTATTGGGGGATTTAGGGTAATAGCATATTTCATCCCGTGTAAAAAGCAAAGCTATACCACATAGAACGTCTTGCACATATTCTGTATACGTAAAATATCATATGGTACGGCACTGTCAAAAACAATAGCTGAACACCACAAAATATTAAGCTGGCCTTTCAAGGTTGTGTGTGAGATAGGGACAGTGGGAACAGAATAGATTCTATAACAGGAGTATATTCCCTATATTGTAGCGAGGTTGTTATAACTCCAGCTGAAATGTTCAGAGGTGTTTGTTCTTTTCTCTTTCTTTAGCGCACCTTCCATCACCGTGGTAACTAGGAGACAGTGGCTGGGTGTGTGTGGAAATGGGTGGAAGAACAGTGGGCACACTGTAGAAAGCAGCTGTGTGGTGCCAATTGCCCCTGAACCCCCGCTTGTCTATCTCCCCCACTCCCCCTCCCCTCAACACAGAATGCACACATCTTTCCCTGCTTCCAAAGCAACGGCTCCTGCCAACCTCAAAGGAAGAACAAAATGTTCTCTTACCACGGTCATTGTAGTGTGGTTGTATGCAGTGTGAGCGATGGAAACAGCACTGTCACCGGTGAAATAGTGCGAAGGACCCTGGGTTATGCATTGGTGTTGCCTTTTACGAGGGGACTCTTAATTGGGTCCTGGTAATGGTAACCAGTATAATTTTAGTGGATTTCATGTTTCATTGGTGTGTTCATTTCTCCTTTGAAACACATGGAATACTATAGCCCTTCTGAATATAGCAAGTGTTTGAATTTTCTGTGCCTACAGTAGATAGAATCAGCAATTTCCTGAAAGACAATGACATATACACTGAGTACACACACATTACAAACCTGCTCTTTCCATGACATAGGTGAATCCAGGTGAAAACTATGATCCCTTACTGATATTACTTGTTAAATCCACATCAAATCAGTGAAGATGAAGGGGAGGAGACAAGTTAAATGATTTTTAAGCCATGAGAAATGGATTAAGTGTGCCATTCAGAGAGAAGACAAAATATTTAAGGGCAAGTCAAAATATTTAAGGGCAAGTCAAAATATTTAAGTGCCTTTGAACAGGTTATGGTAGTATGTGCCAGGCACACGATTTGAGTGCATTTGTCACGCTCAACAGTTTCCCGTGTGTATCAAGAATGGTCCACCACCCAAAGGACATCCAGCCAACTTGACAACTGTGGGAAGCATTGGAGTCAACACGGGCCAGCAACCCTGTGAACCGCTTCCGACACCTTGTAGAGTCCATTCCCCAATGCATTAAGGCTGTTCAGACGGCAAAATAAAATGTACATTACATATGCTGATGTAAAAAGGCCTTTATAAATCAATGTGATTGATAGGTAGCGTGTTTAGGGATAGATAGCGTGTAAAGGAATGTTTGAGAGTATGGGTGCTGTAACGAAAAGTGTATAATAAATAATAATAATAAAAGTGGGTTGGCGCCCCCCCTTGGGTTGTGCCGTGGCGGAGAACTTTGTGGGCTATACTCGGCCTTGTCTCAGGATGGTAAGTTGGTGGTTGAAGATATCCCTCTAGTGGTGTGGGGGCTGTGCTTTGGCAAAGTGGGTGGGGTTGTATCCTTCCTGTTTGGCCCTGTCCGGGGGTGTCCTTGGATGGAGCCACAGTGTCTCCTGACCCCTCCCGTCTCAGCCTCCAGTATTTATGCTGCAGTAGTTTGTGTCGGGGGGCTAGGTTCAGTTTGTTATATTTGGAGTACTTCTCCTGTCCTATCCGGTGTCCTGTGTGAATTTAAGTATACTCTCTCTAATTCTCTTTCTTTCTCTCTCTTGGAGGACCTGAGCCCAAGGACCATGCCTCAGGACTACCTGACATGATGACTCCTTGCTGTCCCCAGTCCACCTGGTCGTGCTGCTGCTCCAGTTTCAACTGTTCTGCCTGTGATTATTTAACCATGCTGGTCATTTATGAACATTTGAACATCTTGGCCATGTTCTGTTACAATCTCCACCCGGCACAGCCAGAAGAGGACTGGCCACCAAACATAACCTAGGAAGAAACCTAGAGAGGAACCAGGCCTTGGCCTTTCTAGGGAGATTTTCCTAGCCACCGTGCTTCTACACCTGCATTGCTTGCTGTTTGGGGTTTTAGGCTGGGTTTCTGTACAGCACTTTGAGATATCAGCTGATGTTCGAAGGGCTATATAAATACATTTGATTCTCATTGGACAAGTGCACGTATGTACGACCTGTTTAAAAGCGCTTCTCACATTGTGTGTCAACGGAGCAGGTCCCAGGGTCATCCTCCAGGCCATGTGATCTCTCACAAGGGGGATAAGATGAAGCCGGGAACGCCTCAGATCTCCAAATCAAACTTATATTGAGCACCTCTGATTTAACAAAGATGAGCTCTGTCGGGGTAAAGGGAGTGGGATACTGATGTCATTGGACACACTGGAAATGTTATACAGTGTCTGTGTGTTTATGGAAGATACAGTGCCCCACCAATGCTGACACACACATGTAAACAGCTGTTCTAAACATACTTAAGAGCGCAAATCCATCTGCCGCCGGAGGCTTAACACCCCTTTCTAGCCAGCAAATTATTCTAATTGGTTTCTATGCAATAGCCATGATGCAAATCTCTGGCTTCAGATTCCAATTAAGCACACACAGACCCAGACACATCTGTATTTACACTGGAGAGGATTATATAAGACAGGATGAAGGAGACATTGGTAAATAAAACACAGAACAGTAGGCCTTTTGTGAGTTGAATGCAATTTATTGGTTTGCTTTGTCTATATATATATATATATCTGTTTTGGGGATGGTTATGATAGACTACATTTGTATTTAAATAAGTTAAAACCTTTCATACACACAATCGTGAGAGATATCAGTGGACTTCTTTGCTTTCCTCAACCTATCAGGAGACCCAAAAATCACAACAGTCAGAATGTTCAGAGGAATTTCAAAGTGCCACTCACTCCGTCAGGGGTAGAATGAGTTGCACAGAAGAAATGCAGTGCTTTGATGGCCCATAATAAACACGAAAGAAAAGTACAAAAACATGTTAGAATTATCCAGGTGAAAGAATGAGAACTAATTGTGACATGGGTCGTTGCATTGGGACTTGATATATGGGACTGGAATAGCCACTTTAGATACCAACATGGTGTGTTAGAATAGCTCCCATGCAGCTCCCACCTCCCTCAGGTTAACTGAGACGTACCCTGTTATGGTAACATTTATCTGGGGCTCCACTACAGAACATAACCCTCTGCAGCAATAGTACACTTACACACCTCCAAAGCCTTAGGAGTGATGATCCGGACATAGCATAGGTCATAAACAGTCAAAACGACTATATACTATGTACAGGCCAATAGCACACCTAACATTGAAATGTGCATTGACAATGGTCATTTAGTTCAAATTTACTTAAATTAACTGTCTGACCTCTTCTCTTACACGCATGAAATAGGCTTCAAGATGGAATTGTTTCCCTTGCTCTCTTTCACTTCCTCTTCCTCCCCCTCTCAGTTCAGTGTCATGCGCTGTGGCCGCTCCAGGTTGGCACGGAACTTGTCCAGGAAGCGTGATGCCAGCTCGTCGTCCACAAGGCGCCCATCGCTGGACAGCGTGACGGTCATCAGCTGCTGGGTGCTCAGGGCACCGGTCTCTTCGGTCAGATGCAGCACAGCCCTTGATGTTCCCACAGCCAGGATACACGCCTGGGGAGGGTTGATCACCGCACTGAACTCACTGATGCCAAACATTCCCAGGTTAGAAATACTGTGAGAGAGAGCGAGAGAGAGATTTAATCCTTCATGCCAATAAAGCTCATTTGGTTTGTGAGGAATCGGGAGGAATAAATAGGGGAAGGAGAGATAGGAGAATGAGGGGGAGGTATGAAGGAGTGTGAGAAAGAAAGAAGGGTGGTGAGAGAAGGGAGGGAAATGAGAGAGATAGGAGACAATGGATATCCCATTATAAGTATGGCTCAGCCAGGGAAAACATGCAGACAATTAACCAAGGGGAGATTACAGTCAGAGATAGCGGGGCCTTTTTTACTACCGATTCCCTGTTACTAATAAATTCAATAAAAACATACACTCACATCGTAAAGAAGGGTGAGAGGTGAATTAAAACTGAATACACCCGAGCAGTGGAATATATATAGGTGAATATAGGTGAATTAAAACTGAATACAAGAGGACACCAGAGGGAACATTTCCTCAACAGACAAAGACAATGTGCCACTTGTAACAACAGAGGTGAACACCGAGAGAGACCATCCTATCTCTGTGTCTGGTGAGCAATAACATCCATAGGCAATTTGCTGTGTGGCTTAATGACATACAGGCCTTGGGGATGGATGGACGAATGGATAAAGTTGGTGTCTTAACGACAGTTCCACAGGTGCTGGTTAATGTGAAGTTAATTGGATTTTTCGAATTATCTTTGAAAGACAGGGTCCTGAAAAAGGGACGTTTCTTTATTTGCTGAGTATATCTTCAAGGAGAGATAGAAAGAGCTCACATCCTCTATAGGAATTAATTATACTCCTCTCCGAGACAAAACCCCCATTTATGTCTAAAAGACCCCATTAATTTGAATGCATTAAAACAGCCCGCCCTCCCTCCACTGGAATGGATGGCCATGTAATTGATGGCTCTTGTCGTCTGGCCACATTCTCTTCATGCCTGCATGTGATAATGTAGAATATGCATAATATATGGACTAGCTATTTTATGGGTCTGGGTTATAACTAATAGCAGGACATTTAGGACTGCTTCCCTATCAGCAGACCACTGAACGATACATGAATTATTACATCATGCCTTGTGCAATGTACAAATCTTCCCCCGTGAAATAGTTCCCAATCATTTGAATTGTGACATCATGCTGTAAAATGTCTCCCTGCGTGAAAATGTTCCCAGTTCAATAATTGCACGTGCAACCCTTTATGTGGATGACTGAGATCGTGCGGAAGTCTCTCCCTCCATCTCGAAAAACATCTCAAATTGACTTCACATCTGCCAATCAACGGTGGCCAGGAGTATTGACCAATAACAAGATGCTCGAGGTCAGCATATAAATACCCAGACTGTGCGTCAAAGTGCTGAGGGTTGATGTGAGGTGAGATTTTTTGCGTTTGCCAATTTTGATTGACAATCCATATTTGTTAATTTAACTCGCTATACAAACAAGTTAAAACTGTACACCTCGGGGGCCTCCCGGGTGGCGCAGTGGTCTAGGGCACTGAATCGCAATATTATATTTGTGCTTGTTGGCTGTACCTGCACCAAAACTTCCTTCATAGCTTGTTTTCCAACTTTTGAAATATGGAGCCAGCACTTATATTTACATGACTGCTCAGAACTTTTTTTGTCATGGCTCTCTTGTTCCTCTGCAGCAGACGTAGTGCCTTCAGAAAGAATTCACACCCCCTGACTTTTTCCACATTTTGTTATGTAACCGCCTGACTTAAAAATGTATTAAATTCAGATGCGTCACTGGCCTAGACATTATACCCTATAATGTCAAAGTGGAATTATGTTTTTAAAATTAACAAAATACGAAAAGATTTCTTCAGTCAATAAATATTCAACCCTTTTGTTATGGCAAGTGTAAATAAGTTCAGGAGAGAAATAAAGTGCTTATGAATTGCATTCGGAAAGAGTTCAAACCCCTTGACTTGTTCTACATTTTGTTAAAGCCTTATTCTAAAATGGATGAAACACACACACACACACACACACACACACATATATTTTAATCAATCTACACCTCATAATGACATAGTGAGAAGAATACCCTGAAGTATCACATTTACATAAGTATTCAGACCCATTACTCAGTACTTTGTTGAAGCACCTTTGGCAGCGATTACAGTCTCAAGTCTTCTTGGGTATGACGCTACAAGCTTGGCACACCCGTATTTGGGGAGTTTCGCTCCATTCTTCTCTGCAGATCCTCTCAAGCTCTGTCAGGTTGGATGGAGCGTCGCTGTGCAGCTACTTTCAGGTAACTCCATAGATGTTCAATCGGGTTCAAGTCCGGGCTCTGGCTGGGCCACTCAAGGACATTCAGAGACCTGTCCTGAAGCCACTCCTGCATTGCCTTGGCTGTTTGCTTAGAGTTGTCCTGTTGGAAGGTGAAGCGTCGCCCCAGTCTGAGGTCCTGAGCAGGTTTCCATCAAGTATCTCTCTGTACTTTGCTCCACTCATCTTTCCCTATATCCTGACTAGTGTGCTAAGACAGTATTTACGAAAATAAACTGAAGTAAAAAATAAATAAAACATGTGAACCCAGGTCTGTAGGGTTGTATTAGTGGCCTATAGCAGCTGAGGCCTCTCCCAGTCTCTGCCGCTGGATAACATCCCCACAGCATGATGATGCCACCAACATGCTTCATCGTAGGGATGGTGCCAGGTTTCCTACTAACATGATGCAAGGCATTCAGGCCAAAGAGTTCAATTGTGGTTTATCAGGCCAGAGAAATTTGTTTCTCATGGTCCCAGTCCCTTAGGTGACTTTTTTGGTAACTATAAGCAGGCTGTCATGTGCCTTTTACTGAAGAGTGGCTTCCGTCTGTCCAGAAGGACAACCATCTCCACAGAGGAACTCTGGAGCTCTGTCAGAGTGACCATTGGGTTCTTGGTCATCTCCCTGACGAAGGCCCTTCTCCCCCGGCCAGCTCTAGAAAGAGTCTTGGTGGTAAATTAGATATCTGTATTTCACTTTCAATACATTTGCAAACAGGTCTAAAAACATGTTTTCATTATGGGGCATTGTGTGTGTAAATGGTTGAAGAAGAAAAAAATACTTAATCCATTTTGAATTAAGGCTGCAACAACAAAATGTGGACTAAGCAAGGGGTATGAATACTTTATGAAGGCAATGTATTGTGAGCAATATGTTTGGAATGTCAAGTCACTATAAAAATCACAGTATCCCATCGCAATACATATAGATTCGTGAGAATCGCAATACATTTCGTATTGGCACCTAAATATCACGATATCATCGTATCGTGATGCCCCTGGCAATTCCTAGCCCAATAGCAAGGGCTTGTTGTGTTTACCTGAAGGAACCTCCCTGGTACTCATGAGGAAGCAGCTTCCCATTTCGAGCCTTCTGGGCCAGTGCCTGGAGAGAAGAGATCAGCATTTAGTCAGTCATCTAATGTAGTCAGATGAACCTCTGGGGACTTACTCTAAAATGAGATTGTCAGGGATAAACTGGTTTACATTCTGCCCTAACTCAAATCAATGATCTACTGTCTAGAGGTGATGCTGGTTCAACCATATCTATCAAATCAGGTTTCAAGCAGTTCCAGTGATATCGTTGAACCATGAAGTCCATACTGTAATGTTGAAATGCTGACAACCTCCCTCCAACATGACATGGTTAACATTCTAAAGGCAATCCTCACACAGAGTTCATACTTTCAACACCCCAACTGCTTTACTAAAAGGGCTTCACACCAGAGCTTCTGTTAGCATCACTTAGATAAACCTAGGCATCAACACACACAGAGCGCTGTCCAATACTACTCTGTTGAACCCCATCGAAGTCAACACATTGCTTTTTCATTAACACAATGAGAGCTAAATTGGCTGAGCGGGAGGAAACACTGCAGGCTATTGCTTTTAATGAAAAATCCCACTAATTTAGAGTTAAAGGCTCTGCAAGGTCAATCTGTCATTTGCAGTGGCCATACAGCATTTACTGCGATACGGCCTCTGTAGTCAAGTCATTCATACTACTTATGCTTTGCGGATCTCTGCATTGTTAAACCAAATTAGGAGGTGCATGGCATAGCCACATGGAGATCGATTTGGCCTCCGCAGGCGCCGCAATTGCGTCACACCCTCCATACGGCGCCTCGGGACAGCATTGCAGGATCGAGCATAAATCAGCTATTAGTCTTTGGAAGGAGCCTAAGCAGGTCATCTGGGGTGAAATGTGACGGCACTAGACTAATGACAACAATATTCTGCTAAATTAACATTGGTAAATGAACGTTGTGTGTAAACAATCAGTTGACACCATTGTTGATTACAAGTCATGGGTAAACTTCAAACACAGTAGTACTTTTGTATACTATACATTTTCCCTTTATTGGCTACAGTGGAGTGAGAGCCCAAGTTGCTGCTTCACCAAATGTATTAAGTGCGTCATCCTCCCTATTGACCTGAATCGACTAGACTGAGTAAGGGAGTTGACATGACTAAGTGAGCAGAGAAGACAGAAGAGCAGTTCTCTAATGTAATGGTGCTTTACAAACAATAACATGAAAACACACATTCCCTTCTTCAATCAAAAGTAAAAAAAATCAATATGACGCATCATAATCCTACATACAGCTCTCATGTACGTCATGCTCATTCAAATGGAAATATGCTTTATAGATATTGCAGTGAAGCTGCTTTTATCTAAAACACTATGTCAAAAGACCCAGAGGCGCAATAGAACACACAGGGATCCATTTGCGATAAAAGCACTGAAAGGAGAAGCAATCATGTTTTCAGTGGATTCAGGCATGGTAGCCAGTGAGCGCTCTGTGCATTTTCCAGACCACATGTTGTATTCAATTAGCTGCTGATAAGGGGTTTACATTCTGCCCTAACTCAAACCAGGCTTCTGACTCACATGTCATGTGTAGTAAATGTGCATGAGAAAGAGAACTGTCTGAGTGTATATACATGGTTGTGTGTGTGTCTTGTTAGCGATTGTGTGCACTCTGGGGAGAGTCAATATTAGAGAACAGTAATGAGTTGTGGCGGGCCACAAAAATCGGGAGCACATGTCCACCGCATCATTTGAAGGGATTTACATTGTCGCTGCTGGCCACACAGCCTAATCACTAGCCTCTTGAGACAGAAGTCTATTTCTTAAGCTGGCACACCGGTGTGTTGTGTGTGTGTGTGAGAGCGAGCAAGAATGAATGTGCATGTACAAATGGGTTTGAGCTCTCCCTCCCGCTCTCCCCAGCTGCAGGCAGTCACCTGAGGGTAAGGACTGACTCGTGGTTCTGTAGACTCCATTAGTGGCCTATGGCAGCTGAGGCCTATGTAAACCTACCCCCACTATAAACCTCTTTATATACCTTCTACTGATCTAGCATGGTGATCTTTTCTCATCATATCTGTATGTATATTTAGGTATAATTATGGCACGTTCAGTTGATAGCTGGATGCTGAAATGGAGATGGAGGGAACTTGAGTCTTAAAAATGTCCAATAACTCAAGACAAATCAAAAATCACATTTTATTTGTCACATGCGCCAAATACAACAGGTGTAGGTAGACCTTACAGTGAAAGTCTTATCAACAATGCAGTGAAGAAAAATATGTGTTAAGGAAGTATTTACTAAAATAAACTGAAGTAAAAAATAAATAAAACAGGTGAACCCAGGTCTGGAGGGTTGTACTTCAGGCCTCTACCACAGCATTATCTGCATTATTCTTTGCAGTTCTTAAATCTTGCACAAAGATTAATCGGACGCAAAGGTTTTACTTCAGACACTGGACAAGGCCCTAATCCCTGTAATTCGCATGAAGAAGAGGGGGAGATATAGGGGCCGTAGGTTGAGGGTGCATTATAAGAATCCGACAGCGAGTGGGTAACCTGCCTCTACCATCCGTCCTATTAGTCAACGTGCAATCATTGGATAATAAAAACTGGATGAGCCCCAATCAAGACTATCCTATCAACAGGACATTCAAAACTGTAATATCTTATGTTTCACCGAGTCGTGGCTGAACGACAACATGGATAACATACAGCTGGCGGGGTTTATGCTGCATCGACAAGATAAACCAGCTGCCTCCGGTAAGACATGTATTTGAACCCAGATCTGCAATACTCCCTGGTCCATGTCCAAGAAGGTAAATGCCACCAACCCTGCTAATGTGTTTACCTAGAGAGTGATTCAGAACGAGCCTCCACACTACAAGTCATTACCCAGCCTGACCTTTCTAAAGAAAGCTCCTGAGGAATGCAGTCTCAGTCAGTTTCAGAGCAAAGGGCTGCTGGTGATAGTACAGTCCTACACTAATTTTAGTGGAACTTTAATTTGAGTGTTTAGTAACTACTATTAAATAATGGAGACAGCTAATTCAGCTAATTCCATTTCAGATACTGTAACATTTAATGATTGTAATCCCCTCCGGCCGGGATAGTTAGCAGCTCACTGGCATGTATCTCTCCAACAGTACATAAGGCCACCATTCTGAACTGTGAGCTCAACAGTGCCCGGGTATCGGTAGAGCGGTGTTCAACCCTACCTTGGCATTAGCTGAGATCTCCTGCACCCCCTTGTCAGCAGCGTTCGTGATGATGGGGGTGATGAGGCCCTTTGGGGTCGCCACAGCGATGGAGATGCTAATGGAGTCCAGCGCCTGAGGCCCCTCCCCCGACCAGGTCACGTTGACCTCCGGCAGCTCCTGAAGGCAAAGGTCAGGTCAGATTTTGTCAGAGGAGATTAGACACTGAGGACGAGAAGAGGACTGAGGGGGAGAGATAGTGGAAGGGTGGAAGAGAAGGGGATAAAGGAAGACCGACTCAATGACTCTCAGAATCGCCTACATTTACACATACCCACAACTTGCCATAGTGAGACGGTGCTGCCAGCAATGGACAATATCCAAACAAAATGCACAGTCCACATAGACATCATACAGAATATACAATAACAGAACAGTAAACATAAAACTCTGGAGTATAGGCTGATTACAGTGGGAAAATACAGGTACCTGACAAAATAAAGG
Source organism: Oncorhynchus masou masou (assembly GCF_036934945.1). Classification (NCBI taxonomy): domain Eukaryota; kingdom Metazoa; phylum Chordata; class Actinopteri; order Salmoniformes; family Salmonidae; genus Oncorhynchus; species Oncorhynchus masou. Next base: position 65,252,233 of record NC_088242.1, on the reverse strand, counting down.
AAACGCCAACAATAGGGCCACAGTTTCAATGCACCTTGGCAGAGACGCTACAAGTGTCTGGTACTCTATAGGAGGTATGCGACACCATTCTTCCATTTTATCCTATGTGAGTGTGTGCTCATGATGTACATGCTTTTGCATAGACATATTGATCTAATAATTCTATCGATTTTATTCTGACTATCTTTACAAACTTCCTCAGAAAATGAATATATGTACTATTCCTAGAGCTCTGAAGGCCCTTTTCTGGAGGTGAAATCACAACTGCACTGTGAAAGAACTATTTTCTGCTAGCACTGACTTTGCTGAAGGAAATGAATAAGATCTTCTAAATGACAAAAATGTAAATGTAAAAGCCTCCATATACATAATTGACATCGGATTTCAACATTTGATAACAGCCAGGTTGCCAATGAGGATATTTCCCCCTTACCCAAAGGGTTTCCCACTGCATTCGGAAAGTATTCAGACCCCTTGACTTATCAACATTTTGATACGTTACAACTTTATTCTAAAATGGATTATATATATATATTATATATTTAAAAAATCCTCAATCTACACACATTACCCCATAATGACAAAGCGAAAAAAATGAAATACTTTACTTACATAACAGTTGTATTCGGATGTTGGAGTCATTAAAACTCGTTTTTCAACCACTCCATAAATTTCTTGTTAACAAACTATAGCTTTGGCAAGCCAGTTAGGACATCTGAGTGCATGACACGTCATTTTTCCAACAATTGTTTACAGATAGATTTCACTTATAATTCACTGTACCACAACTCCAGGGGGTCAGAAGTTCGCATACACTAACTTGACGGTGCCTTTAAACCGCTTGGAAAATTCCAGAAAATGATGTCATGAATGATGTTTAGAAGCTTCTGATAGGCTAATTGACATAATTTGAGTCAATTGGAGGTGTACCCGTGGATGTATTTCAAGGCCTACCTTCAAACTCGCTTGACATAATGGGAAAATCGAAATTAATCAGTCAAGACCTCCACAAGTCTGGTTCATCCTTGGAAGCAATTTCCAAATGCCTGAAGGTACCACGTTCATCTGTACAAACAATAGTACGCCAGCATAAACGCCATGGGACTGTCATACCGCTCAGGAAGGAGATGTGTTCTTCCTCCTGGAGATGAACGTACTTTGGTGCAAATCAATCCCAGAACAACAGCAAAGGACCTTGTGAAGGTGCTGGAGAAAACAGGAACAAAACTATCTATATCCAAGGTAAAACAAGTCCTATATCAACATAACCTGAAAGGCCGCTCAGCAAGGAAGAAGCCACTGCTCCAAAACCACCATAAAAAAGCTAGCCTCCGGTTTGCAACTGCAGATGGGGAAAAAGATCCCACTTCTTGGAGAAACACCATCCCAACTGTAAAGAACGAGGTTGGCAGCATCATGTTGTGGGGGTGCCGTAATAAGCTTACATTGGTGCTTTCACAAACTCCAAAACAGTTGTCACTGACTAGTTGGATATTAATTTCCCACTGAGCTAACAATTTATGTACTTACAGCACTCACATAAATTAGTTTGTATCAGGTTTATTTTATTGACATATCACATGAATGCAACGGTTTGTCAATTTTGTCTCGTTGTCATGAATAGGAAAATTTGAACACACTCAATTGTGGGGCAAAATACAATGAAACATTAACAGCTCTTGGCACGACATTTTTTAACCCTTACTTTACCAAGTAATTTAACTGAGACGGCATTCTTATTTACAGCAATGACCTGGCGAATAGTTACATGGGAGAAGGGGGGGGTGAATGAGTCAATTGGAAGTTGGGGATGATTAGGTGGCCATGATGGTATAAGGGCCAGATTGGAAATGTAGACAGGACACCAGGTTTAAGACCTCTACTCTTACAATAAATACCATGGGATCTTTAGTGACCACAGATAAATCCACTTCAAAATCAGTGTAGATGAAGGGGATGAGACAGTTTAAAGAAGGATGTTTAAGCTTTAAGACAATTGAGACATGGATTGTGTATGAGTGCCATTCAGAGGGTGAATGGGAAAGACAAAAGATTTAAGTGACTTTGAACCGGGTATGGTAGTAGCTGCCAGGCGCACCGGTTTGTGTCAAGAACGGCAACGCTGCTGGGTTTTCTATGCTCAACAGTTTACTCTGTGTATCAAGAATGATCCACCACTCAAAGGACATTCAGACAACTTGACACAACTGTGGGAAGCATTGGAGTCAACATGGGCCAGCATCCCTGTTGAGCACTTTCAACACCTTGTAGAGCTCATGCCCCAACAAATTGAGTGTGGAATGTTTTCTCAATGTTTTGTACACTCTGCGTATAAGGGCTGGACATGCAGATAAATGATAGGTTAAGCATTTCACTGTACTGTTCTACACCTGCCATATCCTTTGCATGTGACAATAAAACTTGAAACTATACCCTGTCCTATCACCACGATTGATAAGATACAATAAGATGTTTCCACAGCAGTAGGGATGGGCCAGGGTGAAAGGTGAATGGGCCAGTGTGATAGTAGATTCACCGCTCAGACAAAAGGCACGGCCGCAGGTCCTAACAAAGTGGTGAGCCACGTTCTCATCTTTTATTCACCTCTGTCCCTGTCTCCATGGATACAGTCAGTCACACAAAGGAGCTATATTCATATTCAAAATGCACATTATGAAAATCAAAGCTTACCCTCTCCACAAATTGTACTAGCTAAGGCACCCAGCTGAATCCTACAGATTTTGTTTGCTGATTACATGCCCAGTCTTCAGACAGAGCGCAGGAAATGCAAAATCTAGACATTTTCCCTAATACAGAAATGTTTTCCTTCTCTCTCTTTCCTTGCCATGAAAAATGTACTAAATTAATTTAGAAAAACTTTCCAAAAAGGAGTATTCACCTCTCAGAATTCCCATCAACTGGCCGAAAGACATGCTAGAATTAACTGGGCATTGGTGTCTATTTATAAGTCTGCCCATCATCCAGACAATAGTAAGCTCTGTGCCTGCCTTAGCCTACCACCAGTCAGTCGATAAATATAAAGGGGGATGTCTGAACTAGGGACAGATGGGGAGGAATGGCTTCAGGGGATCTGCAATGGTGAAAGTGACGTGGCTTTGTTGCTCAGTAAACTAAAACCAAATAAATTCCAGGGTGTGAAGCAACACACATTTTGCAAAGGGCTGTGCACTTTCTATGGGCACTGTTGATATATCAAAAACATTTATATGGAAATTAACATTGACAGAATGACTGAAACAGTCGTGGTACTTACTCTAAGCGTAGCAGCAGCGGCCTTGATGATAAAATCATTGACGGACACTTTGATTTCCGCTGAAAAAGAAAAGAGAAAAAAAAGACAACAGTTGTCAAACACTCCAGATCTATAATTCAAGAGCTGCGAGTCAGGTAAGTTAATTATCCAAATACCAACTGCTCCAAAGACCATGGCAGGTGACATCTGGTATGCAAGCTATAGGATGATGTGAAGAATCAGACTTATTAATCATGTGTGTTTAGGACAAATAGAGGCCTCCCAGCAAACAAAAAATTGGTTCAGCTAAAGTTACCAGAACATTCGTAAGGTCGCGGCAAATATTCTCATAACACAAAATGTCCGGTCGTGATGATGATTATAGAGTGTTTGTACATTATAAAACATTTTCCAGATGTTGAACGTTCCTAGAACAAGATTAAACCGCCCTTTAAAAAGGTTCCAAGAATGTATGATTAGGCTGTGGGAACAGTCTGGTGAGAACATTGTGGGGACGTCCCAAAATATATGTTCCCAAAAAACAAAAACTGTCCAGATGAGCAATTTATTCTACAATGTTTATTTTAGGGTGAAAAGACATTCCCCTGATGTAACAAGAACATTCCTAGAACACATTGTCTGTTCTTTAAAAGGTTCCCAGAATGAAATATGTTAAACCTAAAACAAATATGTTATGAACGTCATAAAAACACTGTTTTTTGGGAAATAATGGAACATTGTGGGAATGTTCTAACCTATGTGAATATCACAAGAATATTCTTGCAACATCCCAGACAACTGCTATAACTTAATTCAATGTTCTGGGAACCTTTAATAAAGAACTTAGACCAAGTGCTCTGTCAACATTCTTGCAACATTAAAGGGATGTCCTGTGCTACCTAACTTCAATGTTATCACAATTGAGCATATTTTGTGTTCTGGGAACCTCTCTTGTGATGTACAGTGCCTGGCGAAAGTATTCGGCCCCCTTGAACTTTGCAACCTTTTGCCACATTTCAGGCTTCAAACATAAAGATATAAAACTGTATTTTTTTGTGAAGAATCAACAACAAGTGGGACACAATGATGAAGTGGAATGACATTTATTGAATATTTCAAACTTTTTTAACAAATCAAAAACTGAAAAATTGGGCGTGCAAAATTATTCAGCCCCTTTACTTTCAGTGCAGCAAACTCTCCAGAAGTTCAGTGAGGATCTTTGAATGATCCAATGTTGACCTAAATGACTAATGATGAGAAATACAATCCACCTGTGTGTAATCAAGTCTCTGTATAAATGCACCTGCACTGTGATAGTCTCAGAGGTCCGTTAAAAGCGCAGAGAGCATCATGAAGAACAAGGAACACACCAGGCAGGTCCGAGATACTGTTGTGAAGAAGTTTAAATCCGGACTTGGATACAAAAAGATTTCCCAAGCTTTAAACATCCCAAGGAGCACTGTGCAAGCGATAATATTGAAATGGAAGGAGTATCAGACCACTGCAAATCTACCAAGACCTGGCCGTCCCTCTAAACTTTCAGCTCATACAAGGAGAAGACTGATCAGAGATGCAGCCAAGAGGCCCATGATCACTCTGGATGAACTGCAGAGATCTACAGCTGAGGTGGGAGACTCTGTCCATAGGACAACAATCAGTCGTATATTGCACAAATCTGGACTTTATGGAAGAGTGGCAAGAAAAAAGCCATTTCTTAAAGATATCCATAAAAAGTGTCGTTTAAAGTTTGCCACAAGCCACCTGGGAGACACACCAAACATGTGAAAGAAGGTGCTCTGGTCAGATGAAACCAAAATTGAACATTTTGGCAACAATGCAAAACGTTATGTTTGGCGTAAAAGCAACACAGCTCATCACCCTGAACACACCATACCCACTGTCAAACATGGTGGTGGCAGCATCATGGTTTGGGCCTGCTTTTCTTCAGCAGGGACAGGGAAGATGGTTAAAATTGATGGGAAGATGGATGGAGCCAAATACAGGACCATTCTGGAAGAAAACCTGATGGAGTCTGCAAAAGACCTGAGACTGGGACGGAGATTTGTCTTCCAACAAGACAATGATCCAAAACATAAAGCAAAATCTACAATGGAATGGTTCAAAAATAAATATATCCAGGTGTTAGAATGGCCAAGTCAAAGTCCAGACCTGAATCCAATCATTTACATTTACATTTAAGTCATTTAGCAGATGCTCTTATCCAGAGCGACTTACAAATTGGTGAATTCACCTTCTGACATCCAGTGGAACAGCCACTTTACAATAGTGCATCTAAATCATTTAAGGGGGGTGAGAAGGATTACTTATCCTATCCTAGGTATTCCTTGAAGAGGTGGGGTTTCAGGTGTCTCCGGAAGGTGGTGATTGACTCCGCTGTCCTGGCGTCGTGAGGGAGTTTGTTCCACCATTGGGGGCCAGAGCAGCGAACAGTTTTGACTGGGCTCAGCGGGAACTGTACTTCCTCAGTGGTAGGGAGGCGAGCAGGCCAGAGGTGGATGAACGCAGTGCCCTTGTTTGGGTGTAGGGCCTGATCAGAGCCTGGAGGTACTGCGGTGCCGTTCCCCTCACAGCTCCGTAGGCAAGCACCATGGTCTTGTAGTGGATGCGAGCTTCAACTGGAAGCCAGTGGAGAGAGCGGAGGAGCGGGGTGATGAGAGAACTTGGGAAGGTTGAACACCAGACGGGCTGCGGCGTTCTGGATGAGTTGTAGAGGTTTAATGGCACAGGCAGGGAGCCCAGCCAACAGCGAGTTGCAGTAATGCAGACGGGAGATGACAAGTGCCTGGATTAGGACCTGCGCCGCTTCCTGTGTGAGGCAGGGTCGACTCTGCGGATGTTGTAGAGCATGAACCTACAGGAACGGGCCACCGCCATGATGTTGGTTGAGAACGACAGGGTGTTGTCCAGGATCACGCCAAGGTTCTTAGCGCTCTGGGAGGAGGACACAATGGAGTTGTCAACCGTGATGGCGAGATCATGGAACGGCAGTCCTTCCCCGGGAGGAAGAGCAGCTCCGTCTTGCCGAGGTTCAGCTTGAGGTGGTGATCCGTCATCCACACTGATATGTCTGCCAGACATGCAGAGATGCGATTCGCCACCTGGTCATCAGAAGGGGGAAAGGAGAAGATTAATTGTGTGTCGTCTGCATAGCAATGATAGGAGAGACCATGTGAGGTTATGACAGAGCCAAGTGACTTGGTGTATAGCGAGAATAGGAGAGGGCCTAGAACAGAGCCCTGGGGGACACCAGTGGTGAGAGCGCGTGGCGAGGAGACAGATTCTCGCCACGCCACCTGGTAGGAGCGACCTGTCAGGTAGGACAATCGAGAATCTGTGGAAAGAACTGAAAACTGCTGTTCACAAATGCTCTCCATCCAACCTCACTGAGCTCGAGCTGTTTTGGAGGAATGGAGGAATGGGAAAACATTTCAGTCTCTCGATGTGCAAAACTGATAGAGACATACCCCAAGCGACTTACAGCTGTAATCGCAGCAAAAGGTGGCGCTACAAAGTATTAACTTAAGGGGGCTGAATAATTTTGCACGCCCAATTTTTCAGTTTTTGATTTGTTAAAAAAGTTTGAAATATCCAATAAATGTCGTTCCACTTCATGATTGTGTCCCACTTGTTGTTGATTCTTCAAAAAAATACAGTTTAATATCTTTATGTTTGAAGCCTGAAATGTGGCAAAAGGTCGCAAAGTTCAAGGGGGCCGAATACTTTCGCAAGGCACTGTATCCACACTGTTCCCACAAACACATTAAATGTTCTGGGAACCTTTACAAAACTCAAAGGCTGTTATGTCAAAATTCTTGCAACATCAAAGGAATGTTTTGTGCACCCTAATACATACATTATCTGAATGTCAGCACAATTTGACAGCTTTAGTGTCAACATAAAAAATGCGTTCTGGGAACATTCTTGTAGCATCAAATTAATTAATTTTGCACCCTAAAATAAACATTGTATAATAATCCGCACAACTGGACAGCTTGTGTTTTTTCGAACATATCTATTGTGATGTCCCCACAATGTTTGCACTAGACTGTTCCCACAACTTATTTAAACATTCTGGGAACCATTATAATGTTCTAGCAACAACAGGCAAATGTTTTATACATCCCTGAACTTCTGTCCTGCCTTTACCATCTGTCTCATTCTCTGTCCTCCAGGTTTCCTCTGTCTCGCTTTCCCTTTCACCTATATACCTCACTGTCTCTCCTGTCCTCAATATAGTACCCGGGGTGGAGTGGGCAGGGCCTGGCGTTAGTGCTGGGCTGTTTAAGAGTGCCCATTAGTGGCAGACTGTTATGAATGCTGTTAGCAGTATCACTAATGATCTAACTGTGAAATTCGCTGTGCTCCTGAACAAAGAGAACAAGGGAAAACAACCGTACGGACAGAGGATAGAGAGTACCTCAACACACACAACACTGAAGCTAATAAGCCTGGAATGGCCACTCACTCCGCGTTTATAAAATTATAGGAATCATTATTTCATTCCTTGGAAATGGAAATGTATTACATGTATTGTCACAGTCATCTTGAAGAGCATATAAATAAAGTTGGGCTTAACTGTCAGGTTTAGATTTAATAAGGCAGCGTTGCATTGCATTAATCTCTCATCTCTTAAAAGGAATAATGAGCTGAACCAGGAGTATTTCCTGACCATGTAAAATGAGAAGGAACAACTCTGGGCCGTGGTGCCACCCCACCAAAACAGTATGGAGTTTCTGGACGGGCTCGGGTCCAAGTATAAAAAATAAAAAACACCATTGGGTGGTAGATATGACACGTGTAAACAATGTTCTCTCTTCTTGTAGAGTAGTCTACCTGTACCTCCCTTAACTGAGAAGCCATGAAGCAGAAGAAACATGGAACATATGTTGTGCACAATGCCTTGGCTAATTTGATTGGTGGAGAGAAATGGGATGAGAGAAGAGGTGAGGGAGTGAAAGGAGAACATGCAAGGAATCCCCTGCAGGACTGAATGGGTTAGGCACTGCCAGCCCTGCATAATCACTTCATATCATATCACTAAAGAAACACCAGCTCTCCCCTCTCTCCATATCCCTTCAGTTTCTCTCTCTCCCCCTCCCCCTCCCCCTTTCCTTCACCCTCCTCCTTTTCTTCTCTCCATCTCTCCCCCATCACTCCCTTAGGCGTTCAGCAGACACCTTTTCCCTGCTGCGGTGATATAATCACAGGGCACATCAATGTGACATGCTTTGAACCCGGAATACATGATTATCCTGGCTGACTGGAGATGTTTGAGTTCAGAGTGTCCTGCAAATAAAAGTCTCTCCTTTGCCTGTGGAACACTTCAAATGAAGACACCCAACAATATATGCATCTTACCCTAATTTAAAAAGGAAATGACCACCGAATACCCCCCCCCATGGGACTTTGTGTAAATGACATGACAATGCCATGCAGGGTACACAGTACATACAGTGCATTCGGAAGTATTTAGACCCATTCACATTTTGTTACATTACAGCCATATTCTAAAATGGATTAAATCGTTTTTTCCTAATCAATCTACACACAACACCCCATAATGACAAATGTTTTTAGACATTTGTCTCATGGTCTGACAAACACCGTTCTAGCTGTCACCTTTCACCGCAGATGCGGAAGTGCGACATCGGCGGCATCCAATTAAATTGTTGTTTTTTTTAAGCAGATTTCTTTATTATGCTAATTACATTTCCACAGGGGCGTGGACATTGGGGGGTTTTAAAGTAGTCAAAAGTGTAGTATTTGGTCTCATATTCCTTGCACGCAAAGACTACATCAAGCTTGTGACTACAAACTCGGATGCATTTGCTGTTTGCTTTGGGTTATGTTCTGCACAATAGTAACTGAATGGTGAATGATGACTGGAGTAATTTTCTTTCTAAGTGAGTAGATAAGATGTTTCTGAGCACTTCTAAATTAATCCTGATAATGCCAATAATAAGAAAAATCATGAATGAATCGTGAATAATGATGATTGAGATGCCTACAAAAAACATGCTTCCCACTCATTAATACCATACCGGGAGTTTTTTTTTTTTTGGGGGGGGGGGGGGGGTATGGTATCTGTGCCTCTGTGACCTTCTCACTCATCATAATTCAACACACGTTTCTTTCTAAATGGTATAACAGATTGGTATGAAAACACCCTCAAACAAAAGCTGTCATTCTGTACTGTCGTCTAATATGAAACATCTCTCAAATCTAAAATGCTGGAGTATAGAGCCGAATAAAACAAATGCAGCTTCACTGTCCAAATACATACGAAGGTGTTGAATTCTGGGTGAAACTTTGAACATTGTTATACTCAGAAGTATAAGAACAGTTACAAAAGAGACATGAGGGGTGCCATAATGAAGCTGTGGAGGGGCTGAGTGCAGGGAACACGATCACATGTGGCAGTACTGATAAGGTGAGAAACCGTTGAAGGCTCATGTCACTCAGCTCCCTGCTTAGCAATAATGATGCAATGTTTAGCGATAAGGAGGCTAGGCTACCTATATCCCTCAGTGTTCAGCTGGGTTGTGTGATGTTGCGCTACTATTTACTTGAACACAAACAGCCTTCATCTTGACCAGCTTTGTGTTGTGCTGTGCATGTTATGTTGTGTTCTGATGTGTTGTTCCCTGTTATGTTGTGTTCTGATTAGAGGTCGACCGATTAAATCGGAATGGCTGATTAATTAGGGCCGATTTTAAGTTCTCATAACAATTTGAAATCGGTTAAAAATATATATATTTTTTTATATATCTTTATTTAACTAGGCAAGTCAGTTAAGAGCACGTTCTTATTTTCAATGACGGCCTAGGAACCGTGGGTTAACTGCCTTGTTCAGGGGCAGAACGACAGATTTTTAACTTGTAACTCGTGATTCAATCTTGCAACCTTACAGTTAACTAGTCCAACGCTCTAACCACCTGCCTCTCATTGCACTCCACGAGGAGCCTACTTGTTACACGAATGCAGTAAGAAGCCAAGGTAAGTTGCTAGCTCGCATTAAACGTATCTTATAATAAAAATTCATCATAATCACTAGTTAACTACACATGGTTGATGATATTACTAGTTTATCTAGCGTTTCCTGCGTTGCATACAAGCGATACAGTGCGCATTCGCGGAAAAAGGACCGTCGTTGCTCCAACGTGTACCTAACCATAAACATCAATGCCTTTCTTAAAATCCATACACAGAAGTATATATTTTTAAACCTGCATATTTGGCTAAAAGAAATCCAGGTTAGCAGGCAATATTAACCAGGTGAAATTGTGTCACTTCTCTTGCGTTCATTGCATGCAGAGTCAGGGTATACACGATAATAATAAATGTTTTGTGTTCTAAATTATAGTTTCTGAATTCGACCATATTAATGACCAAAGGCTCGTATTTCTTTGTGTTATTATTAAAATTTAAAGTCTATGATTTGATATTTTATTTAGCAGTCTGAATGAGTGATGGTAGGCAGCAGCAGACTCATAAGCATTCATTCAAACAGCACTTTCGTGCGTTTTGCCAGCAGCTCTTCGTTGTGCTTCAAGCATTGCGCTGTTTATGACTTCAAGCCTATCAACTACCAAGATTAGGCTGGTGTCACCGAAGTGAAATGGCTAGCTAGTTAGCGGGGTGCGCGCTAACAGCGTTTCAAACGTCACTAGCTCTGAGACTTGCTCTTGCTCTGCATGGGTAATGCTGCTTCGAGTGTGGCTGTTGTCGATGTGCTCCTGGTTCAAGCCCAGGGAGGAGCGAGGAGAGGGACGGAAGCTATACTGTTACACTGGCAATACTAAAGTGCCTATAAGAACATCCAATAGTCAAAGGAATATAGAATACAAATGGTAGAGAGAGAAATAGTCAGATAAATACTATATTAACTACAACCTAAAACCTCTTGCCTTGGAATATTGAAGTCTCATTAAAAAGGAACCACCATATGTTCATATGTTCTCATGTTCTGAGCAAGGAACTTAAACTTGAGCTTTTTTTTTTTACATGGCACATATTGCACTTTAACTTTCTTCTCCAACACTTTGTTTTTGCATTATTTAAACCAAATTGAACATGTTTCATTATTTATTTGAGGCTAAATCGATTTTTATTGATGTATTATATTAAGTTAAAATAAGTGTTCATTCAGTATTGTTGTAATTGTCACAATTACAAATAAAAAAATAATTTTAAAAAATCTGCCGATTAAATCGGTATCGGCTTTTTTGGTCCTCCAATAAATCGGTATTGGCATTAAAATCATAATCAGTCGACCTCTAGTTCTGATGTGATGTGTTGTGACCTGTTATGTTCTGATGTGATGTGGCCTCACCTTTGGCCATCTCCTTGCGGAGCTGCATGACAGCGCCCAGGTCACAGTCGATGGTGGCGTAGGCGTGAGGGATGGAGGTCTTGGACTGCGTCAGCCTCTGGGCGATAACACGCCGCACATTAGAGGCCGGGACCTCTGTGTAGGTGCCCTGAAACAGGACAGGAAGAAAGAGAGGACAGAACAGAGAACGGTCAGTCACTGTGCAGATTTATATTTCTGGACGACTTTATGACTCTGCTCCCATCAATAACGCCATTGCAGACGTATTCCCTTTCACCTAAAGTTAGAGGCTTTGATGAGGCTACAGAACCCATGGCAATGCTGTTGGCAAGCTCGTTACAAAAGATTGATTGGGATCGATTTTGTTCAACTAAAAATAGGACCAACTCTTAAGGTGGTATATTGGGTCATTTATTGTGACCAGGCGACGTAATCGTCTTGAAAATACAATTAGCACTTGACATGCTAGACACTATACTAGGTAGTTCAAACCCAATAAACTCCATTATGGCAAACAAGATATGACATTTTTGCCATTACAACTAAATCCACCATGCCTAACACACACACACACACACAAATATATAAAGAATAGTAACCTCTTGTGTAGATCTTAATTGCTGTAAACACTTCTGCAGTAATGCTACAATTAGTATTCAACAGTCAAAACTCAACAGGTTCTCTTTAAATCCCCATTACAGTGAAAAAGAGGCAGGGATGGAAAGCAGACTACCCCAACCAGTCTGGGTCGTCTTTACGAGGCTGCTGTTTGGAGTGTTTGGACAGGCCTGGCTCTAAAGCTTGACCAGGGTCTGGGCTCTATCTCAGGACAGGAGGAGCCTTCTATTCAACCCATAGTATAGAGTTGTCCAATAAACACAATACTCTTTACAAGGGCATCAAGTCAAGCTAAAATAAAAGAAAAAAGCTATCAAATAAAAAGTACAAAACACATCAAAAAACAGCAATGACTGTGATCATATAAAACGTAAGAGAAAGTCAAGGTGCTGTTTTTTTTGGTCGTTACAGACTGAAAAGCCAGAGTAGTGTGTGTGTCATCATACCACAGAATGCTATTCCCTCATATCAGAATACAGCAAACAAATCACCTCACTACTAAGAAATAGGATAAAGTGTTGTCACTGGAGGTGGCCTTTTGTTCCGCAGAACGATGCTCGGCGCCCTGACACAATTACCGTAACTCCTCAAGAGACCCAGGAGCCTTACATGCCTCCCCACCAGTCGTCTGTCAGGGGAAACAGAGGTGATACTGAGGTCTCATTTGGAGTCCCAGTAGTCACTGATCAGCAGGGGTGTTTTCAGAGAGAGAAAGTGGCTGTGTCTACACTTACGTGCAACTTTGCTGTGAGAATACGAAGATCACATTGAAAAGACAAAAGTCACATTGTGTTCAGATCTGGCTGACCACATCAGGAGGTGGTCAGCGATACACTGTGTGCTAATTTCTCCTCAGTCTGGACACAATCAGGCTACCAAAAGTAAATACAGTGGGCAAAGTCATCAGCACTCCACCTACAAGTCTCCAAAAAACATGTGTTATGGGAGCGAGAGGCAACTTTTCATTATAACTTTGGAGGAAATACATTCCTAGCATGTGAGGAAATGCTTGCTGACCTTATAAATGCTAGCCAGCTAGCTAATATTTAGTTATGGTAGCTCATTTGCAATCACTTTAGCTTTGCTTGCTAGCTTGCTAGTTAGCTACAGAAGATAGCCACTACCACCAAGTTTTTGTTGTGTTATCACATTTAGTCTATTTTACCGTTTATAGAATGCATTTAGGCATTTGAATATAGCGCAGACAAAGGGAATCTGGACACATTGAAATGTAAGTGTACACACATGATGTGCTCGGAATTCCATGATCATAATACAAAAACTGCATTAACTGTCAAGTCAAGACCCACGTCCTCAGCTCTCTCCAGGGTTTCCACTGACCAGATGATAAAGTCTGGTTACCCCCTGCACAACCCCAGGCCTCTGTCTGTTTGATGGCTCAATCTGTGCGGGAGAGGGAGTAAGATGATATGTCGTCATGCTCATTTTGCATGGGAGCATAGGGGCTGTGTGCAAACAACGATCGGGATCTGTTCCATAGCATGGGGGCCTCCAGAGACTATTAAGATACTGCTAATGTCTGCTTAGACGCTTTTCATACGCTTTGGAGCAGTGTTGTTTCAATACTTTCTCAGAAGTTCTTCCAAACCCTGCTGGAAATCAAGCTAACTGTGTCCAATCACCGATCTGCACAACAGGAACAAACAGGAGGAAATGAAGGACATGAAAGTCACACCATTCAACTACTGATAGTAGTAGTATATATTAGCATAAACTTGGCTTTCTGAATGAGGGAATTATCTACTGGAAAATGCTGTTCCTCCCCTTTATAATGTTATAAGATGTTACATAAGGCTAGAACGAAAGCTCCAACACTTACAGGCAAATTATTCATGTGAAGTCATGAGAAAATTAAATCCGTGAAAACGTGCCCTCAACTCCACTATTTATAGATCTTGATAAATTGTGTGTTGTGCCCATCACCTTTAGTGAATAACAGCACTGAGAGAAGGTGAGGTAGAGAGAGAACGAGAGTGTGAGTCTGTATAGAAAGTGGGGGAGGGTAGGTGGCAGCCATAGTGACTCATACCAACGTCGAGGTGGTCCCTGCCTCCCTCCATCTCTTCACACACCAGTGAGCCTTGAAGAGCCTTAAAATTATACTTCCCTAACCACGACTTGCTTTCCTTATGATATAATCCACTGTGTTGAGGTGCATAAGTCATTAAGCCATATACTTTCTGAAAATGCTTCAAGCCCCTTGAGCACTTGGTGTTGATCTCGATTTGGACATTTTAATGTGTTTACTGATAGAGTGTGTGTGTGTGTACTCACCGGAGCTCCAGGCTTGCCAGGTATGGATTGAGGGGGGTACATGGGCCTGCTGCCTGGGGGAAGTGGGGCAGCTGCTGGGGTGCCGACTGGACTGGGGGCTGCTGCCACTGGGGCTGCTGTAACTGGAGTTGTCTTGGAATCAGGGAACTTCTTCAGGAGATTAAGGGCATCTCTGTAGAGGAAAATAATGGCACAAGGTGGTTGAGAATAGATTAAGCAAAAAGCAGGATGTAAAAAAGGACAATCCCCACCACTATTACACAGATCAATACAAACAAGTAGCCTACGATTTCAACAAGACCAAGCAAATGTACACTATGCCTACAGTATGACTCAGGGAGGGTGGATCTGAGACCAGGGCTTTGAAACCGTATGAAAATACTTAACACTGGGCCTCTGACTCCTTGACCGTCCCAACATGAATATGGGCAAACAAACTAATAATGCAAATAAAAACTGCTTTTACACACACCTGTACGGAGTATTGCAGCAGATACGGGAACACCAGTGTGTAGGTAGGTAGCGAGGCACTAGGAAGCCATTTATCGTCATGTTATTGAAAGCCTGAGGAAAGCATACATAATGTACTTTCGATCCAAGCGCAAACATCCAATTTCTGGCCTTCTGTCAGTGAATGGGCCTATTAATATTGACCCTGCTTGGTTCGGAGAGGAAAAGCACTCATCGTCTCAACCGGAGTCGACACATCCCCTACTCCAACGTTGCCCAATATGATCAAAAATAAACATTTGAGAAAAAAAATGGCACCAACACCTGGGGAATGTAAATATTTCCCAGGGATAAGCAACATGCTTTCAAAACCCAGGTTAGGTAGAGGCTGGCCTAGTACTCACTACTCGCATAAACATTTATGCAAGCAAATGAATCCTCTCACCATCTTCAGAGGAGAGCGTTTGTTTAGCTGAAAGCTTTTCAATGGAAATTCCCAGGCAGGCAGACAGGAATAGAATGTCTATCTAGCTGGAGAAGTTTGCCCCATCCAGGAGAGGGCTTGGTGTAGTCAGGTCAAGCACTACGACTTCCACCACACTTTCCACTGTGTGACCCAAGGCTGGAGGAGACTGTCTGAAAATGACCCCATTGCTCATTTCGTGTGTAATGTCACAGGCAGAGAGACAGAGAGTGTGAGAGAACAAAAAGTGGAGGGCCAGGTATAGAAAGAGGACAAGGGGAGAAAGACAGTGATCAAGCGAGCGAGAGAGCAAGAGAGAGAGAGCTAACTCTTATTAAATCATTCCAGGGCTAGCACAGGGACGGTGATGTGAGAAGAGAAGCGCTCACCATTCACAAACAAATACCTCGCCACAATGGAAGCCAGGATCAGGTGTCAGATGCATTCACTCTCTCATCGGACAAACAGAGCATGCATATCGCATGGGCACACTGGGCAGGCTGAACAAGTCAGGAGATGCAGGGAACTAAAAGGCCAACAAAACTACTATGAGCAATAAATCACATCAACTAAACATCGCTCTACAAATCATTATCTATATGATAACTGCCTAGGAAAACAAAAAAACCTGACTGATTATCATTAGTTTCATCAAGTGTCCCTGAAGCGTAATTAATGTGGTTTGTCAGGCAGGCACCTGGATCGGCAGTTCAAAGGTGGCAGCCATCTTTGATGAGGGCTGAATTCTCTGCTTATCAAACAGAACAGAGCAGTAAAGTGCTTTCAGGTAACAGCCTTGCCCTTTCTCCAGCCCAGAGCACAGGCAGATATAAGGATCAGACATGTTCTTTCGGTATAAATATTAACACCTGCATGGCTTTGTCGTTAGTCATGAAACATTGTTGTACGTTGCTTCCGCTTCACACTGAAGACACTTTTCTCACGGCTTACATTATTGGCAGCTGCAATCTACAGTAAGTGTTAGTACATTGAGTTAAAATAATTTAAGGCGACTGGTATTACCTTTTTGGGTATCTGCTCCAGCACCCTGGTTCCTCAACAGTGCACTGAGGCCTTCCTACCCCACATCTTTGTCTGAACCAGCTACTCCTGCTACCCTCGTCAATACAACAGGGACACGGCTGGGTCCCTGACTCTCGTCTTCCATTTCCATGATGTCTCTCTCGCAATCCCTCACTTCCTTTCTCTCATTGTTCTTGGTTGTTGTTTTTGGGGTCCTTGGCAGGTTGGAATTCCCCACCCACACAAACCAATTTGCAGGCACACACACATATATAATTGAAGAGCAGTGTAGGTAGGCAGGCATGCAGGCAGTAGAGGCAGGTTCCTCCAGGTTAGTTTAGCGACAGGAAGCTACATGCCCTCTGAAAGACCTGAGCCACTTTGCATGGGTGGCCCAATCACTACCTGCTACTCCATTTTTCCTACCCATTCTGCTGATACAGTTGAAGTCTGAAGTTTACATACACAGGTTGGAGTCATTAAAACTCATTTTTCAACCACTCCACAAATGTCTTGTTAACAAACTATAGTTTTGGCAAGTCGGTTAGGACATCTACTTAGTGCATGACAAGTCATTTTTCCAACAATCGTTTACAGATAGATTATTTCAATTATAATTCACTGTATCACAATTCCAGGGGGTCAGAAGTTCACTGTGCCTTTAAAGAGCATGAAAAATGCCAGAAAATGATGTCATGGCTTTAGAAGCATAATTTGAGTCAATTGGAGGTGTACCTTTGGATGTATTTCAAGTCCTACCTTCAAACTCAGTGCCTCTTTGCTCGACATCATGGGAAAATCTAAATAAAATCAGCAAAGACCTCCACAAGTCTGGTTCATCCTTGGGAGCAATTTCCAAACGCCTAAAGGTACCACGTTCATCTATACAAACAATAGTACGCAGGTATAAAGACCATGGGACCATGCAGCTGTCATACCGCTCAGGAAAGAGACGCATTCTGTCTCCTAGAGATTAACTTACTTCGGTACAAAAAGTGCAAATCAATCCCAGAACAGCAATGGACCTTGTGAAGATGCTGGAGGAAACATGCATAAAAGTATCTATATCCACAGTAAAACGAGTCCTATGTCGACAACCTGAAAGGCCGCTCAGAAAGGAAGAAGCCGACGCTCCAAAACCGCCATAAAAAAGCCAGACCGGTTTGCAACTGCACATGGGGACAAAGATCGTACTTTTGGAGAAATGTCCTATGGTCTGATGAAACAAAAATAGAACTGTTTGGCAATAATGACAAACGTTATGTGAGGAGGAAAAAGGGGGAGGCTTGCAAGCTGAAGAACAGCATCCCAACCGTGAAACACGGAGGTGGCAGCATCATGTTGTGGGGGTGCTTTGCTGCAGGAGGGAATGGTGCACTTCACAAAATAGATGGCATCATGAGGAAAGGAAAATTATCTGGAAATATTGAAGTAACATCTTAAGACATCAGTCAGGAAGTTAAAGCTTGTTTACAATTGGGTCTTCCAAATGGACAATGACCCCAAGCATACTTCCAAAGTTGTGGCAAAATGGCAACAAAGTAAAGGTATCGGAGTGGCCATCACAAAGCCCTGACCTCAATCATATAGAACATTTGAGGGCAGAACTGAAAAAGTGTGCGCGAGCAAGGAGGCTTACAAACCTGACTCAGTTACACCAGCTCTCTCAGGAGGAATGGGCCAAAATTCATCCAACTTATTGTGGGAAGCTTGTGGAAGGCTAACCAAAACTTTTGACCCAAGTTAAACATTTTAAAAGCAAAGTTACCAAATACTAATTGAGTGTATATACACTTCTAACCCACTGGGAATGTGATAAAAGAAATAAAAGCTGAAATAAATCACTGACTACACTATTATTCTGACATTTCACATTCTTAAAATAAGAGTGGTGATCCTAACTGACCTAAAACAGGGAATTTTTTACTTGGATTAAATGTCAGGAATTGTGAAAAACTGAGTTTAAATGTATTTGGCTAAGGTGTATGTCAACATCCGACTTCAACTGTACATGTGCATCTGAATTTGCATGACTGCTCCTACTCCTGCTAAGAGAACAAAGAGAGCCCAGCCAGTGAACAAGAGGAGGATGTGAGATTTAGATTAAACATTGACGATGTCATTACCTCCCTGTCAGTTTCTTTCAAAAGGGATGGGGGGCTGCATGTAGAGCTTCTCATTACAACACCACAATATATATATATATATATATATACACACACACACACAATATATATATATATATATATATATACACACACACACATAATATATATATATATATATATATATATACACACACACACATACATACACATAATATACATACATACATATATATATATATATATATATATATATATATATACATATATATACATATACATACATATACATACTTATATATACTTATATATACATATATACATACATATATATACATATATACATACATATATACATATATACATATATACATACATATACACATATATACACACACATATATACACACACACATAATATATATATATATATATACACACATAATATATACACACACATATATATATATATATATATACACACATAATATATATATATATATATATATATATATATATATATATATATATATATATATATATATATATATATATACCATGTACAAAATTCATCCTATTTCTTTGTATGATGGAGTGTGTTACACATTATCCATGAATCCCAATGCAACATGAAGAGTGTCCTTTCTATACGATGAAGAGCACATCAATTTAGCTCATACATCGTCAGCCCAGAGCCCCCAGTGTGTGGCGATGACATCACTCACGAATAGGCTACTGCATGTGCTGCTAGCTGGCTCCCTGGCTGGCTGATCCTTCCTCACACAAGACATCTGCTTTTCACACAGGTCATTTACACCCACTGACAGACAAGGCCAAAGAGCCTCAAAGCCTGTGAAGAGGTGACTGGAATATTAAAGATGCATACACACCACAGACACAGACACAAACACCACAGATAAAACAGACACACACACCTCCCCCTGACTGTCTGAGTGAAACCCAGACTCTACACTGCCATCTGGGACACGACAGAGGGAATGATGGTCATGAAAACCCCTTCACTCCAGTGGAGAAAAGCCTTATATTGCCACAGAGGGAAAGATCTGAGTCTCTCAACATAAAATACAAGTCCAGAAACCTGGTGCAGCTGGGTTCGATTTTTGTCCTGATCTCTTGCAGTTTCTAGCTATTAAAGAATACTGTGAAGGTATACCGTAAACCAGTGTTACCCAACCAGAGGTAGAAGGACCCCTGGAGGTACATGGCCTATCCACACGGGGTACTTGAGAAAACTCATGAGCCCATAGGCCTACTGGTAAAATGCAGATGGGTTACTTCCAATGATAATCTGGGCAGAGAAAAATATACTTGGTGGTACAGTAACCAATAAAGGTTGGGAACCACTGCCTTATAAAGTAATGATACGATATAATGATACTGTAATTCTACTATTATCAGTAATGATGATAAGGATAATATCTAAAGTCACTGGGTCAAACTGAGGCAGGCTTTTCAGATCGCTTGTCAGAGGGCGATAAGAAATCTAGAAAATTAATGCTGCGGACATGTTTTGCATAACCCTAACGTCCACCAAAAATAAACGTACAGTGTACCTTGAAATAAGTCACGACCACAGACTTCCTTGACAAATGTTACATTTCTGAAACAACCCTTCCCATAAAAACACAATCAGCCCGAAGTACAAAAAAAAAAAAAACTCTACTCCATTCCTCTCTCCTCCGGCAGACAAACATGCAGCACACTGAAATGGTGGAAGTGCCTTTAAAATGGTATTGATGTTAACAACAGGGGATGTACTTGACGATAATAGCCCTTCGTATGGAGACAATATGGCTGGCTTAGACACACGTCTCTCTGAGGCAGACTTAATGTAAATGTTAGTTTATTTTAAGCCAAAGCCCACTTCATTCTTATTAGGGTTGCCAAAGGAGGGTTTATCACTGGAAACTTAAGAATTTTATGACATTTATCACCAGAATTCTAGTGGCCCTTTTGGGTACTTTCAGATTCTCACAGGAGACTAATAATCTCTGGCCCTCTGCATGGCCTTATCACATGTACAACACATGAAAGAATGGTATACGATAATTTTAAAATATATTTAAGGACAAAGCTGTAAAACATCCTAAATATAAACCAACTTAATAAATGCATACCATTGGTGTTTAATGAGGGTTTCAGCATTAAAAATCTTTTTTTTTTTTACGAACATATTTATTTTGCTATGTCAATATGCATTTGTTGAAAATGTTTTGTCGCCAAACTGGTGGCAGTTGTGAAAAAAAGTCAATAGCTGGAAGAGTTGCAGAGTTAATTGAAAATAATGCCATTGTTTGATTAGATTATTTTTTTCATTATTATACCATTTTCCTCTTGAACCATATGGTCTGAGCAAGGCAGTTATCTCCCAACAACAACTGCTCCCCAGGCGATGTTCAATTAAGGCAGCCCTGCTCTTATTCAGACGTTTTGGGTTAATTGCGGAAGACACATTTTGGTTGATTGCATTAAATTGTGCAACTGAGTAGGTATCCCTTTTCCCCTCTACTAGAAACTCATGGACACAGATAAAATATATTAATATATAGTCTTAATGTATTAGAAGTTATTTAAGTATAAATTACCAGAGCTACGATAGATTGCCATTGATTAAGTTCATTACCAAAATTACTGAAGATTCCTGTAACTTTGTTCAATTACTGGAAGCTTATATAAGACATGTCCTGACAGAGGGTAAATGCCCAATTATCTAATCACAGACTTTGGGAAATAGGCATTACTACAGATATTATAAAAATAAAGTATGATTTTAATTAGCCATCTTTTTTCACTCCCCTTCCTCCTGTCTGTGTTTCTTTGTAAACTTAATGATGGTGTTGGAATCGTGCCTGGCCATGCAATCATGGGTGAACAGAGAGTACAGGAGGGAGTACAGCATTTAACATGCTGGTAGAAATGAGGTAAAGTGGATTTAAGTTTCCCTGCATTAAAGTCCCCGGCCACTAGGAGCTCTGCCTCTGGATGAGCGTTTTCCTGTTTGCTTATGGCTTACAGCTCATTGAGTGCGGTCTTGGTAAATAGACTGCTATGAAAAATATAAACTCTTGGTAAATAGTGTACTCTACCTCAGGCGAGCAAAACCTTGAGACTTCCTTAATATTAGATTTTGTGCACCAGCTATTGTTTATAAACATACACAGACCACCAGCCCTTGTCTTACCGGAGGCAGCTGTTCTGTCTTGCCGATGCAGCGTGAACCCCGCCAGCTGTATGTTATCTGTGTCTTTGTTTAGCCACGACTTGGTGAAACATGAGATATTACAGTTTTTTAATGTCCCGTTGGTAGGATATTCGTGATCGTAGCTCGTCTATTTTGTTATCCAATGATTATACGTTGACTGATGGTTGAGACAGATTACCCACTCGCCGTCAGATCCTTACAAGGCATGCATGATAATTGTATAAATCCATTCAATTAACCATATATTTTGTTGGAACACATCCAGCAAATGAGAAAGTGTTTTCTAAGCCATTGAGGTGAAGTGAAGCATGGTAGAGATAGGTAGTGGTGCATTATCTATCTGTAGCTAGCCAGTCATGTGTGTTCTCTGTACATGCTGTAGCTGTAGGCCTTAGAGACAGAGAAGGAAAGAGGACAGCCACATGCCTGCCATTGTTATTTGACACTGTGTTGAATCCCCCATATCCCCCAATTCACTCCTCTGTAGAGTTAACAGTACACAATGTTCTCCAGAAACACAGGGCCTCCTTTTCAACATCAACAGCCAATGAATAGAGGAAGAGAGAGAGAGATAAAGACTAATGATTTGAGAGACAGTGGAGTTAGTTTGTTTTGGTGTCAGAGCTGTCATATCACCGCACCACGTAACATGCGTTTACATTAGTTAGGAAACTCACTGATGCACCAGAAAATAGATGAGCAGTTGGCTACACTAAAGTGGGAGTGGCCTCAATTTTTTTTCAACTTCCATGCGCCATTGTGTATGAGGGATATTGGCATGATAAATCAAGCATTGAATAACTAGTGATAGAAAAACCCAACATCCTCATCCCCTTCCACTACTAAATGAACCCTTCCTGTGGATTTGCGTTACCACTATGGTCTCATCAATGGGCTATATGTTTTGTTGTTTTGTTGTCTGTGTTGTTGTTCTATAGTGGACCCACACAGGAGGCCACTTCTCTTGGCCGGAAGAGACAAAATGTTGCTGTTTTAAAGCACATTTTCTGCAATTCTACTCATTGTGCGCCAGGGCAGAGAGAAAATGTTAGTTTTAAAGCTAGTTTCCTACAATTCTACACATGTTTACGTAGCTTAAGCCTCGTTCTTATGCTATCTGAGTGCGCTGCAGTAAAATGCATATAGGGGAAACATTGCTGGCAATCTACCCTCACCAAAGAAGTGTACATACTTTTCTGCAATGTCTACAGTAAGGTCCGCACAGACTGTACAATTTTAGCCTTCTTATGCCACAATTTTGTCATCCCAGACAGAATGTACACCTCATGGCCATGGGCAAATCTTCAGGTAGTAAACAATTGCCAGACGCCTTGCCTCGTTCAGGTCTAAGTCTGCCGATTAAGTACCACTTCGTGCGATCGTAGACTCCAACAAAGTTCTGGCAGTGTCAGAAATCTGGAGCCTTTATTGTGTAGTGTGGCTGGTGTTACGAGCAGATCCCAATGACTAACAGGAACACGGCCGGAACTGAGCATGCACACAATAGGGTCAAATTATTATTGTGAATAGTCAGATTAATATAATAGTTCAATTTAAACATGTTCATGCTTTGGAAGAAGAACGACTTCCCTAATAATCGTGTTTACATGACATCTGAAATCAGGCTACCTGATGGGATTTTGAAAAATCCTTAAAAAAATCGCCTACCACTTTCTGTGCATTGTTTTACCACAACGACCATGTTCCAACCTGCCTCTGTGATGAATCACGCTTCCACATGTGACAGTCCGACAGACAAATCTGGGTTTGGCGGATGCCAGGAGAACGATACCTGCCCCAAAGCATAGTGCCAACTGTAGAGTTTGGTGGAGGAGGAATAATGGTCTGGGGCTGTTTTGCATGGTTAAGGCCCCTTAGCATTAAGATTTCCATTCACTGGAACTACAGCATTCTAGACGATTCTGTGCTTCCAACTGTGGCAACAGTTTGGGGAAGGCCCTTTCCTGTTTCAGAATGACAATGCCCCTGTACAAAAAGCAAGGTCCATACAGAAATGGTTTGTCAAGTTCAGTGTGGAAGAATTTGCCTGGCCTGCACAGAGCCCTGACCTCAATTCCATCTAACACCTTTGGGATGAATTGGAACACCGACTGCGATCAAGGTCTAAATCGCCCAACCTCACGAATGCAAGTCCCCTCAGCAATGCGCCAACATCAAGTGGAAAGCATTCCCAGAAGAGGAAAGGCTGTGATAGCAGCAAGGGGGGGGGGGGGTCAAACTCCATATTAATGCCCATGATTTTCGATGAGCAGGTGTCCACATATAACCTTGTACACCACATGACGAAAAGCAGGTGAAAACTATTTCTAAGATGCATACTTTCAGTTCTTCCATACTTCCTTTACTATAGTATAGAGGAAGGCTTGCGCTGCTGGAACATGCACAGACCAAATACACCACTGCAGTTGAAATACCCTACATCGGCTGACGAAGCCTCACAAGACAATCGCAGAATGTGACGACAGAACTGAAGCAAATCATACAATCTGACCATGTTGATATTAAGATTTAAATTTGGTAACATCACACAATGTGACATATAATGATCGCAAAAGACTGAATCCAACGTACAGTGTGGGAAGGCCTTTAGGTGATCTTCCCGTGTCGAGTGTGGTTCCTTACGTCCCCTTACACTCGCTCTTTAACAGACATACACGTGCACAAACTCGTGTGAATAACAAACAGACACACAGCAACATCGACAGATACGTCTCCTAAAACATATGGCCTGTGTTTCTATGGCCACCAGTCGGCCCTGGAGACTGGGTTGCCATGGAGACAGCTGTGTCTTAATGAGATTCCCCAGCAGGGTGCGAGTTGGGTAACTAGAACGTTCCATCAAACCTTGCGTGACAGCAGGTGGCCATTAAAGTTGTGTGTGTGTGTGTGTGTGTGTGTGTGTGTTGTTTGCGCTCACAGTTTCACAGCTTCCTCTGGTGTGAGCACACCCGCATACCAGGGTTAAAGCACCTGGCAACTTGATAACTTTTTCACTCAGTGAATTTCTGTCACTTTACACCGTACTCTCCTCTCTCCCCTTTCATTCACAACATCTCTCGCACTAGTTTTTGTCAGTTAGATTGTCATTTCTTCCTCAGAGAGATTTGCACTATTTTAACATGCTCAGTAGTGTATAACACACATAAACCACCTAGTACCCACACTCTGAGTCTAAAGTCACAAAACACTTGACAGTCTATAGCTAGATTAGAAGAGGGGAATCATGTCCGCTCTATTCATTACACTTCACCATGCTGAACACATCTCGTGCGTGAACTCACTCCTTGGTGATGATGCCCCTGTGTCCGGTGGGGGTGGCCAGCTGGGGGTCCAGACCGTGTGTGTCCAGGATGTGTCTGGCTGCCGGGCTCAACCGCAACCTGGGGGGAGAGGAAAGGACAGGACACACAGAGACAGGGACAGAGAGACACACAGACACAAAATTAATCTGACCATAAGCATGTCCTGATTGGTCAGAGAACATGAATAGTCAACATTAAATGTAAACAAATATTTTTTCAGAATGTGTTATTTTTCGGCTTATGTAGACCAGGCTTCAGCCCATTAAGCTGTCAATGCACTCAGCTTGTGTACATTCTAGACAGTTCAGAACATGCACCTGCATTACCATTCACTACCGTAAGTAAGCATTTCACTGTTTGTTTGAACTAGTTGTTTTACGAAGTATGTGACAAATACAATTTTATTTGATTAGATTCACTTTCACCTAAAAAGGCTAAAAAAAAAGCAGCTATGAGCGTAAATGCTTCGACCTGTGACATTTTAATAGAGGAGCAATTAAACTGTTCTAAAGGACCGATTTAATGTCTCTGCCGTTGGGCCTTAACACCCACTTCAATCCTAAAAACATTGACATGACACTGCTCTTAAGCTTTTTCAATTTAGACTGAGGATAATGACAGTGGTACTGCTCAAATTAGCAAACACTTATTGAAGTCAAGTGACTTTCAGAGTCCATTTTAGAGGTCGACCGATTATGATTTTTCAACGCCGATATCGATACCGATTATTGGAGGACCAAAAAAGCCGATACCGATTAATCGGCTGATTTAAAAAATATATATATTTGTAATAATGACAATTAAAATAAGTGTTCATTCAGTATTGTTGTAACTTAATATAATACATCAATAAAATCAATTTAGCCTCAAGTAAATAATGAAACATGTTCAATTTGATTTAAATAATGCAAAAACAAAGTGTTGGAGAAGAAAGTAAAAGTGTAATATGTGCCATTTTAGTTCCTTGCTCAGAACATGAGAACATATGAAAGCTGGTGGTTCCTTTTAACATGAGTCTTCAATATTCCCAGGTACAAAGTTTTAGGTTGTAGTTATTATAGGAATTATAGGACTATTTCCCTCTATACCATTTGTATTTCATTGTATGTACTCTGAATGTTTATCTGGCCAGGCAAAAGAGGATGGGCTTCAGCTGTAGTCTAGTTCCTCTCAAGGTTTCTTCCTTCCTTGGGAGTTTCTTCCTTACCACTGAAGCATCTATTTGCTCTTTACAGGGTCATGCCAAGGTTGTTATCAAGCACTTTTGACAAATGTTTGTGTATTTGTGAAAAGCACTACACAAATACCAATTGATTTACTGATTAATTTAATGATTAGTTGATTAAAATGGCAGAGTAGAGCATGACAGTAGAGTGATGTAAGTGGGAGAGAGGAAGAAGAGGAGAGAGGTGAGACTCACGGTCCTGTGGAGGCTGCTCTGGGGGGATGTGGTGGGGGTGCAGTGGGGGCTGCCGGAGCAGGAGTTGCTTGGGTGGCTGCCACAGGTGGCGGGATCTCCACTGTCTTCCAGTCCTCCCCTTCCTCCACCATGAGGGCAATGAGAGTCCCCAGACGCACGGCACGACTGCCCTCCTCCATCTGAGGACACGCAGAGACACTTATAATAATAGTCACTATCAAGCTGCATTTGAATTTGACTCAGAATGCGCAAAAAGACTGAGGAGAGGTGGAGAAATAGAGAGGGGAAGAAAGCACATAAGAACGAGAAAGAAAGAGCATTTGGGGGAAGAAGGAAGGGAGAAGAAGAGAGCAACTAGAGAGGGAGAGAACACATGATAGGAAGAATGTAAAGAACCACCAGGAGGAGGATTTTCAAAAGATCATTACCTCTTGACATAATATGTTACTGCTACCAGAGGGACTATAGGCAGACCTTTCCATCCACTGTGTGTCTGTCCACACTGCCTACTCAATTCACTTCATTTCCCCTCACCTCTGTTCCGACAAAACACACAACGCCAAGGACTCTAATGGAGGCAGGAATGAATGCTTACTGTTCCTTCACTGTTCCCCCCCCGGTCGCACATCGATTCGCTCTCAATATCCATCTTTCTCTTCATCTCGGTCTCTAACAGCGTCATTAAGGCACAGCGTGGATGTCTTCACCCCCTCATAGTCAGAAAGGCGTTTTTCCCCGGTCAATATTGATTAGTTCTAAATGAAAGGCCAGGCACAATGGATGAGGCAGGGCTGTAACACTCCATCTATTTCCAAATGGTATCCACTTACGGAGCTGTCATTCCTTCTAAAGGGCGTAGCTCCGCTCGCCAGAAAAGAAGAGAAAAACAACACAAATAACACCCGCTGTTGCCGACAGGGAAAGCAGTCCCATTCAATCATGGCGACAATAAAATTGATCAGGCAATTGGTTTCTGCATTAGATCAGAACACAAGCCCTTGTAACTGGCTTTGAATCAAGCAGTTCACCCAGTCACCTTCTCCCCAGTGGCATCTAAACAATAGATGTGCTCCAATAAGACCACGGACTCCACCTAACCAGAAACAACAGCAGGATAAGACCACCTGCGCTCCCAGGCTGACCAGGCCAGCCAGCCAGCCACAGCTCCAGTTTCACCCAGGATATTCCCCTCAGTACAACAGTCAAAAACACTTTACTACCATGTCTCACTGAGTAAAGGCAAGGGATTCCTAAAAGCAAAAAGGTAGGCTAATTTCTATTGTCCATTGGATAGTAGGTAGCTAGGGAGGATGTGACTGCTTTGGCAGTGAGAAGAAGGAAAAAAACAGTTTTGTTTACTGCAAAATAGCTAGTGGCACAACATCCCTGACGCATTAAACTACCAAGACTACCCGGTCTGTTTGTTGTGTGAAATATATATATATATATATATATATATATATATATGTGGCTTCCTGTCCATGTGCTAGGTGCTACAGGTAGTGTGTGTGTGTGTGTGTGTGTGTGTGTGTGTGTGTGTGTGTGTGTGTGTCTCTCCATGGCCCTCTGGCCCAGTGTGAGGTGATCAATAAATGGCAGGGCCTCATTGCTTTAGAAATGCCATTACCACATACAGTAGGACTATGTGGCTATGTTGGTTACATTCACCACAATGAGAAATGACAGGATTACCAGAACAGTTGGATGTGACATGACACTGAACTTCAGCCCTGGCTGTGACCCCTGACCCTAGCCGGGTCATACAGCTGTCTGAAGGGCATGACAGGTTAGTATATCCCCATCATAATCCACATATCTTCATTTGATTGGACCAGTGCGACACTGCAGTATTTCAAACTGCCTCTGACAACCACCATCCCAATAGGCACACAACTCTATTGTGCTACAAAACAAACCCATTAAATTCCAATGTGACTGTGGGGCTGCAATGAACAAGAAAACATACAACCACAGTCTTGCACAATACTGTGCCACACAATGCATGTAACTGGTGTGTGTGAGAGTGAGTGAGTGAGTGACCAGCGATGCTCTCTCCCTACCATTAGGCTCTCTATAAACACCAGTTAGACAAGCAAGTATTTATAGACGTTTAACACAGCTCTCGAAGAAGCTGCAGCTGGGGGCTGTGTCATTCACAGCCTTTACACACGCACGCACACACATCATCATCGTCCCTTTCTTTCCACTTATTCACAGATGGGGTGCCGTCTTATGTGAATGTCTCCATCAAAGAAGCAAGAGCACATAGGCACACAGAGAGAGAAAAGGGAGAAGAGTGTAACACACTGCTAGTGTGGGGCTCAACACTGCCATCTGGTTGCAAAAGGAGAGTGCCGGTCCTGAACCATTCCGCCACATCATAGCAAACACAGGCACTTAGCCAAATACCTGAGCAGCACCTCCGACCTCAGCAGACAGTGAAATGGAACAGGTTCAATCTGACTCACATGCATGAGAAGACCTGGCTGGTTTCAGTAAAGAACAATAAGTCAAGAGGTGGATGAGGACGACACCATTTTTAGCGGGCTATGCACGGATTACAGAAAATTACCATTGATTAGATACTCTTGTGATCTCTGACACAATTCAAGACTCACACACCCAGACTTGCACCCTCAACAAGGATAGGCTTGACACCTGTGACTTGTAAACAGTACACAAGTAGTCCCTCGCCTCCAGATCAAAGAGAAAGGAAGCGGTGGGGAAGAGGTTGGCTTATTTGGAGACTCTTAGAATAAAAATATACTGTATTGATTTGGTGTATGTGCCTCCGTGTGAGTGTATTGATCTGCCAGGAGAGAGAGACAGAAAGAGGGATTTGAGGCGATATGATTGAATCCTATATCCTGCAACTTGTTACTGGGCGGACTAGTCTAATTAGAGTCCAGAGGAGGGATTTTCCACAGCAGCCCTCTCTCTCCCAGGGCTTTTGATTCATCTGCATTCTCAATCTGATAAATTAAAGCACACGAGGGAGATCAGTGAGTATAGTGTTCCTATGGGGTCTATCCTGAATATATCAACTAGTTCATAAATTATATAAAACGAAACACCATTTATGAGGTTAACCTTTGCATTTTGTATAATTTCAAAGACCAGACAAAGATCTGTGTTGGATTGAAACGTTGCCTATAAAAGGTGGTGAATTGGGAGCATATTCAACGTGCGGGCCTTTCTGTTCTTCTCTTCATAAGGCTTCCGGCCCAGGGGAGAACGACTGGCCCTTCTCATTAATGCCACAGAAGGCCCACCGCTCCTGCAGGTATTATTGGCAGAAAGCATGATCCTCCATTATAGTGAATGGGGAAATGGCAATCTTCATGGTCAATCTTCATGTAAATAAACACTTTCGAAGACAATCATGGTACCAATAATTGCTTCTGATACACCAGATGTATGTCCTTGAACCAATCATTTTAAAATTGTACAGAGAAGTTGAGTTGCTAATTGAGTTGCTAATGGCAGCATGCAGTATTCCGGCCGGCCATCAACTTGAGTTATGCTGCGTTTAGACAAGGGATGCAAACACTGGCATACCGGTCGACATTGCGGGAAAGAAAGCAAGAAAGATGGCAAAAGCAAGCCAGGATGCATTGCTATGGTGATTTCAGAGCAAATCAACATCCGGTAGAAAACAATGATTCGGCAGACAGCAAAAGTTTAAATATTTGAACTCTGGCGGCACGTTCCATCTTTCATGGTGGCTGATGGCATTCACTGCCAGCTTCAACAGCATTTACTGTTGAGCTCTCATTGACAACAATGACATCCGGAATGACGTCTACCTCGTACCAGGTAAACGCAGCATTACTGAATTTGAGGGGGCAGCACCGAGCTGGCCTGTAACGTCACTTCCTCGAGTAGCTCTAACTACACGTTATGCCTCCATGAGACGCCATCTTAACTCACTTCATTAGGCTTCACATAGAAATTAATGATGTCACGTGATGGATGGCTTTGTCCATTATTTTTACAGTCATGGTTTGGCTAGTTGTAGTGCAGGGAAGATGTCAGTTGAGCAGAGACCAGCCAACAAACTCCCCCTTGGATGATTCATCTATCTTAAAATGACAGCATCCTGATGAGAAAGTATGTAGGAATGGAGGGAGGGAAGCAGAGTGATAAATTACATAATAAATGCTCTCAGGTTAGCACTGTGGACCATGTCAGACCATCTTCATCTAGCCTTTCCTTCTTCCATCCATCTAAACATCCATCCATCTTGCCACTAGTTATCATCTCGACCGTTAAATGTTGACATACATTCTGTCCACCGTATCAATCCATCTCAAAAATCCCTGCAAACCCACCGATCCCTCAATGTGTAGGGGATCTCTACATATGCCATATCTTGCCTTTACCTCCCTTATCTCACCTCATTTGCTCACATCGTATATAGACTTGTTTCTACTGTATTATTGACTGTATGTTTGTTTTACTCCATGTGTAACTCTGTGTCGTTGTATGTGTCGAACTGCTTTGCTTTATCTTGGCCAGGTCGCAATTGTAAATGAGAACTTGTTCTCAACTTGCCTACCTGGTTAAATAAAGGTGGAAAAAAAAAGAATAATAATAATAAAATATCAGCCTTTTGTGTGTTCACGGATGTAACACTGGCTGCTAAACTAGAATCCTAGTGGGTACATGCTAATCTGTGCTGTGATCTACAGAGAGCAGACGCCATCAAGCTCCTTCCACACACAGCCAGGAAAAACATCGCTCATACTAGTAACACCACACACACGATACACACCAGGACGCAGACACACATCCACACAGAGACTGGCACGCTTCCTCTCTAATACCCCCAGTAGAGACTGGGTATGGGGTATTCAGGGGTGGGAGTGTTGGTCTGGATGCTAGCTGAACCTGGGGGGGGGATTATCGCTCTCCCTCTTTCTGCCAGCTCCAAGCCTTCCTAAGCCCCTTCCTCCAACCCCTGAGCCGTTGCCATGGAAACTACCTTATCCCCATGGCAGCCGAGACATGGATCGGAAGGAGGGAGAGGGAAGAGAAAGTAAAAGAGAAAGAAAACATGAAGAAGAGAATGAGAATGGAGCAAGGGCTAAAAAAGGCAGAGAGAAATTATAATAATTGAAAACACACAACAATGAGAGAGACACTTCGCCTGCTGATAGTGATCTCATAGAAATGTTATATTTCCAGAGCAACACTCTTGTTTATGCACACGTGTTGCTATCTGTCTAAGTAATTACTCCATATCAGCTCTTTATTCAGGGTACACTCAGACACCACCTGAACCACAGCACTAGAACAACATGGGTATGCTTCGCTGAACTATGCTATGTGGCCTGGTTTACACGGCTAATTGCCACTAGGACACTGTTCTGAACGATGTGACACTCACTGATCGGATGACAGACTTGAGGGAACCATGGCATCAGCTGTGGGACAGGGTCTGTGTGTGTGTGTGTGTGTGTGTGTGTGTGTGTGTGTGTGTGTGTGTCACTTAGCTAGTTAATGAATGTTGGGTTGAAAATACAAAAAAAAAAACACATTACATGACCGGAAGTATGTGGACACAATCCAGAATCATGGGCATTAATATAGAGTTGGTTCCACCTTTGCTGCTATAACAGCCTCTACTCTTCTGGGAAGGCTTTCCGCTCGATGTTGTACCATTGCTGCGGGGACTTGCTTCCATTCAGCCACGAGAACATTAGCGAGGTCGGGCACTTTCAATTCACCCCAAAGATGTTCGATGGGGTTGAGGTCAGGGCTCGGAGCAGGTCAGTCAAGTTCTTCCACACCGATTTCGACAAACCATTTCTGTATGGACCTCACTGTGTGCTGTCATGTCATGCTGAAATATGAAAATAGTTTTCCCCAAACTGTTGCCACAAAGTTGGAAGCACAGAATCATCTAGAATGTCATTGTATGCTGTAGCGTTAAGATTTCCTTTCACTGGAATTAAGGGGACAAGCACGAACCATGAAAAAAAACAGCCCCAGACCATTATTCCTCCTCCACCAAACTTCACAGTTGGCACTACGCATTCAGGCAGGTAGTGTTCTACTGGCATCCACCAAAACCAGATTCGACTGTCTGACTGCCAGATGGTGAAGCGTGATTCATCACTCCAGAGAACGTGTTTCCAGAGTTCAATGGCGGCGAGCTGTACACCACTCCAGCCGACGCTTGGCAATGCGCATGGTGATCTTAGGCTTGTGTGTGGCTGCTCGGCCATGGAAATCCATTTCATGAAGCTCCCAACGAACAGTTATTGTGCTGACGTTGCTTCCAGAGGCAGTTTTGAACTCGGTAGTGAGTATTGCAACTGAGGACAGAATATTTTTACACGCTACGTGCTTCAGTGGTCCCGTTCTGTGAGCTTGTGTGGCCTAGGCTACCACTTCACAGCTGAGCCGTTGTTGCTCCTAGATGTTTCCACCTCACAATAAGAGCACTTACAGTTGACCGAGGAAGCTCTAGCAGGGCAAAAAGTTGATGAACTGACTATGACAGTGCCACATTAAGTCACTGAGCTCTTCAGTAAGGCCATTCTATTGTCAATGTTATCCTATGGAGATTGCATGGCTCTGTGCTCAATTTTATACACCTGCCAGCAACGGGTGTGGCTGAAATAGCCGAATCCACTAATTTGAAGGTGTGTCCACATACACAATATATACAAAAGTATGTCATTATGACTGCTGGATCATTTACCTCTGATAATTAACGGAGGAAAGGATGGTTTACAGGCAAAGCTGTACCACAGAGTTTCCATCAATATCCTCTCACTCTCTCTCGTTAGGACGTAATTGGAGGCTTTCTCCCATTGCCAGATCGATCTGACAGCGGAGGATAAACTGCTTTCATCCCTCTGTTCTGAGGGACAAACATGTGGTGCAGCGTTGATGAAAGACAAGTGATCAGTCTGTCTTTGGCAGAGTCATTAATATTCACACAACACACACAGAGACAGAGGTCACAAAGCACACCTCATCACTGATGTTCCGCCAATTAAGGAGAAGAGGGAAGTCCTAAGAACTGACACACACAACAGTTCACTCACCAGTATCTTGGCCAGGACGCCGTCGTCACTGGACTCCAGGGTAACCACGGCCTTGTCCGTCTCAATCTCACAGAGCGCATCGCCAGCCGCTACCGCATCACCTGCAGGACACCAGCAACAGTCAGACCGCTTAGAATGTCAAAGACCAATAATTGGGAAAAGGAAAAAGTGACATGAAATTTTTTTTGTCGAGAGTGTAGAAAGTCCATTTCTAAGGGATGATGAAACCATAGATATAGAACTGCTATTTTGCTATGGTGGCAACACTCTGATCATTAGGCTATACAGTGGGGTACATAAAGTCACCCTTGATAAAGATGAGCAAAAAAATAGTGTACAATAATACAACTGAGCTACTGTATACTGTATGAGAAAAAAAAGTGGGACAATTTATTATTATTATACAGTATATACTAATACAACTGCTCAGAGAAAATAGATTTAGTTTAAAAAGTAATAAAAACAAAATCTCAAAAAGATATGGGTCAAAATTATTGGCACCCGTTTTCAGTTCTCCAGCACCCTGCCCTTGCAAGGATAACGACATAGGCTTTTTCTCAAATGTTTTATGAGATCGGAGAAGGTCATTCCTCCATACAGAATCTTTTCATATCCTTGATATCCTTCATCTGCGCTTATGGACTGCCCTTCAATTTAAACAGTAGCAGTACTGGGTGTAAAGGAAGGGGTTCTGGTGGATTTATATGTTCTTCATAATATTTCTCATGCATCTACATTTCCCTATGGGGCTAGGGAAGCAAGTCTAAAACAGGAGAGGGGTGATTCAATATGTTTTATTAAAAAGAGGCCATTTGTTATTGAGTGAAGACGAGGCAGAAGAGGAAGATTGATGCTGGGGCCTATTGGGCAGGGGTCACATTAAGTCAGTCTTTATTTTCAACAGGTGATCCTAGGGCAGGAAGGTCACTTCAGGCCAGCACAATAACACAGGGAGAGAGAAGGTACACATCCATACAGGAAAACACCATCCTCAGCTCCAATATCCTGCCTAGTAAAAGATGATGAGCGAAAGGGAGAATTGTGGGAGAGAGGGTAGTGGGAGGATCCTCGAGGATGTGAGGGAAGAAGTGGGCAGGGGTGGGAGTGAGTATTGACCTCAGAAGCTCCAGAGAGCCGGGAGAAGGGAGGACGAGATTGGATGTGTGTGTGGTTTTAACAACAGATGACCCAAGGGGTTAGCCAGTGATGAGCGATATTAAAAGTTAAACAGTCAACCACCTGCCCCTTTCAACTCTTCTCCGCTGGAATGGCAATAGGATTAAGCTACACGGTGACACAAACGTACAATACAAGGGGATGGGCAGGGATGTAGTGCTGCTGTTCCTCAGGTGAGCAGGCTCCCTCACTTTTTTCAATTTGAGAATACACAGAGCTGGCAAAAATATTTATGGAAAAGTTGTTCTAAATCAATTTGATTTAAATGACCACTAACATTCCATAAAAACATTAGAATGAAAAACTAAACAAATATGTACGCTAAAGCTTATAGGTAGGTAAGGTAAATTATGGTTTCTTCCCCGTCTTCTCTCTTTCTGGCAGTCGTGTGAATAATGAATAACTGTTGGCGTGTGTGCAGAGGCCCGTCGGCGGAGGCTTGACCACTTTGAGCGGGCCAAATCTGACGTGACATGAACAGACATAAAACTTTACCAGGAGTTGCTGAAACGGCTGTCCTCCAGTTTGTTATGGACTAAGGGCTCATGTACAACGCACCTGAACTCGACCTACTGTCCGAGTGCTTAGCTTACAGAAACGTACCACCTAGATTGCGTATGCAGACAAACTGATCCACCACATGAACCTTAACACACCGATGAGATCTAGGATCCAAATTCACCACGCCTGCCTTGGACCCGCTCTTGCGCAGTGGAACACAGAACGATGTGTGGCCACTTACGTTTATAGTGCTGTCCTTTCAGCAAAACGATACGAAGGGCCTTCAAAACGCTTAAAATAGCCCTCATCAAGATCGGTTGCCTAATCAGTACTATAGAAGTACTATACAAATAGAAGATAATCACTTCTCACCATGGAGCTCATTTAGTGAATTTAGATCAAAGCTTAATCAATGTCTCGCAAGATCACTTAAACATTGATTGGAATTTAATAGCATATCCTATAGCATAGTAGGCCTATAATATGTCACACCAAAAACAACTTAGTTATTTAATATTCAAAGCTGAATAGGAAAATATGGCTTCGGAAAGTATTTAGACCCTATGACATTTTCCAAATGTTGTTACTTTACAGCCTTATTCCACAATAGATAAAATACTCAACCATCTACGCACAACACCCCATAATGAGAAAGCAAAAAACAGGTTATTATTTTAGCTAATTTATTACAAATAAAAAACAAATACCTTATTTACATAAATATTCAGACCTTTTGCTATGAGACTTGAAATTGAGCTGAGATGCATCCTGCTTCCATTGGTCATCCTTGAGATATTTCTACAACTTGGAGTCCACCTGTGGTAAATTAAATTGATTGGACATGATTTGGAAAGGCACCTGTCTATATAAAAAGATCCCACAGTTGACAGTGCATGTCAGAGCAAAAATCAAGCCATGAGGTGTAAGGAATTGTCTGGAGAGCTCAGACTGGATTGTGTTGAGGCACAGATCTGGGAAAGGGTCCCGAGAGAGAAGATTCTCAAGAATCATTGTCAAATGGAAGAGTTTTGGAACCACCAAGACTCTTCCTAGAGCTGGCCAAACTGAGCAATCGGGGAAGGGCCATGGTAAGGTAGGTTCCCAAGAAACTGATGGTCACTGTCAGAGCTCCAGAGTTCCTCTGTGGAGACGGGAGAACCTACCAGAAGGACAACCATCTCTGCAGCACTCCACCAATCAGGCCTTTATGGTAGAGTGGCCAGGCAGAAGCCACTCCTCTGTAAAAGGCACATTATAGCCGCTTGGTGTGTGCCAAAAAGGCCCCTAAAGGACTCAAGACCATGAGAAAAAATATTCTCTGGCCTGATGAAACCAAGATTGAACTCTTTGGCCTGAATGCAAGCATCACGTTTGGAGGAAAACTGGCACCATCCCGAAGGTAAACCATGGTGGCAGCATCATGCTTTGGGAATGTTTTTCAGCAGCAGGGACTGGGAGACGAGTCAGGATCGAGTGAAAGATGAACGGCGCAATGTACAGAGCAATCCTTAAGGACCTCAGACTGTGGCAAAGGTTCACCTTTCAACAAGACAACAACCATAGCACACAGCAAAAGACAAAGCAGGAGGGGCTTTGACACTTGAGGATCTGCAGAGAAAAATGTTAGAAACTCCAAATACAGGTGTGCCAAGGTTGTAGCGTCATACTCAAGACGACGAGGCTGTAATTGCCAAAAGGTGCTTCAACAAAGTACTGAGTAAAGGGTCTGAATACTTATGTAAATGTAATAGTTTTTACTATTTGTATAAATTTGCTAAAAAAAATGTAAACGTTCTGTTTTGTCATTATGGGGTATTGCTTGTAGATTGATGAGGATTTTTATTTATTTAATCAATTTTAGAATAAGGCTGTAACGTAACAAAATGTGCAAAAAGTCAAGGAACACACTGTATGCTTTGATTAAAACAAAATAGGTCGACGAGAAAGGCCAGTTTGTTAACACCATCTGCTTTAATTCACTCACAAAGCACTAATTCAAGATCTTAAAGCATATTCCCATGAAACTGATTTGCAAGTGAAAATGAGACCCTTTGATCCGTGAACTAGAGGTCGACCGATAATGATTTTTCAACGCCGATACCGACAGAGGTACTCCATATTTTAGAACATAATGTAGTATAATGACACCAAGATGTTGTCTGTACCATGTAGAGGTCGACTGATTAATCGGAATGGCCGATTAATTAGGGCCGATTTCAAGTTTTCATAACAATCGGAAATTGGTATTTTCGGATGCCGATTTGGACACCTTTATTACACCTTTATTTAACTAGGCAAGTCAGTTAAGAACAATTCTTATTTTCAATGATGGCCTAGGAACGGTGGGTTAACGACAGATTTTCACCTTGTCAGCTCGGGGGATCCAATCTTGCAACCTTAACCTGATGATGCTCTGGGGGCGCTATTTCATTTTTGGATGAAAAACGTTCCCGTTTTAAACAAGATATTTTGTCACAAAAAGATGCTCGACTATGCATATAATTGATAGCTTTCGAAAGAAAACACTCTGACGTGTCCAGAACTACCAAGATATTTTCTGTGCGTGCCCTAGAACGTGAGCTTCAGGCAAAACCAAGATGAGACGGCATCCAGGAAATGAGCAGGATTTTTGAGGCTCTGTTTTCCATTGTCTCCTTATATGGCTGTGAATGCGAGAGGAATGAGCCTGCCCTTTCTGTCGTTTCCCCAAGGTGTCTGCAGCATTGTGACGTATTTGTAGGCAGATCATTGGAAGATTGACCATAAGAGACCACATTTCCCAGGTGTCCGCCCGGTGTCCTGCGCCGAAATTGGTGCGCAAAAGGCAGCTGCCAGTATTTTTCCATGGGATACAGAGAGGAAAGCAAGCTTCCACGAACTGCATATCAATGAAGAGATGTGAAAAAACACCTTGAGGATTGATTCCAAACAACGTTTGCCATGTTTCGGTCGATATTATGTAGTTAATTCGGAAAAAGTTTTACGTTGTAGGTGACTGAATTTTCGGTTCGTTTCGGTAGCCAGACGCAATGTAGAAAACGGAACGATTTCTCCTACACACAGACGCTTTCAGGAAACACTGCGCATCTGGTATGTGGCTGGGAGTCTCCTCATTGAAAACATCAGAAGCTCTTCAAAGGTAAATTATTTTATTTATTTGGTTATCTGGTTTTTGTGAAAATGTTGCGTGCTAAATGCTACTCAAAATGCTATGCTAGCTTTGCATACTCTTACACAAATTAGTCAATTTCTATGGTTCAAAAGCATATTTTGAAAATCTGAGATGACAGTGTTGTTAAGAAAAGGCTAAGCTTGAGAGCAGACGCATTATTTTCATTTTATTTGCGATTTTCAGAAATCGTTAACGTTGCGTTATGCTAATGAGCCTGAGGCTTTAGTCACGATCCCGGATCCGGGATGGGGAGTTCCAAGAGGTTTTAAGGTTAACTAGTCCAACGCAATAACGACCTGCATCTCTCTCGTTGCACTCCACAAAGGAGACTGCCTGTTACGCGAATGCAGTAAGCCAAGGTAAGTTGCTAGCTAGCATTGAACTTCTCTTATAAAAAACAATCAATCATAATCACTAGTTAACTACACATGGTTGATGATATTACTAGATATTATCTAGCGTGTCCTGTGTTGCATATAATCTGACTGAGCATACAAGTATCTACAAGTATCTGACGGAGCGGTGGTAGGCAAAAGCAGAAGCAGGCGCGTAAACATTAATTCAAACAGCACTTTTGTGCGTTTTGCCAGCAGCTCTTCGTTGTGCGTCAAGCATTGCGCTGTTTATGCCTTCAAGCCTATCAACTCCCGAGATGAGGCTGGTGTAACCGAAGTGAAATGGCTAGCTAGTTAGCGCGCTAATAGCGTTTCAAACGTCACTCGCTCTGAGCCTTGCTCTTGCTCTGCATGGGTAATGCGGCTTCAAGGGTGGCTGTTGTCGATGTGTTCCTGGTTCGAGCCCAGGGAGGAGCGAGGAGAGGGACGGAAGCCTTACTGTTACACTGGCAATACTAAAGTGCCTATAAGAACATCCAATAATCAAGGTTAATGCAATACAAAATGGTAGAGAGAAATAGTCAGATAATTCCTATAATAACTACAACCTAAAACTTCGTACCTGGTAATATTGAAGACTCATGTTAAAAGGAACCACCAGCTTTCATATGTTCTCATGTTCTGAGCAAGGAACTGAAACGTTAGCTTTCTTACATAGCACATATTGCACTTTTAATTTCTTCACACTTTGTTTTTGCATTATTTAAACCAAATTGAACATGTTTCATTATTTACTTGAGGCTAAATTGATTTTATTGATGTATTAAATTAAAGTTAAAATATGTGTCCATTCAGTATTGTAGTAATTGTCATTATTACAAATAAATGAAAAAAAATAAATAAATAAATAAAAGCCGATTAAATCGGTATCGGCTTTTTTTGGTCCTCCAATAAATCGGCATCGGTGTTGTAAAATCATAATCGGTCGATCTCTAGTCCTGGGAGTGCATTCTGACGAAGATCAGCAAAGATAAGTGAAGATTTATAATGCTATTTATGACTTTTGTTGACTGCATAATATGGCGGATATATGTGTGTCTTGATTGGGCTCTGAGCACTAACTCAGATTATTGCATGGTTTGCTTTTTCCGTGAAGCTTTTTTGAAATCTGACACAGCAGTTGAATTAAGGAGAAGTGCAACTAAAAGTATATATTTAAAATGGTGTAAAATACATTTTAAAATGGGAATCCTAACATGGGATTTCTGTTGTTTTGAATTTTGCGCCCTGCAGTTTCACTTCCTGTTGAAGAGGTGGGACGCTACCATCTCACCTACCCTAGAGAGGCTAACAGGCAGTTTACTTTGGGCACTCTTTTCATCCGGACATAAAAAAACTGCCCCCTAGCCCAAAAAGGTTAAGTGTAGCAAGATTTCTTATTTAACTAGGCAAGTCAGTTAAGAACAACCTCTACGGGATCGGTGTCCACCCGCGGGACGGTTGAGCTAACGTAGGCTAAGGTGATTAGCATGAGGTTGTAAGTAACACTAACACTTCCCAGGACATAGACATATCTCATATGGGCAGGAAGCTTAATTTCTTGTTAATCTAACTGCACTGTCCAATTTACAGTAGCTATTACAGTGAAAGTATACCATGCTATTGTTTGAGAGTGCACAATTGCGAACTTGAACATTTATTAAAAACCCAAATTAGGCACATTTGGGCAGTCTTAATACATTTTAATGACAGATATCCAATGGTTATTTGGATCAGTCTAAAACTTTGCATACACTGCTACCATCTAGTGGCCAAAATCTAAATTGCACCTGGGCGAGAATAATACATTTTGGCCTCTCTCTTGCATTTAAAAATAAATGGTACAACTTTTTTTAAACACATGCTTTTTCTTTGTATTATCCTTTACCAGATCTCATGTGTTATATTCTCCTACATTAATTTCACATTTCCACAAACGTCAAAGTGTTTCCTTTCAAATGGTATGAAGAACATGCATACCCTTGCTATAGGTTGAGCTACAGGGTGTTAGATTTGGGTATGTCATTTTAGGTGAAAATCTATTAAAAAAATAAAAATATTGTGAATCCGCCATAGAAAAATAAAAATAATAAAATGAAGCTCTGGTAATACGGATAGCCAAACTATCGGAAGTTTGGACTAGACACATTTATCTACATTGTAATGGACACGGTGCAACCTTTGGTAGGCTGCTGGATAATCTTGGCCATATTAATGTTATAATAAGTTCAATACAATAAGTTGATTTAATACTAAATTCAGTATAATGAGTAGATTTAATACTATATTCAATACAATTCAATATTGTTGAATTCCGTTTTAATGTCTGGATTCAGTTTTTAATAGGGCCCTATAATATCTAACAACATCCTGAGGGCATTGGACAAGAAACCAAATACAAATCTAAACAGCACAAAATGGATAAACAACTTTGTGGAATTTAATTTTGCGGGTGCCTTTTCAGAATAGGATAGACATTATGATTTCTAGCTGCACCAATCATAGCAGTGGAGCGTGGTAAAAACTATTACATCTTGCGGCAACGGGGGATTGGGTTCCTAAATGCAATCATATCAAATGCAATTCCACCATTCAAAAATAAACAGTACCAGTCAAAATTCGACACACCTACTCATTCAAGGGATTTTCTACGTTTTTACTATTTTCTAAGTTTTAGAATAATAGTGAAGACATCAAAACTATGAAATAACATACAGAATCATGTAGTAACCAAAAAGGTGCTAAACAAATAAAAATATATTTTATATTTGAGATACTTCAGTAGCCACCCTTTGCCTTGACAGCTTTGCACACTCTTGGCATTCTCTCAACCAGATTCATGAAGTAGTCACATGGAATGCATTTCAATTAACAGGTGTGCCTTGTTAAAAGTTAATTTGTGGAATTTCTTTCCTTCTTAATGTGTTTGAGCCAATCAGTTGTGTTGTAAGATAGCAAGAACAGCTCAAATAAGTAAGAGAGAAAAGACAGTCCATCATTACTTTCAGATATGAAGCTCAGTCAACTCAGAAAGTCAAAAACACATTTTTTTATGTTTAAGTGCAGTCGCAAAAACCATCAAGCGCAATTATGAAACTGTCTCTCACGAGGACTGCCACAGGAAAGGAAGACCCAGAGTTACAACCTCAGAAATTGCAGCCCAAATAAATGCTCAAGTAACAGACATCTCAACATCAACAGTTCAGAGGAGACGACGTGAATCAGGCCTTTATGGTCGAATTGCTGCAAAGAAACCACTACTAAATGGACACCAATAAGAAGAGACTTGCTTGGGCCAAGAAACACTAGTGGAATTCTGTCCTTTTGTCTGATGAGTCCATATTTTTGATTATTGGTTCCAACCGCCGTGTCTTTGTGAGACGCCGAGTAGGTGAATGGATGATCTCTGCATGTGTAGTTCCCACCATGAAGCATGGAGGTGATGGGGTGACAGTGCTTTGCTGGTGACACTGTCAGCAATTTATTTAGAATTCAAGGCACACTTAACCAGCATGGCTAGCACAGCATTCTGCAGTAATACACCATCTCATCTGATTTGTGTTAATGGGACTATCATTTGTTTTTCAACAGGAAAATTATCCAAAACACCTTCAGGCTGTTTAAGGGCTACTTGACCAAGAAGGAGTGTGGTGCATGGAGAATGCTACCTTGCATAGTGTCAACTGTAAAGTTTGGTGTAAGAGGAATAATGGTCTGGGAATGCAATGACTTTGTCGACGATTCTGTGCTTCCAACAGTGAAATGCTTACTTACAGTGCATTTCCAACAGATATATACACACACACACAAAATAGTGACACGTACACAGAATAACTCTTAAAAATAGCATACCTATATAGTGTACAT
This sequence comes from Oncorhynchus masou masou, assembly GCF_036934945.1. Lineage (NCBI taxonomy): Eukaryota > Metazoa > Chordata > Actinopteri > Salmoniformes > Salmonidae > Oncorhynchus > Oncorhynchus masou. The sequence continues at coordinate 65,209,559 of NC_088242.1, read as the reverse complement.
GGAGATACCTGTCCTGAGTCGATGCGCAGGGGTAAGTGGTAATTGAGGAGTCTATGTACTGTACATATAGGTATGGGTAAAGTGACTAGGTAACAGGATACAGTAGCAGCAGAGGGTGGTGTGAGAGTGTGAAAGTGTGTGTGGCATCAGTATGTGTGTACGGTCAGTATGCACGTGTGCATGTTGTGTGTGTGTGTGTGTGTGTGTGTGTGGGGGGCTTTTGTAGTGTGTGAATATTAGTGTTGCATGGTATACCGGAAGTCCCATACTTTCTTGATACTAGAACGGTTCGTTACTAGAATTTGTTACTTTCGATACTTCTGTCAAATGTCTCTCACGGATCAAGGCTGTCTATCAGCGCAGCTCACCCCTTATTATAGTATGCACCGTACCTGCTCTACTTAATGCTAGCCTGCACTGGAAGTCTGGGCTGCTTCAAATCAAAATCAAATGTTATTCATATACATGTTTAGCAGATATTGCGGGTGTAGTGAAATGCTTGTGTTTCTAGCTTCAACATTGCAGTAATCTGACAATTCACAACAATACACACAACCTAAAAGTAAAATAATGGAATTAATAAATTAAATTATACAGTAGAATATAATACTCTATAAATACACACACACGAGATGAGTAAAGCATAAATATGCAAACAGAGTGACTAGTGTTCCAAAATTAAAGTGGCCAGTGATTTAAAGTCTATGTACAGTGCCTTGCGAAAGTATTCGGCCCCCTTGAACTTTGCGACCTTTTGCCACATTTCAAGCTTCAAACATAAAGATATAAAACTGTATTTTTTTGTGAAGAATCAACAACAAGTGGGACACAATCATGAAGTGGAACGACATTTATTGGATATTTCAAACTTTTTTAACAAATCAAAAACTGAAAAATTGGGCGTGCAAAATTATTCAGCCCCCTTAAGTTAATACTTTGTAGCGCCACCTTTTGCTGCGATTACAGCTGTAAGTCTCTTGGGGTATGTCTCTATCAGTTTTGCACATCAAGAGACTGAAATTGTTTCCCATTCCTCTTTGCAAAACAGCTCGAGCTCAGTGAGGTTGGATGGAGAGCATTTGTGAACAGCAGTTTTCAGTTCTTTCCACAGATTCTCGATTGGATTCAGGTCTGGACTTTGACTTGGCCATTCTAACACCTGGATATGTTTATTTTTGAACCATTCCATTGTAGATTTTGCTTTCTGTTTTGGATCATTGTCTTGTTGGAAGACAAATCTCCGTCCCAGTCTCAGGTCTTTTGCAGACTCCATCAGGTTCTCTTCCAGAATGGTCCTGTATTTGGCTCCATCCATCTTCCCATCAATTTTAACCATCTTCCCTGTCCCTGCTGAAGAAAAGCAGGCCCAAACCATGATGCTGCCACCGCCATGTTTGACAGTGGGGATGGTATGTTCAGGGTGATGAGCTGTGTTGCTTTTACACCAAACATAACGTTTTGCATTGTTGCCAAATAGTTCAATTTTGGTTTAATCTGACCAGAGCACCTTCTTCCACATGTTTGGTGTGTCTCCCAGGTGGCTTGTGGCAAACTTTAAACGACACTTTTTATGGATATCTTTAAGAAATGGCTTTCTTCTTGCCACTCTTCCATAAAGGCCAGATTTGTGCAATATACGACTGATTGTTGTCCTATGGACAGAGTCTCCCACCTCAGCTGTAGATCTCTGCAGTTCATCCAGAGTGATCATGGGCCTCTTGGCTGCATCTCTGATCAGTCTTCTCCTTGTATGAGCTGAAAGTTTAGCGGGACGGCCAGGTCTTGGTAGATTTGCAGTGGTCTGATATTCCTTCCATTTCAATATTATCGCTTGCACAGTGCTCCTTGGGATGTTTAAAGCTTGGGAAATATTTTTGTATCCAAATCCGGCTTTAAACTTCTTCACAACAGTATCTCGGACCTGCCTGGTGTGTTCCTTGTTCTTCATGATGCTCTCTGCGCTTAACGGACCTCTGAGACTATCACAGTGCAGGTGCATTTATACAGAAACTTGATTACACACAGGTGGATTGTATTTATCATCATTAGTCATTTAGGTCAACATTGGATCATTCAGAGATCCTCACTGAACTTCTGGAGAGAGTTTGCTGCAAAGTTCAAGGGGGCCGAATACTTTCGCAAGGCACTGTATATGGGGCAGCAGCCTCTAAGGTGCAGGGTTACATAACCGGAAGGAAGCCGCTTATTGATGGCTATTTCACAGTCCGATGGCCTTGAGATCGACGCTGTTTTTCAGTCTCTTGGTCAGCTTTGATGCACCTGTGCTGACCTTGCCTTCTGGATGATAGCGGGGTGAACAGGCAGTGGCTCAGGTGTTTGTAGTCCTTGCTGATCTATTTTGGCCTTCCTGTGACATCAGGTGCTGTAGGTGTCCTGGAGGGCAGGTAGTCTGCCCCTGGTGATGCGTTGGGCAGACCGCACCACCCTCTGGAGAGCCCTGCGGTTGCGGGCGGTGCAGTTGCCGTACCAGGTGGTGAGATACAAATTTGTGAGGGTTTTAGGTGACAAGCCAAATTTATTCAGCCTCCTGATGTTAGAGGCGCTTTTGCGCCTTCTTCACCACACAGGCTGTGTGGGTGGACCATTTCAGAACGTCAGTGATGTGTACGCCGAGGAACATGATGCTTTCCACCTGCTCCTCTGCGGTCCCGTTGATGTGGATAGGGGGGGTGCTCCGTCTTCTGTTTCCTGAAGTCCATGATCATCTCCTTTGTTTTGTTGACATTGAGTGTGAGGTTACTTTCCTGGCACCACACTCCCAGGGCCCTCACCGTAGGCTCTCTCGTCATTGTTGGTAATCAGGCCTACTACTGTTGTGTCGTCTGCAAACTTGATGATTGAGTGTAATATATATATACACACATTCATTACACACCCTCACACCTCTCCATATATTTGTATGTACATATTATTATTATTCATTCCTTTACACTTGAGTGTATAAGGTAGTTGTGAAAGATTACTTGTTAGATATTACTGCATTTCGCTACACTCGCATTAACATCCGCTAAACATGTGTATGTGGCAAATCAAATTTGATTTGAGGCGGCGGCGTGCGTGGCCACGCAGTCATGGGTGAACAGGAGGGGGCTGAGCACACACCGTTGTGGGACCCCTGTGATGAGGATCAGCCAAGTGGAGGTGTTGTTTCCTACCTTCACCATCTGGGGGGGGGGTGGCCCGTCAGGAAATCCAGGACCCAGTTGAACAGGGAGGGGTCCAGGGCTCCGAGCTTAATGATGAGCTTGGATGGTACTACGGTGTTGAACGCTGAGCTATCGTCAATGAACAGCATTCTTACATAGGTATTCCTCTTATCCAGATGGGATAGGGCAGTGCGATGGCATTTTCTGTGCATCTATTGGGGTGCTAAGCAAATTGAAGAGTGAGAGGTAAGGAAGAGGTGATATGATCCTTAACTAGCCTCTCAAAGCACTGACGACAGAAGTGAGTGCTACGAGGCGATAATCCTTTAGTTCAGTTACCTTTGCTTTCTTGGTTACAGGAACAATAGTGGATATCTTGAAACAAGTGGGGACAGAAGACTGGGATAGGGAGAGATTGAATATGTACGTAAACACTCCAGCCAGCTGGTCTGCGCATGCTCTGACGCGGTTAGGGATGCCATCTGGGCCGACAGCCTTGCGAGGGTTAACCCTCTTAAATGTCTTACTTACGTCAGCCACGGAGAGCCCACAGTCCTTGGAAGCGGATCGCATCAGTGGCACTGTGTTATTCTCAAAGCAGACGAAGAAGGTGTTTAGCATGTCTGGAAGCAAGATGCCGGTGTCAGCATTGTGGCTGGTTTTCCCTGTTGTCCATGATTGCCTGTAAACCCTGCCACGAGTCTCGTGTCTGAAACTTTGAATTGCGACTCCACTTAATCTCTATATTGACATTTTGCCCGTGATTGCCTTACGGAGTGAATAACTACACTGTTTGTATTCTGACATATTCCGAGTCACCTTGCCATGGTTAAATGCAGGGTTTCGTGATTTCAGTTTTGTCCGAATGCTACCATCTATCCACAGTTTCTGGTTAGGGTAGGTTTTAAGTCACAGTGGGTACAACATCCATACACTTCCTGATAAACTCAGTCACCGCATCCGTGTATTCGTCAATGTTATTCTCAGAGGCAATCCGGAACACATTCTGTAAGTTTCCCACTCACGCTGAAGCACAGATGATAACAGTTGAATAATACAATATTGCAAAACAATATCCATACCTTCTAGAACACTTTACAATGGAAGATGATTCCGGTAGCTTTCAGCTTTGTAGGCCAACATTCCTTGCTAGCTGACAGCTAAAGCTAACATAAATGTACCACCTTAGTACTTTGTTTGTGATATGAAAACCTTAAAAATGCAAAATGCTGATTTCAAAGCCGATTGCAACAAAAACTTTAATCATTCACTTATTCGATCTCTCTCACAAAGATGATCTACTGCCTTAGAGAACTCTCTCGTGAATGACGTCATTACCGGTTAAATAGACAGCACACATTTTCATAAAAGACACTACTTCTATGCAAATGTTGTTCATCAGCATAATAAAACATAAGTCCCAAATGGAATGGGAAACAGATTGTCATTAGTAACTGTTGGAGGAAATTATAGTTGAAATGATTAATTATGTATACATTTAAATTAGAACCATTAATTTTAATATTATAATGTTGTGGTATGAAATGTATAGGTTTTTGGTTAAACTAGGACTGAAAATGTAGGTAAAACGAATGCATTGTCTCTACCTTGCGGGTTTAAGGGAGAAGGAGGGTATAAACAAAAACAAGCTCAATAACTAAATGCATGCACACACTCCTATTGAAAACGCATTCACCTGTATTATGGATAGGCCTAAGCTACAACTTGATTTACCAGTTTATCAATAAAGATTTACCATTGAATAAATGATACTCATTATGTAGATAGATCTTTTTTTTCCAAAGTCAAATTGATTGTATGATTGTGCAATTGATTCATTACTGCATACATGGATCTCTGGAAAAAAGCTAATGTATGTTGAACTAAAAAGATGTCCAACAATTGAACAGAGCATTCTATGACTTTGACTAGCTAATCTGCCTTTTTTGTTGCCATGGAATCATTTGGGTATAGTTTTGGTATTGAGTACTGTGATGGTGTCGAGAGTTAGTGCAAAAATAGGTCAATGCAGATGGCCATTTGATTAGCTATTTAGCAGTCTTGTTTAGAAGTCTTATGGTTTAGGGGAAGAAGCTGTTCAAGTGTCCTGTTGGTTCCAGACTTTTGTACCGCTTGCTGTGCAGTAGCAGAGAGAACAGTCCGTTGCTAGGTTAGTTTGAGTCTGACAATTTTTGGGGGTTCTGGATGGCAGGGAGCTTGGCCCCAGTGATGTACTGGGTCGTATGCTCTACCCTCAGTAGCGCTTTGTAGATGCCAAGAAGTTACCATACCAGGCGGTGACGCAGCCAGTCAAGTTGCTCTCGATGGTGCAGCTGTAAAACTTTGAGAATATGCTGGCCCATGACAATTCTTTTCAGCCTCCTGAGGGGGAAGAGACATTATTGTGCCCTCTTCACGACTGTGACGGTGTGTCTGGACCACGATAGATTTTGACGTCGAGGAAGTTGAAGTTCTCGACCAGCTCCACTACAGCCCCGACGATGTGAATGTGGGTGTGCTTGGCTCTCTTATTCCACTACTTTGTTTAACTGAGGGAAAGGTTGTTGTCCGGGCACCACTGCCAGGTCTGTGAAGCTCCTCCCTATAGGCTGTCTCATCGTAATCTGGGATCAGGCCTACCACTGTTGTGTCGTCAGCAAACCTAATGATGGTATCGGAGTTGTGTGTGTTGCCACGCAGTTGTCGGTGAAATAGGGAGCACAGGAGGGGATTAAGCAGGCACGATAGTCATTTCAAGATGTTACCTTAGGTTCTTGTGCAAAGGGACTATGGTGGTCTGCTTGAAACATGTACAGTGCATTCAGAAAGTATCCAGACCACTTGACTTACTCCACAGTGTTACATTACAGCCTTGTTCTAAAATGTACTAAATACATTTATCCTCAATCTACCCCATGACAAAGCAAAAAAAAAAAAAAAAGGTTTTGAATTTTTTGCAAATTTACTAAAAATGAAAAGCAGAAATACCTTGACATTTGCTATGAGACTCGAAATTGACCTCAGGTACATTCTGTTTCCATTGATCATCATTTAGATGTTTCTACAACTTGATTGGAATCCACCTGTGGTAAATTAAATTGATTGGACAACATTTCTAAAAACCTGTTTTTGCTTTTTCCATTAGCTGGTGCTCTCATGCATGGTTCATTGTTGCGTCCCTCGACGCGAGCGAAGAAGTCATTTAGCTCATCTAGTAGGATCATGTCATTTTGCGGCTTGTGGTTGGGTTTCCCTTTGTAATCCGTGATAGTTTGCAAGCCCTGCCACATCCGAGCATCCGAGGCGGTGTAGTAGGATTCAATCTTGTATTGATGCTTTGCCTGTTGCATGGTTCCACAAAAACTTTGCGCACCCCCAGCTGTACAAGACTGAAGAACACACAAACAAAACTCAAAACACTTTAAAATTTAGTCTGTATTCCTTTTAACATCTCATCTTCATTTCTAACACTGGGGAACAGCTGTGAGTGGAAAAACAAGCTCTATGAGCCCTTTCTAAAAGCCATGAAATATGATTGACTGAAATGCCTTAGAGACTTGGTCATCTACAGTCAGAATTCATACAGTGTCCTCCAAAATATAGACCTTCAGAATAGTAAGAAACATGTTTTCCATAGGAAATTATTAATTTAATTTGGGATGCTCAGGATGACCTTCGTGTGGAATTACTCATATATTGTTTGGAAGAATATACTATTCAAACATCAAATATCCAGAGTGGAAATTGACATTATAGGTCTTTAACCAATCATAGCCCTTCTGTAGGATTACATATTCATCAAATCACCAGCAGAGAGTTCACTTTGAATTAATTTCCCCACTGAATGTGTTGGTGGTGTTCATAAAATATAACAGCAGCAGAGAGCCCACTCTGGATATTTACTGGACTTGTAGAGTATATTACTTCAAACAATGTAAAAAAAAAAATACAAAAAGGGGACTTGAGATATTAATAGTTTTAAATGTCAAATACATTTCTGTAAAATTGTATTTCAGAAAGTAGCAATACTAAATATTTTAGAGCACACTATGGAGTATAATGACACCAAGATGTTGCCTGTATCATTGATAATTGGGTCTTACAGGGGGCATGTATAGGTCTAAGGGCCTCAAATGGGCACTTTCATTGTGATTTTCAACAGCAAAAATTGTTACACAAATAGTGATGCACAATATAGGTAAGCTTATCGGATATTAGCATCGGCCCGATGTGTAGTTTAACGGCGATGTGCAAAAACGATATCAAAGCTGACGTGCATACCTATATAAAACGTAGGTAGATGACGCAATAATGCCACGAAAAAAATAGCGCGACACGTCAACACAGCATTCCTAACCTAGCCCACAATGTCTGCTGTGTGGATCGAGCAGTCAACAAGTCGAGCAGTCATTTTTAAGAGTAAGAACATTTCAGTGAGACAACGCAACGGCGGAATCCAATCGAGCGACTGGTCGAGCACTGGTACGTAACACATTACCAAGTAGGTGCTATTTTTCTGATGTTTCCCTACCAGAGTTACACAGTATTGTTGAAACGCACAGACACTTACTATGGGCGTCACTGCACATGAACACCCCTAGCTCCATTCGAACAACTTACTCGAGAAATAATCTCAACTGCATCTGCAGCAGACATGATACGTCATTGCATTGAAACACCTGCTCAACAAAAATTTCTACTAGAGGTTGTGAAGAAGCAATTTGGTGGCATTCTCTACTGTGTCGCCACCATGCTTGATGCTTGGTACAAGGACCGCTACTTCGATGCAGACAAGAAACAGGGTTTAAGTGCATTTTACCTACACAGCTGGACAAGACAGAAACGGACACAGTGACAGTGCACACCGAGGAAGAGGCCACAGACAGCTGAAACTTCACTGCTTGACATGTATGATGAAATCCTGGTTGAGACTGAACAAATGAACAACGAAACAGCACAGCAAATAAGTGAAATAAATTGGTTTTGATTATGTTTTACTGGAAATGGGGACATACATAAATGCCAACAAAATAACTTTTTGGTCAGTGTAGTGTGTGTGTAACCTTTATTTACCTAGGCAAGTCAGTTAAGAACAAATTCTATTTACAATGACGGCCTACCCCAGCCACACCCGGACGACACTGGGCCAATTGTGCTCCGCCCTATGGGACTCCCAATCACGGCCGAATGTGATACAGCCTGGATTCGAACCAGGGACTGTAGTGATGCCTCTTCCACTGAGATGATGTGCCTTAGACTAGAGGTCGACCGATGATGATTTTTTCAACGCCGATACCGATAATTGGAGGACCAAAAAACACTGATACCGATCATTGTTCATAAATACTGAATGAACAATGAACACTTTCATTTAAAAATTTTTTTTTTTTTATTTAGCCTCAAATAAATAATGAAACATGCAAATTTGGTTTAAATAATGCAAAAACACAGTTAGAGAAGAAAGTAAAAGTACAATATGTGCCATGTAAAAAAGCTCATGTTTAAGTTCATTGCTGAGGACATATGAAAGTTCAATATTCCAGTTCTTCAATATTCCCAGTTAAGAAGTTTTAGGTTGTAGTTATTATAGGAACTATGACACATCGACTATTTCTCTCTATACTATTTGTATTTCATATAACTTTGACTATTGGATGTTCTAATAGGCACTTTAGTATTGCCAGCCTAATCTCAGGAGTTGATCAACTTGAAGTCATAAACGGCGCTGTGCTTCAAACATTGCTGAGAGCTGCTGGAAAACAAGTTAAAGTTTGAATTAATGCTTACGAGCCTGCTGCGGCCTACCACTGCTCAGTTAGAGCAGTCTATCAAATCATAGACTTAATTATAATAAAACACAGAAATAGGAGCCTTTGGTCATTAATATGGTAAAATCCAGAAACTATCATTTCGAAAACAAAATGTTTATTCTTTCAGCGAAATACAGAACCATTCTGTATTTTATCGAACGGGTGGCAACCCTAAGTCTAAATATTGCTGTTATATTGCAGAACCTTCAATGTTATGTCATAATTATGTCAAATTCTGGAAAATGAGTTTGCAACGAGCCAGGAGGCCCAAACTGTTGCATATACCCTGACTCTGCGTGCAATGAATGCAAGAGAAGTGACACAATTTCTCTAGTTAATATTGCCGAACATGATATTTTTAATACTTTTAACTAAATATGCAGGTCAAGCTAGTTAACTACACATGGTTGACAATATTACTAGGTTATGTGAAGATTATCTTTATAAAAAACAATCACATTTAATGCTAGCTAGCAACATACCTTGGCTCCTTGCTGCACTCGCGTAACAGGTGGTCAGCCTGCCATGCAGTTTCCTCGTGGAATGCAATGTAATCGACCAAAATCAGTGTCCAAAAATGCAGATTACCGATTGTTATGAAAACTTGAAATCGGCCCTAATTAATAGGCCATGCCGATTAATTGGTCGACCTCTAACTTAGACCGCTGCGTCCATGTGTGTGTGTTAACTATTTAACTGTACTAGAATGCTTAAAAGGCCGCTAAAATGTTAAATATCGGTATGTTCGTTTTTTTTGGGAAGGAAAATATTGGATATCGGTATCGGCCAAAAATGTAATATTGGTGCATCACTTACCACAACACTACATAAAGAGAGACTTAAGACGACAACACAGCATGGTAGCAACACAACATGGCAGCAGCAAAACACATGGGCACAGACAACAGCACAAAGGGCAAGAAGGTAGAAACAAGAATACACCACACAAAGCAGCAACAACTGTCAGTAAGTGTCTATGATTGAGTCTTTGAATGAAGAGATTGAGATAAAACTGTCCCGTTTGAGTGTTTGATGCAGCTCGTTCCAGTCACTAGCTGCAGTGAACTGAAAAGAGGAACGACCCAGGGATGTGTGTGCTTTGGGGACCTTTAACAGAATGTGACTGGCAGAACAGGTGTTGTATTTGGAGGTTGAGGGCTGCAGTAGATCTCAGATAGGGGGGGGGATGAGGCCTAAGAGGGTGGGGCCTAGGATCGAGCTGTGGGATATGCCTGTGGTGACAGGCAGTTGCTTTATACACTGCACTCGGAGAGTTAGATAGAAAACCAGGCCAAAGACCCAAGGCTATGTGGCTATGGCGGCGAGGGGAAAACAGCGTTGCAACCCGATGACATAGACAGCGCCAACTTTCTCTGGGCCAATTAACTGGCAGCAGTCCTCAGGTGCCTTACTTTCTCCGCATGCCTGGGCTCTGACTGCTGTGTAGAAGGATGTGATGTCACATGGTCAAACATTAACAATGGACCCCTATCACTCCGTGCTTCTACACCGGCATTGCTTGCTGTTTGGGGTTTTAGGCTGGGTTTCTGTACAGCACTTTGAGATATCAGCTGATGTACGAAGGGCTTATAAATACATTTGATTTGATTTGAGAAAGGGAGAAACAGGGCACTGCTTTTCTCCTCCTCAATAAATTAGGAGAGCTGGCTAATCTGACAAACACTAAACTGCACCATGGAATATCCAGTCATTATTAACATCTCAAAATGTAGAATGTGTGTAGGGTGATGTGTCTTTATGAAGGTATATGGATGGAGATGTAAAATTAAAATCAACCATATTGGATTTGTTTTGTAGGCTCGATTATATTATGTAGCATTGTAGTCTGCATGCAAAAGAAAAGCTGAGTATGTTGTGAACATTGGCAAATGGAGGCACGGCTCTCTTACCTTCTTTCTTCAACCATTTGACGATGTTTCCCTCCTCCATGGTGGGAGAGAGAGCAGGCATCTCCACTTTGACTGGTGCAGCACCTAGAGGAAAGAGAGAACACATCAACACCAGTCAGATCACAAGTAGCAATACATGCTCATCTATAAACAGGAGGGACATTTTCACCCTAGTCTACATAACTAGAAGTCTATTGAACATAAATGCATTAATAGGCCTATGCAACACCATATATACACAAAAGTATGTGGACACGTCTTCAAATTAGTGGATTTGGCTATTTCAGCCACACCCGTTGCTGACAGATATATTTTTTTTTAAATCAAGCAAACAGCCATGCAATCTCCAAAGACAAACATTTGCAGTAGAATGGCCTTACTGAAGAGCTTAGTGACTTTCAACAAGTCACCGTCATGGGATGCCACCTTCCCAACAAGTCAGTAAGTCAAATTTCGGGCCTGCTAGAGCTTCCCGTGAACTGTAAGTGCTGTTATTGTGAAGTGGAAACGTCTAGGAACAACAACGGCTCAGTTGCGAAGTGGCAGGCCACACAAGCTCACAGAACGGGACCCCCAGAGTAATAAAAGTATATCCTCGGTCTTAACACACACAATACAGAGTTCCAAACTGCCTCTGGAAGCAACATCAGCACAATAACTGTTCGTCGTGAGCTTCATGAAAATGGGTTTCCATGGCCGAGCAGCCACACACAAGCCTAATCTCATCATGCGCAATGCCAAGCCTCGGTTGGAGTGGTGTAAAGCTCGCCGCCATTGAACTCTGGAGCACTGGAAACACGTTCTCTGGAGTGAAGAATCACACTACATCATCTGGCAGTCCGACAGACAAATCTGGATTTGGCGGATGCCAGGAGAACACTACCTGGCCCAATGCATAGTGCCAACTGTAAAGTTTGGTGGGGGAGGAATAATGGTCTGGGGCTGTTTTACATGGTTCGGGCTAGGGCCCTTAGTTCCAGTGAAGGGAAATCTTAACGCTACAGCATACAATGAGTTTCAGCATGACAATACCCTGTGCACAAAGCAAGGTCCATGCGGAGATGGTTTGTCAAGATCGGAGTGGAAGAACTTGACTGGCCTGCATAGAGCCCTGACCTCAACCCCATGAGATTAATTGGAATGCCGACTGTGAGCCAGGCCTATTCGCCGAGCATCAGTGCCCAACCTCACTATTGCTCGTAGCTGAATGGAAGCAAGTCCCTGCAGCAATGTTCCAACATCTAGTGGAAAGGAGTGGAGGCTGTTGTAACAGCAAAAGGGAGGGTGGGGGTGTTCTAAGAGCAAGTGTCCACATACTGTTGGTCACGTAGTGTATATCCTATTCTGATTGGGTCTGTGTGACATGAAATAAGTCCATTAAAAAGGCAAGCTAGGCTATATTCAGTCAGTCTTTTGAGATGGAAGAGGAGCAGAAAGTTAGGAGCCTAGAAATGCATAGGTGCTTACGAAGAAGAAAGAAGTGGTACAGTAAGAGGCAATAGGAGAGGGGGTGAGAGCTGTGGGGCTCGTGCCTCAACACTCATCCACTGACAGGGAGATATGAAAGCCATCAGGCCACAAGAAGTGGACAGCACACTGGCGACAGAAGAGAGAGCAGTGCAGGCAGATCAACAGTAGGCTGCGATGGTGGCTGACATACTTGCCTCGGGCCGGTAGCCCTGTCACCCACTGGGCCACCACAGCCTGGGACCTAGCCATCCACAGCAGCTAGAGCCACTCAGAAGGCAACAGTTCAGCTGGCTCAGGATCATGTAGGCATTGGGCTGGCCATGCTAATGCCCAACAAAGTCACCTCCTTGTAATACTGAGTATTACAATGTTATGCTGCCTTAGAATGACAAATGCTAGAATACAGACCTTTAGATAGAACTAGCGGATTAAAAATGGCTTGCAAGGCCTGAATGATACATGGTGATGAGCCATGGCTGTGTGTGAACAGAGGGAACCTCATGTTCTGGTGCTCGCGTTGTTGTTCATGTGTTGTTTTTGCCGTTCATGTACGAAGGTCTCCTTCTGCTCTGCATGTCATGTGTGAAGAACTCAGGCCTGGATGAGCACATATCTGCACAACAATGCCCTGAAAGCACACCCGCTGAAACCTCCCATTCATAACCCTCGCTCTCTTAATCCGAACAGGCAGGGGAAGCCAATGTGCAATTGAGTGTGTGCGTTTGTTGAGACACACAGAGAGAGAGAGAGGCAGAGAGAGAGAATGTAAGGGCCGTGACCGCCATGACAGGAGCTTGCAGACCAATTCCTGTCTGTAAAACATTGCTCTGCCACGCCTGTCGTCGTCAACTGAAGTAATTTTTCATCACAGGCTCGATTTTTATCCCAGCCTTACAAAAAACCTAGTATCATAATCAGATCCACAGCAGAAAGATCACTAGTTCAAATTAACCTTAATTATAAGCCAATTTGTCTGGCTTCTTTTTTCATTTTGGCTAGGCTTAGGCTAGGGCTCTCCAACCTTGTTCCTGTACCGTCCTGTAGGTTCACTCCAACACTTATCTAGCACACCTGACTCTAATAATTAGCTGGTTGATAAGCTAAACCATGTTCGTTCCAGGCTGTATCACATCCGGCCTTGATTGGGAGTCCCATAGGGCAGCGCACAATTGGCCAAGCGTCGTCCGTGTTTGGCCTTTATTGTAAATAACAATTTGTTCTTAAAACGGACTTGCCTAGATAAATAAAGGTTCAATTTATAAAATAAAAAAAATAGTTACAACTGGGGTTGTAAATGTTCCTATTGAGAATTGAGAGACTGAATAACCCCAGCCTATTGAGGTGTGGAGGGGAATGAAATTGTAGACCAGAGCCAAAAGAGCTTGCAAACTAGATATACTTAAATATTATTGTTGCACTGGGTACAGGTGAGGCCAAATGTAAGAGAAGAGCCATTTTGATAGATGTGTGGCAGATGAGATGGGACTGAGCCCTTTGGCAGCGATTACATTTATATGCCCTCCAAAGAAAAGGTCAGTGGACCAAGATTCAAAGACCAGATTAAGAAGGAAGAGTGGTGTTTGTTCAATTGCGCTACTTGTCACTACATCTGGTTGGTAACCATGTGAATCGTTTGTGTCTGGAGGGTATGGTGGATGAACTGGTGGAGAATGTGTTATATTGTTGTAAGCATGTTGAAGAGAGGGAAATATTGCAGTGTGGGGTCGTTGAGGTTAGACGGATGTCAGGAAGGAATTTGAGGGATGGAGGAGGGTATATTAGAAGTTAGAAGGGTTAATTTTCTTCTCGGAATTACTGAATTAGGTAGGAGGATTTAGAAATGTGGAGCTAACGTTGTAAAGCGCGATAGACCACACTCCAGCACAGTAGGTGGCGGCATCCACCATTAATTTGATTGCAGAGCTCCATTTTATCATAGAAGAACAACTTGGGTTGAGGCGAAAACCTACAGGAGGGTTAGCACTCAAAGAACAGGGATGGAGTCCCCTGGCATAGGCTGTTTGTTTCTTATTTGGGGGGGGATTTTCTTCTTTGACGGGGTAATGTTAGCGAGGGTATTGGATCAGAGGTGACAGAGGACGCATGTCCAGAAGGGCCCATCAAGACACACAGGTCACATCATCCTCATTTCCGGGGCATCTTTCTCGAGACCATTTTTGGTCATCCTCTCTGTATTCTGACCCCGATTTAAACTGTCAAAGACCTGAGGAGGAGAGGTAATGAACTACATGCAATACTTTCTTACGTCAAGCATTTTCAGGGCAGCATGCACGACTGAAGCCCAAGGCCCCATCATGCTCACCATTACAGAATGCTTTGGGTCATGCATCTGACTCACCACTGACCTGAGGACTGCTAACAGTCTGCTCTCTTAATTCATTGAGAAAACTGAGGCATGCAGAGCCTAGCAGCCAGTAGGCCTCAATGTTTCCCATTCAGTAGGCTAGGTGTAGGCTATGTAAGTCTCATTTTCATTAAAAAAAAATCAGATGAAATAGGCCCCAACATAGAAATACATCACTGAACTACTCATTAGCTGAGAGCAAAGATGATGGTATCTGTGACTTCAAATTGACCATGGCAACAAACCAGCTGATTAGGCAGTTCCAATTAAGGTCTGCAAATAGGTCTACACTGATTCAATCTTAGCAGGTCAAATCACCCAGGAAGGCAGGAACAGTGGCTCTTTATTCATTCCATTCCTCGTTCTCAAAACGCATTGAATCACATGGATCTTCTCATCCAATGCGCTTTGTAAAGGAGGTTAGTAGAGATAAGATTGAGTAAATGAAAAACTTGACAGTGACTTGATTTCCTCATACAGTATATACATACACATATATAAGTGCATTCAGAAAGTATTCAGACCCCTTGAATTATTTCTACATTTTGTAGTTACAGCCTTATTCTAAAATGTATAGTTTTCCCCCTCAATCAATACACAATGCCACAAAATGACAAAGCAAAAACAGGTTAATACATTTTAGCAAATGTATTAAAAAAATGAAATACTACATTTACATAAGTATTCAGACCCTTTACTCAGTACTTTGTTGAAGCACCTTTGGCAGCGATTACAGCCTCGAGTCTTCTTGAGAATAATGCTTCAAGCTTGGCAAACCTGTTATTTTGGGAGTTTCTCCCATTCTTCTCTGCAGATCCTCTCAAACTCGGTCAGGTTGGATGGGGAGCATCGCTGCACAACTATTTTCGGGTCTCTCCTGGGCTTAGGCTGGGCCACTCACGGACATTCAGACTTGTCCCGAAGCCATACCTGCATTGTCTTGGCTGTGCTTAGGGTCATTGTCCTGTTGGTAGGTGAACCTTTGCCACAGTCTGAGGTCATGTTAGCTCTGGAGCAGGGTTTCATCAAGGACCTCTGTACAATTGCTCTGTTCATTTTTCCCCCTCGATCCTGACTCGTCTCCCAGCCCCTGCCGCAGAAAAATCCCCACAGCATGATGCTGCCACAACCATGCTTCACCGTAGGGATGGTGCCAGGTTTCCTCCAGACATGACACTTAGCATTCAAGCCAAAGAGCTCCATTTTGGTTTCATCAGACCAGAGAATCTTGTCTCTCACGGTCCTTTATGTACCTTTAATGCAAACTCCAAGCGCAATGTCATGTGCCTTTTATGAGATGGTTGTCCTTCTGGAATGTTACCCAATCTCTACAGAGGAACTCTGGGTCACTCTTACAGAGCTCATCGGGTTCTTGGTCCGCTCCCTGACCAAGGCCCCTCTCCCCCGATGGAGCAGTTTGGCCAGATCTAGGAAGAATCTCGGTGGTTCCAAACTTCTTACATTTAAGAATGATGGAGGCCACTGTGATCTTGGGAACCTTCAACAATGCAGAAATTTTTTGGTAATCAGGAGAAGGGCCTTGGTCAAGGAGGTGACCAAGAACCTGATGGCTACTCTTAGAGAGCTCCAGAGTTTGTAGAGATGGGATAACCTTCCAGAAGGACAACCATCTCTGCAGCACTCCACCAATCAGGCCTTTACAGTAGAGTGGTCAGACAGAAGTTAAAGGCACATGAGAGCCTGCATGGAATTTGCAAAAAGGCACCTAAAGACTATCAGATGATGAGAAACAAGATTCTCTGGTCTGATGAAAACAAGATTAAACTCATTGGCCTGAATGCCAAGCGTCACGTCTGGAGGAAACATGGCACCAACCCTACTGTGAAGCATTGCTTTGCTGGTGACAATGATTTATTTACTATTCAAGGCACACTTAACCAGCATGGCTACTGCAGCATTCTGCAGCGATACACATCCTATCGACTATAATTAGTTTTTCAACAGGACAACAACCCAACACACCTTCAGGCGGTGTAAGGGCTATTTGGCAAAGAAGGAGAGTGATGGAGTACTCCATCAGATGACCTGGCTTCCACAATCACCCGACCTCAACCCAATTGAAATGGTTTGGGATGAATTGGACCACAGAGTTAAGGAAAATCAGCCAACAAGTGCTCAGCATATGTTGGGAAAGCATTCCAGGTGAAGCTGGTTGAGAGAATGTCAAGAGTGTGCAAAGCTGTCATCAAGGCAAAGGGTGGCTACTTTGAAGAAACTTAAATATGAAATATATTTTGATTTGTTTTACACTTTGTTGGTTACTATTTTGATTAAGATCCAATAATTTTTTACTATGGACAGCCTACCCCAGCCAAAACCTAGCCCGGACGATGCTGGGCCAATTGTGAGCCACCCTATGGGACTCCCAATCACAGCTGGTTGTGATACAGCTTGGAATTGAACCAGGGTCTGTAGTGACACTGCTAGCACTGAGATGGAGTTCCTTAGACCGCTGCACCACTACATGATTCCAAATGTGTTACTTCATTGTTGATGTCATCACTCTTATTCTACAATGTAGAAAATAATAAAAATAAAGAAACCATGGAATGAGTAGGTGTGTCCGAACTTGACTGGTACTGCACACACACACAAATGGTACAATGCTGCCCTCTGCTGGAAACCTTTGTGAATTGACAAATCGTTGGGCAGGGGGCATTTTTATGAGCAGCGATGGCAATGATCCAGCAAAAGACAGCCACAATCTGAAGTGGGGAGCAGAATTTAACACAAATTACTTTAAATCTAATTACCCCACATTTGTAAAAGCTGGCCCCATGTCCATGACTCAACTGACCTAGCACAAGGTCCAGGTAGAATGAGTGAATTGGTTAAAATAGAGTAACTGATCAACCTTACGTCAGTGTATCACTGACTTAGTTACAACATAGCTACTATGTTTTGTCAGCTTTAGCAGGAAGACAGAGTGAGCTATGTAGAGAGACACTGAGCAGCATACAGAAAAACCAACATGATTTTCAGGTTGGTCAAATCAGGGCCTAGTTCAACTTTCTCTCATCAATAATGTATTTTTAATGATTATTTTATTAAAATCACATTCACAAACCCTGTTTGTTGTAATTATCAATTTCAGAAAATAACAAATTCAGGAAGTGTAATGTCTTCGGTGAGAAACAAAGCTAAATAAATAAACAAACACTCAGTTTAATCTATTTTACCTTGTTAGTCTATGTCCCACCCATAAATGTCCACCCTATTAGGTTAATTCTAGAGAAAATTAAGCACAGTTATAAATGTTAAATATGTTTGATAGAGAAGATAAAATCCTGTTCAAGTCTTCACCATTATGGTAGCTCAATTTTGCTCACTCACAGAGCTATAACAAATTTAGGCTCCACATTTCCAACCTGCAACTAACAGGTTGAAGAAAAAAAATGAAAGTGCTTGAGGTTAACAAATGTTTTCCTGAAAGTCAAACGTCCTTTTCTGATGAAATACAAAACAATATATAATAAAAACATTTATAAATGTTTGAGGTCCAAAACTATGGCAAATCGTAGGAATGACCCAACTGGCTAGCTAGAAAAATAAAAAACAAGACTTGTTATGAGTAGCGTTAGCTAACTGGCTAGCTACCTAATCTGCGCAACCTTGACAGCTCGGCTGTAACATCTACGAGAAGAGCTAACGGATAGCGAGCGTCTGATAATGTTCAGCAAAGCCAAGGAAACATAAAACCCATATTACTTCAATAAAACCCATAGATGCAGTGACATTCGGCTGAAACGTATTTTTCATTAGAAGAGGGTGATGTAAAAAATAAGAGGTTAGCTAGCAAGTTTGCTAGCGGCCGTCATCCGCAACGAACGTTAGTACAATAAATGAAGTGTCAACGCTTACCAAAGAAATATGGCGATTGAAAGAACTGCCTGACATTGTCCTGAAACGAATATGAAGTCCATGATTTCTTTTTAAGCTTTGCAAATCTCAGGCCAAATAGAATTCCTTGACGACCCAAACGCAAGGAGGCCGCCATGTTTTCGTCCTCAGTCGGTAAGAGCTGCCCAAGTTTATGCCTGACAGGTGATATGAGTAAAGAAAATAAACTGTAAAGTGGTACAACACAAAGCCATTACGTGGAATAGTTTATAGACGGTGTAAAATGAGCCATGTGACTAGACAGATATACATTCATCAAGATTAAGATTTGACTGCAACTCTCCTATAAAACGAAATGCCAAAGACGCCCTTCTTGGAGCTTTGAGGTCCTTCTTTGTAGTCTTCCTCTGTCATGAACTTGTAGTTCAGCTGCAACCTGATGAACATGTCAATTCAAGTATTTTTTCACAGTTAAAGGGCTAGCACAGCACAATTGAAATATATATATTCCTTCTTATACTTGTTTTATATTTAACGATGTATTATATACTGAACAAAAATATAAATGCAACATGCAACAATTTCAAAGATTATTCTGAGTTACAGTTTAATATAAGAAAATCTGTCATTTTAAATAATATAATTTGACCCTAATCTACATATTTCACATGACTGGGAATACAGATATGTATCTGTTGGTCACATATATGGTGGTCAGGATACTAGAGAATGTAGGGGCGTGACAACCATTTGTCTCATGCAGCACAAAACACATCTTTGATTTAAAAAGATCAGCTTTAATTTTGCAAATATATTGCAATGTAATTCTTTGCATCATTTCCAATCCGCCATATATATACACATTTTGGAAATATATATATTCATATATATACACAGTACCAGTCAAAGGTTTGGACACACCTACTCATTCGAGGGTTTTTCATTTTTTTTTTACTATTTTCTACATTGTAGACTAATTGTACAGACTATGAAATAACATATATAGAATCATGTAGTAACCAAATAAATCAAGATATATAGTTTATATTTGAGATTCTTCAAAGTCGCCACCCTTTGCCTTGATGTCAGCTTTGCACACACTTGGCATTCTCTCAACCAGCTTCACCTGGAATGCTTTTCCAACTGTCTTGGAGGAGTTCCCACAAATTCTGAGCACTTGTTCACTGCTTTTCCTTCACTCTGTGGTCCAACTCATCGCAAACCTCAATTGGGTTGAGGTTGGGTGATTGTGGAGGCCAGGTCATCTGTCCTTCTTGGTCAAATAGCCCTTACCCACCTGGAGGTGTGTTGGGTCATTGTCCTGTTGAAAAACAAATGATAGTCCCACTAAGTGCAAACCAGATGGGATAGCGTATCGCTGCAGAATGCTGTGGTAGTCATGCTGTTTAAGTGTGCCTTGAATTCTAAATAACTCACTGACAGTGTCACCGGCAAAGCACCATCACACCTCCTCCTCCATGCTTCATGGTGGGAACCACACATGCAGAGACCCTCCATTTACCTACTCTGCATCTCAACGACACAGCGGTTGGAACCAAAAATCTCAAATTTGGACTCGTTCGACCAAAGGACAGATTTCCACCGGTCTAATGTCCATTGCTTGTGTTTCTTGTCCCAAGCAAGTCTCTTCTCTTCTTTGTGTCCTTTAGTAGTTGTTTCTTTGCAGCAGTTGGACCACGAAGTCCTGATTCACGCAGTCGCCTCTGAACAGTTGATGTTGAGATGTGTCTGTTACTTGAACTCTGTGTAGTATTTATTTGGGCTGAAATTTCTGAGGCTGGTAACTCCAATGAACTTATCCTTTGAAGCAGAGGTAACTCTGGGTCTTTCTTTCCTGTGGCGGTCCTCATGAGAGCCAGTTTCATAGCTCTTGGTGTTTTTTTGCAACTGCACTTGAAAAAACGTTCAAAGTTCTTGAGCATTTCTGAATTGACTGATCTTCAAGTCTTAAGGTAATGACGGACTGTCGTTTCTCTTTGCGTATTTGAACTATTCTTGGCATAATATGGACTTGGTCTTTTCCCTAATAGGGTATAACACCCCTACCTTGTAGCATTAACGCATTCAGAAGGAAAGAAATTCCACAAATGAACTTTTAACAAGGCACACCTGTTAATTGAAATGCATTCCAGGTGACTATCTCATGGAGCGAGTTGAAGGAATGCCAAGAGTGTGCAAAGCTGTCATCAAGGCAAAAGGTAGCTACTTTGAAGAATCTCAAATATAAAATATATTTAGCTTTGTTTAACACGTTTTTGGTTGATACATGATTCCATATGTGTAGAAAAGGCCCATGGAGTTGGTGGAATAATTGCCACTTACTCAGCTGGGCCAGGGGCGCTTTAATTAGGTCAGGTGGAAATGTCCGACAGATCAACTCCATAAAAGAAAGAAATTGCCAACGCCCTCCGTCTGATCCAGAAGTTCTGTGCGTCCATGAATCCACGTCCACCGACTCTGTTACCTTTCATCTGAACTATCTGTGGCGATCGGGGGTGTGGGCCATCAGTTATTGCTTATCGTTATTACCGCGGAGCGCGGCTTGGAGCGCACGCTTCAAACATATAGTGTAATGTGAATTGTCAATGATCATGGCCCCATGGATCCTCATAGGCCAATTATGCAATCGATATGGTTAATATGTCATGAAATTAATTATATGTACACATGAAGACAATTGAAAGGGTGAAATGAGAAACGTCGTTGTTTGTTAACTGATCGACTTTGATACCAAACTAATGGAGATTATAGATTGAATTCACTGTTTGTATTCTTTCATGATTTATGATAAATAGTTACGAGCTTAAATGACTCACGGGTGATTACTATTGACTTCTCAATGAACTGGATTGTTGACTTCCCTAATTATGTTAATCATGAATGATTTTTATGATATGATCTTAGGGATGACGAATTTGATCGGATACATGTTATTTGTTTCCTTTGTGATGCAGCACAGACTACTCAGTAAATATACCCCTTTTTGGTTAAAGGAATTCCTGCCTCAGTCTCATCCATTCCACAGTCACCTGACACGTGACCACCTGTTCACATTCACTGTCAATCATCCGACCTGTCCAGCTACCCACACAGATTCCACTAATCCTTCATTATGTGTTATTTCATAGTTTTGATGACTTCGCTATCATATTACAATGTAGAAAATTGTAAAAAAAAAAAAAATGAAAAACCCTTGAATGAGTAGGTGTTGTCCAAACTTTGACTGGTACAGTGCCTTTTGAAAGTATTCAGACCACTTGAATGTTTCTACATTTTGTTACATTACAGCATTATTCTAAAATTGATTAAATACATACATCAATCTACACAATATCCCATAATGACGAAGTGAAAACAGTTTTCTTTTAATTAGCAAATGTATATAAAACAAAAAAAATATATATAAATATATGTTTTAATATCAAGTTTTCAGACTCATTAGTATGAGACAGATCTGAGCTCTGATGCATCTTGTTTCCATTGATAATACTTGAGAAATGTTTACAACTTGATTGGAGGCCATCTGTGGTAAATTCAATTGATTGGACATGATTTGGAAAGGCCCATTGTAGACAGTGCATGTCAGAGCAAAAACCAAGACATGAGTTCGAAGGATTTTTCTGTAGAGCTCCGAGACAGGATTGTGTCGAGGCACAGATCTGGGGAAGGGTAGCAAAAGATTTCTGCAACACAATGGCCTCCATCATTCTTAAATGTCGTTTTGAACCACCAAGACTCTTCCTACAGCTAGTCGAACAAACTGAACAATCGGGGGAGAAGGGCCTTGGTCAGGGAGGAGACCAAGAAAGAACCTGATGGTTCCTGCCTGGTTCCTGTGCGGAGATGTCAGAACCTTCCAGACATACAAACATCTCTGCAGCACCCCACCAATTAGGCCTTCATGGTAGAGTGGCCAGACGGAAGCCACTCCTCAGTAAAAGGCACATGACAGACCGCTTGGAGTTTGCCAAAATACACCTAAAGACTCTCAGACCATGAGAAAGAAGTTTCTCTGGTCTGATGAAATCAAGATTGAAGTCTTTGGCCTGAATGCTAAGCGTCACGTCTGGAGGAAACCTGGCACCATCCCTACGGTGAAGCATGGAGGTGGCAGCATCATGCTGTCGGGATGTTTTTCAGTGGCAGGGACTGAGAGACAAGTCAAGATCAAGGAAAATATGAATGCAGCAAAGTACAGGGGGATCCTTGATGAAAACCTGCTCCAGAGAGATCATGACCTCAAACTGGGGCTAAGGTTCACCTTCCAACAGTACAACATCCCTAAGCACACAGCCAAGACAACACAGTGGTGGCTTCGGGACAAGTCTCTAAATGTTGTTGAGTGGCCAAGCCAAAGCCCGGACTTGAACCCGATCGAACATCTCTCGAGAGACCTGAAAATAGCTGTGCAGCAACGCTCCCCATCTAACCTGACAGAGTTTGAAAGGATCTGCAGAGAAGAATGGGAGAAACTCCCCAAATACAGGTGTGCCAAGCTTGTAGTGTCATACCCAAGAATTATCGAAGCTGTAATCGCAGCCAAAGGAGCTTCAACAAATTACTGAGGAAAGGGTCACAACTTATGTAAATTTGATATTTTATTTTTTTATACATTTGCAAAAATTTCTAAACCTGTTTTTGATTTGTCATATAATTTGTATATACAATTAAAGTTGGAAGCTTACACACCTTAGCCAACTACATTTAAACTCAGTTTTTCACAATTCCTGACATTTAATCAGAGTAAAAATTCCATGTCTTAG
Source organism: Oncorhynchus masou masou (assembly GCF_036934945.1). Taxonomy (NCBI): domain Eukaryota; kingdom Metazoa; phylum Chordata; class Actinopteri; order Salmoniformes; family Salmonidae; genus Oncorhynchus; species Oncorhynchus masou. The sequence goes on along the minus strand of NC_088242.1, from coordinate 65,186,192 downwards.
GTCAGTTAGGATCACCACTTTATTTTAAGAATGTGAAATGTCAGAATAATAGTAGAGAAGTGTTTATTTCAGCTTTTCTTTCTTTCATCTCATTCCCAATGGGTCAGAAGTTTACATACACTCAATTAGGATTTGGTAGCATTGCCTTTAAATTGCTTAACCTAGGTCAAATGTTTCAGGTAGCCTTCCACAAGCTTCCCACAGTAAGTTGGATGCATTTTGACCCATTCCTCTGACAGAGATGGTGTAACTGAGTCAGGTTTGTAGGCCTCCTTGCTCGCACACGCTTTTTCATTTCTTCCCACACATTTTCTATTGGATTGAGGTCAGGCCTTTGTGATGGCCACTCCAATACCTTTACTTTTTTTACATGTTGGTCATTTAGCAAACACTCTTATCCAAAGCAACTTACAATTAGTCAATTCAGGAGCGACCTGCTAGGTTGGATGCAATCAAGACGTGTGCAGAGCCTGAGATGCCCAACCCTGAAAGGTTGGAGAGGAGGATCTGATGGTTCACATTGTTAAAGGCAGTGGATAGACCTAGGAGGATGAGGACAGAAGAGAGAGAGTCTGCTTTGGCAGAGCAGAGAGCCTCTGTGACAGAGGAGCGCAATGTCAGTTGAGTGAGCCGCCTTGAATCTTGACTGGTTAGGGTCAAGAAGATCATTTTAAGAGAGTTGGTTAGACAGCTGCTCAAGTGTTTTGAAAAGAAAAGAAAGAAAGAAAGAAAGGATACCGGTCTGTAGTTGACATCATAGGAGTAAAGGCTTGGGTTCTCTTGAAGTCAGCCAGTGGTCAGGGATGAGTTGATGAGGAATGGGAGGTCTCCAGAGATGGTCTAGATAAGGGAGGAGGGGATGGGTTCAAGTGGGCAGGTTGTTGGGCGGCTGGACATGACTAGTCGCAGGATTTCATCTGAACAGAGAGGGGAGCAAGAGGTCAAGGCGTAAGGTAGCTCTGTGTAAGTGGGATCAGTGGGCTGGAATATTCTCCTAACCTTCAGAAAACTGGACACAGGAATGTTCTTGCAACATTCCTATGAAATATGTCTAGAACATTAGTATCTTATATTCTGAGAACATGGCAACCATGTTCTGTGTAAGTTTGGTGGGAAGTTGACGGAATAATCTTCTATGTTCCGTTTGACATTAAGGGAATGGCATCTTGGAAACAGACCTTGCATGTCACTGGAACATTCCTAAGGAAATGTTAGGAAATTACCAAATGAGACTCTTAAGTGAATGTTCTCTAAAGTTGTGAGAATGTTTGTTGTTAGCTGGGTGGGGTTTGATTGGGTGGGGTTTGATTTCAAGTAATGCCCACTAACATGGGGTGTTAGCTTATAAAGTATCTCTCAAACCACTCTGAGCGGACACCAGCTGTCCAGCTAACTTATCTGATCTCACAATAAGAAAATTTGATTAAGTGTACTGGGCTGAACAGGGAAACATGAATGGGCAAAAGCGATGAGGATGAAGCCTTTCTCAAATCAAACAGTAATCTGTGCCGCTCGATCATGTTGTCCACAAGCTAGCAACATGCATCGTTTGGAAACACACATCTCTTTTCAATATATTTTAAGGCAGATAAAGTCTTTTATAGATATACTTTTTAAAGCAATTACTTTTGCATGTGAAAGAATCCTACTCATTATGCCACTTGCTTAACCTACGTCACTTCTGTTTTGATCCGACTTCTTCATCGGCCAAAACAGGACACCTGGCCCAAACCTGGGAGACGGCCTGGTTCCAAAATGAATGCAATCAACGCTAATCTGATTCGCCCGGGGTATTTATCAAATCCCTCACTGGCAGTCAAACACCTAAGCTAACTGGCTGAAGTTGTCAAGCTTGCTAGCTATATTTAGTTTTTCCCTCTCTGGATGGTGTCTTAGGAAGATAGTCAGACATGTTAAAAGTTGCTTACGTATTCTATCACTCTGGCTATCCAAAGGAACCTCTCACTTGTTTCTGTGGTAACAAAAAGTTAAAGTGTATCTTCCGGTAGAGGAGACAGTGTTTCCAAACACACATTGCTCCTTTCCAGATGGAGTCATAGGCTACTTATTATCAGTGCGTTTTTTGGGATGGTATGATATATCCCCAAAGGATATACTATACAAAAGTGTCAGTTTGCTGATTGCTGGTTTGTCTTTATGCCTGTGGTTCTGTCATCACTTCCTTATTCTTCCTCCGCAGTCTATCTGATTGCATAAATGTCTTCGCTTTGAAATAAAAAAATATCCAGCACGGCTCATTCAAATTGGGATCTAATCTTTCCAATGTGACAAAGGATACGAGGAGCCAGATAAGTGATTGCATGGGTTATGCATACTGTACCCTTTTGTCAGAGATTCCTGGCCTCCAATGAAATAATGTGGATAGGGTATCCATCTAGTCAATCTAACCAGATATGCTAAAAGTTATTCAACATTGGATTAAAACAAAGTATCCCTGTAACAGTTTCATCAATACAAATGTGTTTGTTTGAAAACCAGATCCTGAACACCATCACATGAGAAGGTGTTTCAACATACCATTCATGAGACAGTGAAAATGATCTCTTTAAGTACACAAACTAGCAGAAACCAGACACTTTCTGAATAACACATGGGTCTTACTAAAAATGGTTTGAATTACTACTTAACGGTAGAAGTGCCGAGGAAGTCAGTTTGACACACACACGATGTTAGAATTAAAAAATAAATTTTACCCACTTTTTCTTGATATCCAACTACGATCTTGTCTCACCGCTGCAACTCCCCAACGGGCTCTGGAGAGGCAAAGGTCGAGTCATGCATCATACGAAACATGACCTGTCAAGCCACGCTTCTTAACACCCGCTCACTTAACCCGGAATCTAGCCGCACAAATGTGTCGGAGGAAACACAGTTCAACTGACGACTGATGTCAGCCTTCAGGCACCCAGCCTGGCACAAGGAGTTGCTGGATCCAAGTAAAGCCGCCTCTGTCTAACCCTCCCCTAACCCGGACGACGCTGGGCCGGCTGTGCACCGCCCCTATGGGACTCCCGGTCATGGCCGGTTGTGACACAGCCTGGGCTCGAACCCCAAGCTGTGGTGACACCGTAACACTGTGATGCAGTGCATTAGACCGCTGCGCGACATTACTACATTGTATCAGAAAGAGGTGAGGTTTCCAAAACACCCACCTTTGCCAAATATCAAATTTATTAATAGTTAAGCTTTAGTTCAAAATATAACATTTTCCACAAATAAGCATTGTTCCTTTGCGCTCTACACGTGCACGCGGCAGCAGATTGCCTACAGCAACATAAATAAAGGGGGGTATTGTTTACCTTTATTTATTTATCTAGGCAAGTCAGTTAAACATATTCTTATTTTCAATGAGGGCCTAGGAACATTGGGCTAACTGCCTTGTTCAGGTGCAGAACAACAGATTTTGACCTTGTCAGCTTGGGGATTCAATCTTGAAACATTTCAGTTACTAGTCCAACGCTCTAACCACTAGGCTACCTTCCAGTTTAACCCTTGGTATGGTGGAGTGGTGTTCAGATCTGTGGGACCCATTTTCAATGTTTACTAAAATACATTTTTTATAATAAATTATTTTTTCAACCTCAGACTCAATTGCCTTGGCTCATTTTCTGTGGGGAACATGTAAAATAACACATTTTCATTAGGGACACTGCACACTGTGCACCCCCCTACACATAATTTGTATTAAATATGTGGTGTTCGGGTTGACTGGACCCGAGGGTAATACAAGTGTGGAAGAGTGTGTGTGGAAGTGAAAACAAGTGAAGATTTAACAAAGGTATGCGGAATGCCTTCACTCTGTCTTCCTCCTCCCTGGGTCTGCTCTTTCAACATAGCACCAAGAACCTGCCTGTCTCCCTGCCTGTCTGCCTGTGTCCTGCTTTTCTCGTAATCTCTTTACCCTTTGTAGTGTGTGAAACTACACAATGTCTTGCGGGAACCTGCACAATGTTATTTAAATACATTATTTCGATAAATTATTTTGATGTGTTGCTAAAAATTCAGTATTTTCCCCAACTCTACCCCAGCCAGGTGCAAATTGGAGGAGGAACAAAACAAATAAATAGCTTTGTATGGGGCTCCTTACCAAAATCAATCAGTATACAAAAATAATCTCTGCTCAAATCATTTTTGCAGAGAGAAAAGCTTGTGTGGAAGGAGCATCTTCCACTTTGGAAGATGAAGAATTGTCCGTATATGAGGATCTGTCAATGCCTCTGTCAATTTCGAGTCTGACAGTGAGTTGGAAAAAGAGGATGAGATTGACCCTCAGCCAGCCCCAGGACCAGCCCGTCAGCAGCCAGCCCCAGGACCAGCCCGTCAGCAACCAGCTCATCAGCAGCCTGCAGGAAGAGATATGGATGTAAAAAAAAGTGAAATTGAATGGTCTTCTTGCCCAAGGAATGAGCCACCCAGCATGGCGGCCAATGTGATAAGGATGCAACCAGGGCCGACGCGGATTGCGGTTACTCATAAGCAGGACATAAAGTATTATTTTTAACTATTCATCCCAAACAACATCCAGAAAATAATTGTGGACTGCACTAATTAGGAGGGAAGGCATGTTTTTGGTAAGAGATGGAAGGAGATAGACCAAACTCATTTACATGTATACTTTGGGGTTCTTGTCATTGCTGGTGTTTTCAGATCAAATGGGGAATCCACTCCATCCCTGTGGGATGCAGAAACTGTCAGAACATTTCTGTGTAACTGTCACATTATTTCAAGGATTATCTCCTACATTAACCGTGACACCAGACCAGCTCGGTGGCAGAGAGATAAGTTTGCTGCAATCATGTCAGTGTGGGACAAGTGGGTGGACCACGTTCCCCTGTTTTATAACCCTGGGCCCAAGATTTCTGTTGATTAGCAGCTTATGCCATTTAGGGGCTGCTGCCACTTCAGACAGTACGTGCCGTCTATACCCGCAAAAAGTTGAATCAAGATCTGGGCTGCCTGTGATGCTGTTTTCCATCATATGCGTGGAACTTGCAAGTGTATAAGGGGAAGCCAGATTTGTCCTGGACATGACACAGGGACTCTGTGACCACAGCATCACAAGCAATTACTTTTTTACTTCACACAAGCTGGAACACGAGCTCCTTAAGAGGAAGTTGACGATGGTAGGAACAGTACGAAAAAACAAGCCAGAGCTCCCACCTCAGCTGTTGAATACATGGAACAGGCCTATTATTTCTAAGGTTGTGTTCATGGCCGACACATCCCTAGTGTCCTACATGCCAAAGAAAGACAAAAATGTGCTACACTGCATAGGGATGGGAGAATCTGTGGCCAGAAACATCAAAAAACAGAAATCATAATGGATTACAATGAAACAAAATTGGAGGGGTGGACAATTCCGACAAACTGGTGACTGGCTACAGCTGCAAAAGAAGAAGCCTTCGCTGGCCACTTGTGATATTCTTCAACATCTTGGACATCTCGGCGTACAACACTTTTGTTATCTGGATGGTATTGAACCCAGATGGGAACAGAGGGAAGCCCAGAGGAGAAGGCTCTTTCATGAGGAGCTGGGCAAGGCATTGGTAAGACCTCAAATGCAGAGGAGGCAACATATCCCAAGGATCCCAGCTTCTGAGCCATCGTGAGGAGGATTCAGGAGGAGGATGCTGGTGCAGCAGCCGCCCGGCCCATATAACCAAAAACTCCTAATCAAGTCAAATGTTAATTGTCACATACACATGATTAGCAGATGTTAATGCGAGAGTAGCGAAATGCTTGTGCTTCTAGTTCCGAAAGTGCAGTAATATCTAACAATTCCCCAACAACTACCTAATACACATCAAAAGGGGTGAATGAGAATATGTACATGTAAGTACAGTATATGGATGAGGGATGGCCGAGTGGCATAGGCAAGGTGCAATAGATGGTATAAAATACAGTATATACATGTGACATGAGTAATGTAAGATATGTAAACATTATTAAAGTGGTATTATTTAACGCATTGTTTAAATTACTAGTTTAAATGACTAGACTTATTCAAGTGGCCAGTGATTGTGTCTCAATATAGGCAGCAGCTTCTCTGAGTTAGTGATTGCTGTTTAGCAGTCTGAAAGCCTTCAGATAGTCTCTTGGTTCCAGCTTTGATGCACTAGTACTGACCTCGCCTTCTGGATGGTAGCGGTGTGAATAGGCAGTGGCTCGGGTGGTTGATATCCTTGATGATCTTTTTGGCCTTCCTGTGACATCGGGTGCTGTAGGTGTTGTGGAGGGTAGGTAGTTTGCCCCCGGCGATGCGTTGCGCTGTTGCGCCTTCTTCACCACAGGAAGGACCATTTCAGTTTGTCTGTGATGTCTATGCCGAGAAATTTAAAACTTTCCACCTTCTCCACTGCTGTCCCTTCAATGTGGATGAGAGGGTGCTCCCTCTGCTGTTTCCTGAAGTCCATCTGAAGTCATCTTCCTAGTTTTGTTGACGTTGAGTGAGTTTTTTTTCTTGACACCACACTCCGAGTGCCCTCACCTCCCTGTAGGCTGTCTCCTGTTGTTGGTACCTATACCGGAAGTAAGTGTGAGTAACAAACTTGTAAATACGGAAATAAGAATAACTTGTAAAAATCTGTAAATACGAACAAAATTGTTAAACTTCTTATGGATCAGATCGCGCTAATGGGATCGATATGACAAAATCCAGTGAAAGTGCAGGGCGCCAAATTAAAAACAACAAATCTTATAATGAAAATGACTCAAACATACAAGCATTTCACACCATTTTAAAGATAAACTTGTTGTTAATCCCACCACTGTCTCCGATTTCAAAAAGGCTTTACGACGAAAGCACAACAAACGATTATGTTGGGTCTGCACCTAGTCACAGAAAAACCCAGCCATTTTTCCAGCCAAAGAGAGGAGTCACAAAAATCAGAAATAGAGAAAATTAATCACTAACCTTTGATGATCTTCATCAGATGACACTCGTAGGACTTCATGTTACACAATACATGTGTGTTTTGTTCGATAAAGTTCATATTTATATCCCAAAATCTCAGTTTACATTGGCGCGTTACGTTCAGTAATGTTTTGCTTCCAAAACACCCAGTGATTTTGCAGAGCCACATCAATTTACAAAGATACTCATCATAAATGTTGATGAAAATACAAGTGTTATGCAAGGAACTTTAGATAAACATCTCCTTAATGCAATCGCTATATCAGATTTCAAAAAAGGTTTACCGAAAAAGCACACCATGCAATAATCTGAGTATAACACTCAGACAACAAAACAAGCCATACAGATATCCGCCATGTTGTGGAGTCAACAGAAGTCATAGCAAAAGAAATAGCATTACAAATATTCACTTATCTTCATCAGAATGCACTCCCAGGAATCCCAGTTCCACAATAAATGTTTGATTTGTTCGATAATGTCCATCATTTATGTCCAAATACATCCTTTTTGTTTGCGCGTTTAGTACACAATCCAAACTCACGAGGCGCGGGCAAGTCCAACGGAAGTTCATATTACAGTTCGTAGAAACATGTCAAACGAAGTATAGAATGAAGCTGTAGGATGTTTTTATCATAAATCTTCAATAATGTTTCAACCAGAGAATTCCTTTGTCTGTAGAAATGCAATGGAATTCAACTAACTCTCACGTGAGTGCACGTGATCAGCTCATGGCACTCTGCCAGACCCCTGACTCAATCAGCTCTCATTCCCCCTTCCTTCACAGTAGAAGCCTCAAACAGGGTTCTAAGGACCGTTGACATATAGTGGAAGCCTTAGGGAGTGCAATATGACCCCATGACACAGTATATTCGATAGGCAACGACTTGAAAAACTACAAACCTCAGATTTCCCACTTCCTGGTTGGATTTCTTCTCAGATTTTTGCCTGCCATATGAGTTCTGTTATACTCAGACATCACTCAAACAGTTTTAGAAACTGCAGAGTGTTTTCTATCCAAATATACTAATAATATGGATATTAGCAACTGGGCCTGAGTAGCCGGCAGTTTACTCTGGGCACCTTATTCATCCAAGCTACTCAATACTGCCCCCAGCCATAAGAAGTTAAATTACAAGTCTAGATTGTTTAGCCAAAGACAGCAACCATGATTGGCTGAGATAATGAGTGTACTGAACATGCCAAGAGATGAGTTTGGATTGGTCCGCCACAAAGCATGCTTCTGTTTATTTGTGCTGGTCAGTATGTCTAGGTAATCCTGTCTAATGCAGTTTTTTTATGTATTGGGTATTAAAACTGTGTTGCTCTCCACTTTCTGGAGGACTGAGTTTTGAAATCAGTGGAATTCGAGTCTGGTAGCTAATGAGATGGAGATGGAGACGGATTACATCTTCAAACTAAGGGCAACCATGGCATCCGACAGGAGATGTGTCTAACCATGAATGATGTATACATACGGGTAAGATAGTCTAGCTAGCTACATTTTCAGATTTTACACGTCTCACATTTTGACAGAAAGAGCCATTTGCTTGGCTAGCTATAGACTAATGTTAGCTAGCTAACATTGAACCTGGTTGGTTAGGTACCTTTAGATGCATGCAGGGTAGTAATGTCAAGATTTGTGATTATGATCCATTGTTTACCTAGCTCGCTAGCTCACTAGCTAACATTACGTGTATGACTTATTTTTCATATCTCAGAGTAATTTGCTTTGCTGGCTATAGCCTAATGTTAAATAGCTAACATTGACCTGGTTGGTTAGACACCTGCAGATTCATGCATGATAGTAACGTCATGAGTTGGGATTATGGTTCATTGTTTACATAACTAGCTAGCTACATGTCTTAACAAAAGACTCCGCTATAAGTAACCTTTCGGGTGCATTGCTAAATTTAGTCTGGCCATCTATTCATATTTCAGAGCACTCTCATCCAAGTGTGCCAGAGAGCGCAGAATAACTGAATTTACGAACGCTCAACAGCCTTTGAATATGGCCGGTGACAGTAAACATCGGCAAAAAAGCTTAATTAAATGGCTACTAGCAGCACAGTTGCAGTCACCAACGCTATGGATTACATGAAAACAGCCTAACCAGCTCTGCTCATTATTTGTCTGGAAGTAGCTAGCAAGCTAGCAAATATTAGCCAGTTAGCTTAGGTGCTTGACTGCCGTTGTGAGGTCAGAACATTCAGATCAACCCTACTCATTGGCTTGAGCGTCCGGTGTGTGCTCTGAACTCAAACACTGAATATACAAACTGGCAATCTGACAGCACAGTTGCAGTCACCAATGCTCTGGATAACATAACAACCTAACCAGCTCTGCTAATGTTCAGTTAGTTGTTTTCTATCTATAACTTAGATGTCTGGAAGTAGCTAGCAAGTTAGCTTGGGTGCTTGACTGCTGTTGTTAATACATTCAGATTTAAAGAGATGGGTGGGGCTTATTATGGCCTTTTCCACGACCACGGGCCATTACGAGTATATCTAATGCTCCTTCAGTCTTCCAGGCTTTTATTAACAAAGTGTTTCGGGACATGTTGGGATGGGGCGTAGTGGTTTATATAGATGACATTTTGTTCTATTCTGCTGACCGCGCCTAGCACGTCTCATTAGTCAGGTCTGTGCTGGGAAGACTGTTGGAGCGTGATCTATACGTCAAACAAGATAAGTGTTTGATTTTCCAGCAGTCTGTGTCCTTTTGGGCTACCTCATATCCACGGAGGGAGCAGAGATGGAGGAGCAACGTGTCAGGGCAGTCAGCTCATTGCCCATCCCCAACTCCGTTTAAGCATTTAAGACACTTAAGGCACGCTTCACCACTTCTCCTGTGCTGGCACATCCCGACCCCTCATTTCCCTTCATCATCGAGGTGGATGCCTCTGAAGGAGTCAGTGCAGTGCTGTCCCAGCGCATCGGAACCCCTCCAAAGCTGCGGCACTGCGCCTTTTATGCCAAGCAGCTGGGCCCCGCTGAGAGGAACTACGGCGTAGGGGACCGGGAACTCTTGGCGGTCAAGAGGGATCTGAAGGCAGGGAGGCACTGGCTGGATGGGTCCAAACACCCTTTCCTGGAGTACATCAGGGCAGTGAAGAGGCTAAACCTGAGACAGGCCAGGTGGGCTCTTTTCTTCGCCAGGATCCAATTCGCGCTTTCTTATAGGCCAGGTTCGAAGAATGTGAAGCCAGACGCCCTGACTCGCTTCTATGACGCAGAGGAGGGGGAGGGAGAGGAGACCCCCTTCTCTCCGTCCCGTATCATCGCACCAGAGGTATGGGAAGTGGACACCGACATACGGCAGGCCCTGCGACGGAACCCACACCTGCACATTGCCCGGAGAACCGTGCCTACAGGTGTGTGGGACTGCCTCCTTACCTGGGCGGCACCTGTGTTGGGTCATCCTGGGATAGGCCGTACCATCGCCTGCCTGACTGAAATGTACTGGTGGCCCACCTTGGCGAAGGACGTCTGGGTTTATGTCTCTTCCTGCTCCATCTGTGTCCAGTCTAAGACACCCAGACACCTCCCTTATGGAAACCTCCTTCCCCTTCCGGTTCTACAACAACCCTGGTCTAACCTCTCGGTGGACTTTGTCACTGACCCCCCCCCTCCCAGGGGAACACCACTGTTCTTGTCGTTGTGGACCGGTTTTCAAAGCTTGTTGCCTCCTTCCTCTGCCTGGGCACCCATTGGCCATGCAAACTGCAGAGGCTCTTTTTACACACGTCTTCTGGCACTACGGTATCACGGCACTACGGGAGCCTGGTTCCTGTAAGAAGGGCTTTAGAAATTTGATTTGATTTGACCCCGGAGTACCACCCTCCAGCTAATAGGCAGGTGGAGAGGGTCCATCAGGAAGTGGGCAGGTTCCTGAGGTGTTACTGTCAGGGCTGGCCGAGGGAGTGGGTGGATTTTCTACCTTGGGCTGAGTACGCACAGAATTCCCTCCGCCACTCCTCCACTAACCTCACTTCTTTCCAGTGCGTGTTGGGATATCAGCTGGCCTTGGCATCTGAGCCAGACTGAGGCCCCTGTGGTGGATGATTGGTTTCGGCACACTGAGGAGCCCGCGTTGCTGTGTTCCTGCGGTGGAGAACCTGGAAGCTTCACTGAAAAGGGATTATCACTGTCGATACCCTGACTGACCCACACCTTATCCTTGTAGTCGTCCCCAAGGCCGGTGTCATCCCACCTTTAGCGCATTGGGTGGGGGGGATCCCGATGGTACTGCTGCTCATTCTGTTCACCAGCTCCGGAGGTCTACGTCAACATGAAATAAAGGGACTTTGGAACAATGGTTTCCATCAGCCACAATGGTGGTCATGACGATAGATGGAATATGAAAATGTATGTCATTTTTGTCTTGTTATTAAAGGTTAATAGATGATGTTATTACGAAAACATTGTAATGTCAACAGTTTACCTAGTATATGTTTATCCATTGTACGTTGTATGGAAAATGTCCAAATCAAAGAGAATGTTTTGGTAAAGATGAAATGTAAAGTTGTCTAAAATTGAATTTGAGTAAAATCTAGACCTTGCTTCTTAACTAGGTACGCCCATAGAATTGCCCTAAAGGCGGTTACGCCCACTTCTGACACTGAGGGTATAAAACCTGTGAGTAAAGAATTTACAGAGGAGACTAAGTGACCCAAGCTGCAGCCGAGGTCTAAAAAGTAAACGAACCCAAAACGCAACACAAGTTTGAAGACAAAGAAATCTTTTTCTACCCAAGCTACAGATGAGTAGCTGTGTCTAAGCGGGTGAATTCAAGTCAAACCACCTAGCCTCCACCTCCCATCGAATTGTGGTATCAACACTGTTTCATTCCTACGCTGTGAGCTCTGAGCTACAGGGCTGTCTGTCCTCAGAAGAGCCCTTCCAGAACAAGGACGAGGGAACAGAGTCCTAAGCCAAAAGGACATCGTGAGGACAACCAGAGAGGTGCGCCGAAGAAGTGCGTGATTGAGCAGCCTGAACGGTCCACGCGGAGAATCCACAGAGACCTTCCTCACGTAATTACATCATTATATTCTGACCCATAAGAGCGGCAGTTTGGGGCAAGGCTAGGGTTAGAATAAGCATAGCTGACAAATTCACCCAAATGTAATTTTCTCTCGTGTACTTTCTCTTTTTCTCTCTTTTAAATCCCCATTTTGGGTAACACGCACCCTAGTGTGTTGGCCCGTTATACTAAGTTCTAATCAATAGCCTAGAATGTGTTTTTGTGTATGTGTATCTTTTATCCTTTTAGCTTTCTAGTAAATAAATACCCAACTGAGATTGGCGTGGTATGAACTCATTGGTGAGACCCGGGTCCGTGCAAATTCCCGGATTATGCTACATTCAGAATGAGATTGTAGAGGTAACTGGTTAATTAGTGGCTGTTGGAAAATCTATATTCTGATATTCTTTGAGTTAATTTGGGAAATAGAAACTCAATAAAAACTAATTTTCCCATGGTGCCCCAGGTTAATGAGTTAATGATTGCTTGTTTCAGTTAATCACGCAATTAGAAACTTTTAATCATTCGATGAGCAACATGCGTCACATTAACTAATATAACGTCACGACACTGCTATTGTATCGGCTTCCATGCTACGTGTTATTGTGCACTTGTTTTATGGGTCTTGTTCCATGTATTATTTAGAGGTTTAAACCTCCCTCTTTTCTTTTGGTGGAGACAATAAAACTCCCTATTACATATTCCTGCGCCTGTCTCCAATCATTATACAATGTGACTTGTACTTAAGTGCATTTAAAACCACATACTTTTAGACTTTCACTCAAGTAGTATTTTACTGGGTGCCAATATATTTTTATTAAATAATTGTCTTAAAAGCTATCTTTGACAATAGAGTACTTTTTCCACCACTGCTACAGTGCTAGAGTGTACACAATAAAAACTCAGCATTAGCAGGCCAGTCTCACTCTTAGTTAAATATAAATTACTATTAATATCAAACAAAACAGGTAAGTATGTCATTTTTCCCTGACATTCCCCTCTCGAAGCAAAGCTTCTTCCACAAAAAATGTAAGTATACAAGCATTACATGATTATTGTTAAACATAAATTCAAACAAACAAGTAAATATTTCTAGTGCCTGATATTTCATCCATAGTAAACAACCTTTCTTTTGGTTGCTGAGTTTTAGACATATCTTAACTAAACACAGTCAATCTGGAATAGAAAATAAAACATAAAAAATGTAATCACACATGATTCATTACAGGAAATAGGACAGTCATCACACTGGCACTTTGCACAAAGACAGGGGTCAGCGTGACAGACACCACTCTCTGGGCACCTTATACATTCAGTGTGGGCTCCACATCTGGGTCCTTATCCTCAGGATTGTCCTCATCAGAGATGTAGTCAGGAATAGGGAATAGGTCAGGGAAATCATTCAGTTTCCAAATCCTAATCATCCAACAAATTTAGAATGACATTGCTCGGTGATTCACATTGGTTGTATCATTCAAAATCAAAAACACTCAATCACTGGCAGAATGTACATTTATATTACCCAACAATATATTAATCTCATAATTCTAGTATTAAGTTCCTAATCAGGGTTATAATTACAGACCAGTATCTCAATGCATTCTTAGCCTAAATCACTATAAATTTAGCAGTGTAGACCTCCAAGTTTAAAATGATGACGGGTAAAGTTGACCAACCCCCTCCTTTCTCCAGCAATCTTATGGCATTTTTCTTCATTTTCTTCTTCAGATTCACAGTTCAAGGTGGATGGCCCATGATAATGTCCCATTTCAACATCTCACCTGAACCCCACCACAACTCATTAAGTCTTGTCCATTTGCCAACCAGTATACCAGCAATATGAGAAGTTTTGGAACAGATCTCTCTCCATGCTCACTCCACATGGACTTCTGTTGCACGCCTGATGTCACGCCCTGGTCTTAGTATTTTGTGTTTTATTTATTTATTTGGTCAGGCCAGGGTGTGACATGGGTTTTGGTATGAGGTGTGTTTTGTCTTGGGTTTTTTTCATAGGTATCAGGATTGTGGCTTAGTGGGGTTTTCTAGCATAGTCTATGGCTGTCTGAAGTGGTTCTCAATCAGAGGCAGGTGTTTATCATTGTCTCTGATTGGGAACCATATTTAGGCAGCCATATTCTTTGAGTGTTTCGTGGGTGATTGTCCTTGTTTCTGTCTCTGTGTTACTTTGCACCAGTATAGGCTGTTTCGGTTTTCGTGTTACGGTTGTTGGCACAGCAGCTAGCTAACGTCCACTAGCACTGTAGAAACTATTACACTCAACGACTCGATTAGTGTAGTGTTAGCTAGCTACATAGTTGTCTTTGCTGTCTTCGTATCCAAGGTAATTGTGTAGTTTAGAGTGTGTAGACTTAGAGTGATTATCTTAATTTACCGAGGTTAGCTAGCCAGCTATTTGTCGTCCTTAACGTAGGAGTCACTGCTAGCTAGCTAGCCAACAGCTAGCCAACGTCTTCCGAATTGAACTTCAACAACCCGGTCAACATTCCGCCTCGCTCCACAGGTAGTATCACACTTTCATTTCACTTCATTACAGTACAACGGTTTGATTTGTTTGATCGTAGCTAGCTAGCTACATAGCCGTCTTTGTATCTAAGACAATTGTGTAGTCTGGAGCGATTTTCTACTTTTTCCACCACTGCTACAGTGCTAGAGTGGTTAGCTAGCCAGCTATTGTCTTTCTTTTAACGTAACGTTACGTAATCAACACTGCTAGCTAGCCAGCTAGCCCCCGAATAGCAGCACTGTAGAAACTATTACACTCGACGGAACGACTTGATTAGTGTAGTGTCAACAACGTAGCCACTGCCAGCTAGCCTACTCCAGCAGTACTGTATCATTTCAATCATTTTAGTCAATAAGATTCTTGCTACGTAAGTTTAACGTTCTGAACATTTGTTAAGTGTAGTCCACTTGTCATTCCAATCTCCTTTGCATTAGCGTAGCCTCTTCTGTAGCCTGTCAACTATGTGTCTATCTATCCCTGTTCTCTCCTCTCTGCACAGACCATACAAACGCTCCACACCGCGTGGCTCGCGTTGTATCCACCCTAATCTGGTGGTCCCAGCGCGCACGACCCACGTATTGGAGTTCCAGGTCTCCGGTAGCCTCTGGAACTGCCGATCTGCGGCCGACAAGGCAGAGTTCATCTCAGCCTATGCCTCCCTCCAGTCCTCGACTTCTTGGCACTGACGGAAACATGGATCACCACAGACAACACTGCTACTCCTACTGCTCTCTTCGTCCGCCCACGTGTTCTCGCACACCCCGAGAGCTTCTGGTCAGCGGGGTGGTGGCACCGGGATCCTCATCTCTCCCAAGTGGTCATTCTCTCTTTCTCCCCTTACCCATCTGTCTATCGCCTCCTTTGAATTCCATGCTGTCACAGTTACCAGCCCTTTCAAGCTTAACATCCTTATCATTTATAGCCCTCCAGGTTCCATCCGGAGAGTTCATCAATGAGCTTGATGCCTTGATAAGCTCCTTTCCTGAGGACGGCTCACCTCTCACAGTCCTGGGCGACTTTGACCTCCCCACGTCTACCTTTGACTCATTCCTCTCTGCCTCCTTCTTTCCACTCCTCTCCTCTTTTGACCTCACCCTCTCAACTTCCCCCTACTCACAAGGCAGGCAATACGCTCGACCTCATCTTTACTAGATGCTGTTCTTCCACTAACCTCATTGCAACTCCCCCCCAAGTCTCCGACCACTACCTTGTATCCTTTTCCCTCTCGCTCTCATCCAACACTTCCCACACTGCCCCTACTCGGATGGTATCGCGCCGTTCCAACCTTCGCTCTCTCTCCCCGCTACTCTCTCCTCTTCCATCCTATCATCTCTTCCCTCTGCTCATACCTTCTCCAACCGATCTCCTGATTCTGCCTCCTCAACCCTCCTCTCTTCCCTTTCTGCATCCTTTGACTCTCTATGTCCCCTATCCTCCAGGCCGGCTCGGTCCTCCCCTCCCGCTCCGTGGCTCGACGACTCATTGCGAGCTCACAGAACAGTGCTCCGGGCAGCCGAGCGGAAATGGAGGAAAACTCGCCTCCCTGCGGACCTGGCATCCTTTCACTCCCTCCTCTCTACATTTTCCTCCTCTGTCTCTGCTGCTAAAGCCACTTTCTTCCACTCTAAATTCCAAGCATCTGCCTCTAACCCTAGGAAGCTCTTTGCCACCTTCTCCTCCCTCCTGAATCCTCCTCCCCCCTCCTCCCTCTCTGCAGATGACTTCGTCAACCATTTTGAAAAGAAGGTCGACGACATCCGATCCTCGTTTGCTAAGTCAAACGACACCGCTGGTTCTGCTCACACTGCCCTACCCTGTGCTCTGACCTCTTTCTCCCCTCTCTCTCCAGATGAAATCTCGCTTCTTGTGACGGCCGGCCGCCCAACAACCTGCCCGCTTGACCCTAAACCCTCCTCCAGACCATTTCCGGAGACCTTCTCCCTTACCTCACCTCGCTCATCAACTCATCCCTGACGGCTGGCTACGTCCCTTCCGTCTTCAAGAGAGCGAGAGTTGCACCCCTTCTGAAAAAACCTACACTCGATCCCTCCGATGTCAACAACTACAGACCAGTATCCCTTCTTTCTTTTCTCTCCAAAACTCTTGAACGTGCCGTCCTTGGCCAGCTCTCCCGCTATCTCTCTCAGAATGACCTTCTTGATCCAAATCAGTCAGGTTTCAAGACTAGTCATTCAACTGAGACTGCTCTTCTCTGTATCACGGAGGCGCTCCGCACTGCTAAAGCTAACTCTCTCTCCTCTGCTCTCATCCTTCTAGACCTATCGGCTGCCTTCGACACTGTGAACCATCAGATCCTCCTCTCCACCCTCTCCGAGTTGGGCATCTCCGGTGAGGCCCACGCTTGGATTGCGTCCTACCTGACAGGTCGCTCCTACCAGGTGGCGTGGCGAGAATCTGTCTCCTCGCCACGCGCTCTCACCACTGGTGTCCCCCAGGGCTCTGTTCTAGGCCCTCTCCTATTCTCGCTATACACCAAGTCACTTGGCTCTGTCATAACCTCACATGGTCTCTCCTATCATTGCTATGCAGACGACACACAATTAATCTTCTCCTTTCCCCCTTCTGATGACCAGGTGGCGAATCGCATCTCTGCATGTCAGGCAGACATATCAGTGTGGATGACGGATCACCACCTCAAGCTGAACCTCGGCAAGACGGAGCTGCTCTTCCTCCCGGGGAAGGACTGCCCGTTCCATGATCTCGCCATCACGGTTGACAACTCCATTGTTTCCTCCTCCCAGAGCGCTAAGAACCTTGGCGTGATCCTGGACAACACCCTGTCGTTCTCAACTAACATCAAGGCGGTGGCCCGTTCCTGTAGGTTCATGCTCTACAACATCCGCAGAGTACGCCCCTGCCTCACACAGGAAGCGGCGCAGGTCCTAATCCAGGCACTTGTCATCTCCCGTCTGGATTACTGCAACTCGCTGTTGGCTGGGCTCCCTGCCTGTGCCATTAAACCCCTACAACTCATCCAGAACGCCGCAGCCCGTCTGGTGTTCAACCTTCCCAAGTTCTCTCACGTCACCCCGCTCCTCCGCTCTCTCCACTGGCTTCCAGTTGAAGCTCGCATCCGCTACAAGACCATGGTGCTTGCCTACGGAGCTGTGAGGGGAACGGCACCGCAGTACCTCCAGGCTCTGATCAGGCCCTACACCCAAACAAGGGCACTGCGTTCATCCACCTCTGGCCTGCTCGCCTCCCTACCACTGAGGAAGTACAGTTCCCGCTCAGCCCAGTCAAAACTGTTCGCTGCTCTGGCCCCCCAATGGTGGAACAAACTCCCTCACGACGCCAGGACAGCGGAGTCAATCACCACCTTCCGGAGACACCTGAAACCCCACCTCTTCAAGGAATACCTAGGATAGGATAAAGCAATCCTTCTCACCCCCCTTAAATGATTTAGATGCACTATTGTAAAGTGGCTGTTCCACTGATGTCAGAAGGTGAATTCACCAATTTGTAAGTCGCTCTGGATAAGAGCGTCTGCTAAATGACTTAAATGTAATGTAAATGTTGGTTTTGTATTGATTCGTGTTTTCCTTGTTTCATTAAAACATGAATCTCAATAGCCACGCCGCATTTTGGTCCGACTCTCTTTCACCTAAAGAAAGCCGTTACAGAATCACCCACCACACCAGGACCAAGCGGCGTGGTGACAGGCAGCGGCAGCAGGAGCTACGAAGTCTGGAGTATACGACTTGGGAGGAAATAGATGAGTTGGACGGTAAAGGACCCTGGGTACAGCCTGGAGAATATCGCAGTGGATAGGCGCTGGTATGAGGAGGCAGCACGGCGACGCGGATGGAAGCCCAAGAGGCAGCTCCCCGCACCGGGCTTCCTGTGCGTGTCCTCGGCCCAGTACCACCAGTGCCAGCACCACGCATCAGGCCTACAGTGCGCCTCGCCTCTCCAGCGCTGCCAGAGCCTTCCTCCTCTCCAGCGCTGTCAGAGTCTCCCGCCTGTTTAGCGCTGCCAAAGCCTTCTGCCTCTACAGCGCTGCCGGAGTCTCCCGCCTGTTCAGCGCTGCCAGTCTGCAAGGAGCAGCCAGAGCTGCTAGTCTGCAAGGAGCTGCCAGTCTGTAAGGAGCTGCCAGTCTGCAAGAAGCAGCCAGAGCTGCCAGTCTGCAAGAAGCAGCCAGAGCCGCCAGTCTGCATGGAGCAGCCAGAGCCGCCAGTCTGCATGGAGCAGCCAGAGCCGCCAGTCTGCATGGAGCAGCCAGAGCCGCCAGTCTGCATGGAGCAGCCAGAGCCGCCAGTCTGCATGGAGCAGCCAGAGCCGCCAGTCTGCATGGAGCAGCCAGAGCCGCCAGTCTGCCAGGAGCAGCCAGAGCCGCCAGTCTGCATGGAGCAGCCAGAGCCGCCAGTCTGCATGGAGCAGCCAGAGCCGCCAGTCTGCATGGAGCAGCCAGAGCCGCCAGTCTGCATGGAGCAGCCAGAGCCTCCAGTCTGCATGGAGCAGCCAGAGCCGCCAGTCAGCATGGAGCAGCCAGAGCCGTCAGTCTGCCAGGATCCGCCAGTCAGCCAGGATCTTCCAGACCCGCCAGTCAGCCAGGATCCGCCAGTCACCCAGACTCTTCCAGATCCGCCAGGATCTTCCAGAACCGTCAGTCAGCCAGACTCTTCCAGATCTGCCAGTCAGCCAGGATCTTCCAGATCCGCCAGTCAGCCAGGATCCGCCAGTCAGCCAGACTCTTCCAGATCCGCCAGCCAGCCAGGATCTGCCGGAACCGCCAGCCAGCCAGGATCTGCCAGAACCGCCAGCCAGCCAGGATCTGCCAGAGCCAACTACCTGCCTGAGCTACCCCTCAGTCCCGAGCTACCCCTCAGTCCCGAGCTACCCCTCAGTCCCGAGCTACCCCTCAGTCCCGAGCTGCCCCTCAGTCCAGTGGGGTCCTTGGTGAGGGCTACTAGGCTAAGGTCGGCGGCGAGGGTGGCCTATCTAAGGACGCGAGGAAAATGGACTAGAGTGGGGTCCACGTCCCGTGCCGGAGCCGCCACCGTGGACAGATGCCCACCCGGACCCTCCCCTATGGGTTTATGTGTGCGGCCGGGAGTCCGCACCTTCAACTTATTACTACTACCAATATTCTTAATGCAAATCTCTAAAACACATGTCAAAGATAAAAATATCACATTCTGTTGAATCAATGTTCCAAATTAGCTTATACTCCCTTATCACACCGTCAGCCTCATCAGTCATTGGATCATTCACAGAGTCAGGAAATTATGCTGATCATCCAGCAGACCCAATCTGGTGAGATTTATCAAACCAAACCAAAACAGAACAAACAACACAACAATCCTTCATACATCACTCAATACATCCCTACATATCACTCAAGGTGTGAACTTCAAACTCCCCAAAAAAGAAAAGAAGGTAAGTCCCCCATCTTGATGCATAATTCACCATAGTGACTAATGTGTAAAATCAACAACGCTACAAATCAAATACTACCCTATCAAATACTACCCTAACTCCATTTTTTTTTACCCATATTCTCATAGTAAAAATAAACTAGAGACAGGTCTAACCTTCTTGTGGTCCTATTAGTTATAAAACTTCTCCGGAATTATCAGTATTACAAATTACTTTTAAATCAGTAAATATGACCTTTAAATCATCATCCAATGTCTCTCGGCATTCCAGTGAGGGCAATCAAACCACACTTGAAAGTCAGGATAGAGGTCAGAGGTCATTCAAACTCTGTTACTTTCTCTATTAGACCAATTATCTAAAAAGACAGTCAAACATGTTATACATTTCGTCTCCTAAGTTTCTTCAGGACATTTTTTAAATCAAAATAATTAATGTGTTCAATTAAAACTCAGAAAAGAAACACTTCTGAAAATTCCATTTGTGTGTGTGCCCCTTTGAGATACCGAGGCATTAACCCGTATTCATACCCAATAAGTTGTGTGTGTGTTAAACCATAGGTCAAAAACAAACAAAAATGGCCAGGCCTTATGTAACCTGGTAACTCCTCTTAACGACTGAATCCAGATACCTTTATGCTTATAAAACTGCCAAATTTCACTAACCCCTCTTCCAAGACCATAGCCTGAGGAAATATTCCAAAGAGAGAAAATGACTACCCCCATTCTCCTGGAAGAGAAATGTCATTTTATTTAGTATTCAATATACTAATATCATAATCAGCAACCCAAAGGTTTGAACTACAAACAAAACATGATCTTGATAAGTCTTGATAAGTCCATTGTACTCCTTCAAATCATTAATTGTTTGTTTTAATCTACCCCAACATTTATGTGCGCTTAATTTAGCATACCCTTAGAAACAATTCAGTCACATATCGTATTATATGACTGGTTTCTATTTTCCATAACCATGTAAAATTATCCTGGTATCATTACTAGACCAATGTGGGCTACCTGCCACCCCCATGGGACTCTCAATCACAGCCAGACGTGATACAGCTTGGATTCGAACCAGGGATTACAGTGATGCCTCCTGCGCTGAGATGCAGTGCTTCAGACTGCTAAGCCACCCGGGAACCCTAATACAGTGTTTCATTATGTGCAATTGACACCGTCTAAAATAAACAAAATCCCAGAGCTCCTTTATGGTAATTCTTTGAGAAACAGACGCCTCACAAGTCCTTAACTGACAGCTTCGTTAAATAGTACCCTCAAAACACCAGTCTCACCGTCAACAGTGAAGAAGAGACTCTGGGATGCTGGCCTTCTATGCAGAGTTAAAAAGAAAAAGCCATATCTCAGACTGGCCAATGAAAAGAAAAGATTAAGATGGGCAAATGAACACACACTGAACAGAGGAACTCTGCCTAGAAGGCCAGCATCCCAGAGTTGCCTCTTCACTGTTGAAGTTTGAGACTGGTGTTTTGCGGGTACTATTTATTGAAGCTGCCAATTGAAGACTTGTGAGGTGTCTGTCTCAAACTAGACACTAATGTAAACTTGGGGCCTCCCACTCCTCTTTGAATTCTGGTTAGAGCCAGTTTTCGCTGCTCTGTGAAGGAAGTAGTATACAGTGTTGTACGCGATCTTCAGTTTCTTGACAATTTCTTGCATTGAATAGCCTTCATCCCTCAGAACAAGAATAAACTGACGAGTTTCAGAAGAAAGGTCTTTGTTTCTGGCCATTTTGAGCCTGTAATTGAACCCACAAATGTTTATGCTCCAGATACTCAACTAGTCTCGATAAGGCTAGTTTTATTGCTTCTTTAATCAGGACACAATTTTCAGCTGTACTAACATAATTGCAAAAGGGTTTTCTAATGATCAATTAGCCTTTTAAATGATTATCTTGGATTAGCTAACACAATGTGCCATTGGAACACAGGAGTGATGTTTGCTGATAATGGGTCTCTCTATGTGTATTTAGATATTCCATAAAAAATCTGCCGTTTCCAGCTACAATAGTCATTTACAACATTAACAATGTCTACACTGTATTTCTGATAAATTTTATGTAATTTTAATGGACAATTTTTGTGTGCTTTTCTTTCAAAAACAAGGACATTTCTAAGTGACCCAAAACTTATGAACTGTAGTGTGTATGTATATATATATATATATATATCTTTCACTTACTTAGTTAGCGAATGCAGCTAGCTAGTTTGCCCTATTCAAACAACCGGTTCAAGCAGAGAGGGATGCTAGCTGGCTATGGCTATCCAACACTGGAACTCTTCCAAGTCAAGGTAAGCTTTTGGTTTAATTTATTTATTGCCACGGGTCCCGCCAGCGTAACTAATAAACTGCTTGATGTATACTGTACTGCATGATTTTAGCGGCTTTACTAACACTTTAGTTTTAGCAGCTACACTTGCCCAATCTGTTACCTATACAAAACTAAAATACATCTGATGAGGATGAATCCAAAGAAGACAGCAAGACCTATAATAGTTTCATATTAACAGTACTGAAGGATATGCCTTGTACAGCACATTTGGAAAGTATTCAGACACCTTTATTTATTCAATTGTTTTTTCCCCCTCTTCAATCTACACACAATACCCCATAATGAAAAGAGCAAAAACTTTTTGACAAATTTTGCAAATGTATTCAAAATAAAAAACAGATTTTCTTTTACGTATTCCGTCCCTTTACTCAGTACTTTGTTGAAGCACCTTTGGCAGCGATTACAGCCTCGAGTCTTTTGGGGTATGACGCTACAGCTTGGCACACCTGTATTTGGGAGTTTCTCTCATTCTTCTCTGCATATCCTCTCAAGCGCTGTCAGGTTAGATGGGGATTGTTGCTACACAGCTATTTTCAGGTCTCTCCAGAGATGCTTGATCGGCTTCAAGTCCGGGCTCTGGCTGGGCCACTCAAGGACATTCAGAGAGGGCTGTTGTCCTGTTAAAAGGTGAACCGTTGTTCCAGTCTGAGGTCCTGAGCGCTCAGGAGCAGGTTTTCATCAAGGATCTCTCTGTACTTTGCTCTGTTCATCTTTCCCTCGATCCTGACTAGTCTCCCAGTCCCTGCCACTGAAAATCAAACCAACAGCATGATTCTGCCACCACCGTGCTTCACTTTAGGGATGGTGCCAGGTTTCCTCCAGATGGGACGCTTGGCTTTTAGGCCAATGAGTTCAATCATGGTTTCAGCAGGCCAGAGAATCTTGTTTCTCATGGTCTGAGAGTCCTTTAGGGGCCTTTTGGCAAACTCCAAGCGGCTGTAATGTGCCTTTTACTGAGGAGTGGCTTCCGCCTGGCCAATCTACCATAAAGGCCTGATTGGTGGAGTGCTGCAGAGATGGAAGGTTCTCCCGTCTCCACAGAGGAACTCTGGAGCTCTGTCAGAGTGACCATCGGGTTCTTGGTTACCTCCCTGACATTGGCCCTTCTCCCCCGATTGCTCAGTTAGGAAGATTATTGCTGCTGTCAAACTTCCTCCATTTATGAATAATGAAGGTCACTGTGCTGTTGGGGACCTTCAATGCTGCAGAAACCTTTTGGTACCCTTCCATAGATCTGTGCCTCGACACAATCCTGTCTCAGAGCTCTACGGACAATTCCTTTGAACTCACGGCTCGGTTTTTCCTCTGACGAGCACTGTCAACTGTGGGACCTTATACACAATAGACAGGTATGTGCCTTTCCAAATCATGTCAAATTATGAATTGAATTTACCACAGGTGGACTCCAATCAAGTTGTAGAAACATTTCAAGGATGATCAGTGGAAACAGAATGCACCTGAACTCAATTTCGAGTCTCATAGCAAAGGGTCTGAATACTTATGTATATAAGGTATTTCATTTTTTTATTTAATACATTTGCAAAAATGTATAACCTGTTTTCACTTTGTCATGATGGGGTATTGTGTGTAGTTTGATGAGACCTTGTTATTTATTTAATCCATTTTAAAATTAGTCTAACGTAACAACGTGTAAAAGTCAAAGGGTTTGTATACTTTCTGAATGTATTGTATAACACATCAACCAAACATACTTTGGAAAGAACATTTCACAGTTTAAATATGTACAACAAGCCGGAAATATTTAAAAGTGCAATGTCCTTCCCTTTTACTGCACAGATGCATGGGGAATGCATCTACAGTAGTTCAGTGCAAATACTCATCAAGTACCCAGTACTGCAAACACTCATCACTGCAAGTACTCATCACAATTTGGTTCAAACTTACTTTTTTGGTTTACCATTGCTTCTAGGAACGATGCCATACAGTAGGACTAACTAGCATTAATGGCATCAATGGCTAACACTTAAATAACATTCCATAGAATTCTGTGGCAGTAAAACGGAACATTTTTTAAATGTTCCGAGAACGAAAGTGAAAATTTTGCCTATTCAGGGAATGGTAAATTAGGTACATTTTTTTGGTTTCAGGGAGGTTCTGAGAATGTTTTACTATGGTTCCCTGAAATACTTGCTGTTTCTTTTATGTTCTGAGAAGGGAAATGGTTGGTTATTTGAAGGTAATTAAATAAAGTTCTGTGAACATTCTCTGAATGTTTTGAATGTTTTCAACAAAATGTAAAGTTTAATAACAGTTTGGGTTAACTGTTTTGAACTCCAAGCACAGAATGCTTTGCAAACCTAGTCCTATCGGTACCAAAGTTACAGAAATCTTCATTAATTTTGGTAATTAACAGAAAATGTATTGCAATCTATTGTAACTTTGGTCATTTATACTTGAATATGTTAAAAAAGATATGTTCATATATAGTGTTCATTTATATATCTGTGTCCATATTGTCCATACGTTTCTAAGAGATAGACCATATGGGTGAAGAGGAAAAAGGCCTAGAAAAGCATCTAATCAACAAGCATCTAATCAACAAGCATCTAATCAAAAAGCATCTAATCAACATTTAATCACAACTTTCACCAGTTTGAGGCAAAAACATTCACAAAAAAATACATGTTGACGTAGTAAAATAAATGAAAATGCACCAATGGTATTCACTAAGTTGGATGGTTTATATTTAGGATGATATTTTACAGCTTTCTCATTCATTTTATTTTTAAATAATTGTATTTAATTATTTCATATATTTTCCATGTGAAAAGGCCAGAAAACAGGACAGAGAGAATTACAGACACCGGTGATATTATGAAATACCCCCAAAAGACCAGTAGATACAGTATCTTGTGGTAGATTACATAGTTGAGCGTTTCCAGTAAAATACCCTCCCTTTGCAACCCTAGATAGGACACAGAAATGAATTTGCAAACACATGTATTTTTTGTTGTGGCACAACGTCAGTGAAATTCAGTACCTATAGTCTTCGGTTCTCTATCCATGGAATTGCTCCACTGCGCAACCAGGATGGAGCTAGCATGCCATGTTCATTTTAGTCTATTCAAACAGACCCCATTTGAAAGGAAACAAGCATTAATAAAGATCAGGTGTGACCAATAAGTGGGCGAGGCCAACACACCTGAACACACTTAACAAGATAGAGGATAAAGAGTTTTGTTGATGCTAAGAATGAAATGTTTTTAAATAACATTCTTAGAAAGTTATTTGAATGTTACTAATGTTCTTGTGGTTTTTATGGAACATTATCTTAACGTTCTGAGAACATGACTTTAAAAATAACCATGAGGAAACCTGCAGAAAACATTATGCTGAAGTACTGAAAATCCCACAGAAGACTGTTGTTTCTTAATATTCTCTGAACTATTTGAGAACATTCCCAATGTCAAACTAGTTGGAGAACATTCCTAGAACATTACCAAAATTGACATTAAATCCAACCATGTTTGAACTTTTAGGAAACATTCAGTTAAAGTAATGAAATACCAAGATTATTAAAAAAAATCTAGTTCCTTAAATGTGCCGAAAATGTTCCACAGTCAAGCAACTATCCTGCACCATTCCCAGAAAGTTGTTGGAAGGTTGTATGCAAAATAAACATATGACAACCTCGCTTTCACCAAGCTCTAAGAAACATTTGGTTCTCAGAACATTTATGTGCTAGCTGGGTAAGCAATTAAATGTAAAATGTAGTCTTGCTTAACCAAATGTAAACATATCATACAAAAACTCCCACAAATGTTGCAACAAGGCATTCTGCTCCTCTTTGTAAAACAAAAACATTGTAAAACATCACAGTGACACATTAAAATAAAAAAACAACCATAAATAGACAGGCAAAAAAAATAGGCACAAAATAGTGGAGAGGTGTCCTCCAGACTCTTTTTACTTTTCTGACTCCCTCCATCCTTGTGCATTTTTCCCAAACTTGTAGACCAGCCTTCGGCCATCCACGTGTTCCAGGATTTCCCGTTTGTAGTAATATCTGGAAAGGTATGGACAGGGAGGTTAATGGAACAGCCAAAATGACTGCCTTCTTAAGATGCGAACCAGGAAATATACATCAAAACACCCAAATTCCTTCAGTCTTTACCTCATAGCTCGGCTGAGCTTCTCGTAGGTCATGCTGCTGTTGTTCTTCTTCTTGCCCCACAGCTGAGCAACAGCCTCTGACTTAAGGAAACGGAACACGCCATCTGTCCGGTCCTCCCACTTGAGCAGGCCTGAGTTCCGCTCTGGGTTCAGCAGAATGTCCCTAATGAACTCCCACAGGTGGGTTCCCCGGGGGTCTGAGGAGAAACACATGAGTGGTGGCATTAGAACAATCTACTGCACATCAGTTATAGCATAGGCAAAACATTCAGCATGTAGCCATCATCTGATTGAGCATTTACATTAAAAGATAATGAACGATTGTATTGAAGATGATAAATACTACTCACTGTGTTTTGTGATCTGATGAGGGCGACTGTCTGAAAATACATTAATAGACACATGGTCATTAAGCAGATGCTCACAACAAATTAAAATTAAGATTTTCAATATATTTGGTACATGTGACAATCAAACTCACTAGTCTAGCATCATAGTAGTCCAACCAACTAATCAAACAGAGCCTTAACCCATATGTGTTTAACACTTGTACCGCTGTCTTACGCATTAATTCTATGGAACCCAATACTGTACAATTACATGGGTGTGGGAAACATTTACAGGATGAGTTTGTTCAGTTGTATCGTCATACATTGTTTGCTCAGTGGCATTGTTTAGTGAAGGAGTGAACTGGCCCATTCCCAAAACTGTCACTTACTGAACGTTCATGGACTTCAATAGCCTTGAATTGCCACTTTGCTCAATGATGTCTTATGTTTAAAATTCGCATTGGTGCAGCAATAATTTTTTGGGGGACTAGGCTACTGTAGATCTAGATCTAAGTCTTGTCAAGGCTTGGGTCTTGTTCCAATGTCTTTGTTTACATAATGTTTATAGGTTTTCAGTCCTCATCCTTTACCTGGACTTGAGGTAGTGGGTGATGCCACAGGTGTGAGACATTGACATGAGGGATCAAAAATGTCTAAAAAGTAAAGACATGTCAACATATAAAAAATGATGCTGTCCGTAAGTTAGTTAAAATGTTGTATTTTTAAGTCTCTCCTATCCATTCCAATGTGGTACCTACCTGCAGGATATATGCTAGGTTCTGGGAATGGACAAGGGAAATCTGAGGAGAGGAGAGCACATAAAGCTTACACTTACTTAATGAGAGTCATAAAGTAACATCTCAAGAGTTTATTGAAATCACAGACTAGATTTTTTATAAATATACAGTACCAGTCAAAAGTGTGGACACCTACTGTTGCAGGTGTTTTATTTTATTTTTTACTACTATCAACTTTGTAGAATAATAGTGAAGACATCAGAATTATGAAATAACACATACGGAATCATGTAGTAACCAAAAAAGTGCTAAACAAATAAAATATATGTTCTATTTCAGATTCTTCAAAGTAGCCACGCTATGCTTTGACAGCTTTGCATACTCTTGGCATTATTTAACCAGCTTCATGAGGTAGTCACCTGGAATGCATTTCAGTTAACCGGTGTGCCTTGTTAAAAGTTATTTTGTGGAATTTCTTTAATTCTTTCCTGCATTTGAGCCAATCAGTTGTGATGTGACAACGTAGGGGTGGTATACAGAAGATAGCCGTATTTGGTAAAAGACCAAGTAAATATTATGGCAAGAACAGCTAGCATAAGCATACAATGACAGTCCATTAGTAGTTTAAGGCATGAAGGTCAGTCAATGTGGAAAATTTCAAGAACTTTGAAAGTTTGTAGCAAAAACCATCGAGTGCTATGATGAAACTGGCTTTCATGAGGACTGCCACAGGAAAGGAAGACCCAGAATTACCTCTGTTGCAGAGGATAAGTTAGTTACCAAACTCAGAAATTTCATCCCAAATAAATGCTTCACAGTGTTCAAGTAACAGACGTATCTCAACATCGACTGTGTGAATCAGAAGAAGCAAAGAAATCACTACTAAAGGACACCAATAATAAGAGACTTGCTTGGGCCAAGAAACACGAGCAATGGACATTAGACCGGTGGAAATCTGTCCTTAGGTCTGATGAGTCCAAATTTGAGACTTTTGGTTCCAACCGCAATGTCTTTGCGAGACACAGAGTAGGTGAACGGATGATGTCTGCGTGTGTAGTTCCCACCATGATGCATGGATGAGGAGGAGGTCTGATAGTGTGGGGGTGATTTTCTGGTGACACTGTCAGTGATTTATTTACAATTCAAGGTACAATTAACCAGCATGACTACCACAACATTCTGCAGCAATACGCCATCTCATCTGGTTTGCGCTTAGTGGGACCATCATTTGTTTTTCAACAGATAAATGGCTTAAAACATACCTCCCGGCTGTGTAAGGGCTATTTGACCAAGAAGAAGAGTAATGGAGTGCTGCATCAGATGACCTGGCTTCCACAATCACCCAATCAACCCTAATGAAAGGCTTGGGATGAGTTGGACCGCAGAGTGAAGGAAGAGCAGCTAACAAGTGCTCAGCATATGTGGGAACTCCTTGAAGACTGTTGGGAAAGCATTCCAGGTGAAGCTGATTGAGAGAATGCCAAGATTGTGCAAGCTGTTATCAAGGCAAAGCGTGTCTACCTTGAAAAATCTAAAATATATTATGTACTTTTTTGTTACTATATGATTCCATATGTGTTATTTCATAGTTTTGATGTCTTCACTAAAATGTAGAATATATAAAGAAAAAGCCTTGAATGAGTAGGTGTGTCCAAACTTTTGAATAGTACTGTATATTCTTAGACTGCAAATTGACCGCAGAAGCCTAAACAGATATATTTGTCTAAAACATAATGATTTCAAACAACTGATTTCATTTAAAAAATTGTTTTTACACCCCTTTATTTCCAATTGTCATGATATCCAGTTGGTAGTTAGACTTGTCCGATCGTTGCAACTCCCGTACGGACATAATTTCAAACCTTGATTACATTTGGGAATATTGTCCTGCTTATGGTGCTGTCTTTTGGACAGGATGTTAAAACAGTGGTGCTGACACTCTGTAGTCATTTAAGTTCTCATGGCGGTTATTGTAAAAGTAGAGGTGTTCACCCCGGTGTTATGGCTAAATTCCCAACCTGGCCACCTAATCATCCTTCTCATTCTTAATTGGCATATATCACTCCTCACCTCTCCACATGATAACTGATGTGTGGTGAGAGTTCTAGTACAAAATGGTCGCCGTGCATAACGGAAGTGGGTGCTACACATTGATGGAGGATGAGGTGAGTTGAGTTTTCCCCTACTACTGTATGCAAAGCTCTTTGAGTACCTCAGTTGGTAGAAAAGTGCTTTATAAATCCAATCAATTATTCATTATTATTATTATTTGTATACGATCACATATGTCTCTCTATTATGCATGTCAATGCTTGGGAAAATATTTCCAAATTAAAATCACTTGGAACTCTTTATTTTTTGTTGCTTGGGGCCAAATAAAACCACCCCCATGCCAAATCCAGCACAAGGCCCGCCAGTTTGGGAACCCTGATCTAGAGTCTCCAAAGACTCCCCGTTCTCTAAGAGGGTCTGAAGCATTGTATATATTCTATAACTTTATAAATTACAATTTTATAAGCATACAACAGTGCATTTTGAATAAAGGACATGAAAACAATGTACTACATCCTCTCTGGGTTTGTATGCTTTTGACAGCTCTTACCATCTGGCTCTGATTTGATAATGTCCAGTGGGTTAAACTCCACTCCAGGATACTGTCCTGTGTAGGGATGACATGGAGAAACAAGAGGTCATTGTTATTTCACTGACAGTAACAACACCCTTCTTTATTTTGTGTTGCATGTAGTCAAACTTGATGCTTAAATCCTTGATCCTTCCACCGTACACTGGTTCAACTGTCTGTTCTTGTTTGTTTGTGGTTTTCTAACCAACTCAAATCATGTTGAAATTAAATACTACATTCAAAAATCTGAAGACCAAATGTATCACTAACAGTATGTTTTTACAATACATGGCCAGACCTGGCCTCCATTCTGATTAACATAAGACACTAACAATAACAGAGGACGTTACAGCTTTGTCCAATGTTTGAACCTACCCCTCCATTTGAGCTCGTTGAGGCTTTGGTAGAGGATAGGCCCCACGGTGCCCGCGGCCCGTGTGAAGTCCTGGTAGGTCATGCTGCACAGTTGATGGCCGTCCACGTCAAAGTTCTGGAAGTGGATGCTGGCAGCGTCAATCTGGTGCATGTCCACCATCTGCTGCAGCCACTGCCACACCAGGTACTTTGACCAATACTGAGGCTTGTAGTCCTGGGACCACAGGCGACTGGTGTAACCGGGCATCACTGTGGAAACTGGGGATAGGGTTGAAGATAGAGATTAGGTGCGTTTTGTAATAGCTGTGAGTAGCATATCAAATATTTAATCTCCGAGTGTGCTGGGGGTTTTGTGAAAAAATATTAACTCTGGCTAACCCAGGTACTTGTAAATAATTAAACCAGCAGAGCAATTTACTGAAAGAGCCATTGAGTAACCAAACAAGTCCTCACTGTCTGGGCAGGGGTAGGAGCTCCATGTTGTGGGCAGCTGGCTCTCAATGCTGGCAGTGGAAGGGATGCTCATGATACAGGTGGTATGACGGACCATGGTCCAGAGCTGGGGGAGAAAGACACGCACAGTCAGTAGGGAGTAAAACCCCAAACAAGGTGATTGGTAGGCTGCCATGTAATCACACACAGTGCACATAGACAGTGTTATTCCCCATAGTGAGTTGAGATGTTTGCAAATTAGATATTTCTAAATTACAACATTAATAGTTGTGAAAGTGCAGGAGTTAGTATAGGGAGAGTGTGGGTGTCTGTTTTGCATACATACACAGTGCATTCGAAAAGTATTCAGACCCCTTGAATTCAACAATTTGTTATGCTACAGCCTTATTATAAAATGTATTAACTTGTTTTTGTCCCCTCATCAATCTACACACAATACCCCATAATAACAAAGTAAAAACAGGTTTTTAGAATTTTCTGCAAATTAACAATAAAAAAATGATATCACATTTACATAAGTATTCAGACCCTTTACTTAGTATTTAATTGAATCACCTTAGGGAGTCATCTCAGCCTCGAGTCTTCTTGGATATGACGCTACAAGCTTGGTACACCTGTATTTGGGGAGTTTCTCCCATTCTTCTCTGCAGATCCTCTCAAGCTCTGTCAGGTTGGATGGGGAGCGTTGCAGCACAACTATTTTCAGGTCTCTCCAGAGATGTTCAATCGTATTCAAGTCCGGGCTCTGGCTGGGCCACTGAAGGATCTCTCTGTACTTTCTCTCTGTACAGTCCCTGCTGTTGAAAAACATCCCCACAGCATGCTGCTACCACAACCACGCTTCACCGTAGGGATGGTGCCAGGTTTCCTCCAGACATGATGCTTGGCATTCAGGCCAAAGAGTTCCATCTTGGTTTCATCAGACCAGAGAATCTTGTTTCTCATGGTCTGATAGTCTTTAGGTGCCTTTTGGCAAACTCTAAGCATGCTGTCATGTGCCTTTTACTGAGGAGTGGCTTCCGTCTGGCCACTCTACCATTTAGGCCTGATTCGTGGAGTGCTGCAGAGATGGTTGTCCTTCTGGAAGGTTTCACATCTCTACAGACGAACTCTGAAGTTCTGTTAGAATGACCATTGGGTTCTTGGTCACCTCCCTGACGAAGGCCCTTCTCCCTTGATTGCTCAGTTAGGAAGATTCTTGTTGGTTCCAAACTTCTTACATTTAAGAATAATATAGGCCACTGTGTTCTTGGAGACCTTCAATGCTACAGACATTGTTTGGTACCCTTCCCCAGATCTGTGCCTCAACAAAATCCTGTCTCTGAGCTCCACGGACAATTCCTTCAACCTCATGGCTTGGTTTTTGCTCGGACATGCAATGTCAACTGTGGGACCTTATATAGACAGGTATGTGCCTTTCCAAATTATGTCCAATCAATTGAATTTATCACAAGTTATTTCCAAGTTGTAGAAACATCTCAAGGATTATAAATGGAAACAGGACAAACCTGAGTGCATATGTAATAATGCTTATGTCTGAATGCTTATGTAAATAAGGTGTTTGTTTTTTATTTATTTTAATACATTTGTAAAAGAAAATCTGTTTTTTTGCTTCATCATTATGGGTATTGTGTGAAGATTAATGAGGGATTTAAAAACATTTTTTAGAATAAGGGTGTAACGTGACAAAATGGGGAAAAGTCAAGGGGTCTGTATACTTTCTGATTGCACTGTATGCCTATTTGTTCTTCTGATGGTAGAATGAATGGGGTTAGTTCCATTCAATGATGTGATACTCCCGGTGTTTGGAAGGCGGCCCAGGTACTTTCCCTTCACAAAGGTTGCGGCCTATTTCTAATCTTTCTTGCCAAGCTAAAATATTAGAATCCTTGATTCATTCTCAGCTAAGATCTTTGTTATCTTTGAAATGTATTCTAAATGCACACTACATGACGAAAAGTATGTGGACACCTGCTCGTCGAACATCTCATTCCAAGACCATTTGCATTAATTATGAGTTGGTGCTCAATTTACTGCTATAACAGACTCCACTCTTCTGGGAAAATTGTTGCTAGGACCTGCTTCCATTCAGACACAAGAGCATTAGCAAGGTCTGGCAATGATGTTGGGCGATTAGGCCTGGCAAGCAGTCAGCATTCTGATTCATCCCAAAGGTGTCCGATGAGGTTGAGGTCAGGGCTGTGTTTAGGCCAATCAAGTTCTTCCACACCGATCTCGACAAACCATTTCTGTATGGACCTCGCTTTGTGCCCGGGGCATTGTCATGCTGAAACAGGAAATGGCCTTCCTTAAACTGTTGCCACAAAGTTGGAAGCACAGATTTGTGTAGAATGTCATTGTATGATGTAGCATTAAGATTTCCCATCACTTGAACTAAGGGGCCTAGTTGGAACCATGAAAAATAGCTCCAGACAGTTACGGGTCCTGTGTGGCTCAGTCGGTAGAGCATGGCGCTTGCAACGCCAAGCGTCGTGGGTTCGATTCCCGCTGGGGCCACCCATATGTAAAAGTAGTGGCCCCAGCCGACTTGTAAGTCGCTTTGGACAAAAGCGTCTGCTAAATGGGATATATATATTTATTCGTCCTCCACCAAACTTTAGAGTTGTCACTCTGCGTTGGGGTAGGTAACGTTCCCCTGGCTTCCGCCAAACCCAGATTCATCACTCTGGACTTCCAGACGGTGAAGCGTGATTCATCACTCCAGAGAACACGTTTCCACTGCTCCAGATTCCAATGGCAACGAGCTTTACACCACAGTTCTTGTGCTGACGTTGTTTCCAGAGGCAGTTTGGAACTCACTAGTGAGTGTTGGAACTGAGGACAGCACTACGAGAACCTTGTTGCTCTTTAGAAAGGCCATTCTACTGCAAATGTTTGAGCATGGAGATTGCATGGCTGCGTGCTCGATTTTATACACCTGTCAGCAACGGTGTGTCTGAAATAGTCCAATCCACTAATTTGAAGGGGTGTCCACAATTTTTTATACACAGTATAGTGTTCATCATTCAGGTTTTTGATCAGGTCATAGCACAATCTCTGCTTCATCCCTAGGTATAAAGATGTGGTTACCTGCATGGATAAAAATCAACATTATTCTGCCCTCTTCATTGACCTGTCAAAGGCTTTTGAAACTGTTGATCACTCATCGCCAACTCAGAGGCTTTCCTCAATTGGCCTAGACCAGGTTGCATGTAATTGGCTTAAAAATCGCTTGACAGATAGAACTTGATGTATATCTACTGATGGTGTTAAATCAGGTTCCCTTCCAGAAGGAGTCCCGCAGTGGTCGATTCTGGGTCCTGTGCTTTTTACTGTTAACATTAACTATCGACCATCGTTTAAAAAATGTGACCTGAACTTGTATGCCGATGATACTGTTGTGTATGCTATTGCCCCCACGGTTGAAAAGGCTCTATCTATACTATAGTCTTCCTTCATTGTATTATACAAATACTTTATTGACCAGAAATGAGTACTGAATAAAGGTCAAACTAAACATATGTTGTTCTCTAGAGCGCATAAAATTAAGTCTGATGATTTATGCATATGCACTTTGGATGGTGTCTATTGATCGTGTCCGTGCTTACAAATATCTGGGCATCTGGATTGATGAAAAGCTGTCTTTTAAAAAGCATATTGATGAGTTAAGAAGTTGAGAATAAAAATGGGCTTCTTCTATAGAAATAGGTCTTGCCTCTATCTAAATAGTAGAAAGCAGATTACTCAGTCGATGTTCCCATCGGTCCTACACTATGGCGACATCATCTA
This sequence comes from Oncorhynchus masou masou, assembly GCF_036934945.1. Classification (NCBI taxonomy): domain Eukaryota; kingdom Metazoa; phylum Chordata; class Actinopteri; order Salmoniformes; family Salmonidae; genus Oncorhynchus; species Oncorhynchus masou. Next base: position 65,151,526 of record NC_088242.1, on the reverse strand, counting down.
TATGGACACAGCTGCCACTTCTTTAAAGCCATTAGATGCAGTTTATCATAACGCACTGCACTTTATTACGGGCGACAAATTGAGTACTCATCCCTGCATTCTCTACCAGCAAGTTGGTTGGCCCCATTTTGACTTTAATGACACGTTTAAAGTTGACAAACAAGTTAATGAAGGTCCAAAGAATTGAAGTGCCATTGTAAAAGTAAATGCAGCATAAATATCATCAGTCAATATTTATAGAAAGACAGTAGTGCTACAGTACTGTATGTGAACCATGGTATATTCTTCTCCATATCACTCCCTTGACTGCCGAGAAGTGTTGGCCATAGTGGGTCAACAACATGGTTACGTTCATTGAACTGTTGTTGAGAAAACCGTTCACCACAAACATATTTGCATTCAATATGTAAATATATACTATGTGCTGAGGTGTATTTATGTCTGTAATAAAGCCCTTTTGTGGGGAAAAAGTCATTCTGATTGGCTGGGCCTGGCTCCCCATTGCGCACCTGTCCAGTCATGTGAAATTCATAGATTATGGCCAAATGAATCTATTTCCTTATATGAACTGTAGCTCAATAAAATCTTTGAAATTGTTGCATGTTGCATTCATTGTTTTGTTCAGTATACATTATTAAAGTTGGAGGTCGGCACTGAGGCCTGTGACGAGTATATAAGAGGAAGGCGGAGTGGCTGCACCACAGTACTTGCAATGACTTTGTCACATATTTTAGTGTTTGTCGAGTCCAGGGGTTTCCAAACTTTTCTGTCTCGTGACCAAGCAATTGAGGTTTCTTTCGAGCCGCAACCCACCATAACGTTTGAACAGTGAAAAAAACATACATTAACTGTCTTCCTCAATCCAAAACCAGTTTCCCAAGAACTTAAGTCAAGATCCCTGAGTATGATTTTCACTAGAGGTATATGACCTTTGACAGTTCAGGCCGAGTGTTGGGTTCAGATCTAGATCCTATTGACATCTTGCCAAGCCTTGCCAAATGTACACTTTAGGTTACCATCAGTGCAGTCTACTGTCTGTTTGCCTGCTGTCTAGTCTAAGCAGCCTAAAGACTGTACATGTGAGTAGACTGCTGGCATTGTATTCCTGAATGTTTAGTTAGGGACATGCTATCATCAGGTTGTAGTTTCTATTTTCTATAGTCTCCTGGACGGTTGAAGTTTAACTTGTTAACGATACATGGTGTGTACTATTCAGGGATGAGTCATAAAGTTCCATGTTAGCTAGACAAAGTGCTTTGGAAACCTCTGATCAGCAAAGTTTCATAACATAATTATGTAAAACCATGAGGAAAGACTTAAAGATGAAGGAAGTGAACAGACAATAGTACGATCACTGATCAATGTCACTTCAGGTAAGCAACAAGCAAGTGCAGGCAGGTCACTCTTTCCTGGCTATGAAGTGTCTGAGGACAGATACACTGTGGAGTTTTATATCAACTGATGCAAGTTACACCCAATGCAAGGTGATTACTGTAGAGTAGGTTGTAATCAGGTACAGTCATTCAACCTAAAACAAAACAGCAGTGGTTGAAAGTACCCAACTGTCATACTTGAGTGAAAGAAAATATACCTTAATAGAAAATGACTCAAGTAAAAGTGAAAGTTACCTAGTTAAATACTACTTGAGTAAAAGTCTACAATTATTTTGCTTTAAATATACTTTAGTTTTAAAGTACATCGTAATTGCAAAAAATACTTAAGTATCAACAGTAAAAGTAAAAATAATTCCTTATGTTAAGCAAACCAGACGGCATGTGTTTTTTAAATACTTTTTTTACGGATAGCCAGGGTCACACTCCAACACTCAGACATATTTTACAAATGTAGCATTTGTTTTTAGTGAGTCCACAAGATCAGAGACAGTAGAGATGTCCATTGATGTTCTCTTGATAAGTGTGTGAATTGGAACATTTTCCTGTCCTGCCAACCTTTCAAAATCTAAAGAGTACCTTTTGGTGTACAGGGAAAATGTACGTAGTAAAAAGTAAATCATTTTCTTTAGAAATGTATTGAATGTTGTAAAAAATATATAAATAGTAAAGTACAGATACCCCCAAAAAATGACTTCAGTAAAAATACTTTAAAGTACAACTTAAGTACTTTACACCACTGCAAAACAGTAGTTTGACTTTCATGCATGTAATCAGTCACAGATCAGTGCTCATCTGGAGCGGAGGTTTGCATCCCTATGAGCTCATGTACAGTGGGGAGAACAAGTATTTGATACACTGCCGATTTTGCAGGTTTTCCTACTTACAAAGCATGTAGAGGTCTGTCATTTTTATCATAGCTACACTTCAACTGTGAGAGACGGAATCTAAAGCATTGCTTCATAACATTTTCCAAGAGCGTGCTGGAATAGAAGCAATAGAACGTTATGGATAATCATTTGAAAACATGAATAATATATGTTGCTCATTTTAGAAGGTTGTTTTGACATTGAGGTTCAGAAAAAATGTTTTGCATATTTATGTCGTATAAAAGAGCTGACCAGCATTTTGTTGTACGTCTCTTTCAAAGGGGCAGTTTTTTTCTCAAAGCAAAACAGAGCCCTTACGTTGTAGAATAATAGTGAAGACATCAAAACTATGAAATAACACATTTGGAATCAAATAGTAACCAAAAAAGGGTTAAACAAATCAAAATATATTTTACATTTGAGAGTCTTCAAAGTAGCCACCCTTTGCCTTGATGACAACTTTGCACGCTGTTGTTATTCTCTCAACCAGCTTCATGAGGTATTTACCTTGAATGCATTTCAATTAACATATGGGCATTGTTAACTTAATTTGTGGAATTTCTTTCCTTCTTAATGCATTTGAGCTCATCAGTTGTGTTGTGACAAGGTAGGGGTGGTATACAGAAGATTGACCTATCTGGTAATAGACCAAGTCCATGTTATGGCAAGAACAGCTCAAAAAAGCAAAGAGAAATGACAGTCCATCATAACTCTTTTAATTACTAAAGGACACCAAAAGTAAGAAGAGACTTGCTTGAGCCAAGAAACTCAAGCAATGGTCATTAGACAGGTAGAAATCTGTACTTTGGTCTGATGAGTCCAAATTTGAGATGAATTGAATAATCTTCAATATAAAATATGTTTTGATTTGATTTTTGGTTACGACATGATCCCATGTGTGTTATTTACTATTAATCTGCAATGTAGAAAATAGTCAAAATGAAGTAAATGAGTAGGTCTGTCCAAACTTTTGACTGGCACTGTTGATTTGCCCATGACCACGTTTACCTTGTAAACCAATGCATATGCATTTCTCTTCAGGAATTCAAAAGCAAGCCGCACAATTATTTCAAATCAGCCATCTTCTTTAACACCGTATGAACAGCTCTTTAAAGGTTTTATGTCATGCTTGAAAAAGTTGAAGAAGCATTGCTGGCAATCAAAGCTTGACACAGTTAGACACATGACTCCAAACAAGCACAATCTAGTTTGAAAAGACAATTAAAGTAATGCCTACATTGCTTTGTGACAGTTAAAATACCTACTGTCTTATTAATGAAAACACCCATTCATTCCTATGCCCGGCCATTTGACATTAGATTGATTTCACTCCATTCAGTAATTATAACAGCAACTAACAACAGGAGCAAATCCGGTTGCCTAACAATGCTTAGCATGTTTTCCTACCAGAGCTGTGGAATGGAGTCCGACCAGGCCTGTGTTCAATGGGTGTGTTGTCTCTCTCTCTCGTTCTTCTCTCAGATGACTTTAGGTGGGTAGCTACAGTAGCTGTGCTCATGTACACAGGTGGGTGAAGTGTTGTTGTCAGTGCTTGCAGTTGTGCCTTTCCAACTCCAAAAAAAAAAAAAAAGTGCTTGCCCACACACACCAAGGTGCTGCTCCAGCAGTGGGTATTTTATGCTGTCAGCTTCCTTGTCCTATCCTTATCTCTCTCCAATTGGCTACGAGGGTAAGTTCATGCAAGTTAGTAATTTGGATTCGGGTGACGAAGTGAATAACAGCACACACCTGTCATAGCTTTTACTTTCACTCTGTTCCCTCTCTCACTCACTCACTCACTCACTCACTCACTCACTCACTCACTCACTCACTCACTCACTCACTCACTCACTCACTCACTCACTCACTCACTCACTCACTCACTCACACACTTGTAAAATTGTAAAACTAACCTTGTGGGGGGACACAATTCAGTTCCATTAAAAAATAAATACATATATAACCATAACCTAAACCCAAAAACCTAACCCTTAACCTAACCCTAGCTCCTAAACCTAATTCTAACCCTAACACTAATTCTAGCCTTAACCCTAGACCCCCTAGAAATAACATTTGACCTTGTGGGTGCTCACTTAAAATTACACAACAACTAGGTCAGTCAACATTTACAAGACCGTATTTCCACAGTACATGGTTGCCATTGCACTCAGGTCAGGTCCATCAACAGTGAAATTACCACGCAGGCGTACTAATAACAGAGTGATAGCACCGCAATAGCAGAAATATAGGGATACTGAAAACATGAACTTAACAATGGGGACTAACAAAATGTCCCCAGTTGGTCAAAGTGTGGTGCACATACACATACACATACACACACACACACACACACACACACACACACACACACACACACACACACACACACACACACACACACACACACACACACACACACGCGCGCGCACACATGCACACACACGCACGCACACACGCGCACACATGCACACACACACACACTTCCAAGCATTTAAAGTTAAACATTTAGAGTTAAACAGTTGTCGATTTACTTGCATGTTACAGAAAGCTAAATTGTAGCTGGTCCTGTCAGATAACATGGCACACGTTAGCCCTTTTCTAACCTCACCAATTGGCAGTGATTACATCCTGGCACAACTTCGGCAGCCAATTAAAATCGTAGGTGTAGTTGGAGATGTTCAAATTGCTCTCTGTGTAAAGTGCCTAGTTCATGTAATTGTCACAGATTATGGCAACGGTTCGAATCTCACATGAGTCCCCCCCTTTGACATTTACATGTATCCTATTAGGTTAGTGTGTTGAAGAGGGATGTAGCCTACAGTCAACAGCTTAACAATTAAAATGGACTTACATTTCAGCCTTGCACACAAACACACTGCTATTGCCTAATAACCATATTGCATAAGCTATGTTACATGGACATGTCCAACAAAATATTTTATATGCATTTTTATAATCATCTGCTTTGTCACAAATGTGTTATTTCACTGGAGGTGTGCAGAAGAAATAGTCTGCACTCTCGTCATCATCCTACAGATGGCAATGTTGCAGCTTGAATCGACAGTCAGTTTTGGAAGACACTTGGCTGTCATTAATATATTCTTATGTAGGTTACACTTACAATGTTTTATAGTTTATGCAATATTATAATAACCCACTTTGTCATATGTGTTTTGAATCGAGAATCAATTTTTTCAACTGTTTTTTCCTCAACAAAAAAGCTTGATGCGAGGTGGGTTCGTATCCATGGTTAAAAAGCAGTATCAATTACAATGCAACCGCTTTAACAGTGTGTGGCAGCCAGAGGGGATGAGGATTGTTATAGCCTACATGACTGCTATTTGACAAATCCATAATGCTCTACGTTTTTTTTTTTACAATGTGTGATAAACGTTCTTGTAAGGACTTCATTTATCTTTTTTTCCCATAGAAACTCATTGATGTGTTTGAAACAGATAAAAAAAAAAAGATTTTGTCATATGCAAAAACTTGAAAATGTTGTCTATCGTTAATAGGTTGTAGCCTAGTCAAGGATGCATCAATGCAATGTTGGCAAACAACATTTTGTTACAGACCAACTGAACAAGTAAACCTTGAGTATGTAGATTTAAAAAATGCCATTTAGCATAGGGCTAACTTGTTCTATGTTATCTGATGGGATCAGCTACAATTTATCGTTTGGTCAAATGCAAGTAAATCAACTATTTTCATTGACTGATATGCATATGATTGCATGAGAACCTGTGTAAGGTAAATGGGTGCTTATGTTCGCAAGTATGGCCCCAGAAAGTCTCCAGGTGGTATGAAGTTCACAATGACTCAACGCTGATGATTTTTCTACTGTCAGAACCTTTGGCAAAATATATCTTACTGTAACCTTTCGAAGCTAACTGCAAGAACAATGGCCAACATGTTCCTTTTGTAATATAGATGTTTTTTTATTGTCCTTACCCATAATTGTATTTCATTCTACTAATTGTCATCTAGAGAATCGTGTTTCCATATGAATACTCCAACATGATGGCACTGAATCAGAGTAAGCATAGCCTGTGTTACAGTAATGTTCCCTCTGATGAAGAAAGTGAAAAGGACAAACAGTCATCTGTGTGTTTAGGATGCTAACCATTTCTCATCTTAGCGGGAGAGCACTCTGGATGGAGAGGGATGGGAGATGCTTTGACCAGTCAAGGTGTGTGCTGTTCAGTGTTGTGGATACTCTGTTATCCTGCCAGAACCAGCCCCCTTGAAGGTGACACATTGCTGTGCTCAGAGCCTCTGCCTATTTGTTTACACTTCAACATAGTTGCCTCTTCTGTCTGACACACAGACACCAGCTGAGTGACACATGAGCATAGTGAGATGAGAGTTCAATATCATCTGATGCTGGCTGGTTGCCTTTGTTAGAGCTGATGTGTGGCATGTGGAGAGCTTCTACTGCTGCTCCTACCGTTTGTTTCTCTTTGTCTTATCCATGGAAACATCAGAGGCTGATGGAATGGATAGTCTGTATTACTGTGTTATTCAGAGATACTGTCATCCTCTATTCAAATCCACCAAACTCTATTTAACCTAATGATCCAACAGAACATTCAATTAATATTACTGACTTTGATCTCTGCAAGCATAGTTTGAAGAACCAGCAGTAAATACAATCAGAAAAGTGTGTAAAGAGAATTGGATATGTCACATGCAGACCTTTAAGCGTGTCAACCTTTTAACTTTTAGTAGTCATCTTTTGACAATGATCAGAAGAAGTACAAATAGTCTATTTCTGCTTGCCGCCAATTAGGGTTTTGACAAATGTAACGTTGCCACTGATCTAAGTTCTAAGTATAGCCCATAACACACACACAGAACTCTCTCTGGCATTCAGCAGAGCACAGATTGGAGCACTAACAGCTTCATGATGTTGATTGAAGAATGAGAAATGTTGGAACTGTCTAATGGGCTCAAGCAAAGAGAAGTCAGAGAGGCAAGTATACGTCAAGTATATTCCAACAAAGTCTATCCAAGTCATGCATGATTCACATGTTTACCTAAAATAGCTATCATTCTCCAACACAACTATTTCCTTATGGTAAGGAAGGGGTAGAACTGTATGTTTTCTGTATTGCCCACGTGGACAGACTACCTGTGATCCCTACCGGCTGAACATGAGTCCTTAGTCCTGGGTGGTGCTGGGTGGATTGCTGCTCTCTGCTGGCCTAGTAACTCTTTGCAGTTGCCTACTACATTTGACTGGGACCAGTTCCCACGGCACTGCTGCCTCAGAGGTAATGAATGAGGAAACCCAGCATTACCATAATGGCCTCTGAGAACCACCTGTTCCTGTCCCCATCCCCGTCCCTGTCTCCCCAAGCTACTCAGCCTGCTTCGTAAAACCCACCACTCCCGACCCCTAGCCCAAATCCCTATCTTCCTAATACCTGCATGACTCCCCGACTAGGCCCCCAGCCTCTCCCACATCCCCTCTGCTGCCTATTTGTAAGACAGTTGCTATTTGCCTGCTGTTTTGGAGCAGTTTTTCATACTCCTTGTAAAGGGTAAAGTCCCTCCAGGGTGTAATTTGGGACCTAAGTCGCACTTGGTGCCGTCCCACTGTATATGCCTGACCAGATTAATACGCCCATCAGTGGGGAACTGGAGTCGCATGCAATTCATTACAGCCGATGGCTTGGCCTGCTTTCCCCTCTCTCACACTCAACTTCTCCCTTTTTTTCCCTTGCTCTCATGTCGCTTTCACCATTTTTTGCCAAGTCGTTAGGAGAGTCGAGTATTTGGCAACTCATTTCATGCATCTTTGTTCTGCCTTTTCCAGGTGGATGGGTGACTGTGGATGATACAGAGGTCCATTGGGGGGAAAGGGAGAGAGAGAAGAGAGACAGAGAAGGTGAGATCAAACTATTTTATATCAACTCTATGCAGGCTGTGTGAGTTGGCCTACAAAAGCAGTGAAAAGTGGAATACATTCTACTTTTTTCACTGTACATTCTACTGTACATTCTACTTCTTTCACTTAATTCTTTCAGATTTTTAAATAGATACAACAAATCCTATATGAAGGTTTAGAGTGCTACATTTCTACAGTATTGAATCATATATATCAGGCCTAAGGGGACAATAATTTGCGCTAAGGGCCCTCTCTGAAGCCCCTAATAACTCATTCCAGTCAGCAGTTATGGCCATCACTTTGACAGGGGAGAGGATAGCTGTCATTCTGGCTAGGCGAGACAGGAGTGCAGGAGTAGGTACAGGAGCTGCCGCCGCTCTGCAATGCTCTAATGAGCACAGAACACATTAAATGGCGTACGCCTATTACAGTCGTCAAATCCCCCCATCCTCCTCTCCTCCTCTGCCCTACCTTGTTCATTTGCTGCTTATCACCCCTGTTGGTGTCATCTGTAATATTTCACATTTTGATTAGCATATGATCCATGGGGGAAAAAGACAAATCATTTTATTAGCGTCAATTAGAGCTATAAATGACGATTTATCTGGCTAAATTGTAATTTTACGTGTTCTCCCTCCCAGAAAACGAGAGAGAACAATGGCCTTGTACTGCTTACTTTGTTGCAGGTGCATTGCAGTAGCGTAAGTTTAGTTTTAGAAGTGGGGGGACATAAGTTGGCGGGGGGTCTGGGATCCTCACATTTTTTGGTGTATCTAAAGCTAATTTCCAGCATTTCTTCACAATCTAATGACCCATGGCACTTCTAACAGTCCCTAAGAACAACAAAAAGTAAGCAAAAATGCTGATAGTCATCAAGCTAGGTAAGTGATCATTTTTAAATATGTTTAAGTGATTGATAATACTGAACTAGATTAATGATAATTAAATAATCAATATTGTTTTGCAACTTTAACCAATAGCCAACAAATTAGTAACTCTTACAAATATAGTACAAAATGACTTAACTTTTGATTGTCTTTATTATGACATCCTCTATATCAAATTTCAGCCAGCCCAAGCCACCTGGAAGCCTGACCCCGACCAGTCTTGTAAATAACTCAACTCTCTCCTCAACCCAATTTCCTTCACACTTTTTTAAAGTTTGATTAACCTCTTACATCTATGGGGGCGCTATTTCATTTTTGGATGAAAAACGTTCCCGTTTTAAACAAGATATTTTGTCACAAAAAGATGCTCGACTATGCATATAATTGATAGCATTCGAAAGAAAACACTCTGACGTGTCCAGAAATACCAAGATATTCTCTGTGCGTGCCCTAGAACGTGAGCTTCAAGCAAAACCAAGATGAGATGGCATCCAGGAAATGACAAGGATTTTTGAGGCTCTGTTTTCCATTGTCTCCTTATATGGCTGTGAATGCGAGAGGAATGAGCCTGCCCTTTCTGTCGTTTCCCCAAGGTGTCTGCAGCATTGTGACGTATTTGTAGGCATATCATTGGAAGATTGACCATAAGAGACCACATTTACCAGGTGTCCGCCCGGTGTCCTGCGCCGAAATTGGTGCGCAAAAGTCACCTGCCAGTATTTTTCCATGCGATACAGAGAGGAAAGCAAGCTTCCACGAACTGCATATCAATGAAGAGATTTGTGAAAAAACACCTTGAGGATTGATTCCAAACAACGTTTGCCATGTTTCGGTCGATATTATGTAGTTAATCCGGAAAAAGTTTTACGTTGTAGGTGACTGAATTTTCGGTTCGTTTCGGTAGCCAGACGCAATGTAGAAAACGGAACGATTTCTCCTACACACAGACGCTTTCAGGAAAAACTGCGCATTTGGTATGTAACTGAGAGTCTCCTCATTGAAAACATCAGAAGCTCTTCAAAGGTAAATTATTTTATTTATTTGGTTATCTGGTTTTTGTGAAAATGTTGCGTGCTAAATGCTACTCAAAATGCTATGCTAGCTTTGCATACTCTTACACAAATTAGTCAATTTCTATGGTTCAAAAGCATATTTTGAAAATCTGAGATGACAGTGTTGTTAAGAAAAGGCTAAGCTTGAGAGCAGACGCATTATTTTCATTTTATTTGCGATTTTCAGAAATCGTTAACGTTGCGTTATGCTAATGAGCCTGAGGCTTTAGTCACAAACCCGGATCCGGGATGAGGAGTTTCAAGAAGTTAAAACATACATTAACATACAGAAACAGTACATCCTCCTTATCATAGGCCTAATTGTACTGTAGCACTTTTTAATTGCACACAATATAGTTGGGTCACCCCGTCCTGTCCCTAGGGGTCGACGGCCCTGCATCGCCCCAACGCAACACACCCCACTCAGCTTTAGAATCTTAGTGAAACATTGATTATTAGTTTCAGGTGTGCTAGGCCAAGGCCAAAGGGACAAGTAATAGTAAAACAGACCCCCAGGGCCAGGACTGACCAGCCCAGCAGCTAAGGATTGCCTTAATACAGTGGGGCAAAAATGTATTTAGTCAGCAACCAATTGTGCAAGTTCTCCCACTTAAAAATATGAGAGAGGCCTGTAATTTTCATCATAGGGACACTTCAACTATGACAGACAAAAGGAGAAAAAAAATCCAGAAAATCAAATTGTAGGATTTTTAATGAATTTATTTGCAAATTATGGTGGAAAATAAGTATTTGGTCAATAACAAAAGTTTATCGCAATACTTTGTTATATACCCTTTGTTGGCACTGACAGAGGTCAAAGGTTTTCTGTAAGTCTTCACAAGGTTTTCACACACTGTTGCTGGTATTTTGGCCCATTCCTCCATGCAGATCTCCTCTAGAGCACTGATGTTTAGGGGCTGTTGCTGGGCAACACAGGCGAGGCCACTCCAGGACTTTGAAATGCTTCTTACGAAGCCACTCCTTCATTGCCCGGGCGGTGTGTTTGGGATCATTGTCATGCTGAAAGACCCAGCCACGTTTCATCTTCAATGCCCTTGCTGATGGAAGGTGGTTTTCACTGAAAATCTCACGATACATGGCCCCATTCATTCTTTCCTTTACACGGATCAGTCGTCTTGGTCCCTTTGCAAAAAAACAGCCCCAAAGCATGATGTTTCCACCCCCATACTTCACAGTAGGTATGGTGTTCTTTGGATGCAACTCAGCATTCTTTGTCCTCCAAACATGACGAGTTGAGTTTTTACCAAAAAGTTCTATTTTGGTTTCATCTGACCAAATGACATTCTCCCAATCTTCTTCTGGATCATCCAAATTCTCTCTAGCAAACTTCAGACGGGCCTGGACATGTAGTGGCTTAAGCAGGGGGACACGTCTGGCACTGCAAGATTTGAGTCCCTGGCAGCGTAGTGTGTTACTGATGGTAGGCTTTATTACTTTGGTCCCAGCTCTCTGCAGGTCATTCAGTAGGTCCCCCATGTGGTTCTGGGATTTTTGCTCACTGTTCTTGTGATCATTTTGACCTCACGGGGTGAGATCTTGCGTGGAGCCCCAGATCGAGGGAGATTATCAGTGGTCTTGTAAGTCTCCCATTTCCTAATAATTGCTCCCACAGTTGATTTCTTCAAACCAAGCTGCTTACCTATTGCAGATTCAGTCTTCCCAGCCTGGTGCAGGTTTCTGGTGTCCTTTGACAGCTCTTTGGTCTTGGCCATAGTGGAGTTTGGAGTGTGACTGTTTGAGGTTGTGGACAGGTGTCTTTTATACTGATAACAAGTTCAAACAGGTGCCTTCAAATACCTTCAAATTAATGGCAATGCATTTCTTATTGGATAAATGCTAGGTTACAGTCACGACTCTGACCGAAGGTGGCTCCCCTTCCCGTTCGGGTGGCGCTCGGCGGTCGGTGTTTGCCGGCCTACTAGCTGCCACTGATTCTTTCCTCCCCCTCTTTGTCTGTTTATTGGTTACACCTGTTATGCGTTTGTGGTGATTAGTTGGGCTTTATTAGTCAGCCGGCCCGCCTGTTTCTTTGTGCGGGATTGTTTGTTGTAACATTTGTGTATGTTGGAGACAAACGTGTTTGTTCCTGTTCGTGGGTTTTGCTGGACTGTTTTAGTCCCCGTGTTTGGGGCATTTGTTTTTTAGCACCCAGTGTTTTGTGGGGTGGCCAATGTTGACGTGTGTGCATTAAAGAGCACCACCTTGAACTCTCTGTTTCCTGCGCCTGACTTCACACCCACGACACCCAGATCGTTACAGTTACACAGTTTCTTCTGATAACATTCTCCAGTATCAACATTTTCAAGCAAACAAAAACAGGGAGAACGGAGAATCTATAGACATGCTGAGATAAAAGAACATACTCTTTGACAGAATTCAGCCAGTCTTCACAAGACCATAATATATGAATATATGATGTCCCCTTTTGTGTTTTACACCTCCAGCAGAAGAATTACATTTCTGAGTGCATGATATTCAGTTTCACTGGCATATGGTAGGTTCTATGGATGGTATTAAACTGCAGGAATGTGTGTCTGAGATGATATGAACATGACTGGGCATTCTAACATATCTGTATTCATTCATCATCATCAATAGCATCTCCCAAATCTTCCTCACATTCTTGTTTAACATTTTTGTTTCACTGGGAAAAGCCTCTATCAACCCTTGATGCAGTTTGGAAATCAACTTCAGAGGTTTGTGAAACTGCCTTAAAATAATTTCAATCTTGGAAGCTTCTTGCTTTTCCAGTGTTTGCTGCACAGAGACAAAAATTCACCTCTGCGCCATCACAGACTGGTCTTCCCTGGTTGCCTGACCCTGATGGGACCCCTGTCACCATCTGATCCTGCTCAGATGAGGCATGACAAATAATTACCTGGGTGTACATTTATATATTATCCAAGAATATAATCAATGGTTCAATAATTGAAATTACCATTATTCCCAGACCCCAGACTGTAGCCTGCCCATCAACTCAAGATGGAACTTTATATCATTCACTAATATTGTTAATATACTGCAAAATTCACCTGAGCTCCATAGACTGGTCTTCCAAGGCTGTCTGACACTGTAGGGACACTTGTCACCATCTGATCCTGCTGATCCGTTCCTATCAGGAATCAAGGTAAGACACAAGTGCAGACTGTGTGAAGCAACAATGTTTATTGTAACCACAGGGGCAGGCAAACGACAGGTCAAGGCATGCAGGGGTCAATAATCCAGAGCAGACGCCAAGGTACAGGACGGTAATCCAGAGGTGGAGCAAAGGTATAGGACGGCTGGCAGGCTCAGGATCAGAGATAGGCAGTGGTCAGGCAGGCGGATAAAGGGTCAGGACAGTCAAAGGTCAAAACATAGGAGGACGAGAAAAGAGAGACTAGGGAAAAACAGGATCTGAGACGAAAACGCTGGTAGGCTTGAACAAACAAGATGAACAGGCAACAGACAGACAGAAAACACAGGTATAAATACACAGGGGAAATGGGGAAGAATGCGACACCTGAAGGGGGGTCGAGGCAAGCACAAGGACAGGTGAAACAGATCAGGGCGTGACTGTGCCATTGTGAAAAGTAGGGAAATAGCTAGGGAATCTGACAAATCAATACATTTCTATATTGACTAACAAAAACTCAAATTGTGCTGAAAAAAGTCTGAATATTGGTCTTCAGTAGTTTGGCCACTGGTTTCATCGTTTGATTCAGGTTTACTGTGATTGAGAATAAAAAAATAGCATAGCCACAACAGCTGTTAGATACAGAGTACAGCACATGATAGCTCTCCCCAGGTTCTGCAAATGTCTAAGACATCCTGTAACTCGTATAGCCTCTCCCAGTCCTCCTTGCGTGAGTTTCCCTGGCAACAACATTTTAATACATCTACCCTCCCCCTGACAGCAGCAACCATCTTGTCAGCAATTGCTGGCCTGCAGGTAGCCTAGTGGTTAGAGTGTTGAACTAGTAATCAAAAGATTGCAAGATCAAATCCCTGAGCTGACAAGATGAACATCTCTAATTCTGCCCCTGAGCAAGGCAGTTAACCTACTGTTCCTAGGCCATCACTGAAAATAAAAATGTGTTCTAAACTGACCTGCCTAGGGAAATAAAAAAACTTGACCTTTCATCACAAGACAAGTATAGGGTCATAGCAAGTCCAAGCATCTTCTAACAAGTGACTGTTTTCATCAGGCCTGTTCTCAGAAAACCAGTTGTATTCTCAGATAGACAAGTGGGGTCCAGACAGGAGGAGTATGAACATAGGCGGTTTCTGCCTTGTCATAGTGTCTGAAGGGCACAGAGTTTTTCTTCTGCTTCTCTTCGTGCGTGCTTGTTTGTGTGTGTGTATTTATGTTGTTTATGATGATGACAGGTCAGGTCGCTGTATTGAAAGTACCAATGATTTTAAATTAGTTTATGTTGGCAGACTGGTACCTGGAATGTGAGAGTGTGGATCACTTAAACACCCACAGGTGACGCTGTTGTGTCACAAACAGCAGTGGATTTCTGAAAACATGGACGAAAACATCCAAGGAAGAGAAACACAGGAGCATCCGAAATGCCAATAAATAAGTGATGACGCCACTGAATGCTTCTAGTCATACATGCATTCAAGAACTGTACCCTAGGATGCTCTATGTAACATAATGTATAAGTAGCACATGAGGTTGGAGGGAATGGGCTCTTGGTAATGGCTGGTGTGGAAAAAGTGAAATGGTATCAGATACATCAAACACGTGGTGAATTGCCATACTATTCGCTCTGTTCCAGCCATTAATATGAGCAGTCCTCCCCTCAGCAGCCTCCACTGATAAGTAATGATGATACAGTAAGTACAGTCTGGTACTCACTGTGTATCTAACTCATGTACTATGTAAATGCATTGCTTTTGCTTAATGACAGAGATAGAAAAGAAAAGGAGAGAGAAAGAGAGAGTAAGAAAAAGGAGCGATAGATGAGAGACGAGAGACGAGAGAGCGAGAGTGGGAGAGCGATAGAGAGGAAGAGCGAGAGCGAGAGCGAGAGAGAGCGAAATAGAGAGTCCTAGGCCATACGAGAAACGTTTTGTTGGCATTTGTTTTGTCTGATTCCACTGCTGCTCTATATTCATGATCGTAAATTACTGATCAAGGACTCTATCTCACAGCAGATGTCAATGCTCTCCCAGTGATACGTCTCTCTCTCTTTTGGATAAAATTGGTACTGTACAGAACATGGAAGAAGAGAAGCAGAAGAAAAACCAAGATCAAGAAGGAGAGAGACAAGGGTTTGGATGAGAGGAACAATTACCATGGGTGAGTCAGGTGTTGTAAGTAATTATATGTGTTGATCGTGAGAGGGAGGCTGTTGAGAGTGGTAATGGGATCCCTGCTGCTTAATGGACGTGTCACTGGTCTGTGAAGAGCTCAACAGATACATTGTCTGAGGATGCACATACTGTACCATATCCCTCAATATATGCATCTGAAAATGACTTGATAGTACATAGAGAAGTTTCCTTGGGCCAAAACAATACCGCTCTCTTCGAACATTACTGAGAGACTTGTCCTTTTGACTTCCTGGAAGAGAATACAGATGAATCTGTAGATAACCTAGACAGTGCTCTCCAGTGTGAAAGACATGTAGCCTATATATCAACTTTTGCGACCGTAAAAGTCCCTGGTCTGACAGGTGCTGCTGGAGTCTCTATTCATAGGTGAATCGTGAAGCAAGTTGCAAGTTGCCACAATCAAACATAAACATTATGTGCATAATCTTGGCTTTGAAGGATGCTGAGAGACTGCCGTAGACCGTTATACGTACTCCCAATGGCAGTCCTGACTGACTGACTGACTGAGAATACATTCTCTCCTCGGGTTTCTGTGTTTCATAAATCACTGTCAGATGGTTGTGGAATGGCTTTCTAGCCCTGTAGATTACCATAACAATGATTATCTGGCAGCAAAACATTGCTTTTCCCCAAGACCCGATTTGCTAAAAGGTTGTTTTGCAAATGCCAGAACAACATCTAACAACATTTTTAATTAATTGCAGTTTTGATGAAGTGTTTATCTACAGATAAAATGAACTGGAGCTGAAGATAGCAGATTATGCAGCTCTATGAGCTCTACTGTTCTGTATTGCTACTCATCAATAACTAGCATAGTTGACACCAATAGCTTCAGTATGGAATTGTGCCATACCAATTCCACAACGTTGAAGCCATGTCGTTTGGAGTCATTGATGTGTCCTGTTTCTCTCTTACATGCTGACCACACCACTCGCGTTGTGTGCATGCTATTTAATAGTTTAATCTAAACTTCTTGCGAGCGTTTGCATAGCCAGGCACTGAAATAGAACTTCTATTTTTGACATGTGATGCGCTGCAAGTCCAGCCTCTCCCATTTCCTCATTGGTTTTTAGGAGTATATACCCACAGGTGATTGAAAGATGAATTGAGGTCCAAACTCCATTCCAGTTGGTTGTGGTAATGCACCTTAAAGTTGGTTGCCAACTGACATATAAAGTCCACAGAAGAAGAAGACAGCTATTGAAGGAGGAAAGATTACTAGAAACTATTAGTTTCCTCTTTTATCTGTGGATTAAATGTTGAAGTAGAGAACACATGATTTTGTGTGACTCAAAATGGATAACAATTCTACAAGATCCAGAAAAAAGGACCTAATGCATTTCTTGGTGAATAACAAGTCAATGTTTATATCACAGGAAAATAATAGCTAGCAACAGCAAGCTAGCTAGCTAAATGTCCATTCATGTGTTTCGACCTGTCCCCAAATTAATATAGTTGGTTCAGAGTTTGTTTTGATATTTCAACCTGCATGTCTTGGATCGTGTCTGGTGTGGATGTACAAAATCAACATGCGTGCGAAAGCGCACAATCATTTCCAAGGGTATCACTCCCCAGAGGGATCTAGACTGGATCTAGACATTGAATGCCGTTCTTAAGGGAGGGGGATAGATGGAGCGGACACATCCTTCACTATCTCACTCCTCTCGGTCTCTTCCATTCACCCTATCTTTGTGAACAGCGAAAAGACTGAGATAGATTATTAGAGTTAATCCGAGTAGAATGAGGAAAAGTGCTGAGGTGAGACAGCAGAAATGACCTCTCACTTGATTCTGCCTGCTCTGCCCTCCCTCTCTCAGGCTCCTTTGTATTCCTCCTGTACTGGGTGATAGAGAAAGGGAGGGAGGGAGGGAGGGAGGGAGGGAGGGAGGGAGGGAGGGAGGGAGGGAGGGAGGGAGGGAGGGAGGGAGGGAGGGGAGGGAGGGGAGGACGGAAGACAGTGGAGTAGGGGTAAGCACAAGTCTCCGTGACAGAGAGAACATTTCAATTTCAAATTACATTCTCTTCCTCATAAAAATCCAGCACCATAACTTTCATCATTGATTTTGTCCCAATTTAGCAAATAGGTACACACTTAGAAAAAAGGGTTCCAAAAGGGTTCTTCGGCTGCCCCCATAGGACAACCCTTTTTGGTTCTAGGTAGAACCCTTTTTGGTTCCAGGAAGAACACCTCTGTGGAAAGAGTTTTTCATGGAACCCAAAAGGGTTCTACCTGGAACCAAAAAGGGTTATTCAAAGGGTTTTTCTATGGGGACAGATGAAGAACCCTTTTAGGTCCTAAATAGTACCTTTTTAGGACTACAGTTGCAGTTGAGAGTTCTCATTCCATGACTTAAAAGGCGTGCATGAATGTGATCTGTGTGTGTACACTTTAGAGTGTGTGTCTGGCTGGATGTTCATACCGATGTTAGGTGTTTCATGTGGCTGAAAATGAACCAAACTTTTGCGAGGGTGGGAATGGAGGGAGCAGAAGGGAGTGGAGGTAAGCGGATGACCAGCTTACGAGGGATGACAGGTGAAGGATAATTGAGCCTGTACCAGTGGAGCCTGTCTTAGAGCAGATCCTCCTAACATTGAGGACCAGTGCAAGGGGGAGCCAGCCAGCCAGTCAACTTACACTCACACTCTTACAGTAAACACATTGTTAATTTCTCTTAAAGGGAGAGTGGGGTAAGTTGAGCAACCCTTGTTTATAGGAAACCATACACAAAATTGTCCAAATATTTAGGAAGAGGTTTATTTGGAATTCAAGGCACACTTAACCAGCATGGCTACGACAGCATTCTGCAGCGATACACCAACTTTTCGCTTAATTGGACTATCGTTTCTTTTTCAACAGGACAATGACCCAACACACCTCCAGGCTGTGTAAGTGCTATTTGACGAAGAAGGAGAGTGATGAAGTGCTGCGTCAGACGACCTGGCCTCCACAACCAAATGACCTCAACCCAATTCAGATGGTTTGGAATGAGTTGGACTGCAGAGTTAAGGAAAAGCAGCTAACTGTCACGTGTGCTCCCTCTCCGGCCTCTAGGTCACCTGTCTGCTCGTCATGTCGCACACCTGTTACCATCATAACGCGTAATTGCGCATTATGACACTCATCTGGACTCCATGTCTTTGATTACCTGCCCTTTATATGTCACTCCCTTTGGTTTCTTCCCGAGTCGTCATTGTATCTGTTTATGTTCCATATCGGTGCGCTGTTTGTTTAATTTGTTTATTACATTTATTCACTCCCTGAACTTGCTTCCCGACTCTCAGAATGCATCGTTACAGAATGACAACTCACCAAAGGGAAGCATTTGTGTTTTGTGTCAGGTCTGGGTGTCTGGGCCGGAGCTATCTGGAAGGCCTCAGTCGGTTTGTCGGATTTCCATGCCTTGGTGGGTTCGTCGGGTTCTTGTGCCTCGACTGAGGCAACTGGGGAAGTCTCATCCGGCTCATTAGGCTTTCACGCCTCAGCCAGTTCATCAAGCTTCTGCACCTCAGCGGAGGCGACCGATCCGCTCCTGATTACCGGGATTGTCCCTGTGGTTGGCTTCCTGCAGTTGGAGCCAAACGAGCCGGGGAGGGGGTACTGTCGCATATGCTTTCTCTCCGGTGCTCTATGTCGCCATGCTTCCACACCTCAGCTGAGGTGACCGGCCCACTCCTGATCCCTTGGATCGTCATTTTGGTCAGCGTCCTCTGGCTGGAGCCACGCGTCGGGGAGAGGGTACTGTCACGTGTGCTCCCCATCTGGCCTCTAGGTCACCAGTCTGCTCGTCATGTCACACACCTGTCACCATCGTAACGTGCAATTGTGCATTATGACACTCACCTGGACTCCATCACCTGCATGCTTACCTGGCTTTATATGTCACTCCCTTTGGTTTCTTCCTGAGTCGTCATTGTATTTGTTTCTGTTCCATGTCGGTGCACTGTTTGTTTAATTTATTTATTCAATATATTCACTCCCTGAACTTGCTTCCTCACTCTCAGCGTGCATAGTTACACCAACAAGTGCTCAGCATCTGTGGGAACTCCTTCAAGACTGTTGGAAAAGCATTCCAGGTGAAGGTGGTTGAGAGAATTCCAAGAGTGTGCAAAGCTGTCATCAAGACAAAGGGTGGCTACTGTGAATAATCTGAAATATAACATAGATTTTGATTTGTTTAACACTTTTTTGATTACTACATGATTCCATATGTGTTACTTCATAGTTTTGCTGTCTACACTATTATTCTATAATGTAGAACATAGTAAGAATACGAAGAAAACCCCTTGAATGAGTAGGTGTGTCCAAACTTTTGACTGGTACTGTATATATCCTTGCAAGAAAAAATACTATATTGCGTTCTTTGTATTCCTATATCCCTTGATGGAATGATGCTGAATGCAAAACAAGGCTCAACATACCCCACTCTCCCTCCTATACCTCTCTTACCCTCCTTTGTTCCCCCTTCCTCTCTCTCTTTTTGGACCGTTGTCCCTCCCTCTCTGCCATCTCTCACTCTCTCTCCCTTTAAGAATATATAATATATAATATATATATATACAGTGCATTTGGAACGTATTCAGACCCCTTGAATGTTTTCCACATTTTGTTACGTTAAATTGTTAAATCGTTTTTCCCCTTGTCTATCTACTACACACAATACACCATAATGACAAAGCAAATGTATTACAACTAAAAAACTGAAATATCACATTTACTTAACCTACACTTAACCTACACACAAAACAGTTTTAGAAACTGTAGAGTGTTTTCTATCCAACTCTATCAATTATATGCATATCCTAGCTTCTGGGCCTGAGTAACAAAATACTTCCCCCTACCCAAAAGAGGTTAAAATCATGTTCAATCATTCATATTTATCACAGATATACTCCAATCATCTGAAAGGGTGATCAATGAAAACAGGATGCACCTGAGCTGAATTTCAAGTCTCATGGCAAAGGGTTTGAAAACTTATTTATTTTTGTATTAATCTTTGAAAAAAAATCTAAAATCCTGCTTTGCTTTGTCATTATGGCGTATTGTGTGTAGATTGATGAGGAAAAATGTTTATTTCATCAATTTTAGAATAAGTCTGTAACGTAACAAAATGTGGAAAAATGGAAGGGGTCTGAATGCTTTCTGAATGCACTGTATGTTGTCTGTGTCCATGGGAACAACAAAGCACACAGACCACAGCAGTAAAACCTTGGATAATGGGCTGAATTTTGCGGCCTGAAAGTTGGGCCTGGGTGAAGGGAGGTTCGAGTTGACCAATTTGTATCTGTTATCCCACACTAGTGAAGTTGCCAACAGCCAGATGCATTCGGTTTTCAAGGATACAGCTGTTTGAAACTAGCTTCCTTTTCCACTGAAAACCAGATGTGTGTACTCCGCTCAGGCGTTTGTTTGACACCTGCTACATTTGGTTATTGTTTTCCTGATGGGAAGAGAGTGATAGGCTGTTCTGGTCAGAGGGGAGAATATCTTAAGCAGCAGGTCCTTCTATAGGATTGTGTGGTGTGCAATGCATCTATGGAATAAAAACAGTTTTGAGTTTGAGGAGGTAATACTGGTATGGTGGAGAGTTTGTGCATGATAAATGTAGGAATTGAATGAAAATAAAAACAGAATTATCTTGTTCAAATCACTCATAAAGCAAATATTTTCATGACACACACACACACACACACACACACACACACATCTACTGCATCTTTCTGCAATACGTGTATCACTAGCCACTTTAACTATGCCACTCTGTTTACATACTCATCTCATATGTATATACTGTACTCGATACCATCTACTGTATCTTGCCTGTGCTGCTCTGTACCATCACTCATTCATATATCTTTATGTACATTTTCTTTATCCCCTTACACTTGTGTGTATAAGACAGTAGTTTTGGAATTGTTAGTTAGATTACTCGTTGGTTATTACTACATTGTCGGAACTAGAAGCACAAGCATTTCGCTACACTCGCATTAACATCTGCTAACCATGTGTATGTGACAAATAAAATTTGATTTGATTTGACACACACACACACACACACACACACACACACACACACACACACACACACACACACCAAATACCCATCCATCCCCCCAGCCACATTTTCTCACTTCTAAAGCATCTGTCACCTCAGAGGTTGATCATGGTGTTTTACCAGACATTGACAGCCGCTCTCCCCTCTTTGTTTTCCTCTTAGCAGATCTATTCTCCCCTTGTCTCCCAGCATCACTGTCCCACACAAGCTCCCTCTGGCCTACAGGCGGTCAAGGGCTTTAATAAAGTGTTCATTCGATTTTATTTTTGTTCATATTGCAGTCAGCCTGTGAAGTTGATACACCTGTCACAGCTGGGCCTGGCCCAAGGTCCAAACGTTAATAGGGTCCATAAACACAGGAAAATCCGTCAGATGACAGCCTGTCAGAACCCAACCGTTCAATGTCTGCGGCTCGCGAAAGCAAACTCCTTAAATAGGTGTCTGGGGGGGGGGTCAT
The DNA here is from genome assembly GCF_036934945.1 of Oncorhynchus masou masou. Lineage (NCBI taxonomy): Eukaryota > Metazoa > Chordata > Actinopteri > Salmoniformes > Salmonidae > Oncorhynchus > Oncorhynchus masou. The sequence goes on along the minus strand of NC_088242.1, from coordinate 65,129,581 downwards.
TGTCTCTGAGGGCTGCCCTGTGGGAAGGTGTATAATAAAAGAAAGACAATGAAGCTAAGTGTTTGTGGCACGGCCTTGCCTGTGGCTTCTGTTGTAACTCTGTCGGATAGAAGTGAGTGAGTGTGTGCATTCATGTGTGCGTTGACTGTAAGTCTCTCCTTGGATCCATACACATTTTACTATGGGATGTATGGCCCAGGTGACCAGTGTGGTAACATACATGTATTAGATCTGTGTAGAAATCAAAAAAGACACCAATAGATATGGATGCAACATAATGGAAACGCCTTACATTCTGACTACACCGGCCACTCGCATGCCTCCACATGTGCCATCGTCCGCATGTTGATTTTGTTCATCCACACCAGACATGATCATGGCACGCAGGGTAAAATATCTGTTAAGGGAATTTTTATCAATGATGATTAATTATGTATACATTTCAATCAGGACTGACTAGTCCAAATGCTATTATGTACTGTACATGTATGAATTTTCTCTCTTGCTCCCATTCCCAATTGTATATAATATAGTCAGGAGTTTAGAACAGTGCCTTGGTACAAATTAATGAACTATCTCCAGATGGCAGGGACGGACTATCTCCAGACTGTCTAGAATGCTTATCTACACTGACTGACCTTGGCTTTAGGCGAGGAGGGAAGGCTGGTGAACTATAGGGCCTCTCTACCAGTGTCAAGAAGAGATAGAACATTTAGAAAACACTGACGTCATTTTTAGTTTATAACCTGTGGTAAAATGTGTATGAAGGCAGTACTCTCTTGAATTAAATGCTGTTACTTGACTTTTACCGGGGCTCTGTCCATTCTTATAAATTAAGGGTCTTACAAACCCTTAATGCATTGACAGAGTGTTTAATTTTGATTGGGAATTAAAACAGAGGAATTTAGAATTCCTTTCTACAATATCAAAACCAACTGTGAACCAACTATATTAATTTGGGGCATGTCGAAACACGTTAAACATTCATGGACATTTAGCGAGCTTGCTATAGCTAATTTGCCCTGGGAGATTTTAGCTGAAATGCATATGGTCCTTTTTTTACAGGATCTTTATAGAATTTTGACCCAGAGGCTGTCACGCCCTGGCCTTAGTATTCTGTGTTTTCGTTATTATGTTGGTTTGGCCAGGGTGTGACATGGGTGATTTATGTGTTTGTCTTGTCTATGTTTTTTTTGTAGATTTATGAGGTTGTGTTCTTTTAGGTGTCTAGGTAAGTCTATGGTTGCCTGGATTGGTTCTCAATCAGAGGCAGGTGTTTATCGTTGTCTCTGATTGGGAGCCATATTTAGGCAACCATATTCTTTGGGTATTTTGTGGGTGATGGTTTCCTGTTTCTGTGTTCTCTGCACCAGTTAGGACTGTTTCGGTTTTGCCATGTTTTCTTATTTTGTATTTGTATGGCGTTTATATTTTCATCTTTCATTAAAGATGTTTAACAATAATCACGCTGCATTTTGGTCCTCTCCTTCGCAGCAAGAAAGCCGTTACAGAGGCGCACAAACTCTGACAATTAACACTAGAAAAACTGGGCATCGAGCAATCCCATTCTGTGCCAATGTATTATAACAGTCAAATAAATATATTTCATATATGCTATTGCAAAAATCATAATTTGTTTGTGTTTATGAAGGTCCAAGGTAACATTAAAATACAAATGTTTTATTTTATGTTGCCTACATGTAAAAAATGAAAAACCCCATAATTTAATTGTTATATAGAAATGCATTATTATTTTGTTAAAGCAGGTCTTAGGAAACAAACAAAATAATTCACTGTATTTCATTAGAACAGAAGGGGAGGACATAACTTGATGGCATGACAATGATGCTCTCTGCACTTCTAGTATTAATAAACAGATAAAAGGGGAAACCTTGTGCTTTTTGAGTTAGTTAACTATAATTAATCTTTCCTCGTTCATGTCTTATATACACATGTGGGTTTGTATGCTCCTGAAAGCCAATGAGTAGATGGGAGAGGAAGTTTTATTTTAATGCTTGGCTACGCAGATGCTCACTGACTTGTCTGAGCAGTGTGGATTAAAGTATTGAATTATTATTGAACATTGTCGTGACTTTACTTTCATGAATCTGATGACTGTTATTTATTTAATCCACTAACTATGTTTAATTGTTACCCAATTAAATGAATAATGTAACAATTAACTCATTAGGATTTGGGGCACCACGGAAGAAGTTGTTTAGAGAGTTACCATCTCCCGAATTAAACTCTATAAGGTCTTTAACTATTTCATTGATAAACAATCATCTTATCAAATCGTCTTTCAGACCAGTCGTAAACTTCTTGAATATGCAAATACCCCAGCCTTGCTCATTATTCAGTCCTACACAAATTGGTTTAATTAGTTATTTAATAGATAACTAAATAATAACACAGAATAAACCTACACCCTTTACATGAGACAAAGGTCCCTAGTGGACTGACAATTATGGGTCATTGTTTATCTAGCTAGCTACATGTCTAAACAAAAGACTCCACTATGAAAGTAAATATTTCAATAGAGTGTTTATGACGTCACTGCGACAACTGTCGCTAGTTTAGCTGGTACATCCTCTCTGGCTATCTACTTCGATTTCAGAGCACTCTCATCTGAGTGTGCCAAAGTGCAGAATAACTGAAGAATTTACGAATGCTCAACACTCGATGAATATGGCCAGTATCAGTAATCATTGGCAAAAAAAGCGTAAGAAAATTGTTGCCAGCAGCACAGTTGCAGTCACCAATGCTCTGGATATCATAAAAACAGCCTAACCAGCTCTGCTAGGGTGAGTAAAATGGTCAGAGTGAGCTGTTCTCTCATTTGTGTCCAGAAGTAGCTAGCAAATTAGCCAGTTTGCTTTGGTGCTTGACTGCTGTTGTTATGTCAGAACGCTGGGATCAACCCTACTTTTCGTCCAGAGCGTCCAGTGTGCGCTCTGAATGGTCCGAGAGCGAAACACACTGAATTTACAAAAATCGAGAGCACACTCTGGCACTACAGATTAAATTGACGAACACACCCGTAGTATAAACCAGCCTTTTGTCTTGAAATCTTTGGTTGTTTAGTACATAGCCTCACAAATGAATCCTTAAAGAGATGGGTGGGGCTAAAGCTTAGAAGGGTGTGAATGATGCTGAATGGATGTAGACAAAGATTTGCTCTCCAGTAGGTAACAAAACATTCAAGGGCCATTTTCTCAAAAGTGAGGTGTTTATCAATTTTCAAAGTAGAATAAATTTCCCATTATTCCTCAACTGTAGTGTATGATATGCAATTTTCCACCTTCGGTGGTAGTCGTGAGAGAACCATTCCCTGGCGCGCAGCTCCTGCAGTGCACCGACACCGGCCTCGAGGGCAACCCGGATGGCGAGGCACAGGGCGATTCGGGTGTTGGCAATGGAAATCCCTCAGCAGTGATGGATCCAAGATGTCCCCCACCGGTACCCAGCACATCTCCTCCGGACCGTACCCCTCCCAGTCAACGAGGTACTGTAGGCCCCTCACCCGGCGTCTAGAGTCCAGAATAGAACATACTGTGTACGCCGGGAACCCCTCGATGTCCAGAGGGAGCGGAGGGACTTCCAGCACCTCAGCTTCCTGCAGGGGACCAACTACCACCGGCCTGAGGAGAGACACATGAAACGAAGGGTTAATACGATAGTAAGAAAAAAACTGCTAACAAAAAACGCAACATCACTACAAAATATTTCAAAAGTTGCCTATAAACTTTGCCAAAATATTTCAAACTACTTTTATAATACAACTTTAAACTTTAAATGTTAATAATCGATCAAATTGAAGACGGGGCAATCTGTGTTCAATACAGGAATGAAAACAAACCAGCGCCACTTTTCACGTCTTGCGCAACTCACAAAAGTGTACCCAGTTCCTAGTTGGCCTACTTCTTCATTGCACAAAGGAATAGCCTCAACCAAATTCCAAGGACTGGTGTAATCCAGTGGAAGCGGATTACCTGAAAACAGGTCCCTAAGAAATATCCCTTGGCAATAACAAGTCAGGGAACAGAGAGAGGCAAGAAATGTAAAAAATTCTAAGCAGTTTGTCCTCGGGTTTTTGCCTGCTACATAAGTTCTCTTATACTCACAGACATGATTCAAACAGTTTTAGAAACTTCAGAGTGTTTTCTATCCAAATCTATGAATAATATGCATATCTTCTATTCTTGGCATGAGTAGCAGGAAGTTGAAATTGGGCACGGTATTTATCCAAAAGTGAAAATTCTGCCCCCTAGCCCCAAGAGGTTTTCAGGGAACCTGGTCTATAAGAGATAGTGAACCTAAATCGGGTGAAAAACATGGTCCACCTTGCCTGACGAGGATTCAGTCTCCTCGCTGCTCGGATATACTCCAGATTACGGTGGTCAGTCCAGATGAGGAAAGGGTGCTTCGCCCCCTCAAGCCAATGTCTCCACACCTTCAGAGCTTTTACCACAGCTAACAACTCCCGGTCCCCCACATCATAGTTTCGCTCCGCCGGACCGAGCTTCTTCGAATAGAAAGTGCAGGGGCGGAGCTTCGGTGGCGTGCCTGAGCGCTGTGATAGCATGGCTCCAACCCCAGCCTCGGACGTGTCCACCTCCACTATGAATTCCATAGAGGGTGCGGATGGGCCAACACGGGAGTGTCGGTAAACAGCGCCTTCAGACGATTGAAAGCTCTGTCCGCCTCTGCTGACCACCGTAAACGCGCCAGTCCCCCCTTCAGCAGTGAGGTAATGGGAGCTGCTACCTGGCCAAAACCCTGGATAAACCTCTGGTAGTAATTGGAAAACCCTAAAAACCGCTGACCCACCTTTACCGTGGTCGGAGTCGGCCAATTACGCACGGCCTTGACCCCGGTCACACTCCATCACCACCCCTGAGGTGGAAATCGATAACCCAGGAAGGAAACCGCTTGTTTGGAGAACACACATTTCTCCGCCTTCACGTACAGGTCATGCTCCAGCAATTGCCCAAGTACCTTGAGCACCAGAGAGACATGCGCGGCGCGTGTGGCGGAATAGATCAGGATATCATAAACACCACCACACCCTGCCCGTGCAGGTCCCTGAGAATCTTGTCTACAAAGGCTGGAGCATTCTTTAACCCATACGGCATGACGAGGTACTCGTCATAATGGACAGTTTTGTTACTAAACGCGGTTTTCCACTCATCTCCCTCCCGGATATGCACCAGATTATATGCGCTCCTGAGTCCAGTTTGGTGGGGGAAGAAAAAGCCAAATCTGTATATTCTGAGGGAATGCGCACAGTGGAAACCTGGTCTGGACTCTCAACCGCTGTGGCACCAATGGAAACTCCTATACACCTACCTGAACACTCCTCTGACACCCCTGGAGAGCCCCTGTTTCCAAGAATTTCTAGGATTGTGACTAGCCAGCCAGGGAACCCCCAGCACCACTGGAAGCACAGGTGAATCAATAAGGAAGACACTAATCCGCTCCCCGTGATCCCCCTGCGTTACCATGTCCAGTGGAACCGTGGCCTCCCTGACCAGCCCTGACCCTAACGGCCGGCTATCTAAGGAGTGCACGAGGAAGGGTGGATCTATAGGCACCAGCAGAATCCCTAATCTACGAGTCCGCGATCCATAAAGTTCCCAGCTGCACCTGAATCGACTAGCGCCTTATGCTGGAGAGAGGGAGAAAACTCAGTGAATGAGATTAGTAAAAACAAGTGACCAACAGGGAGCTATGGCTGACTCACCTGGGGTGACCGAGAAGTGCTCTGTCTGCCCTCTCTAACTCCATAGGTATTGGAGCTGGAGGGCCGAGAGGTGGAACTAACAGGGCCCGTTCTGTACGCCCGCGGGCAGCTATCAGGTTGTCCAGTCTGATCGACATGTCTATGAGCTCGTCGAGGGGGAGGGTGGCGTCCCGACAAGCTAGCTCCCTGTGGACGTCCTCCCGGAAGCTACACCCGTAGTGGTCCATCAGGGCCCTGTCATTCCACCCCGCTCCAGCGGCCAAGGTCCGAAACTCCAACGCGAAGTCTTGCGCGCTCCTCGTCTCCTGCCTAAGGAGTGAACTCTGGGTAGTGGTCCATTGCGGAGTCTGTTCTGTACCAAACCGCGTTCGCCCACTCCAGGGCTCTGCCCGTCAGGTAGGAGACGAGGACACTCACGCTCTCCTCACCAGAGGGAGTCGGGCGAATGGTAGCCAGGTATAGATTGAGCTGGAACAAGAATCCCTTGCACCCAGCCACCGCTCCATCTTTTTTCTTTGGGGCCGCGAGACGAAGAGTGCTGGATCCTGACGCCGCCGGAGGTGTCGGTTGAGTAGTCGAAGGAGGAGCTGTAGGTGCGGTAGGTAGACCACTCCTCTCCCATTGGTCCATTCTCTCCATCATCTGGTCCATCGCTGACCCGATTCTATGGAGGATGGCCGTGTGATGGATGACACGCTCCTCCATAGATGGGAGAGGGGTTGCAGCTGCTCCTGCTGACTCCATACTTGGAGGGGGTATCCGTTACTTAACTAGGAGTGGTGGGTGCAGAGTCAGGCGCAGAGAGCAGAGGCTTATTTATTCCGGTGAGAAAAGGTCATGCCAAAACAACAGGCGAATAAATGACCGGCCCAAAACAGGACACAAACAGTCCGGAAAAATACAAACAATACCATCCACAAAACAGAACAGAGAAACAAGCCCACACAAAAGCAGGCGGGCATAACAGGCTTAAATAGCCCTAAACCGAACCAGAAAATGGTGAAACCATTAAACATAACTAACAGAAAAGGAAGAGGGAAACAGTGGCAGCTAGTAGACCGGTGACGACGACCACCGAGTGCCACCCGAACAGGAAGGAGAGACACAAGACAGAAGTCTTGACAATATATATATATATATATACTGTATATGTATAAAAAGTTAATCTCTCCCTCCATCGAGTATGATATATAGCTGAAGTCGGACATTCACATACACTTTGGTTGGAGTCATTAAAACTTGTTTTTTAACCACTCCACAAATGTGTTGTTTATAAACTATAGTTTTGGCAAGTCAGTTAGGACATCTACCTTGTGCATGACACAAGTCATCTTTCGAACAATTGTTTACTGGCAGATTATTTCACTTATAATTCACTGTATCACAATTCCAGTGGGTCAGAAGTTCATGAACACTAAGTTAACTGTTCCTTTAAACAGCTTGGAAAATTCCAGAAAATTATGTCATGGCTTTAGACGCTTCTGATAGGCTAATTGACATGGTTCATCATTGGGAGCAATTTCCAAACACCTGAAGGTACCGCGTTGATCTGTACAAACAATAGTACCCAAGTATAAACACCATGGGACCATGCAACAGTCATTCGGTCTCCTAGAGATGAACATACTTTGTTGCGAAAAGTGCAAATCAATCCCAGAACAACAGCAAAGGACCTTGTGAAGATACGGGAGGAAACAGGTACGAAAGTTTCTATATCCACTGTAAAACAAGTCCAATATCGACATAACCAGAAAGGCCGCTCAGCAAGGAAGAAGCCACTGCTCCAAAATCGCCCAAAAAAAAGCCAGACTACGGTTTGCAACTGCACATGGGGACGAAGATCGGACTTTTGGAGAAATTACTAATGGTCTGATGAAACAAAAATAGAACTTTGGTGCTTTGCTGCAGGAGGGACTGGTGCACTTCACAACATAGATGGCATCATGAGGTGGGGAAATGATGTGGACATATTGAAGCAACATCTAAAGACCTCAGTCAGGAAGTTAAAGCTTGGTTGCAAATGGACAAGCATGCTTCCAAAGTTGTGGCAAAATAGCTTAATTAAGGACGACGAAGTCAAAGTATAAGAGTGGCCATCACGAAGCCCTGACCTGAATCCCATAGAAAATCTGTGGGCAGAACTGAAAAATAATTGAAAAAGCATGTGTGAGCAAGGAGGCCTACAAACCTGACTGAGTTACACCAGCTCTGTCAGGAGGAATTGGCCAAAATTCACCCAACTTATTGTGGGAAGCTTGTGGAAGGCTACCCAAAACGTTTGACCCAAGTTAAACAATTTAAAGGCAATGCACCAAATACTAATTGAGTGTATGTAAACTTCTGAACCACTGGGGATGTGATGAAAGAAATAAAAGCTGAAATAAATCATTCTCTCCACTGTTATTCTGACATTTCACGTTCTTAAAATAAAGTGGTGATCCTAACTGACTAAGACAGGACATTTTTGCTAGGGTTAAATGTCAGGAATTGTGAAAAACTGAGTTTAAATGTATTTGGCTAAGGTGTATGTAAACTTCTGACTTCCACTGTATATATATATATATATATATATATACACATACACATATATATATAGTATATCCTGACAGAGACATGGATAACTCCAGAAAACACTGCTACTCCAGCAGCACTGTCTTCATCTGATTATGTTTTGTCTCATAGTACAAGAGCATCTGGTCTTCACGGTGGTGGCACAGTCAACTTATTTTTCCTGTGATTTTCTCTTTTCTCCCTCTCTCACCTGTCCATCTCCTCATTTGAATTCCACTAAAGCTCAACATTATTGTCCTCTATTGCCCACCAGGTTTCCTTGTAGAGTTCCTCAAAGATCTTGACACCTTGATAAGCTATTTTCCTGATGATGGCTCGCAATTATTTTTACTTGGCGACTTCAACCTTCCGATGTCTGCCTTTAATTATTTCCTTTCGAACTGTCTCTTTCCCCTTCCTTGCCTCTTTTGACCTCCCCTTTCCCAATCCCCTCCAACTCACAAGGCAGGCCCCTTTACCTCATCTTTACTAGATGCTGCTCCCCTACTAATCTCACTGAAACCCCCCTCCAGGTCTCTGATCACTACTTTGTTTGTCTCCTTTTCCTCCAACCCTAACCACTCATCCCCTACCCACATGGTCATTCTCCATTGCAATCTTCGCTCTCTCTCCCACTACTCTCTCCTATCATCGCTCCCTTCTGCTAAATCATTCTCCTGATTCTGCTTCTTTGACCCTACCCTCCTCCCTTTCCGCGTCCTATGACTCGCACCGTTACCTTTCCTACCAGCCTACCAACCTTTCCTGCTCCGTGGCCGAGGAACACATTGTGAGCTTACAGAACAGGGCTGCGGGTAGCTGAGCAAAAATGGAGGAAAAATAAACATCCGGAGGAACAATAAACATCCGGAGGAACTATCATCCTTTCACTCCCTCCTCTCTACCTTTTCTCCCTCTGTATCCACTGCTAAAGCCACTTTCTACTCCTCTAAATTTCAAGATTCTGCCTCTAATCCTAGGAAACTCGTTTCCAACTTCTCCTCCCTCCTTAATCCTCCACCCCTCCCCTCCCTCTCTGTGGACAACTTTGTCAACCACTTTGAAAAAAGGTTGAAGACATCTGCTACTCATTCATTACGCCTATTGAGTATACTTGTCTCAATCACACATAACTACCCTATACCTTGACGTCTTTCTCCCCTCTTTTTCCAGATGACATTCTGTGACTAATGAGGTCTGGCTGCCCACCATCCTACCTACCTGCCCGACCCAATCCCCTCCTCCCTTCTCCAGACCGTCTCTGAAAACTGTCTCCCATTCCTCACTTCCCTCATCAACTCATCACTGACCAATAACTGCATCCCCTCTGACTTCAAAGTAGTTTGAGTTACACATGTCCTCAAGAAACCGACACTCAACTCAACTGACATCAAAAATGATAGACTTGTGTCCCTTCTTACTTTTATTTCCAAAACACTTGAGTGTGCTGTCTCTGATCAACTTTCTCGTTATCTCTCTCAGAACGATCTTCTTGTCTTTAACCAGTCAGGCTTCAAGACGGGCCACTCAACCGAGACTGCCCTTCTCTGTGTCACAGAGGCTCTCCCCACTGCCAATGCTGACTCTCTCTCCTCTATTCTCATCCTCTTAGAACCTCTGCTGCCTTCGACACAATGAACCATCAGATCCTTCTCTCCACCCTCTCAGGGCTGGGTGTCTCAGGCACTGCACACTCTTGGATTGCAGGCCAGTCCTACCTGGTGATGTGGAGAGGATCTGTACACTCACTTCTGGTGTCACCCATGGCTTGTTTCTATGACCTCTTCTCTTATCTCTATCCACAAGTCATTCAGCTCCATCATGTCCTCACATGGTCTCTTCAATCATTGCCATGCGGATGACACTCAACTACTTTTCTCTTTCCCCCCTTCTGAAACCTAGGTGGTGACACATATCTCTGTGTGCTTGGCAGATATTTTAACTTGGATGCTGGCCCACCACCTCAAGCTCAACCTCAACAAGACGGAACTGCTCTTCTACCTGGGGAAGGCCTGCCCGCTCAAAGACCTCTCCATCACAGTTGAAAACTCCACAGTGTCGCACTCCTAGAGTGCAAAGAACCTTGGTGTGACCCTGGACAAAACCCTGTCATTCCATGAAAACATCAAATCTCCTGCAGGTTCATGCTTTACAACTTGTTGCTGGCTGGGTGTTCCCCGCTTGTGCCATCAAACCAGTGCAACTCAGCCTACCTGGTTTTCAACCTTTCCAAGTTCTCTCATGTCACCACACTCCTCCACACAATCCACTGGCTTCCAGTTGAAGCTTGCATCCACTACAGACCATGGTGCATACCTACAGAACAGCAACAGCGAGAGGATCTGCCTCGCCCTACCTTCAGGCTATGCTCAAACCCTACACGCCGATCCGAACACTCCGTTTTGCCACCTCAATGTCTCTTGGTCCTCCAACTCCTATGGGAGGGCAGCTCTCTCTCAGCCCAGTCCAAGCTCTTCTCTGTCCTGGCACCCCAATGGTAGAACCAGGTTCCCCCTGAAGATAGCACAGCAGAGTCCCTCTCCATCTTAAATAATAGTATCTTAAATAATTATTCTCTACACCTTAAAACCCCCCAAAAACATACAATTAGAAAAATCAACCAGGACATGCACTTGAGACCCGCTCTAGTAGTGCTGACTCTACTGATAGTGACATTATTGAGGAAAAGTTTATTTTATATGTCTGTGATATGTGTATGTCCCACTTGAATGCACTAACTGTAAGTTGCTCTAGATAAGAACATCTGCTAAATGAATGTGTGTATATATATATATATATGCACATTCATTTAGCAGATGCTCTTATCTAGAGCAACTTACATATATATATATATATACACAGTGGGGCAAAAAAATATTCCACCATAATTTGCAAATAAATTCATAAAAAATCCTACAATGTGATTTTCTGGATTTTTTTTCTCATTTTGTCTGTCATAGTTGAAGTGTACCTATGATGAAAATTACAGGCCTCTCTCATCCTTTTAAGTGGGAGAACTTGCACAATTGGTGGCTGACTACCTACATTTTTCCCCCAATGTATATACAAATGAGATGAATAATGTAGGGTATGTAAACATTAAATAAAGTGGCATTGTTTAAAGTGACAAGTGATACATTTATTACATCCAATCTTTAATTATTAAAGTGGCTAGAGATATGAGTCAGTATGTTGGCAGCAGCCACTCAATGTTAGTGATGGCTGTTTAAACAGTCTGATGGTCTTGAGATAGAAGCTGTTTTCAGCCTCTCAGTCCCAGCTTTGATGCACCTGTACTGACCTCGCCTTCTGGATGATAGTGGGGTGAAAAGGCAGTGGCTCGGGTGGTTGTTGTCCTTGATGATGTTTTTGGCCTTCCTGTGACATCGGGTGGTGTAGAGGTCCTGGAGGGCAGGTAGTTTGCCCCCGATGATGCGTTGTGTAGACCTTACTACCCTCTGGAGAGCCCTACGGTTGTGGGCAGAGCAGTTGCCGTACCAGGCGGTGATACAGCCTGACAGGATGCTCTCGATTGTGCATCTGTAAAGGTTTGTGAGTATGTTTGGTGACAAGCCAAATTTATTCAGCCTCCTGAGGATGAAGAGGCGCTGTTGCACCTTCTTCACCATGCTGTCTGTGCGGGTGGACCATTTCAGTTTGCCTGTGATGTGGACGCCGAGGAACTTATAACTCTCCACCTTCTCCACTACTGTCCCGTCGATGTGGATAGGGAGGTGCTCCCTCTGCTGTTTCCTAAAGTCCACTATCATCTCCTTTGTTTTGTTGACATTAAGTGTGAGGTTATTTTCCTGACACCACACTCCAAAGACTCTCACCTCCTCCCTGTAGGTCGTATCATCATTGTTGGTAATCAAGCCTACCACTGTAGTGTCGTCTGCAAACTTGATGATTGAGTTGGAGGCGTGCATGGCCACACAGTCATGGGTGAACAGGGAGTACAGGAGAGGGCCGAGAATGCACGCTTGTGGGGCCCCAGTTTTGAGGATCAGCTGGGTGGAGATGTTGTTTCCTACCCTCACCACCTGAGGGCATCCCGTCAGAAAGTCCAGGACCCAGTTGCACAGGGTGCGGTCGAAACGCAGGGTCTCGAGCTTAATGACGAGTTTGGAGGGTACTGTGGTGTTAAATGCGGAGCTGTAGTCGATGAACAGCATTCTTACATAGGTATTCTTCTTGTCCAGATGGGTTAGGGCAGTGTGCAGTGTGATTGTGATTTCGAAAGCATTGTCTGTGGACCTATTGAGGCTAAAAGCAAATTGGAGTGGGTCTAGGGTGTCTGGTAGGGTGGAGTTGATATGATCCTTGCCTAGTCTCTCAAAGCACTTCATCCTTTAGCTCTGTTACCTTAGCTTTCTTGGGAACAGGAACAATGGTGGCCCTCTTGAAGCATGTGGGAACAGCAGACTGGGTTAGGGATTGATTGAATATGTCCGTAAACACACCAGCTAGCTGGTCTGAGCTTGCTCTAAAGAGGTGTCTAGGGATGCCATCTGGGCTGGCAGCCTTGCGAGTGTTAACACGTTTAAATGTTTTACTCACGTTTGCTGCAGTGAAGGAGAGCCCGCAGGTTTTGGTAGCGGGCCGTGTCGGTGGTACTGTATTGTCCTCAAAGCGAGCAAAGAATTTGTTTCGTTTGTCTGGGAGCAAGACATCGGGGTCCGCTGCGGGGCTGCTATTCTTTTTGTAGTCCCTGATTGACTGTAGACCTTGTCACGTACCTTTCGTGTCTGAGCCGTTGAATTGTGGCTCTACTTTGTCTGGCCAATGCTGGTTTAGAAGCTAGGGAGATTATGTCAGTGAGTTGGCATCGTTACGAAGGTTCGCTGGAGCAACATCCTGGCCGAAAACAAAGAGAACACTGCAGCACCATCAACAACAAAAAGGCTGAAGCAAGGCAGCAGAAGTAGTAGCACAGACTCCGACAGATATTTCACCACAATCCAGTGGAATATACAGATAATTGTGACATACAATAAGTAGCTATAGCTTCTGTGGTGGATAACAAAGAGAATGTATGGTTTTATTTATTAAAATCAGCTCAAATGAATGTCATGGATTGTCTTTCTTTTGTCTGAACAGTGTCCTAACAAAAGAGCAATTATCACTTAAATAAAGGACAGCCTCTCTGTATGTACGACCCATGTAGAACACTACACATTTCAAGACAAGGGAACCCTGAGTGAGAGGAAAAGACAAATAAATCACTACAAAATAGAAGGGATTTGTGTGGTTTACACAATACCTTCTAAACGCTGGGGGGGGGTAGCCTCATGGAGACCCCAAAGAGTCTTGTGTTATCTCCCTTCCGTAATACCCCCCACCTGAAATGTCTCCATTTATCACCCTAATCGGTAAAAAAGTTACAAAGCTTATGTATTTCATTTGATTACTGTGGGGCAATGGTACCTGATTGGCGCCAGTGATAGTGTCTTCTCCATGGCCATCTTTTAGAATGAGAGTATGCTTCAGGTCATCTAAGCCTACCAGACCCAATCATAACTACTTTCATTGCACTGTACAGTACAGTAGCCTACAAGCAAAGACAAAGGACAAAGTGAGATGAGTTTCGACTCTCTGACCAAATTCTGCTGTCTGTTCTAGGTTCAGTTATCTAACATGTTGGTTATTTCACACCGAAATAAGGGAGTGGGAACAATTGATTTAATACATTTTTCAATAATACCTGTTCAGTGTGTCAAGTTCTTACCTGACTTGTTAGAGACAGTTAGGCCTATAGTTCGTTATCAATAAAACTTCACAATATGGTGCAGAGCATTCGATTTGGCTGCTGGGGAGCATGGAGCCCCTCAGCTCCACTAAAATCATTGACAACTGTGTGCCGTTTTCAAGGGATTGTTACATAAATTGTATAAGTATTTGGTTTTAATATCATCACCTCTTGAAGAGCATAGTCAGAAATACACATTTCTGATTATTTGACATTTGGGTCCAGTTACTGTTTTGTCTTTTAGCAGACACTTATCCAGAGGGACTTACAGGAGCAATTGGGCATTAAGTGCCTTGCTCAAGGGCACATCAACAGGTTTTTCAGATAGTCGGCTCAGGGATTCAAACCAGCAATTTTTCGGTTATTGGCCCAACACCCTTAACCGCTAGGCTACCTGTCGCCCTATCATCAGAGCTATGCAGCAAGTAACTGCATGCTTTTCATGATCAGTAAACATCAATTGATCATTTATTTTCAGATACGTGAGGGTAGCCTATTCATTTTGTGTGTAGCTAGCTAGCTAATAAAACAACATGTGTCATTTAGCTTGCTTCATCAGAGATTATATCACTGGTGCCAATCTTCCTGCCATCCAGGACCTCTATACCATGCGGTGTCAGAGAAAGGTCCTAAAAATTGGCCAAAACTCCAGCCATCCTAGTCATAGACTGTTCTCTCTGCTACTGCACGGCAAGCCGTACCAGAGTGCCAAGTCTAGGTCCAAAAATCTCCTTCTATCCTCATTCCACAATACTGTTGAACAGCTAATCAAATGGCTACCCAGACTATTTGCATTAACCCCCTCCTCCCTTTTTTGTTACGCTGCTGCTACTTGCTGTTTATTATCTATGCATAGTCACTTTATCCCTACCTACATGTAGTACATATTACCTCAATTACCTCGACTAACATTGACTCGGTACCGGTACCCCCTGTATATGGACCGCATTATTGTTATTTTATTGTGTTACTTTTTTAGTAAATATTTGTTTTATTTATTTTTCTTAAAACTGCATTGTTGGTTAAGGACTTGTAAGTAAACATTTCACGTTAAGGTGTATTCGGTGCAGGTGACAATTTAAATTTGATTTGATTAGACTTTTGGAAAGAGCTTGACATCAGCGTCCTAAAGTATCGAAACAATATGTTGTTTATTCCCTGAAAGTTAGCTTGTTTGTTATATGGATGTGATCTGTTATTAGCTAGCTCGACATTTTGATGTGGTCCATCAATCAATGTAGCCCATCAGCAATCAGATTAAACAGTCTTAATTCAAACAATGTTAAAAAGGGAATAATGTTGGCTAACTTTGCTAGGAAGGACAAAGTTGATTGGAGAAAAAAGTACATTAGGTTTACTTACCACTATGTTTAGCCAAACGTTAATAAGTTTCTACCGGTAGCTTGCAAAGTAAACATAATCAGATAACAGTACATTGGCAAATGCGCACCCTGCTTCTACTTGACAGGCAGAGCACACAAGGAATGGGAAATGAACCTAAACAACTTTTCTTTTATATCATTCAAATATCCAATGAATGATGGCCAACATTGAGAGATATCGTGAGGATACCCTTACATATCTGAAATGACATGATCAATTGATGTTTACTGATCATGAAAAGCATGCAGTTACTTGCTGTATAACTCTGATGATAGAGATAAATGTGCATAATTGTTTCGCATGGAATAATATGAAAAACGTAGTTCTGACTATGTTCTTCAAGAGTAAATGATATTACAACCAAATATACTGAACAAAAATATAAATGCAGCATGTAAAGTGTTGGTCCCATGTTTCATGAGATGAAATAAAATATCCCAGAAATGTTCAATATGCATTTAAAGCTTCTCTCAAATTTTTGCCACAAATTTGTTTATATCCCTGTCAGGGAGCATTTCTCCTATGCCAAGATAACATGACAGGTGGTGCATATCAAGAAGCTGATTAAACAGCATGATCATTACACAGGTGCAAATTGTGCTCTGGACAATAAAAGCTCACTCTAAATTGTGCAGTTTTGTCACACAGCACAATGCCACAGATGTCTCATGTTTTGTGGACAGAGTGCAATTGGCATGCTGACTGCAGGAATGTCCACCAGGGCTGTTACCAGATAATTTAATGTTCATTTATATACCATAAGCTGCCTCCAATGTGTTTTTTTTGAGAATTTGGCATTACGTCCAGCGGGCCTCACAACCTCAGACCACATGTAACCACGCCAGCCCAGCACCTCAACATGTGGCTTCTTCACCTGCGGGATCATCTGAGAATAGACACCTGGACAGCTGATGAAACGGAGAGGTATTTATGTCTTCAATAACGCCCTGTGGGGAAAAACTCATTGGTTGGGCCTTTGCCCTCCCAGGCCCACCCATGGCTGCGCCCCTGCCCAGTCATGTGATATCCATTGATTAGAGCATAATTAAATTATTTTAATTTACTAATTTGCTATTACGAACTGTAATTCAGTAAAATCATTGAAATTCTTGCGGGTTGTGTTTAAATGTTTGTGCAGTATAGGAAACATATATTTAACAATCCCTTGAAAACGGCACGCAGTTGTCAATGGTTTTAGCGGAGCCCCCAGCAAAGCAAATCAAATGCTTGGCACTTTTTTGTGATGTTTTATTGATAACGACCTATAGCTTGTGACATGTGGTTACATTCATGTTAGGTAGCTGACATTGCAACTGCCAGTGTTCAGCACACATCCTTTATACAAAGAATGCATCATCCTACAATAAACCAAACCTTCCATCTCCAGCCCAGTCTGTCAATAGTTCCTGGTCAACCTATAAATCAGGGGTATTCAAATCTTAGCCTACAAGGTCAGTACTACTGCTGGTTTTCTTTAATACCTGATAATTAATTCCACTCACATGGTATCTCAGGCTTAAGACAGTCCCTGATTAGAAGGGATGATTTTTTTTAAACACAGTGAAACTGTCTTCGAGGTCCAGATTTGAATTTGAGGGCTCTAAGTAATGTCCTGTAATTCCTGTCCTCCGAATTGGGAGATTCTGAGAC
Source organism: Oncorhynchus masou masou (assembly GCF_036934945.1). Lineage (NCBI taxonomy): Eukaryota > Metazoa > Chordata > Actinopteri > Salmoniformes > Salmonidae > Oncorhynchus > Oncorhynchus masou. The sequence goes on along the minus strand of NC_088242.1, from coordinate 65,112,506 downwards.
AGCATTCACCCGGCCTGGGGGTACAGGCAGGACTGCCCTTTTGTCGATGACTTTTACACTAATAACAGAGCTTTCCTGAAATATATTTTTATCCATCTCCCTAACGAGGTAACCTTTCCAGATATCCACTAATAATATTACCTTTCCCCCCGTGGGGTGCAGTGAGCGGGCTGCAAGGCCCAACCGCTGCTTACCAGCCTGAGCTCAGGGACTCTTTAATATGAGTTAATATCAGAGCAGGAGCCCAGCACACAGAAATAAAATCACACGGACACACACACACACACACACACGCACACACGCACATGTGCACACGTGCACACACGCCACACACACACACACCACTCAGATCAATGTGATAAGGAACTCAGAGCAATTGCCGGCTCTAAAGAAGACAAAGAGGGTAAAATGGAGTGAGACAAATGAAGACAGCAAGATACAGAGAGGGACAGAGGGAGAACGTTGGAGAGAAATAGAGAAAATGGTTTATACCATTTCCAAGCCCTCCAGCCACAATATACGTATAGTCTGGCTGTACCTCGTTCTGCTTTCTGAATGATATGCAGTACTCAGTTTCAAGTTTTAATATCACGTGCACAAGTACAGTGAAATGCTTTACTTTCAAGCTCTAAATCCAACAATGCAGTAATCAATATCAATGTAGTATTAACAATAACATGAAATGAAACAAAAACACACAGAAAAAAAAACACAAGAAAGTAAAAAGCTATATACAGGGTCAGTTCCAAAACCATATTTACAATCTGCAGGGATACTGGAGTGATAGAGGTAGATATGTATAGGGTGGTGACAAGAGATCAGGATGTATGGTAAAGATTATGAGTAGCAGCTGCGTAAATGAAGATTCTATTGAGTGTGTGTGCGTGGGTGGGTCAGTATACTGTAAATGTGTGTGCATGGTATGTATGTGTTGGAATGTCAGTGAGCGTGAATGTGTAGAGTACGGTCCTTTGAATTTGCATAGAAACAGTGCAAAAATTAAAGGGTCGACTCAGATTATCCGTATAGCCATTTTGTTGGCTTGAGAACAACTGTATATGGCTTGGGTGGCTGGAGTCTTTAACAATTTTATGGGCCTTCCTTTCTCTGGTAATGTGATATTACACATGAAAGCCCTGGTTAGGATGCTTGCCTTAGCGATCAGGAGCTTCCATTTTCAATGAGGATCTTGTTTTCAACCCTTTGAAGCACAGGGATCAAGTGAATTAACACAAGTGAGTCACTGCAGTTGAAACATCACCTAAATCATCTCTGGCTTTGTCACAAGTGCCTAGGAAAGAACACAGGATGCTGATGAAAGTGGCTGATGGAGCAGCTTCTCCCTAAGCCTGGCACACCGCATATTATTAAAATGTATGTAGAGATAGCCTCCCACTGGGCACAAACTGTTTGAGTCAACGTTGTTTCAACGTAATTCGGCACAAATTGTGACCTGGTATGTAAATGGGGGAAAAAAGTAATCAATGGCCAGACTAGGGCAGGGGGCAGGACTGTACTCAGGCTGTGGAGTGGGGACTTAGTCCCTGAGCTGAAAAGTGAGCAGGTTACAGGGTGCACAGAGTCTGTTATAGGTTATCAGGTACTGTACACTGAGTATATTTGGGTCACCAGGTGCATGTGGTTCCTGTCTTCGTCAAAGTTGCCAGGGGAGGGGTGCTTAAGTGTGGGTTCCTGGTTCAGTTGGTGGGCGAGGTTGTGGAGGGGATGAGCCCCGACCGGGATGCGGTGATGGGTGACAACGGTTTAAACCAAGCTCATACAGTCCAATGCTTGGCGAATTCTGCTTCACAATACTAGGAAGTGCCGACATTGAAGGATCAAAAAGTGACATCGCTAGATGGTAGGTAAGGGAGAGTGGGAATCTCATTCATCCATTCCTGCGCGTCACTAATTAGTTGACTTGGCATTTGTCTACCAATAGAGTGATAGTTACTCCTGCCGTTGATCCACATTTAATTTTCTTTCTTCACTTTGAAATGAAGAGCCACAGCCACCCCCAAATGTGGTTTGAGTGCAGTCGCGCTTCGGTTTGCTGCTTTAAATATCATAAATATCATGACATTCAACACATCCCTAACGGTACCAGACTATTTAGGCTTATACCCGCCGTTTACCTGTGCTTCATTGAATTTCTTCATTTTGACATTCAGAGCACTGTGCAGAAATCACATCCCATGGTCCGCACCAGCTGTAAGTCAACTGCTAGGTGCTGGGCAAAGCAACCTGCCAGAGACCCCATGTGAACGGACCCAGCTTGCACCGTAGCTGGGGAGATAACTGAGAAGGGCTCGGCACGTGCCCAGAGTCGCTGCTGCCGACCTCCGTACCTGACCCCCCACTTGTCCGCCTTCAGCCCGCCGATTATTGTTTGATGATAAAATTTCAAACGCAGGATTATGTCATCATGGTGACCAAAGTTCAACATAGACTAACCTTCTAAAAAACATGTTGAATTTGCATCTTTAAAACAACGTCAGATCTTCAGGCTGTATGCACTATTAGAAGAAAATGAAAGATATTGGCTGTGCAGCACCTCCTACTGGACAATTGATATATCTACAGCTCTGCCTTTGGTGTCCCATCCAGGATTTTAACCAAGCCCTGCTTAGCTTGGACTATTACCAATGTGCTATCATGAGAAAGATTGTTGAGCAATCTCCACTTTAAAACTAAATAGATTTACTGTTGCTATCGAAGTAATTCCAAACGGTAGAGGTTTAACAGTGAAAATTAAATGTGACCATACTCTATCATTCGTATATCATCAATGATGCTATTTAGGCCTATTCATAGGTTGCACCTCATTCACTCGATTGCGTCATGCCATTGTTATGAAAGTTCTCAAGCCGCCCTCTACCGGCAGCGCAATAGCGGTGCCCCAAAGTCGTGATAACAACTGTTTAGTCTAAATTAAACTATAGTGCCTGGAAATATGATGACATTGCTAAAGTAGTCAAATATTTAGTATGAAACAACTTTTACAGCATGATCATGTCATCAAATTGACTTTAGACAAATGGCAATGTTGTCATTAGTTAGCAAAGTTCATAAAAAATAGCTAGCAATGCTAATGTTAGCTAGCTAAAAATCCGGTGACCTCCCTTCAATCTTAGCGAACTAGCTAATGTTATACTGCATCTAAAGTCAATCTGGAAAAATCCAAATGATGATAAAAGTTTTTCATATTAATTGACAATGCATTGAGGAAAATACTCTGTTGCGCATCAGTACAAAACAAACGTGATACAATATTGTGACGAAACATGCAATCCATGAATAGCATTTGCAAAATCATCAACAGCTATTATTTCAATTCAACCGAGGATTCAACTAAAAATAGACCTCGGCAGAAGGTAATGGCAGAAGGTAATGGTGGACGGAAGGCAGGGTGGTGCGGCAGGTGCCGCTTCTCATACGAATGCTATTATTTTTTCTAAAACATCAGGTGTTTTATCTCCAGTACTTTGCCATGATTGTCAGTTACGTGGCTGCTCTACTAATAATCTCAGTGCGTCCTTGCTGGGATGACACAATCAATCTACTGTCGGAGAATATCAACACCAAACACATTGGTTCACCGTTCCTCAGGAGCGTACAGTACACAGCATACCATAATGTTCTGAATAATGGCCAATTCTACCTCGCCCCCTATTCCACTGAACCACTTAGGCGTAACAAACACAAGTCCAACATTTATCGAAAACTGTTAAACTACCTGTTCACTACCCTCCTGCTCTCCAGGGATGTGCAACTCAATCCTGGGCCTAACATCACTGAGCCAGCGATATATAGTGGAAAGCAGTGGATGGCCTCGTCCACTGATCGTCGCCGCTGTGGAAGTGGGTGAGTGCTATGGTCCCATGGTTTCTCTCGACTCACCCAGCTCCAGGATAGATTTTGACTCTTCAAACATACCCAAGTCACTATATGCGATCCCTGACTTTGCTACTAGTACGCAAGCTGTTTTAATTAGTTCTCCGCATCCAGTGCAGGCGGGAGGGATTGTTAATTGCGCTACCAAACTGCCCCTAATCAAAACGAAACAAAACAGCCTAAACCAAGCCGTCAGAAAACACCGAAAATGTAACTTCTTTCAATGTGTCAATCACTCTCGAGTCATCTGGGACCTACGAGCTAAGCCCAATGGACTACTAGGGGGGCATTTGAACATTCTTTGTGTCATTCCAAAAAGTCATCAAATTCAACATCATCTCACAGACTCCAACCTTGACTTCCTCTGCCTGTCAGAGACATGGCTCCATAAAAACTCTCCATCTGCTGCTGTGATTGTGCCTGGCTACAATGTTTTCAGGAGAAACATGATTGAAGGAAGAGGAGAGGGTCTGAGGATTTACATTACAGAACATATCTGATGTAAACAAATTGAGTGGTCATGTGATAATGAACTAGAATGTATTGGCCTGAACGTTACAGTCTCCCCAAATGTCTTTTACCCTTATTGGAATGTATAGACCATGTTCCACCAAAAGTGTGTTTTTTTGATCAGTTTAATAACATGCTTAGGGAATGTGATTTTGGGAAAATGTCATCTTAATGGGAGATTTTAATATGAATTACGAATACCTTTGACCTTACACAGCTAGTTAAAGGGCCAACCAGGGTGACTGGCTGCTCTAAAACACAGATTGATTTGGTGTTCAGTAATAAACCAGAGAGTGACTAAATCATTCAATATGGTTACTGGGCTATCTGATCATAATCTGACACTTATAGCCAAAAAGCTGTCTAAGAGCAGGTTTAACCTCTCTACTGTTAGAAAGCAGGATCAACTAAGAATACCTAAGACTGAACAAAACTATTTTGAAAATGCAATTAAGGGAATTAACTGGAATGATCTCTTGTCCTATACAGACGTGGAAGCTGATAGTCAGGTTTTTCTATCCACAATCCAGACTACAATAAATGGTTTCCTAAAGAAAATCAAATCCAAACCTGGCAAAAGAGCACTTTTCCTTGGCTAAATGGAGAAATCTGGACGTTGATGAAAGAATGAAATTATGCTCTAAAAACAGCCCTAAAATCCAAGTTAGAGCATGTCAAATAAAATAAAATAAAATGTATTTATATAGGCCTTCTTACATCAAAGTGCTGTACAGAAACCCAGCCTAAAACCCCGAACAGCAAGCAATGTAGGTGTAGAAGCACTGTGGCTAGGAAAAACTCCCTAGAAAGGCCAAAACCTAGGAAGAAACCTAGAGAGGAACCAGGCTATGAGGGGTGGCCAGTCCTCTTCTGGCTGTGCCGGGTGGAGATTATAACAGGACATGGCCAAGATTTTCAAATGTTCATAAATGACCAGCATGGTAAAATAATAATAATCACAGTAGTTGTCGAGGATGCAACAAGTCAGCACCTCAGGAGTAAATGTCAGTTGGCTTTTCATAACCGATCATTAAGAGTATCTCTTCCACTCCTGCTGTCTCTAGAGTGTTGAAAACAGCAGGTCTGGGACAGGTAGCACGTCCGGTGAACAGGTCAGGGTAGCCGCAGGCAGAACAGTTGAAACTGGAGCAGCAGCACGGCCAGGTGGACCCCCAGACAGGGCCAAAAAGGCAGGATATAACCCCACCCACTTTGCCAAAGCACAGCCCCCACACCACAAGAGGGATAACTTCAACCACCAACTTACCATCCTGAGACAAGGCTGAGTATAGCCCAGAAAGATCTCTGCCACGGCACAACCCAGATGTGTTTGGGCTGGACTCTACCTTTCTTAAAAACCTCAGAGTCACTCATTACTAAGGTCACCAACACATCTATTGGTCTGGGGGTGTTTCCAAGGGTATGGAAGTCGGCCATAATAACGGCATCTTTAAATCGGGCGCCACTGCAGACGTGAGTAACTACAGGCCCATTAGTATACTACCTGTGGTGTCAAAGGTTGTTGAAATGTGTGTTGCACAACAACTGATTGCCCACCGCAACAACAGCCCCTTCACATAACACTCCATGCAGTTTGGCTTCAGAGCGAAACACTCCACAGAAACGGCCAACTGCTTTTTTCTGGAAAATGTGAAGTCCAAGATGGACAAAAGGGTTGCTGTGTTTCTGGACCAAAGGTAGGCTTTTTATACTGTTAACCAAGAGATTCTCATCACAAAATTGTCCAAGTTCAACTTTTCCCCCGATGCCTTGAGATGGATGAAATCATACCTTGGAGGCAGAACTCAGTGTGTCAGAGTGAGGAGCAATGCGCTGTTGCCTACTCTTAGCTATGATGTGGGCGTGCCCCAAGGGTCAATACTGGGGCCTCTCCTGTTGAGCCTGTACATTACTGATCTGTCTTCTGTCTGTACTGGGTCTGAAGTTCAAATGTATGCAGATGATACAGTGATATATGTGCATGCAAAGAGCGAACAACAAGCTGCACAATAACTCACTACTGTAATGGTCCAGGTTACAAAGTGGCTCGTGTTTGCATCTCAATGTGAAAAAACTGTGTGCATGTTCTTCACAAAGAGGGCAACAGATTCTACTGAGCCAGATGACTATGTGTCAGGGGAGAAGCTCCAGGTGGTATCTGATTTTTACCTTCCACTAGCGGAACCCCTCTAAAACATTCCGCTGAAAAGGCAGCGAGCGAAATTCAAAATTTGTTGGAAATATGTAACTTTCACACATTAACAAGACCAATTCAGCAATTGAAAGATAAACATCTTGTTAACCTTTTGTGACTAGGGGGCAGTATTTTCATTTTTGGAAAAATAATGTCCCTGTAGTATTTTGTCAGGACAAGATGCTAGAAGACGCATATAATTGACAGCTTAGGATAGAAAACACTCCAAAGTTTCCAAAACTGTAAAAATATTGTCTGTGAGTATAACAGAACTGATGTTGCAGGCGAAAGCCTGAGAAAAATCCAAACAGGAAGGGACTCTTACTTAGAAGGCTCTGTGTTCCTATGCGTCCCTATTGAGCAGTGAATGGGCTATCAACCAGATTACTTTTTCTATGGCTTCCCTAATGTGTCTAGTGTCACAATACATAGTTTCAGGCCTTTATTTTGAAAAATGAGCCTGAACGTCAACATTGCGTCAGTGTTCAGCTGAAGTCTCTGATAGTGTTTGGTGCGTAAAGGACAAATGCGCCCATTGTTTCTCTCTCTCCTACTAAGAAGCCACCAGTCCCGGTTGATATATTAGATATTTGAAAAACACCTCGATATTGATATTTCGCCTACAAAAATAATATTTTGGAAAAAAGGAACATTTGTTATCTAACTGGAAGTCTCGTGAGTGAAAACATCCGAATCTCATCAAAAGTAAGCAATTTAATTTGATTGCTTTTCTGATTTCCGTGACAAAGTTACTCGCTGCTACCTGGACAAAATGTGATGCTAGGCTATCGATAAACTTACACAAATGCTTGTCTAGCTTTGGCTGTAAAGCATATTTTGAAAATCTGAGATGACAGGGTGATTATTAACAAAAGGCTAAGCTGTGTCTCAATATATTTCATTTGTGATTTTCATGAATAGGAATATTTTCTAGGAATATTTATGTCCATTGCGTTATGATGATGACAATGGTCCCGTTCACGGGATGGGGTGTCACTAGAGTTTAATCTACCCATCATGACCGATTTCAAAAAATACTTTACAGCGAAATCACAACATATGGTTATGTTAGGTCATAGCCAAGTCATAAAAACACAGCCATTTTTCCAGCCAAAGATAGGAGTCACAAAAAGCAGAAATATAGATAAATTTAATCACTAACCTTTGATGATCTTCATCAGATGACTCTCATAGGACATCATGTTACACAATACATGTATGTTTTGTTCGATAATGTGCATATTTATATCCAAACATCTCAGTTTACATTGGCACATTACGTACAGTAATGTTTTGATTCCAAAACATCCGCTGATTTTGCAGAAATACTCATAATAAACAATGATAAAATATACAAGTGTTATTCACAGAATTAAATATAGACTTCTCCTAAATGCAACCTCTGTATCAGATTTCAAAAAAACTTCACGGAAAAAGCACAATTTGAGAACGGCGCACAGAGCCCAATCCAGCCAGAGAAATATCCGCCATTTTGGAGTCAACAGAAGTTAGAAATAACACTATAAATATTCACTTACCTTTGATGACCTTCATCAGAAGACACTCCTAGGAATCCCAGTTCGACAATAAATGACTGATTTGTTCCATAAAGTTCCATAAAGTCCATAATTGATGTCCAAATAGCAACTTGTTGTTAGTGTTTTCAGCCCAGTAATCCATGTTCATGAGGCGCGAACACTTTGTCCAGACAAAAACTCAAAAAGTTCCGTTACACGTCGTAGAAACAAGTCAAACTGTCACGACTTCCGCCGAAGTTGGCTCCCCTGCCTGTTTGGGCGGTGCTCGGCGGTCATCGTCACCGTCCTACTAGCCGCTACCGATCCCTTTTTCGTTTGTCTGTTGGTTTTGTCTTATTAGTTTCACCTGTGTGTATTTTAGTTTAATTAGCGTCCTTATATATAGAAGGTTGTCCCGCCCTTGTTTTGTGCGGGATTGTTTTTTGTTACCTTGTCGAATGATGGTTTTCATATGTGTATTCTCCGGACTTTTTGGTCCTGTGTTTGGGCTAGTCTATTGTATGCACCCTGTATGCTGGCGTGACCGTTTTGTTCGCCAGAGAATAAATTTACGATATACTGATGCGCCTGATTCCAACCCACCACTCCTAGTATACCGTGACACAAACAACGTATGGAATCAATCTTTATCTTTATCTTAATAGTGTTCCAACCAGAGAATTCCTATGTCTGAAGAAAAGCACTGGAACGAGAGCTAACCCTGTCGGGAGTGCGCGTCACGAACTTGAGACACTCTGCCAGACCACTGACTCAAACAGGTCTCATGAGCCCCTCCTTTATAGTAGAATCCTCAAACAAGTTTCTAAAGACATTTGACATCTAGTGGAAGCCGCAGGAAGTGCAACTTGACTCCATAGACACTGTGTATTTGGTAGGCCAAACTTATAAAAACTACAAACCTCAGATATACCATTTCCTGTTTGGATTTTTCTCTGGTTTTCACCTGCTATGTGAGTTTTTTTATACTCACAGACATCATTTAAACAGGTTTAGAAACTTGAGAGTGTTTTCTATCCAATACTAGTAATGATATGCATATTTAAGCATCTGGGACAGAGTTCACTCCGGGCATGCTATTCACCCAAATGTGAAAATGCTGCCCCTTATCCCAAAAAGGTTAACTTTTTGCTGCACCCATCCCGTTAGCGGGATCATTGCAGAGCGCCAAATTCCAATTAAATTACTAAAAATATTTAATTTTCATGAAATCACAAGTGCAATATAGCAAAACAGATCTTAGCTTGTTGTTAATCCACCTGGCGTGTCAGATTTCAAAAAAGTTTTTCGGCGAAAGCATACTAAGCGTTTATGTAAGTACATCTCTCTCAGCAGAAAAAAGCATTACAAAAAGCTAGTAGTCCAAGTAGATTGGTCACGAAAGTCAGAAAAGCAATAAAAGGAATCGCTTACCTTTGATGATCTTCGGGTGTTTGCACTCACAAGATTCCCAGTTACACAATAAATGTTCCTTTTGTTCCATAAAGACTATTTTTATATCCAAAATACCTCCATTTGGTTGGCGCGTTATGTTCAGAAATCCTCCGGCTTGAGCGGTCACGACCGGGCATACGAAAATTTCAAATAGTATCCATAAAGTTCGTAGAAACATGTCAAACGTTTTATATAAACAATACTCAGGTTGTTTTTACAATACATAATCGATAATATTTCAACCGGACTGTACACCTTCTTCCATAGGAGAGAGAGAGAGAAAATGTCTGCTCCAAGCTGTTGCGCATGCAAAACGCTGCTGGCACCCAGCCGTACAATGACGCAATGTGATCTTTCTCGCACATTTTTCAAAATAAAAGATTGAAACTATGTCTAAAGACTGTTCACAACATGTGGAAGCCATAGGAAAAGGAATCTGGTTGATGTCCCTTTAAATGGAGCGAAGTTAGGCAATGGAACAGAGAGCTTTCAGGAAAAACAGCACTTCAGGGTTAGATTTTCCTCAGGTTTTCCCCTGCAATATCAGTTTTGTTATACTCAGAGACAATATTTTTGACAGTTTTGGAAACTTTGGAGTGTTTTCTATCCTAATCGGACAATTATATGCATATTCTAGATTCTGGGCCTGAGAATTAGGCAGTTTCATTTGGATACGGTTTTTATCCGAACATCAAAATACTGCCCCCCACACTCAACAGGTTAAAACCTATTCAGTCTGTCTACAAACAGGCTCTCAAAGTGCTTGATAGGAAGCCCAATAGCCATCATCACTGTTACATCCTAAGAAAGCATGAGCTCCCGAGTTGGGAAAATCTTGTGCAATACACTGATGCATGTCTTGTATTCAAGATCCTAAACAACCTGGCTCCCCCTCCACTCAGTATTTTTGTTAAACAGAAAACCCAAACATATGGCAGCAGATCCACAAGGTCCTCCATGAGACGTGACTGTATAGTTAATTTAAGGAAAACCTTTAGTTAATCCGCTTTCTCTGTGAGAGCTTCGCATGTCTGGAATACACTGCCATCATACACACATAACTGCACCACATATCACACTTTCACAAAATGCATGAAGACATGGCTAAAGGTCAATCAGATTTGTGAACATGATCCCTAGCTGTGTATTGTCGCTTTCCATGTATTCTGGTGTCTGAGGTATGGAAACACTTTGTTGCTTTTATGGATTTTGTCTTGTTGCTTTTTGTTCTATGTTGCTCTGTCTGTATGCTATGCCTTGCTTGTCCAGTTGTTCTGCGTGTGCTCACTGCTCAATGATTGTATATATTGTAATTGTTTTTAATAACCTGCCCAGGGACTATGGTTGAAAATTAGCCGGCTGGCTAAAACCGGCACTTTCACTGAAGCGTTGATTAATGTGCACTGTCCCTGTAAAAACAAAATAAATAATAACTCTGCCTTTGGGCTCTGCAGTATTGAAAATTGAATACCTGAGGGTTAAAACAGAGAGAAACTTGGCCAAATCTTTAACATAAAAAAGTTGGACATTGAACAATATTTATACCGTAAATAAAGTGGGAAATGGTTGATGGGGCTCTAAACAACAATCATGTCAAATAAGTCACTGTTTTGTGATATCATTAAGGATGGTGTAACCAAATAATGGTAATTCTACAAATGTATACATCCCAGGTATCAGATTTACATATACATATTGTGGAACTTATATGATTAAATATGAAACTATTTAAGAGAAGATGAAATGCAAATTATTTTCATATAAAGTTTTACCCATTCAGTAACCACGCCCACATGAGCACAGTCATCATGCCAAAAGGAGGGAATGACCCTTTTTCCCAGAGTGTTTCTAAAGGACTCCTGAAGAATTAACATATTACACCAGAGAACATGAGGATCATCCACACATGGAAATGGTTGGAATCTCTACAGACCAAAACATGCCAGGTTGCTGCCGATGTGGACAGTGGTCTTAGCTGTACCCTGAATAATCAACCATTTAGACCAGTACATGGCCGGGTTGCTACTGGCGTGTAAAATGTTTAGACTCTACCAGACCAGAAGACCCCCAAACTCTCGAGAAGATAAAGAAGATAAAGACTACATCGGATTATTCAGTCTGCAGCTGTTTAATTATTTTAGTCTAGTAAACTCGATGAGGACCACCGCGTGTGTTCCTTTGAAGGACACAGTCTAACGAAGATGAGAGTGGAAGAACATTTCCCTATCAAACGACCATTGGTACTTCTGATGTATTCATTCCAACAGACACTTCCAGAACCCACTAAAATTATTAAGGATATGGTGACCTCTGGTGGACAACCAGAGACTTACACAACCGTAGACTTTCTGTTGAGCAAATTTCATTATTGAGACTAGGGTTCGTGCAGATTTAAAGGATATTACGACGTTCAGAATGAGACTGAAATAGGAGGAAATGATTGATGAATGACGGATATTATATTGAGATATTCTGATATTCTTGAGTTAATTGGTGAAACGGTAACTTGTTAAACTTTTCCTGTGGTGCCCCAGATTACTACTTAATTAATTGTTATATGATTAATTTAATTGAGTAATAATTGAACGTGGCATGTAATTAATCGATGAATAGCCATCATCGCATTAATGGTAGTCACGTCACGACACCAGACAGTGGCACAGATTGAACTATCCAAACAGAAAATAAATCTCCTTCAAACATTGATATTTGGCTGTGTTTACAACTAAACACAATACACTATATACAGTATAATAATAAATAGCCTATTAACTTGTCGACAAGTTAACCAATTACAGTGCATTTGGAAAGTATTCAGACCCCTTGACTTTTTCCACATTTTGTTACGATACAGCCGTATTCTAAATTGTATTAAATTAAGGTTTGTCTTCATCAATCTACACATAAAATGAGCCAGGGCCAATGAGTCTCAGGTTGAAAAATATAATGAATTGTATAATTTATTTTAGTAAACATTGAAAATGGTTTTCACAGACCCGAACACCACACAAGGGTTAATAGGCCCCATGCTATGGAACAGATCCCTATCGTTGTTTGCACACAGCCCCTATGCTCCCATGCAAAATGAGCATGATGGCATATTGTCTTACTCCCTCTCCCGCACAGATTGAGCCATCAAACAGACAGAGGCCTTGGGTTGTGCAGGGGGTAACCAGACTTTATCATCTGGTCAGTGGAAACCCTGTAGAGAGTTGAGGATATGGGTCCGCTGACCTCACTGTGATTTCGGAACGAGTGCTGTTGACAATGTTTCGTGTGTTCTGGTACCAAGGACACAGAGTTAACAAGAAGTTAATTGACAGATTGACAAAGGCCATTGATTTTAGATATTTGTTTGGCGTTTCTAAGCCATGCATAACATTGGTACTGTAAGCAGAATCCACTAAAGTAACAGGTAGCCATCCATCCATCTCTCCTTCCCTTCCTCAACATGTACCTTTAAATGTGTACACAATGTCCACATTGGGTTCAGATTACCTTTTTCTGCGCTATATTCAAATGCCAGTATGCATTCTACAAACGGTGGAACAGGCAAAGTATGATAACACAACAACAACTTGATGGCAGTAGCTAGCCAGCTAACCTCTGCAGCTAACCAGCAAGCTAGCAAGCAAAGCTAAAGTGATTGCAAATGAGCTACCATAACTAAATATTAGCTAGCTGGCTAGCATTTATAAGGCCAGCAAGCATTTCCTCACATGCAAGGAATGTATTTCCTCCAATGTTATATTGACAAGGTGCCTCTCACTCCCAAAACACATGTTTTTTTGGAGACTTGTGGATGGAGTGCTGATGACTTTGCCCACTGTATGTGTCCAGATTGAAGAGAAAATTGCACACAATGCATCCTTGACCACCTCCTGAAGTGGTCAGTCAGATCTGAACACAATGCGACTTTTGTACATCTAGACCTGTCTTTTCAATGTGATCAGTGACTACTGGGACTCCAAATGAGACATCAGTATCACCTCTGTTTCCCCTGACAGATGACTGCTAACTTTATAGATGTAGTAAGTCATCTCGGAAGCTAGCAAATTCCAATAAAACGACATCACGTTTTGAAGTTCACTTTCCTTGCTTTGTCGAAAAAAACTTTCACGAATCTAGCAAAGACGTTTTGTGGGTTAGAGTGCAGTATTTATTTAGTATTAAAGCACAAACATACTGTATGTTAGCATGTTTTTCCACTGGCTTAAGCCATGAAGGGAGTAGGCAAGCCAAGGCAATTGTTGCCTAGCAACAACTGGCTTGCACAACGTCTGCCACAGTTCACTCCCTTCATATTTTCACACTTCTCATTGCACTTCTTTCAGTTCTCACAGGCAACAAATGTAGTTTAGAAAACTATACAACTTCCGACCACACAACTACTGACCACAATCACACAACTACTGAACCACACAGCTACTGAACAAAACTACTGACCACAATCACTGACCACAACTGCTGAACAAAACCACACTACTGACAACAACCACTGACCACACACCTACTGAACCACAAGACTACTGACACAACTACTGACCGCAACCATATGACTACTAACCAAACAACTACTGACCACAACTACACAACGACCGACCACACAACTACTGACCATAACTATTGACCACATCTACTAACCACAACTCCTGGCCACAACTCCTGACCACAACCACACAACTACGGACACACAAATACTGACCATAACCTCACAACTACTGAACCACAAGACTACTGACACAACTACTGTCCACAACTACTGAACACAATCACACAACTGACCACACAACTACTGATGACAAATAATGACCACAATAACACAACTATTGACCAGAACTATTGACCAAAACTACTGACCACAACCACACAACAAGTGACCACACATCTTCTGAATCACAGAACTACTGACCACTGTTACTGCAAACAACCACACAACTACAGACCATACAATGACAGACCATAACTCCTGACAACAAATCCTGATCACAACTCCTGACCACAAGTACTGACCAAAACCACACAACTACTGTCCACAACCACACAACTACTGACCACACAACTAATGAACCCCACAATTACCGACCACAACCACACAATTACTGACCACTTAACTACTGACCACAACAACTCACCACAACTGTCTATAACAACTGAACACAACTACTGGCCCACATAACTAATGACCACATGACTACTGACCACACAACTACTGTACGACACACTTACTGACCACAACTCCTGACCACAACTACTGACCACAACCATATAATTACTGACCACATCTACTGACCACACAACTGAACCACACAGATACCAAAACTACTGACCACAATTACTTACCACAACTATGTAAGTTCTGACAACAACTACTGACCACGCAACTGCAGAACCACTGTCACGCCCTGGTCTTAGTATTTTGTGTTTTCTTTCTTTATTTGGTCAGGCCAGGGTGTGACATGGGTTTTGGTATTTGGTGTGTTTTGTCTTGGGGTTTTTCATAGGTATCGGGATTGTGGCTTAGTGGGGTTTGCTAGCAAAGTCTATGGTTGCCTGGAGTGGTTCTCAATCAGAGGCAGGTGTTTATCGTTGTCTCTGATTGGAAACCATATTTAGGCAGCCATATTCTTTGAGTGTTTTGTGTGTGATTGTCCTTGTTTCTGTGTTACTTTGCACCAGTAAAAGCTGTTTCGGTTTTGTAGTATTTGTGTTTAGTTGTTTTTATTAAACATGAATCTAAATAGCCACACCGCATTTTGGTCCGACTCTCCTTCACATGAAGAAAACCGTTACAACCACACAACTAAGGACCACAACTATTGACTACAATGACAAAACTACTGACCACAACTACTGACCACTACAGACCACAATTAATGACCACAAACACTAAACTATTGACCACAACCACACAACTAGTGTCCACAACTACTGAACCACACAACTAATGCACCACAACAACGCAACTGCTGACTACAACTACACAATCGACTGCTGTGGTCTGCTGTCACATATACTCCCTCTCCAGCCTCGAGAACATCAGGCTGCTGATTATCTTGCACACCTGCGCCTCATGACACTCACCTGGCCTCCATCACCACCTTGATTATCTACCCTATATCTGTCACTCCCCTTGGTTCTTTTCTCAGGTGTTATTTACTCTGTTTCATGTCGGTGCATTGTTTGTATTTTGTGTTTATTTAGTAAAACATCTACACCAGCTTTGGGCCAGCTCTGGTCCTGCTTATAGCTAGCTCTGGCTCGCACTAGCTCTGGCCTAGCTATGGTCTTTAATTGTTCATAAATGTGCATTTAATACCTAACAACACTTGTAACCATTCAAACTAGACACCAAACCAACTTGCAATTATGTTAGCACAGATGAAAACTTTTGTCATGATTAAAGAAGCAATAAAACTGCCTTCTTTAGACTAGTTAAGTATCTGGAGCATCCGCATTTGTGGGTTCAATTACAGTCTCAAAATGTCCAGAAACAAAGCACTTTCTTCTGAAACTCGTCAGACTCTTCTTGTTCTGAGAAATGAAGGCTATTCCATGTGAGAAATTGCCAAGAAACTGAAGATCTCGTACAACGCTGAAGATCTCGTACAATAAAGTTATTTGTTTCTGGCCATTTTGAGGCTGTAATCGAACCCACAAATGCTGATGCTCCAGATACTCAAATAGTCCAAAGAAGGCCAGTTTTATTGCTTATTTAATCAGAACAGTTCTCAGCTGTGCTAACATAATTGCAAAAGGGTTTTCTAATGATCAATTTGCCTTTTAAAAGTATGAACATGGATTAGCTGACACAATGTGTCATTAGAACACAGGAGTGATGGTTGCTGATAATGGACCACTGTACGCCTATGTAGCTATTCAATTAAAAAGCAGCTGTTTCCAGCTACAATAGTCATGTTGTCAAGTGTCAGTTGTGCAGAGGTAAGGACGGAGTCAGGCGCAGGACACAGAACTGAGTAAAATATCATACTTTACTCTGAAAAAATAATCAGCCAATAAATCCACTCAGGGATAACAAACCCTAACACAAACGACTAATATAAAACCAGTAACAATCACGCACAAAACATATTGAGAACCAGAGGGTTAAATAGGGAAATAATAATAAACGTAATGGGAACCAGGTGTGTACAATCAAGACATAACAAATGGAAAAAGAAACGTGGATCGTGGCTGCTAGAAAGCCGGTGATGACGGCCGCCCGAACAAGGAGAGGCACCAACTTCGGCGGACGTCGTGACACATGTACAACATTAACCTGGTCTTCCCTGTTTTTCTCATCCATTTTATTTTAATGGACAGAAAATGTGCTTTTCTTTCAAAAACAAGGACATTTCTAAGTGACATCAAACTTTTGAACGGTAGCGTAAATTAGCATAACATAACCCATCAACAGTAACTCTTGAACCGTTCAAGCTACACACACCATACCAATGTTCATGTCACACCCTGACCATAGTTTGCTTTGTATGTTAATATGTTTTGTTTGGTCAGGGTGTGATATGAGTGGGCATTCTATGTTTCATGTCTAGTTTGTCTAGTTCTATGTTTGGCCTGATATGGTTCTCAATCAGAGGCAGGTGTGAGTCATTGTCTCTGATTGGGAACCATATTTAGGTAGCCTGTTTGGTGTTGGGTTTTGGTGGGTGATTGGTCCTGTTTCTGTCTTGTGTTAGTTTGCACCAGTTTAGGCTGTTTTGGTTTTCACGTTACGTTTATTGTTTTTGTATTGATTTGTGCTTTCCTTTGTTTCCTTAAACATGAATCTCAATAGCCACGCCGCATTTTGGTCCGACTCTCCTTCGCATAAAGAAAGCCGTTACAGTTCACATATTCAGGCTATAAATTCAAATTCTTTAAAGTGTTTGATCAACTATAAAAATGCCAGATGTATTACTGTACTCCTAATATTCAACAACTAGCATTAGTTTTTCCAGTTGCATAAAAAACTACCACAACTCGCATTTGCGGACCACTGAGTGAGAGCGGCAACACAGATGAATGAACAAGGGAAAATATAGAGCTTCTGATGTGATCAAAGCAAAAATAGCCTACATGAAAGTACTAGGAGACTAAACATTATTGTTTCTAGTTGATGTTAGTTACAAGTCAAGTGTCCTGGCTTCGCATCAGTTCAAAAGATTGACGAGTGACTTAACTGACCACCTGGAAAATGTGTGGGAGAGCCGGGCAGATCAGCTCAATCAGACCCCGTAACTGAAAGATGTAAATTCTGTCAATGAGAGGATTGGATGAAATATTCTGAGACAAAACGGATTAAAAGGAGCTTCATGTCAAATTAAATGTGGAATACTCGTCTCGTCACATTTTTATTCATCATAGTTATCTTTATTTTTCCAGGGCATCTTGTCTCGTATTGTCAGAGTTTTATTCAGGAAAAATAGGTTGTTGACAAAAAAAAATCACCAGGGAGTTAGTTACTCCACTCCAGGTGTGTGCGTTTCTGTGTGTGGGTTTGTGTTCTTGTCCGCATGCATGCATGCTTATGTGGAGACATATTAATTATTAATTCAAATTAATTTTGGTGCGTTTTGTAATCTTTTCAGCACCACCAAAACCCACAAAATATGGCATGCAGTTTGTAGACAATAACATAACACAACACCCAGTGAGGAATGGTCACACCCCATAAATCAGGAAACAATTGTGTATCCTTGGATTTTTCTGCTACCGGTAACCTGTATCCCTGGTAACAAACACCAGAAATCCATCAGCACATAAGGAAGACATGGGGACGTGTGCAGTTTGTAAATGTAGGGAGGAGGATATGGGGCTATGTGGGATGGGGAGCAGGTATCATTTAATAACTTCCAGCAAATCTCTCTCCCCATGTAGTTGTTCTCCACTTCACTGTTGTCGAGGTCAAAATTTCTTTGAAATTGGGTCCAGGTTAAGATTCAGACTCTTCTTTGGAAGTCCCCATAGGATATTTTTTGGGGGTTCCAGGTAGAACCCACTGTAGATTGTTCTGTATGGAACCCAAATGGGTTCTACCTGCAAACAAAAAGGGTTCTTCAAAGGGTTCACCGATGGGAACAGCCAACGATCCCTTTAAGGTTCTAGATAGCACCTTTTTTCTAGGAGTGTAGTTAATACATACTTACAGAGCTCTCTGCTAATGAATGCCACAAAACGCTTGAAAAGGCAGAGGAAGAAATGCAGAGGAAGATAGCTTACCCTGGGGCAAGGCTGCATAGGGCAACAGTTAATACAGTGTGTGTGAATTATTAATACTTGACAAATGACAGCCATTTTGAACAGGACCCACCAACTCGACATCCATTAAATATAAACAATGTGTATGTGAGCAAATGCATTTCTACTACAGCCTCAGCACTGGACTGGTGTGATACTAGGAGCATGGGAGAGGGACGGGTGCCGGCGGAGGAGAGGGGGGCCAGTGGGGAAGAGGGAGAGGATAAGTTATGATTTATGGTAGAGAGGTAACCTGGAAGAGACTTAGAATGCAAGAAGAAGAAAGGCTTCTGTTTTCATGTTATTGTTCCCATCATCATTGTGTGTGTGTATGTGTGTGTGTGTGTGTGTGTGCGCGCGCGCTTGTGAGCCTGTGCATGTTTCTGTGTGTGTGTGTAAGTCTCATTCACCTGGGAAGGGAAGAGATTGGGAATCAGATGAAAGGCAAACAACTTTATTGGCTGTCTCCATAATTCAGCAGCTATTCCAGAGGTCAGAGTCTTCCTTTTGAGGTGGAGCTACTCAGATCAATGTTTAATGCACTCCTGCCTGGGAATAATGTATGGCACAGGCCTCTCTAAGCCACACAAGCAGCCAGACTGGGCTAAAAGGGAGATGGGCAGGAGGGTTGAGCTGGGTCAGAGGAGAAGAGTATGGAGGAGATGTATGGATGGTCAAGGGGATAAGTGCAGATGGCGGGTGCGATTGTTAGGGTATATGAAGTTCACCATATGTGCCGTGCTATGTGTGACTTTATTAGGTGTGTGTGTGTAAATGCATGCATATGTAAATGTGTGCTGAAGATACATTATATTGTGATTGCCTTTGTCTATAGATTCTGAGGAGCATTTCAAGGCTGCAGGGCTTGGAGGTGCCCTTGGGCTAGGGAGATGATTGAAGAGCCCTCCCCCTCCCACTGTGCCCTACTAAGCCTCTGTGCCCTCCACAGCCACCTGGGTCTGCTGGCAGTCCCTCCCATTCCACCTGCTTTCCCCATACATGGGCTGGAGAACAAGTCACCCCTCCCTCCCCAGCCCACATGGAAGAGAGAGAACCCAGGGGCAATCCACACAGAGAGAGGGTAAAGCACCAAGTGATATAAATCAAGTTATAAACTGGGTGGTTCAAGCCGTGAATGCAGATTGCTGATTATCTGCCAAAATTGTTGCAACCCCTATAACTAGCATGTTCAACCTCTCTTTCCTATCTTCTGAGATCCCTAAAGATTGGAAAGCTGCCACGGTCAATCCCCACTTCAAAGGGGGAGACACTATAGACCCATATCCATCCTGCCCTGCCTTCTACGATCTTTGAAAGCCAAGTTAACAAACAGATCACCGACCATTTCGATTCCCACTGTACCTTCTCCAATATGCAATCTGGTTTCCGAGCTGGTCATGGGTGCTCCTCAGCCACGCTCAAGGTCCAAAACGATATCATAACCGCCATTGAAAAAAGACAGTACTGTGCAGCCATCTCATTGACCTGGCCAAGGCTTTCACATTCTTATCAGCAGACTCAATAGACTTGGTTTCTCAAATGACCAAATTCTTCTCAGATAGAGTTCAGTGTGTCAAATCGGAGGGCCTGTTGTCCGGACCTCTGGCAGTCTCTATGGGGGTGTCACAGGGTTCAATTCTCGGGCGGACTCTTTTCTCTGTATACAGTTGAAGTCGGAAGTTTACATACACCTTAGCCAAATACATTTAAACTCAGTTTATCACAATTCCTGACATTTAATCCATGTAAAACATTTTACAAAAGCCAGATAACCAAATAAATAAAATCATTTACCTTTGAAGAATGTTTTCAATGAGGAGACTCCCAGCCACATACCAGATGCGCAGTGTTTCCTGCCCTACATAATATCACCGAAACATGGCAAACGTTGTTTGGAATCAATCCTCAAGGTGTTTTTTCACATATCTCTTCATTGACATGCAGTTCGTGGAAGCTTGCTTCTCTCTCTGTGCCCCATGGCAATTTCGCGCAGGACACCGGCGGAACGTGGTAAATTGGTCTCTTATGGTCAATCTTCCAATGCATACGTCACAATGCTTGACAGAAAGGGCAGACTCATTCCTCTTGCGTTCACAGCCATATAAGGAGATCATGAAAGACAGAGCCTCAAAAATCCTTGTCATTTCCTGGATGCCAAGTCATCTTGGTTTTGCCTTTAAAGGGCACGCACAGAGAAGATATTTGTATTTCTGGACACGTCAGAGTGTTTTCTTTCGAACAGTAGCAATTATATGCATAGTCGAGCATCTTTTTGTGACAAAATATCTTGTTTAAAACGGGAACGTTTTTCTTCCAAAAATGTCATAACTTGTCAAACATTTCGGGTAGCCTTCCACAAGCTTCCCACAATAAGTTGGATGAATTTTGACCCATTCCTCCTGACAGAGCTAGTGTAACTGAGTCAGGTTTGTAGGCTTCCCTGCTTGCACATGCTTTTTCAGTTCTGCCCACAAATGTTCTATGGGATTGAGGTCAGGGCTTTGTGATGGCCACTCCAATACCTTGACTTTGTTGTCCTCAAGCCATTTTGCCACAACTTTGGAAGTATGCTTGGGGTCATTGTCCATTTTGAAGACCCATTTGCAAACAAGCTTTAACTTCCTGACTGATGTCTTGAGATGTTGCTTCAATATATCCACATAATTTTCCCCCTCATGATGCCATCTATTTTGTGAAGTGCACCAGTCCCTCCTGCAGCAAAGCACTCCCACAACATGATGCTGCAACCCCCGTTCTTCACGGTTGGGAGGGTGTTCTTCGGCTTGCAAGCCTCCCCCTTTTTCCTCCAAACATAACGATGGTCATTACGGCCAAACAGTTCTATTTTTATTTCATCAGACCAGAGGACATTTCTCCAAAAAGTGCGATCTTTCTCCCCATGTGCAGTTACAAACCATATTCTGGCTTTTTTTATGGCGGTTTTGGAGCAGTGACTTCTTCCTTGCTGAGCGGCCTTTCAGGTTATGTCGATATAGGACTTGTTTTACTGTCGATATAGATACTTTTGTACCTGGTTCCTCCAGCATCTTTACAAGATCCTTTGCTGTTGTTCTGGGATTGATTTGCACTTTTCACACCAAAGTACGTTCATCTCTAGGAGACAGAATGCATCTCCTTCCTGAGCGGTATGACGGCTGCGTGGTCCCATGGTGTTTATACTTGCGTACTGTTGTTTGTACAGATGAACATGGTACCTTCAGGCATTTGGAACTTGCTCCCAAGTATGAACCAGACTTGTGGAGGTCTACAATTTTTTTATGAGGTCTTAACTGATTTATTTTGATTTTCCATTGATGTCAAGCATAGAGGCACTGAGTTTGAAGGTTGGCCTTGAAATATATCCACAGGTACACCTCCAAACGACTCAAATGTTGTCAATATCAGAAGCTTCTAAAGCCATGATATCATTTTCTGGATTTTTCCAAGCTGTTTAAAGGCACAATCAAAGTGTATGTAAACTTCTGACCCACTGTAATTGTGATACAGTGAATTATAAGTTAAATAATCTGTCTGTAAACAATTGTTGGAAAAATGACTTATGCCATGCACAAAGTAGATGTACTAACCGACTTGCCATAACTATAGTTTGTTCACAAGAAATTTGTGGAGTGGTTGAAAAACACATTTTAATAACCCCAAACTAAGTACATGTAAACTTTGCAAAAATCACTGAAGCTGGAGACATATCTCCCTCTCTAACTTTAAGCATCAGCTGTCAGAGCAGCTCACCGATCACTGTACCTGTACACAGCCCATCTATAAATAGCACACTCAACTACCTCATCCTCATATTGTTATGTATTTATTTTTGCTCTTTTGCACCCCAGTATTTCTACTTGCACATCATCATCTGCACAAAATGAGGCATATATTTTGTGTATATCTGGCCATATACCACGCCCGCTGAGGCCCTATTGCTTAATTAAACTAGGGTTTCCACTCCAAGCACAGCAGATAATACAGATAGTACTGAACTAAAGCCTGGTGCTCCAGCATAGGGAATGATACAGAAGAAGGGTTGCTGCTTATAATCATGAAGCATATGTATGATTGGTCAATGGTTCCCTACCGATCTGCTTTATCTCTGGCTTTGCAGTATGACCCAAATGGGACACATAGGATGAAAAAAGTATTTTAATAACACATTCCTTGTACCCTCTTATTCTGCTTCCCTAAACACGTAAAACAGGCATGTTATGTTTAAGTACAGTGTGTTTCTGTTAACATCCAATATGTTCCTGTTTATGTGGTTAAATCCCCAAGCTGACAAGGTAAAAATGTGCTGTTCTGCCCCTGATCAAGGAAGTTAACCCACTGTTCCCTGGTAGGCTGTCATTGTAAATAAGAGTTTGTTCTTAATTGACTTGCCAAGTTAAATAAAGGTTACATATTTAAAAAATGGTATGTTCCTAAGGAGTTAGTTGTTCCTCATCCCCTGTGATGTGCGGAGTTCCTTCATTGCCATAGCGGTATCATGCTCACATATGTCTCAATGCCTGAGGTAGTAGAGAGAGCTGAACATTGGGATTCAAAGAGCAGCCCTAAACTCAGACTCCCGTGCTGGAGAGGTCAAAAGGATGTTTCTCTCTGAGTCTTTCTTTACAGCAGAGGCCTGGTCAGGTTAAGTGGTGGAAAAGAGGAGAGGAAGAATAGAAAGAAAGAAAGATATATAATTTCAGATATAATTTCAGTCGTGGATGGAATCACTGGCTTAAGTGACTAACTTGGGTAAGACAACTCAGTTCAGGTCCAAAATTGATATTATAGCAGTGCTGAGACAAAACACTTCACTATGACAATTTCAGAAGATTGCATGGCATGGACTGTGGTCAGAGGGACACACTGTAGCAGGGGGCAGAATGTGAGATAAAAACGAGATGACAGATTGAACAGAGTTTGAACACATTATTGTAAGCAACTGAACAGTGTGAGCTGAGCAAAATGTTTTATTTGATCATCTTTAAAAACACTCAAGGTCACCTTACGTAGATAAAACGGGGATACAATGTTAAGATAACAAAGATAAACTTTGGAATGTGTTTGAGTGTTTTTTTCTGTTTTGTTCTTAGAGGTGTACTATTGAAAGTGGGTCAGAGCTAATGTGGAGCTGGTTCACTGCTGAGCACCTGGACCCAAATGAGGTGTAAAATAAAAGCAAATGAGCTTGAGCTTGAAGCAGTAAAGTATAACCCCCCCCCACACACACACACCCTCACCCACATGCATACGCACACCATCACCCACCCACACACACACGTGCACCAACAGTGAACCCAACAGTGACTGATTTGTTCCCTCCTCTCCCTGTCTCGTCTATCAGGAAAAGGGGGGTGGGTGTAACAGGGGGAGAAGGAACAGGTGTGGAGGTGGTAAAAGTGGAGAAGGAGATGGAGGAGGATGCGGCAACTGGCTATTACCTGACAGAGAGAGTGGGAGATCGAGAGATTCCACATTCAGCTCCAGTGAAAGCAGCCACATCCAGGCAGGCAGTGTCGCAGCAGCAGAATTATGCAGCAGAGTTCATAATGGAATGACATTGACTCGAGCTGCTATGCAGAGACGAATCAGATTGTGAAATGAGACATATGCATTTTGTCTCTCTATTCCCCATTCCCTGAGTGCCGCGCAATGAAATATTAACTGACCTTGTATGGCAGCCCCTTAAATTGCATGCGCCGCTCACACAAACAGGCCTAGAAAATGTGTCATTCCCTCCCTTTAATCTGAACCATTTCCTGGGCTGACGAGCTGTTCTCCTGAAAACCTGCTCTTACTTGGAGCACAAACTGCTGATCTGAGGGATCTGAAAGGGAACAGAATGAGAGACATATGATGAAGCAGTGCTTGAAATATCACACTCATCGTAACTTCATTCACTCTGTCTGCAGATGACGACCGTGTCTTTTCCCCTGTAATGTGGTAGTTACTTCAAAGTGGTGCAGGGTGATGCCCTCAACAGCAAATATAATATAATAATATAATATATAATATATATGATGAAAGGGACGCTATAACTTGATTGGCACTGGTGTAATGGTTGACATAAAAGTTGATGTAGTGGTCAAACATTTGAGTTTTAGGCATTAAAAACACAGTTCATGAGATAATTGTGGGAAATTACCATGTGGTTTATTAGTATCTGTTATGCAAACTGCATCTTAACACACCCACTGTTTATTAGTGCGTGATGCAGCCTTTGAGGACCCTCTGTATCTATGGTTGGAGTTGGGAGGAAGAATGGGTAATGCCAGGCCAGCTAACTCCCAGAATTAATACCCCACTCAGGGAATAGGCTGGGTCCTCATTAGCCAGGTTGATGGATTGTATGGACAGAGCGCTATGCTCTTTATGCTCCGTGTTGATAGGGCTTGTGGGTCTCTGGAGCGTGTGGACCCTGCTGTAGTTCGCTAGGCATTAGCAGCCCTCTCACCAACACAGCATAGGGGGTTATGGGAGGAAGGGGGTGGGTGAGTGTGTGTGGAGTGTGTGAAGGCTCTCTGAGAGGCTGTTAGAAATGGAAAAAAGGAGAATTTCACACATAAACACTTCCTTCAAGGGAATCTTTTAAGCGCACTCCCGCTTGTCTTCCCTCTCAATAACAAGCATTGAAGAAATAGCCCACTACACAATATGGCACACATGTCAAACCAACATAAAATACTGCTTAAATTGAAAGACTACAATCCTCATTCACTACTGGCTGAGGTGTATTTGCAGACCAGGGAGAAGAGGGATAGAGAGTGACTGTTACACCAATAGACCCAGCGGGAAGTTCCATCCTTTCACTCTTTCTGTCTCTATCAACTTATCAATTAAGCCCAGCAGGCTCCCAGGAGTTTCACAGCAAGCCTTCAAAGCCTCATTGTACCTTCTCCTTTAGAGAACCATCCTCCCAGCTGACAATGGTTGTTACACTAGGGAAGCGGGGAGAAAAAGACTGAAATTCCTTTTCTTTGTGTTGATTGATCTCACTTGGCTGCTGGCTCAGTTGACTTGTCACCGTGAAGTTGGTGTGTTGTATGCCCTAACACTACATTCACCCCCTGACTCTAGGGAATTGCAATGTATTTCTATCAGTGACTAAGATGGACTTTCTGGTGAACACACAGCACATATATGCCACACAAATATAGACTGTATATATAGAGAATCCCCCCTCCCCCCTCCCGCTCTCTCTCGGTCTCTCACACACATCTCTCACACACCTGCACACAGGGATGCACAAACATACCGATATCTTTGTTTCATATAGGTTAATCAATTAATTCTTCTAAATTTGATGAACATTCATACATTATGTTCTAAATGGATCTGAATTCTTGCTATTGGCTAGAGACAATACTGACTGAGTTTCACCTTGACATAGAGAATTCCATAATGATTTCTCAGCTTGCTTTGTATTGAACAAGCTGAGAAATTCCCCCCAGGAATTTATTTGAAAGTTGAAGCTTATTTACTGCATTTCGATACAATTAAAATACTTAAAAATGTTATTTGGAGAACAGCTAAAACAAGGAAAAATGACCCCAGCCATTATCACCTTGGCTGTTGGTTCATTCACCTCAGTCAATCTACAAACGCATAGCCTATTAACTATACAATTGTAATATGAGAAATGATTAGCGACTGTTCAGTCAGTTTTAATGATGAATTACATAAAATCATTGACTCTTCAACTTCTTTCTCAAATTACATAGAGTTCACATTTGTATTCCTACAGTACATTACTAATCAAGCTCCACAAAAACAGACATCAATGGAGCACACAGATGATTGAATTATCACATTCACATGACTTATTAAAATGTACTTTCGATTATGTATTAATACCAGTGATGTAAAAAAAAAACATTTGGTAATGGGTCAACTATAAACTCTACTGGGCGATCGAGATAAGACGAATAACCACCTATATAAACAAAATGTATGGCATTTTTAAAACTGTATTGTTTGCATTTTAATGTAGGCCTAGGCCTATATGGAAGATAACGAACAAACCACTGCTCATGATTCACTCTTTCACAAAGAGGCACAAGTAGAACTCAGTCAGATGTTTTTTCTTTATTGTGTATTTCATTATTATATATATTTTTGTTCAAATTAGAAATGTTCACGGTGTCCTCATATGTAGTTACGGCACCAGTTTTTATTTACAACAAACACATGGAGGCCGTGAGAATAGAAAGAAGTGGATTCAGTGTTTGCAGGGTTGTTATTTCAACAGTAACCAGCAGAGGGGTACAAAGCACCGTCATTCTCCTCAGCCAAGGCTCAGAGACCCATTCTCTGCTGTTACCCTGCTACCATACATACACGTAATGAAGTGTGTGCCTCATCTTCTATCCAGCCTGTAGTGTAGATTATTTATTCTCTCTCTCTCTCTCTCTCTCTCTCTCTCTCTCTCTCTCTCTCTCTCTCTGTAACCAAAAAGGGTTCTTCAAACTTAGGACAGTGAAGAGGCCTTTCTACTGACTCTGAAAAACACCAAAAGAAAGATGCCCAGGGTCCCTGCTCATCTGTGTGAACATGCCTGAGGCATGCTGCAAGACGGCACGAGGACTACAGATGTTACCAGGGCAATAAATTGCAATGTCCGTACTGTGAGACGCCTAAGACAGCACTACAGGGAGACAGGACGGACAGCTGATCGTCCTCACAGTGGCAGACTACGTGTAACAACAGCAAGGGATCGATACATCCGAACATCACACCTGCAGGACAGGTACACGATGGCAACAACCACTGCCCGAGTTACACCAGGAACGCACAATCCCTCCATCAGTGCTCAGACTGTCCACAATAGGCTGAGAGAGGCTGGACTGAGGGCTTGTAGGCCTGTTGTATGTTAGGTCCTCACCAGACATCACCGGCAACAACGCCGCCTACGGGCACAAACACACCATTGCTGGACCAGACAGGACTGGCAAAAAGTGCTATTCACTGACGAGTCATGGTTTTGTCTCACCAGGGGTGATGATCGGATTTATATTCATCGACGAAGGAATGAGCGTTACATTGTAGCCTGTACTCTGGAGCGGGATTGATTTGGAGGTGGAGGGTTCGTCATGGTCTGGGGCGGTGTGTCAAAGCATCATCGAACTGGGTATGTTGTCATCTTAACGCTCTGTGTTACAGGGAAGACATCCTCTTCCCTCATGCTGGTCCTTCCTGCAGGCTCATCCTGACATGAACCTCCAGCATGACAATGCCACCAGCCATACTGCTCGTTCTGTGAGTGATTTCCTGCAAGACAGGAATTACAGTGTTCTGCCATGGCCAGCGAAGAGCCCATCTGGGAATTGTTGGATCGGAGGGTGAGAGCTAGGGCCATTCCCCCTACAAATATCCGGGAAACCCCCCCCCCCTTGTTCAGGGACACTTGTTCTGTTCGTCACATGTCTGTGGAACTTGTTCAGTTTACGTCTCAGTTGTTGAATCTTATGTTTATACAAATATTTATGCGTTAAACCTTCTGAAAATGAACGCAGTTGATAGTGAGAGGACATTTATTTTTTTTGCTGAGTTTATGAGGCAAGCCGAAGAACCCTTTTAGGTTCTAAATAGCAATGTCCTACAAGTGTGTAGGACATTGCGTCATGAACCTCATCACAAAACCTGTGGCTTTGTCAGTGAGATGGCTACATTTAGTTGGTACTCCCCTGTCTTTTGATAAGGAGCCCAAGTAGTTATGAATTATTAAATCAATCAATTAATTAACCATTGTTTACTCAATCATAGAGTGAGCGACCATTTAGAAATATACATATTGTTTTTCCTTTCTGTACTGTAACCTTCTAATGTATTACAATGTTTACAAATAGGTAGATGAAGAATATAAGGAAAATACACAAACATTGGAAAAAAAATATCTTGCATATCTGTGCCTACTCTCATTTTGATAACCTTGTCGCTGCCAACCTTGTCGCTACCAATACATTCCACTATCTAAATCCTGTTCCTTCATATCACATGCTCTGCTGAGCCCTGCATATGAGCTGATTCGTATTGTGTCGACGGACTACTTAGTTCTAAATGCCAACCAGCTGACAGGGAGGAGTGAAGCAGGCGAGTAGGCAAAGGAGGGAGTGGTGTCCCATCTGCCCTTCGTAATGGAGTCGTTGGGTCTTCTGCTTTTCACTTTCCAGGCACTGTCACTGCTCTTTACACCTAAAACCTCCTGAAGAGCCTGGAGCACTGGTCAGTTTCCTGGCAGGGGCTAACGAGTTACGACAGGTGCCAATGTCCATCATATCAGTGTGGTGAGACATGTGGTGCTTCTGTAAGCTAACATGTCAGCCCCCATGCCTCCCCAGGACCCCCCTTCAAACACCCTCCCTACCCCTGGAACTAGAGACAAGCTGACTAACCATTCTGTGTTGACAGGTTAAAATGGAGTTTTAGGGCCGACAGGCGTCATGGCTTCAAACAGGTAGGCAGACAGGCAAGCATGTACATAGACAGGCAGGCAGGCAGTCAGACTACACAGACAAACCTCATACTTCACAGTATCACAATCTATGGCTTTTGACTGAGACACAATTGAATTGTCTCTATTCTTGCTCCAAATGTAGTTTACTTCTCTCACACAATCAAGTTCAGGCAAGACAGACATGTTTCAGGGTGCAGAGTAGAGGGTCTTAACTAATCAATTGATGAACACTGCCATATAATCAGAGAGGTATTTCACATCAGAGCCGGAACACATTCTTTAGAGAAAAATGTAAGGTTAGAGGAAATATTTCACAAGCTTGTTTGATGTTTTAATTTCCTCCCTCTCTCTCTTGTTCCTCCCTCTTCCTCTTTCTCTCACCCTGGCTCTTTCTCTCCAAATATTTTTTGGCAGCCCGGAGAGCAACATGGAGAGCAATATGGAGGCTTAAAACAGGCTCTGCACGGGACAGATAGTACATGGCATTAACAGCCATTTCACGCTGGCACTTTGGTGGCTGAGCAGTGCAGGGGGAGAGCTAGGCGAGCTGGGCGTGAGCGGAGAGAACCGAGGGCCACTGTGGGCCCCGGTGACAATTTGGAAATGTCCCACTCTGAAGTGCAGGTAGGTGTGCAAATGGCATACGTGCATTTCCAAGTTTTGAACAAGCGGATGCATTTTCGAACCATATCTAAATTTTGCGGTGCGATGATTAGAGAGAACATTTTCCATCCAATGAATGAATTGTGCTCACTCACTCTTTCTATTATTGGTCAGTCTCTAACCAGGTGGAAGTCTATAAATGTAGCACAAAAGAGAATCATCACATTATACCTGGTCCCATTTTGCTTACAGCAGTGAAGTTTGAGAATGAGGAACAGCAATATAATATTTGGAATAATTTGGAATAATGTCATTAGTCCTGGGCAGAAAGGTGTCAAAATGCTATTAATCACATTTCCAGAGAGGTAAAAAGCTCTCCCAATAGACAGTGATACACTCTGCACCTCATTCCACCCCTCTGCGCTCCCCTTTCCCTCCCTCCACTCTCTAACTCTTTATTGGACAAATTTGTTCCCTTGATGTATTGCTTTTATATAAGAACATGTCAAAGCTGTAGTGATGTGAAGGATGGCAGAGCTACTTGGGAGCGCCGCGGGATGGGCTTCCTCCACCATGTCTGCTGCCATGGCAGTTTCAGGGAGTGTGGTGCTGGGCCAGACCAGGGACAAAGGAAAACTGACCCTCTGTAGTCTGACAGAGAGCTGACACTGCAGCGATGGGAGTAGAACCAAACCAGATGATTGGAGGAGAGGAGGAGAGGGATGGAGGTGAGTGGGTGAAGTCACAAGGCTCCATGCCAGGGTGCCCTGTGACTTCACTCTGACCCTCCCCAGTCTTCTGTGTGGTACCCAGGCCAGTTTCAGGGCGAGCTCAAGGGTGGGCGTCAGGGCGTGTACCAGTGTGTGTCGGTCTTCAGGGCTGTGGGGTCCTGTGAGCTGTCATCCAGGGTGTGAAGGTCAGGGGGAAGGTGTTATGGTGACTGGGCAGCGTCCAGGGTAAAGAGCCTCACACTAGGGAGCTGGAGGAGTGCCACAGTCCTTTAAACGCAGTCGAAACCCTGGAATGGCACTGACAGAGAGGGCTGCCTCACTTCTTTCTCTTAGGAATCTTTGCAGTAATTAGTTTTTTTATGTATTATTTCTTACATTGTTAGATCAGAATTATTTTTGTGTTATTACATACAGCCGGGAAGAACTATTGGATATCTGAGATACGGTAACTCACCAGCGCTACCAGCATCACGACAAGGAATACGGCTTTCCCAAAGCAGATCCTATGTTCGCACCCCCCAGGGTAATTTAACTGATTCCATAAGCCTATCCAAAACAACGCCGGGGAAGGAGAGGTACTCATAGTGATATTCTAGTCCGATTTAGGAGGCGCACACAACACCCACGCTTCCGAGTATATTACTCGCTAATGTTCAGTCTCTGGATAATAATGTTGAAGAGCTCAGGGTGTGGGTCTCTTTCCAGAGAATCATCAGGGATTGTAACATACTCTGATTCCCGGAAACATGACTCTCTCGGGATATACAGTACTGTCTGAATCGGTCCAGCCAGCTGGATTCTCAGTTAATGCTAATATGACCAATCAGAATACATACTTCAAGATTGTTTTGATCATGCGGACTGGGATATGTTCCGGGTAGCTTCCGAGAAGTGCTTTGATGAAAAAACTGATTCAGTGACTGAGTTTATCAGGAAGTGTATAAGAGATGTTTTAGCCACTGTGACTATTAAATCCTACAATGGAAAGTCAGTTTGGACATCTACTTTGTGTGACACAAGTACGTTTTCAGATTATTTCACTTATAATTCTCTGTATCACAATTCCAGTGGGTCAGAAGTTTACATACACTAAGTTGACTGTGCCTTTAAACAGCTTGGAAAATTCCAGAAAATAATGTCATGGCTTTAGCAAGGAGGCCTACAAACCTGACTCAGTTACACCAGCTCTGTCAGGAGGAATGAGCCAACATTCACCCAACTTATTGTGGGAAGCTTGTGGAAGGCTACACGAAACGTTTGACCAAGGATAAACAATTTATAGGCAATGCTACCAAATACTAATGAAGTCTATGTAAACTTCTGACCCACTGGGAATGTGATGAAATAAATAAAAGCTTAAATAAATAATTCTCTCTACTATTATTCTGACATTTCACATTCTTAAAATAAAGTGGTGATCCTAACTGACCTAAGACAGAACATTTTTATTAGGATTTAATGTCAGGAATTGGGAAAAACTGAGTTTAAATGTATTTGGCTAAGGTGTATGTAAACTTATGACTTCAACTGTACATAGAATTGAAATCACTGGCCACTTTAATAAATGGAACACTCGTTAATAATGTTTACATATCTTGCATTCGTCACCTCATATGTACAGTGCCTTGCGAAAGTATTCAGCCCCCTTGAACTTTGCGACCTTTTGCCACATTTCAGGCTTCAAACATAAAGATATAAAACTGTATTTTTTGTGAAGAATCAACAAGTGGGACACAATCATGAAGTGGAACGACATTTATTGGATATTTCAAACTTTATTAACAAATCAAAAACTGAAACATTGGGCGTGCAAAATTAGTCAGCCCCTTTACTTTCAGTGCAGCAAACTCTCTCCAGAAGTTCAGTGAGGATCTCTGAATGATCCACCTGTGTGTAATCAAGTATCCGTATAAATGCAACTGCACTGTGGTAGTCTCAGAGGTCCGTAAAAAGCGCAGAGAGCATCATGAAAAACAAGGAACACACCATTTGGATACAAAAAGATTTCCCAAGCTTTAAACATCCCAAGGAGCACTGTGCAAGCGATAATATTGAAATGGAAGGAGTATCAGACAACTGCAAATCTACCAACACCTGGCCGTCCCTCTAAACTTTCAGCTCATACAAGGAGAAGACTGATCAGAGATGCAGCCAAGAGGCCCATGATCACTCTGGATGAACTGCAGAGATCTACAGCTGAGGTGGGAGACTCTGTCCATAGGACAACAATCAGTCGTATATTGCACAAATCTGGCCTTTATGGAAGAGTGGCAAGAAGAAAGTCATTTCTTAAAGATATCCATAAAAAGTGTCATTTAAAGTTTGCCACAAGCCACCTGGGAGACACACCAAACATGTGGAAGAAGGTGCTCTGGTCAGATGAAACCAAAATGGAACTTTTTGGCAACAATGCAAAACGTTATGTTTGGCGTAAAAGCAACACAGCTCATCACCCTGAACACACCATACCCACTGTCAAACATGGTGGTGACAGCATCATGGTTTGGGCCTGCTTTTCTTCAGCAGGGACAGGGAAGATGGTTAAAATTGATGGGAAGATGGATGGAGCCAAATACAGGACCATTCTGGAAGAAAACCTGATGGAGTCTGCAAAAGACCTGAGACTGGGACGGAGATTTGTCTTCCAACAAGACAATGATCCAAAACATAAAGCAAAATCTACAATGGAATGGTTCAAAAATAAACATATCCAGGTGTTAGAATGGCCAAGTCAAAGTCCAGACCTGAATCCAATCGAGAATCTGTGGAAAGAACTGAAAACTGCTGTTCACAAATGCTCTCCATCCAACCTCACTGAGCTCGAGCTGTTTTGCAAGGAGGAATGGGAAAAAATTTCAGTCTCTCGATGTGCAACACTGATAGAGACATACCCCAAGCGACTTACAGCTGTAATCACAGCAAAAGGTGGCGCTACAAAGTATTATATTAAGGGGGCTGAATAATTTTGCACTCCCAATTTTTCAGTTTTTGATTTGTTAAAAAAGTTTGAAATATCCAATAAATGTCGTTCCACTTCATGATTGTGTCCCACTTGTTGTTGATTCTTCTTCAAAAAAATACAGTTTTATATCTTTATGTTTGAAGCCTGAAATGTGGCAAAAGGTCGCAAAGTTCAAGGGGACCGAATACTTTCGCAAGGCACTGTATATACTGTATTCTATAACATCTATTGCATCTTATAAATATATTTATATTGCATTCCTTTACTTAGATTTGTGTTTATTAGGTATTTGTTATGGATATTACTTGTTAGATATTACTGCATTCTCTGAGCTCGAACCACAAGCATTTCGCTACACACAAAATAATATCTTCTAAACACGTGTATATGACCAATAACATTTGATGTTGATTTGATTAGAAATACAGTAGCAAAGAAAATTACAACACTATATACAGTACCAGTCAAACGTTTGGACAACCTACTCATTCCAGGATTTGAATTTATTTTGTACTATTTTCCACATTGTATAACAATAGTGAAGACATTAAAATCTATGAGATAACACATATATACTCATGTATTAAACAAAAAAGTACTAAACAAATTAAAATAGATTTTCTATTTGAGATTCTTCAAAGTAGCCACCCTTTACCTTGATGACAGCTTTGCACAAAACACAATTTGAGAGAAATGCATTTTTTGCACGTATGGAACATTTCTGGGATCTTTTATTTCAGCTCATCAAACATACGACAACAATATTTTTCTTCAGTGTAGATTCATCTCTTAGGGTATGTTGCTGATATGTTCTGATGGAAACTCTTTGTGTATGCTTCTGGGAAATCAAGTCTGGCCCATCCATTGTGTAATCAAGAACATGACTAGATTTGTATTACGCCCAGAGAATTACGTTCAGAGAAACATTTATTTTCCTGAACTGTTTTTAATTAAAACATCTGTCACATTCAGGCTCTGCAATATGATGTCTCCATATCAAATCTGGATGAACAAATACAGCTAAGATAACCAAAAAGGATAGGAGAAAATGGAACCCATCCTCTACCGCCAACAATCCGCCATTATCTGTGGCCTCATGTGCCACTCAAGTGACAGTCTATTTGGAGCGTTACTGCGGCCACCAGCATCACTGGTGACGAGCGCAACTCAGCTGTGAAATTGGAGCGGCACGTTGACCTGAGAGCTTCCGCCTGGGCCTTCGCTCCTCTTCTCTCCTTGCTACTCAGCGAGCCATCCAGATGAGGAGCAACACCGTCTCTCCGTCTCTCACCTCTTTCCCTCACCCCCTCACAGCAGAGAGCATCCTTTCCCATTTCACTCAATTGCTCACATTCTAAGGAACTGCGACCGGACAACCTGTTGACGCGTGCCGTCAAACCAAACTACGTGTCACGGTGGTTTAGAGTGTTTTCCATTACCCTGCTTGTCAGTGTGGTGGGTGGCCTCATGCTATAGTCCAATGTTTTTTTCTCTGAGTTGAGTAGGAAAGTTCTACAGTGTTATTTGAATAAAGCAAAACTAAACTGTGTGGTGTATTGAGCCTCACCAGCACCATTCTTTGTGAAATACAGCCTTATTAGAGATACTGTGCCATGCATGTAACAATGCCTCTCTAATAAGACAATAAAATAAATCAATATTTAGCAGTTATTTGATTTAATAACCGCTAACATTAGAAATCATACCCTTGTGGTATTCCTTTCTAATGATCTTCTTATGACTACACCATCTTACCATATCCTAATCTCTTTGCAAACTTAGCAGAGCCCACTTTTTCTATTTGCACAAATCCCTGCAGGTTTGTTTTCAGAATAGTGCCCAGAGAAATCACATTCTAACACCACAGAGACAGACCCATAACACTACAACCCACAACACTACTACACTACTCAGCCACCGGTGAAGCCAAATCTTATCTAAATGTTGACATTTGAACCTCAAAGTAACGTCTCTAGGTATGGAGTGACTGAGTCTACCTTAATGTTCACCCTTTTAATGCTGGCTGGCGGTAGCAAAGCAGTACAAAGCGGCCTCTGGAAACACTGCCAAGTCGAGAGGAATTGAGAGAGAGAGGCTTGATTACAGGGGTTGGAACCAGTTTAGGGAACAGAACCGAAAACCAGAAAATAAACAAACACGTTTGAGGAACAGAATCAGAACAGGGAACGAAAGTGATCTAAACTAAACCAAATTTTTTATAACCATGAGAACCGGTTAATAACATTATTTTACATTTTTTCCAGTCCGTCAAAATAACGCAATAAAGCACTTATGCAAAGCCCTTACTCTGTCCTGCCAGCTGAAAATCTTTGCTAGGGAAATGTGATAATGATACTATCCTTAACCAGCATTAAAAATGTTAAATCTCTTTCTGAATCAAGCTTGTAATGTCAGTAGGCTACAGTAGCCTATGTTTTGAAGGGGGAGGGGCATGTAGCCTACACAAGCACACACACATTGAAATCTTTGCCAGTGTGTGTGCTTGTGTAGGCTTGAAATCTTTGCCAGTGTGTGTGCTTGTGTAGGCTACCTGCACCTCCCCCTCCAAAACATATACTACTGCAGCCTATTGACGTTACAAGCTTGATTCAGAAAGAGATCTAAAATGTTCAATGCCAGTTAAGGATACTATATTTATCACGTTTCACATTGGATTTATTAACTACAAAAGGGTAAAACATGCTTTTATTTTAATTATGGTGCTGCTCTTCACACACAAGCTTGTTAGCTAGATAGCTAACTCTCTGAAGTTCAAAGACATTCAAAGCAAATAATTGTATAACTACCCAAGATAGACCATCGCCTGTTGTTTCCAATGGGAGCAAATTAATTATAGCGGGCAGAATAAGCAAGGAGGTGGACAGAGCCAAGCATGATCTAGCGAGATACTATTGTCATATTTCCGTTAGGGAATGCTTACTTTGTGAAGTACGCCTGTAAAATAACTCAATTCACCCTTCACCCACCCAATTTTTGGAAACGTTGGCAAAGGGTAAAGTCTACAAAACTTTGTCTACTCTGTTTGTAATAGATTATAGTTTTGGGAAGAGAAAACTCTATTGAGATCAAATGTTTCATAGATCAGAAAATGTGCAGAATGTCTTCTCCCACTGCCATCCACTGGGCTTTCTCTCATCATCATTTGGTGGTGTGTGTGGAGTAAAGGTGGTTTCGAGTTTTTTAACCCTCTGGTTGCACATTCAACATGCTGCTGTAAATTTGGTAAAACTGATTTATTTTGCTATGACTCTGAGTTTGTTATATGTCATTTATATTTGGTGCAGCACAGTGCAGCACAGGATCATGTTAATATTACATGTTTCCTCCCAAACAAATGCTGCTGAACTTCAACATAAGCTTTCTCCTCTATATTCTGATGAGTTTGGCTGAAAGACATGAGTCTGGAAAAGCACATGTGTTGTGTTTCTCCCTTGGTACAATATTTGAGCACTTATACAATCTACAAAAAAGTCATCCTTCTCTAGATCTTGATTTCTTAATTTCTTACCTCTAGCTATTCATCTTCCTCTATTCAAGTGCCCAATGTTGCCTTAGCGTGTATTTCTTTCTTCGAGTACCAAATGTATACTGTATACACACAGTCACACTCACACACAAACGCACAGACACACACCCATCGATATAGTAATGCTTTAAAAAACTAGACAGGTGGTGTAAATAAAAATAAACATGTCACTAAAGAAGAATAGCCGGCCCAGGCCGCCTTTCAATGGGCGTCCCCTGAGAGCTGTATGATGCAGCTGTTAAAAACTCAAGGAGAATGGTGGAGGAGCTTTTTAACCTTCCTTTTTGTTAAAGGTGGTTAAGGTACTATTTCTGTCTTCTGACGAGTTTGTATCATCTGTGGCATCTCAAGGTTATGACACACAGTAACAGTTCATTGATGAGAGACAGATATACCACTAGGCCTACTACTGAATCCATTACATGTACTTCCTTATCAGGCCCACGTCATCCTGTTTCTCTTTGTGTAACTATGTTATTGGATAACACGTTTGCACCTACAATATCTTCCTCTAGACACTTACATCATGTTAACACGAGGAGGAGAGGGATTATATTACAGCAGAAATGTATAGTAACTCATTACCAGGGCCACGGAGGGTCATGAAGTTGCCAATATCACCCTAGTCGCCTTACCCCCATGATCCTCAGCTCATCGGCGGGGACAGCAGGACAGTATGTATATCTATCGTCTTAAATCATGCCCTACACTCCTCACAGTCCTTAATTAAGAACCTGATTGCCCTGTCCTCACTCCCCAGTATCAGTGTATTTCATTTCCTGCCTTCATATCTCCTTCCACTTCAGATATATTATTAATTAATCAAGCAGGGGTTGGAAACAAAATTATTTTCCAATATTTTAGTTCTGAACCAGACTATAATTATTTTGTTCCGTTCCACTGTTCTGACCAGCAAAATAAAGTTCTGAATTGGTTTGAACCCCCCAAAAGGTAATGCTTTCTTTCTGTTCCTTTTTAAATATCTGTTCCTTTTTTCTTTTTTTTTGCTCAACATTAAATTACTTCACCAATCAGTACAGATAGATCAGCTTGCTATCAAGCAGGCAAGCTGCAGTTGTTTACATGAATTGGACAGACAGGTGTAGGGCGCGAGATGTGACTGAAATGTTGTGTTTTGGGGACAGGTCAAGAGGGTGGAGGTGGAGGCTTGGCCTGAAGTGCTGGGCATCTTGTTATGAGGTGCATTATCTGAATTAGGCCTACAGAATTATACCTGCGCAGGAGCCGCTTTCATGAAGGACCGTTGAACACAGATAGAACAATAAGCCAGATGTTTCACCGGATGTATAAACCTGAAACATCCAGTTGGCATTTACAAACAGAGACATGTACAAAGCTCTCCCTCGCTCTCCATTTGGCAAGTTGACCATAATTCTATCCTCCTGATTCCTGATTACAAGCTCAAATTAAATCAGGAAGCACCAATGACTAGATACATAAAAAAGTGGTCATATGAAGCAGATGCTAAACTACAGTACTGTTTTGTTATCACAGACTGGAATATGTTCCAGGATTCTTCCGATGGCATTGAGGAGTACATCACATCAGTCACTGGCTTCATCAATAAGTGCATCGATGATGTCGTCCCCACAATGACTGTATGTACATACCCCAACCAGAAGCCATGGATTACAGGCAACATTCGCACTGAGCTAAAGGACAGATCTGCCGCTTTCAAGGAGTGGGACTCTAACCCGGAAGCTTAAAATAAATCCTGCTATGCCCTCCGACAACGACGAAAGAGCCTATAGGGAGGAGGTCAGAGACCTGGCCATGTGGTGCCAGTACAACAACCTCTCACTCATCATGATCAAGATGATTGTGGACTACAGGAAAAGGAGGACCGAGCACACCCCCATTCCATTCTCATCGAAGGGGCTGTAGTGAGCAGGTTGCGAGCTTCAAGTTCCTTGGTGTCAACATCACCAACAAACTAACGTGGTCCATGCACACCAAGACAGTCGTGAAGAGGGCACGACAAATCTATTCCCCTTCAAGAGACTGAAAAGATTTGGCATGGGTCCTGAGATCCTCAAAAGGTTCTAGAGCTGCACCATCAAGAGCATCCTGGCGGGTTGCATCACCACATGGTATGGCAACTGCTCAGTCTCCGACAGCAAGGCACTACAAAGGGTAATGCATACAACCTAGTATATCACTGGGGCCAAGCTTCCTGCCATCCAAGACCTCTATACCAGGCGGTGTCAGAGGAAGGCCCTAAAAATGGTCAGACTCCAGCCACCCAAGTCACAGACTGTTCTCTCTGCTACCGCACTGTAAGCGGTACCGGAGCACCAAGTCTAGGTCCAAGAGGCTTCTAAACAACTTCTACCCCCAAGCCATAAGACTCCTGAACATCTAGTCAAATGGCTACTCAGACTATTTGCATTGCCCCCCGCCCGCTCTTTTACACTGCATCTACTCTCTGTTATCATCTATGCATAGTCACTTTAATAACTGTACCTACATGTACATATTACCTCGACTAACCGGTGGCCCTGCACATTGACTCTGTACCGGTACCCCCTTTATATAGCCTCACTATTGTTATTTTACTAGTTGCTCTTTAATTATTTGTTACTTTTATTTCTAATTCTTATTTTTAATTGTTTTTATTGCATTGTTGGTTAGGGCTTGTAAGTAAGCATTTCACTCTACCTGTTGTTTTTCGGCGCATATGACAAATAACATTTTATTTTATTTGTAAGAAGGATTGGGTGGCATATGTTCTGCTTTCAAATATGTCTGTGGTGTCTGAGGGCATACCATTATAGCATTTAATAAATACTTAGCTTTTCTGTTGTACAGTACTGAAGAGAAGCCAATGATCAATAACTGCTAAAGTTACATGTTGTTTTCCTGGGATTTGTGATTGGGCTTTGGTTAGGCTCACTATTTTATGTACATGATGTAACATTCCAAATTCCTCATCTGATAATACAAATTGTCAGTTGCAAGACAATGCATGGATGGGATACACTGTCAAAACAAGTAGCATTGCCTCTCATCATTCCTCTCCCTCTCTATATTTGCGCTTCTACATCTGCATTGTTTGCTGTTCGGGGTTTTAGCCTGGGTTTGTGACATCTGCTGATGTAAAAAGGGCTTTGTAAATACATTTGATTGATTGATCGATCTCTCTTACCCACCCACAAGTCTATTCATGGTAAGGGAACAGAGTTTTTCCAGATCATATCCAAACAGTTTTTAACCATAATCAGGCAGTGTCATACCACTATGTGATGATGACATTGTACACAGTTTGAGTTATTTAAGAGCTGCTTGAAAGATCTGAAGCCATACTGCTCCGACACCAGCATGAAGGCAGAAATTATGCCAGTAAAACAACATAAAAGTGCAACTTACTGATCTTTGCTGCAGACTGTAATTAGTGTTATCTACAGTGTAGTTATGCTAATATGGCCCTTATCGTAATCACTCTCTGTTGTTTGCTTTTCTTTATAGTCACAGTGTATCAGTCAACCTTTCAACTCCATAATGATCAGCTCTGAGGTTTGTGCATTGAGGCAAAGGATGCCCAGTGGAGTAGTAGGCCTTTTTCATCAAACTGTTTTAAAGTCCTAATCTTCAGAGTTGCTATGTAGTGCTGAGGGCAGGTTTGAGAGCATGTGCCCCAGCACATTGCATTGTGAAATACTGGGACATACAGCAGCAGATATGCATTTGCAGAAAACCGCATGATTGCCACTGGTCTGCCCTTTTACTGTAATGGTAATAACTGCAAAGGACATTGCAATCAGAGACCCCGTGACCCTTGGATAAGAAGGGCTTTCAAAAATTAACATTTCAAAGCATTCTAGGAAGGGGGAAATCAACAGAGCACAGTTCATCAAAACAATTTGCAGTTACAAAACACTGCAGAGTGACAGGAAGACATCACCATGGAAATTACGTTTATTTTGTGGATGTTATGGGCTTCTATTTCACCATGAGCCTCAAGCAATGTGATGATCACAGTATATCATTTTACACCAGCAGACATTTTCCTATTATTCTCTCATGGATAACGTCAATAATCATTCTGTGCCATTCAACCATGAATCCATTTTGTTTCTCATATTATTCGCTTTTTTGTCTCACTAATATTTCGGCACTTTAATTCCCCAGCATCAATTTCCTTCAGGCTAAAGATTGTGTGTGTTCATTCCCCTCAGGTACTCCCAATCTTTTAACAACACAATAAATGTGGATTGAGCCCTCATAATCTTTCCCTTAGGAGGTATTACAACAAGACAAAAAAATTGTCTTTCTGTGTGTTTAGTCCTGTTGACCCAGGAGCCTCTTCAGGCTTTAGTTCACCCTGACCCATCAGTTAGCCCTAATTCTCCACCCTGAAACAAGGACAATGGTTATACTGTATATTCAGAAATGCCGAATTATCTAAAAAAGAAAGAAGAGAGGAAAACAGGCGTCAGAATGGCATCAGAATGCTAAGGAGGCCTCATCTTAGAATTTTGGGTCACCTTGGCATTCCCAGCATATTGACTGTTTTTAGCACAAGAGCAGCTGCCAGCCTGTGCGCCTTTTCTGTCACTTTTAGGAAGAAGAGGGCAGAGAGAGTGTCATTTGCTTTGCCGGTCAGCTGTTTAGGCAGTGCACCGATTGCTTTGAATTTGATATCGGCATTTGAACTTGGCCTTGTAAGCCTTGCTGCAATCTGAGCCAGGGGTTCATTTAACTGCGAATTGGGAGATGGGGAGCACTCCTTTTTGGTGACCATTTGAAACCAAAGCTGTTTCATTGCTATTAAAATGTAGGTTGTGATAGCTGTAAGCCTAATTGTTATTTTCATTTATTCGCAAATTAGGCTAGTGCAATTTTGGTTTGATGTTGTCCAGTGGATGCTGGAGACTTGAAAAATTGAGAAGAATGGGAAACCCACGGTATAGGCAAGGAGACGACAAAGTGGTATTTACAAAATCGTCATAGACTAATTATTTTAACCTAGAGCATTTCATGAAGACATTTAAAGTACAATATTATGGGGAATGGGAATGAGAGGGCTACTTACACCGTGTTGGAAAGGGATCTCAGCTGTGATTGAATGAGGGTATGAGGCATGAGTTGAGGTGTTCATAGGCTTGACCAGTGTTGTGGAAATTTCTTCTATTTACCAAATCATGAGAGCAAACCACACACAAAAGTCAGAGTTAGTTATCAAAGTCCATCTTTAATTATATGAGCTCTATCACAACCCTGTGACTCTCAGCTCAATTCAGTGTCTATCAATGAATTCTCTGAGAGCCCCTTACACATTTCAACTGAGAACTTTATAGCAAAGACACACAGGATAAGACAGCATCGGCATAATTCATTGTTCAGCTTCGTCTCCTTTCTCAAACTCAGAACCATAAACCAATCCTCCATATCAACAGGCATATATCAAATCCATCCTATCTTGACAAGATCACAGAGACACACTGACTGGCACACAGACATTATGGAGCCAAGAGATACACGCTTGACCTCTCCCCTCTCTCTGGCCCAAACAACTTAGTCTTGACATAGAACAGATACTGCAACCCCGCCACAGTATTATACAAAAATAACATTCTGATGAGAAGTAACTTACAAACATATGATGAATATAAAACATCTTACCTATGTTACCAACCAATTCTGATTATTCCCCAACACCAGGAAGACAAAAAACTATAAGACAACACACTACACAGTTATTCAAAAGAGCTAAGAATGAGTTAGTCCAAGCAAGGAGTAAAATCATTGATGTGTAATAATGTGATTGTGTAAGTGATTGACTCTACATACAGTAATGAGAGAAAATTGATAGGGGTACTCACAGTGCTTGGAGGGGAACAATCAATGTGCCAATGGATGAGCGGATACATGAGACGTGGCTTCAGGTCATGTCAGGAGAAAGTTGCCAATGGTTGTGGAGTGGAGTTGTCATCACCTCTTAATCAGGGAACAAGAGGGGACTTTAGCTGTAAATACAAACAGCAGATACATTCCATTACAGCTGTCACGACTTCCACCGAAGTCGGTTTCTCTCCTTGTTCGTGCGGCGTTCGGCGGTCGGCGTCGCCGGTCTTCTCGCCATCGTCGATCCACTTTTCACTTTCCATTTGTTTTGTCTTGTTTTCCTACACACCTGGTTTTCATTTCCCTCATTAATTGTTGTGTATTTAACCCTCTATTCCCCACATGTCTTTGTGTGGAATCATTTGCTGTTTCGTATATGTGCACGCTAGACTGGTTTCTGCTGGGTTATGTCAACCCATATTGTGTTTAGTGTTCTTTGTGCTATGTGTTTTGTTCA
The DNA here is from genome assembly GCF_036934945.1 of Oncorhynchus masou masou. Taxonomy (NCBI): domain Eukaryota; kingdom Metazoa; phylum Chordata; class Actinopteri; order Salmoniformes; family Salmonidae; genus Oncorhynchus; species Oncorhynchus masou. Next base: position 65,069,087 of record NC_088242.1, on the reverse strand, counting down.
CCGAAATATAAGGCTCCTTTGGCTCACCAACTTCTGCTCTCCTGTGCCTGACTCCCTTACAGCCAGTTACGCATTCCTAACAAGCTGGCCATCGTAGGTTTGGACAACGAGTTTCTCTATGAACTCTATAAACACAGACTGTGCAACTCGCCCACTTGACACATTAAAGTAGTCCAACAAACGATCCTGAATAAATGTTATTTATTTTATTTAACCAGGCAAGTCAGTTAGGACAAATTCTTATTTACAATGACGGCCTAACAAAAGGCAAAAGGACTCCTGCGGGGGACGGGGGCCTGGGATTAAAATTAAAAATAAATAAATACAATATACAGTTGAAGTCGGAAGTGCACCTTAGCCAAATACATTTAAACTCAGTTTTTCACAATTCCTGACATTTAATCCTAGTAAAAAATCCCTGTCTTAGGTCAGTTAGGATCACCACTTTATTTGAAGAATGTCAGAATAATAGTAGCGAGAAGTTTATTTCAGCTTTTATTTACATACGTACTCTCAATTAGTATTTGGTAGCATTGCCATTAAATTGTTTAGATTGGGTCAAACATTTTGGGTAGCCTTCCACAAGCTTCTCACAATAAGTTGGATGAATGTTGGCCCATTCCTCCTGATAGAGCTTGTGTAACTGAGTCAGGTTTGTAGGCATCCTTGCTCGCACACGCTTTTTCAGTTCTGCCCACAAATTTTCTATACGATTGAGGTCAGGGCTTTATTATGGCCACTCGAATACCTTGACTTTGTTGCCATTTTGCCACAACTTTTGAAATATGCTTGTGGTCATTGTTCATTTGGAAGACCCATTTGCAACCAAGCTTTAACTTCCTGACTGATGTCTTGAGATGTTGCTTAAATATGTCCACATAATTTTCCTACCTCATCAAGCAATCTATTTTTTTAAGTGCACCAGTCCCTCCTGCAGCAAATCAAATCAAATCAAAGTGTATTTGTCATGTGAGCCAAATACAACAGGTGTAGTAGACCTTACAGTGAAATGCTTACATACAGGCTCTAACCAATAGTGAAAAAAAGGTGTTAGGTGAACAATAGCTAAGTAAAGAAAAGAAACAAGAAACAACAGTAAAAAGACAGGCTATATACAGTAGCAAGGCTATAAAAGTGGAGAGGCTACATACAGACACTGGTTAGTCAGGCTGATTAAGGTAGTATGTACATATGGTTAAAGTGACTATGCATATATGATGAACAGAGATTAGCAGTAGCATAAAAGAGGGGTTGGCGGGTGGTGGGTGGTGGGTGGCGGGACACAATGCAGATAGCCCGGTTAGTCAATGTGCGGGATCACTGGTTGGTCGGCCCAATTGAGGTAGTATGTACATTAATTTATAGTTAAAGTGACTATACATATATGATAAACAGAGAGTAGCAGCACCGTAAAAAGAAGGGGTTGGGGGAGCACACAATGCAAATAGTCCGGGTAGCCGTTTGATTGTCTGTTCAGGAGTCTTATGGCCTGGGGGAAAAAACTGTTGAGGGGCCTTTTTGCCCTAGACTTGGAACTCCGGTACTTCTTGCCATGCGGTAGTAGAGAGAACAGTCTATGACTGGCTCTTTGACAATTTTTAGGGCCTTCCTTTGACACCGCCTGCTTAGCCCCAGTGATGTACTGGGCCATACGCATTATCCTCTGTAGTGCCTTGCGGTCAGAGGCTGAGCAATTGCCGTACCAGGCAGTGATGCAACCAGTCAGGATTCTCTCAATGTTGCAGCTGTAAAACCTTTTGAGGATCTCAGGACCCATGCCAAATCTTTTTAGTGTCCTGAGGGGGCATATGCTTTGTCGTGCCCTCTTCACGACTGTCTTGGTGCATTTGGACCGTTCTACTTTGTTGTTGATGTGGACCCCGAGGAACTTGAAACGCTCAACCTGCTCCACTACAGTCCCGTCGATGAGAATGGGGGCGTGCTCGGTCCTCGTTTTCCTGTAGTCCACAATGATCTCCTTAGTCTTGGTTACGTTGAGGGATAGGTTGTTATTATGGCACCACACGGCCAGGTCTCTGACCCCCTCCCTATAGGCTGTCTCGAAGTTGTCGTTGGCCTACCACTGTTGTGTCATCTGCAAATGTAATGATGGTGTTGGAGTCGTGCCTGGCCTGGCCATGCAGTCGTGGGTGAACAGGGAGTACAGGAGGGGACTGAGCACGCACGCCTGTGGAGCTCCAGTGTTGAGGATCAACGTGGCAGATGTGTTGCTACCTACCCTTACCACCCTCACCACCTGTCAGGAAGTCCAGGATCAAGTTGCATAGGGAGGTGTTTAGTCCCAGGATCCTTAGCTTAGTGATGAGAGCTGGTGAGCTGGTGTCAATGAATAGCATTCTCACATAAGTGTTCCTTTTGTCCAGGTGGGAAAGGGCAGTGTGGAGTGCAATAGAGAGTGCAATAGAGATTGCATCATCTGTGGATCTGTTTGGGCGTTGTGCAAATTAGAGGATCAGGAGGATAGAGATGGTGTCGGATTTACCAAATGGAGGGTGAGAGAGAGCTTTGTATGTGTCTCTGTGTGTGGAGTACAGGTGATCTAAAAAAATATCCCTCTGGTTGCACATTTAACACGTTGATGGAAATTTGGAACAGAACTGATTTTATTTTATTTTTTATTTTACCTTTATTTAACTAGGCAAGTCAGTTAAGAAGAAATTCTTATTTTCAATGATGGCCTAGGAACAGTGGGTTAAATGCCTGTACAGGGGCAGAACGACAGATTTGTACCTTGTTAGTTCGGGGGTTTGAACTTGCAACCTTCCGGTTATTAGTCCAACGCTCTAACCACTAGTCTACCCTGCAGCCCCATTTAAGTTTCCCTGCATTAAAGTCTCCGGCCACTAGGAGCGCCGCCTCTCGGTGAGTGGTTTCCTGTTTGCTTATTTCCTTATACAGCTGACTGATTGCAATCTTAGTGCCAGCATCTGTCTGTGGTGGTAAATAAACAGCAACGAAAGTAAATTGCAAATAACGGGGATGTCGGTCCTTTGGGGTGTTTGGAGAATGTCTTGTGCGTCGTCTTTGTTGTCGGAAAAATCTTTGTCTAATCCGAGGAAAGTGATCGCTGTCCTGATATCCAGAAGCTATTTTTTGCCGTAAGATACGGTTGCAGAAACATTATGTGTTTGATGGGGTTTACACAACTCCAGCCGATGCTTCGCATTGCACGTGGTGATCTTAGGCTTGTGTGTGACTGCTCGGCCATGGGAACCATTCATGAAGGTGCCGACGAACAGCTCTTGTGCTGACGTTGGTTCCAGAGGCAGTTTGGAACTCGGTAGTGAGTGTTGCAACTGAGGACAGGCCATTTGTATGTGCTACACGCTTCAGCATCCGCCGGTCTCATTCTGTGAGCTTGTGTGGCCTACCACTTCGCGGCTGAGCCGTTGTTGCTCCTAGATGTTTCCACTTCACAATAACACTTACAGCACTTACAGTTGACAGGGGCAGATCTAGCAGGGCACAAATGTGATGAACTGACTTGTTGGAAAGGTGGCATCATATGACAGTGCAAAGTTGAATGTCATTGAGCTCTTCAGTAAGGCCATTCTACTGCCAATGTTGCATGGCTCTCTATGGATGTTGCATGGCTCTGTGCTCGATTGTATATGCCTGTCAGCAACGGGTGTGGTTGAAATAGCCAAATCCATTAATTTGGAGGGGTGTCCAAATACTATTGGATATACACTGTACATGACCCTACGCATGATGGGATGTTTTAATTTCTTAATTAACCTGAGTGAAATCCCCTGCATTCAACATGGTTCTTCTGAATGGCTTCATACACAAAAAAAACATTGATTTACATTTGAATCGCACATAGTCTTATACATGAGTTTAAGACATGGCTTACAAATGTAAAAAATGTACTTATATAAAAACTTACTACGAGGAATGGTCTTCAGAAAAATAATCCCTGAAACAGGCCTTATCCCCCTCCCCAGTCCAGGTTATGGAGATGGCAAGACGGTTTTGACAGAATGCAAGGTAGCATCCGCCACACTGAAACCTAAGCTACAAAATGCAAGAGAAGTATTAGAAATGACACAACGTTAATTAACAAATGTGTCCCACCCCACTACAGCAAGGAATTATTTAGCACTTTTTGAGTTAAGGGTGTGTTGCAATATCTATCAATTTAACCACTTTCGCAGTAAATATATATATATATATATATATATATGGGAGACCGTTGAGATAAAACATAGTTGTGTTTTCTTAAATGTCAGGCATATATGCGACTAACCTTTTGGTGTTGTGTCTGCCTCATTCTCTCTCTCTTTGTCTCAATGCCCACTCTCTCCTGCTTTAATCTTAGTAAATTAAATAAAAACATCACTAATGTCAGTCAGGGTTTCAGGGTTTGCATAATTTAAAACTATTGAAAATGTGAATTAATCTGAAGACAAGTCAAAAGGGGCCTAAATTGTACTGTATGCATAGCGCAGAATTGAATAACTTTTTTATTAAACTCAGGGGCTTGCTGTTAATCAGTTCACTTCCACTGATTTCACGGCTTCCATCTGCAGACGCTATTATTATAATGCACTGGTGCAGCCATGATAGCAATGAATCTGGAGGGATGGGTTGGAGGCTGGTGACTTGAAACATTTTGGAGGATGGGAGACCCACGTTATTGGCGCGGACTGTTGGGAGACAAGAAAAAAATTGTATTCAGGCCCCTTTACTTTTTCCACATTTTGTCACGTTACAGCCTTATTCTAAAATTGATTTTTTTTATATCTCATCAATCTACAAACAATACCCCACAATGACCAAGCAAAAAATTATTATTAATTTTTTTGCTAATTTATTAATAAACAAAACCCTGAAATATTACATTTGCATAAGTATTCAGACCCTTTACTTAGTACTTTGTTAAAGCACCTATGGCAGTGATTACAGCCTTGAGTCTAATTGGGAATGAAGCGACAAGCTTGGCACACCTGTATTTGGGGTGTTTCACCCATTATTCTCAGCAGATCCTCTTCAGCTCTGTCAGGTTGGATGTGGAGCTATTTTAACATATCTCCAGTGATGTTCAATCGGGTTCAAAGTCCTGGCTCTGGCTGGGCCACTCAAGGACATTCAAAAACTTGTCCCGAACCCACTCCTGCGTTGTCTTGGCTGTATGCTTAGGGTCATTGTTCTGTTGGAAGGTGACCCTTCGCGCTCTGGAGCAAGTTTTCAGAAAAGATCTCTCTGTACTTTTCTCCGTTCATCTTTGCCTCAATCCTGACTAGTCTCCCAGTCCCTGCCACTGAAAAACATCCCCACAGCATGATGCTGCCACCACAATTCTTCACCGTAGGTATGTTGCCTGGTTTCAATCTTGGTTTCATCAGACCAGAGAATCTTGTTTCTCATGGTCTGAGAGTCTTTAGGTGCCTTTTGGTAAACTCCAAGCAGGCTGGCATGTGCCTTTTACTGAGGAGTGGCTTCAGTCTGACCACTCTACCATAAATGCCTGATTGGTGAAGTGCTGCAGAGATGGTTGTCCTTCTGGAAGACTCACCCATCTCCACAGAGGAACTCTAGAGCTCTGTCAGTGACCATCAGGTTCTTGGTCACCTCCCTGACAAAGTCCCTTCTCCCTCGATTGCTCAGTTTGGCGGGGAAGACAGCTCTAGGATCTGTGCCTCAACACAATAATGTCTCGGAGCTCTATGGACAATTCTTTCGACCTCATTGCTTGGTTTTTGCTCTGAAATGTGTTGTCAACTGTGGGACCTTATATAGACAGGTGTGTACCTTTCCAAATCTTGTCCAATCAATTACCACAGGTGGACTCCAATCATGGTTGTCGAAACATCTCAAGGATGATCAATGGAAACAGGATGCACCTGAGCTCAATTTCAAGTCTCATAGCAAAGGGTCTGAATACTTATGTACATATGGTATTTCTGTTTTTGATATTTTTATACATTTTCAAATATATAAAAACCTGTTTTCGCTTCATAATTGTGGGGTATTGTGTGTGGATTGCAGAGATTTTTTTTGGTATCCATTTTAGAATAAGTTTGTAACGTAACAAATTGTGGAAAAAGTCAAGGGGTCTGAATACTTTCCAAAGCCACTGTATATCAACAGCAGTCTCAGTCAAAAGTCAGTTACTATTTTCTCATTCTCAAAGTTTATCCTTAGACTTAATTTTAGGGCTAGGCATCCCGCTAGCGTTACAACTTCCAGAGAAACTGGAGGGCGCGCAATTAAAATAATCATAAAAAGTTTTGATATTAAGACATTAAGTTTATGATGTCCTAATTCTCTCTGGGCCATTTTGTCTTTGTTGCTGAGAGAAAGGGGAGATAAGGGTTCCTTTGTTGTAACATAGCAGTGGTGGCAAAAGGTCTCTGATGACCTTGCCCCCTTCATATATGTGGGTCATAAACGGGGTCTGCTAATTATCTCCTGACCTCCAGCAGGTCATAACAGTCGTAACAGGATGCTGGGAAAAGCTGGGTTGTTTGTCTTGTGATAGGCTTGAAAGGGGTACACTTTACAGAATCATGGGCTCGACACAACAAAATGGACTATAAATACACAACGTTACCAATTTGTTTACGCTGACCAGATGAACAGGCTGCTCCTTTAAGTAATTTACAGTTTTTCAGAATATGTTTTTCTTCTCGTTTTCATCCCAATTAGCTTGTAAGATGTCTAATGTTTAGATACCCTAGGCTGCTACAACATTTATGTAAAGAGTTCTTGCTTGTGTCTGTCCGGAGTGATTATATGTTATCGCCTTCGCTAAAAAATACCGGAGAAAGGTAGAAAGCCTACTTGAGCACGCGCTGAGAAAATGCACTGTGTCTACCTCTCTTTTCAATCTCACTTTTACTAGATGATGCAATTGAAACAATCAAATAATTCTGAATTGATTTCGACATCCAAGAGAAGACAGTAGACACTTCCATATGCTCAGCAAATAAAGCATCGTAACGTGCAATTTCTTCTGCAAGCTGTAGTTGCCCTTATTAGCTGAACGTTCCCTCTCATCGTGCCCCTAAGTAAAAGCCAACTAAGATGCTTGTAACTTCGTTTCTTCTTACCTTCTCGTTGCGCATTTTGATTACGTAGACTTTTGTCTGTTACATGATTGATGCTGCTTTTTCCAAGCAGCTTGAATCTGATGTGGGACATGAAAGGGGTTCTTCAACAAAAAATCCACTACAATGTTGTTAGGATTAACTAGCCATTCTGGTGGAGAAAACTGCACTCTGGTAGCTAGCTACTGTTACGTTTGAAATAAATTGCACTAACTCCACACAAAAATAAACTTATAAAACCAAGAAAACAATATATAATCCAGCTCCTCCCTCTTCTATAGTTTGAAGAAACTAATTAGAATTTTATAATAATCTTAAAAATGCTCAACTATCACTCTTCACTCTCATTCTCTGTCCAATATGTCACCAACTCACCACAAAGAACCCTCATATTGCTATGTTCTGTCAGAACAACAATACACCATGCTAGGGTCGTTCTCTAATCCTAATCATATGATTCGATGGACAATATGTCAGTTCATATTTCAAAAGCTTGAATTGGTTGGAGGATATCCTCCAGAAGTGGTCATAATTACCATGTAGGGCTATGGAAAGGGGTAAGGCCTATGAGCCTCCTAGATTTTGTATGGAGGTCGATATAGCCAGAGGAGGACGGGAAATAGTTGTCCCATTGTGCTAGCCTAGAGTGTGTTGTTGAAACTACTGTAGACTTTCATTGCAAAATAGTGTGTTTTAATCAGGTGGTGATGTGAATATTTTTAATGTTTTCATTATTTAGGAGATATAAATATGCTTTACATGACATGTATTTGCATGTAGGTTTGTAGAAGACAGATTGTTTCAAATCCATTCCAGCTCTCCTCAACATCAATTAATTGGTTGTCAGAATGTGTCCAACTGATATATTGTCCGAAGAATTTGGATCAATTGATTCATCGCCCAAACCAAACCAAAGCCCACACTGATGAATGCATGTACCTCAAATGGTTCATTCTCTTACATTTAAAATGGAGTTAACAATGATGTACGTTTATATTACATAGGTTATTCTTGGGTTAAAAAGTATTGTATATAGCAGTGGAATTGCCAGAGGCTCAGTTGGGGGTGACTGAAAAGGAAATGTGAACAATGACCAATCCTGATTAGTGTTTCTTCTCTCTATCTCTCCCTCTCCCTCTCCCCCTCTCTCTTTCTCCCTCTCTCTCACACGCTAGACAAAATCACATTGAGGTGATGGAAGAATCAAGCAGAGCACCCAATTGCTCAAAAGTTAAAAGCACCAGATGGCACTTTTCACTCTGCCATTACACATTGCCTTCCTTTATGTCTTCCTTTATGCTCCATTGCCTTCCTTTATGCTACCCTGCCACCCATAGGTTAATATCAACTTGCCCTTTTCAAAGTAATGCACAGGCTTTATTCAATACAAGGGCCCGACTCCATGCGCGGGTAAACGTTCCCCGCTCATGCTTTCTCTTCATTGGAATAAAGGGGAGGGGTGTTTGCTCTGCTTCACTCACACACCAGGAGTGGAATCTAGGCCATAATGCAGACCAATTTCTCTCTCACAGTACAATTATAACTATTCACCCCAAAAACATTAAATATTGATCACTGTGTGTTGACTCTGAGCTTCAATTAAATTAAAACAAATATTACATGCTGCGACATCAGCAATGTTCACAAGCACATTGATACAGGCTCATAGAACGGATAAACAACTGCCTCAGAAGCCAGGTATGAAAGATCGCTCTCCATCTTACTGTATATGAAACCCATTTCAGCATCATCTCTTTCCTGCAATCTGTGGTGAGAGACAGAGATACTTTGACACTTTTTCCTTCTTTAATGATAAATCCTCATTTAATTTACCTTAAACCTCACCCCCCAACCCCCATTTAAAAAACAAATATCCCCCATGCTGTATACTCACCTTGCCCTCTACCCCAGATTACAAAACAACACAACACCACACATCACAATAACCAAACCCTCCCACTTCTACAACCGTATACCTATCTTACCCAGCTGTACAGATGCCCCCCCCTCCCCGACACACCATATCTCTGAAACATCTCCACATTTTATCGAACTCAAATTCCACCCTAAGGCGTGCAGAGACCATCCCATTAATAATAGTAAAGGGTCTGTTATCCTTTCGCCTTTGACCCCATTCCTCCTTGTTAGCCAAATAGCAAACTTTGCCCGAGCGAACAGAAAATTCAACAAAACAAACATTTGGCATTTCCTTATTCAAATACCTGTAACTCATTATAAAAATCCCGACAGCAAACTCCACCCCCAATCTCTCACACAGAAATTCCAACAGAGACATTAATGAACCTAACCTGGAGCACTCGGAAAACACATGATGCACAGTTTCACTCTTGACACAGAAAGGACGCCCCTGTCCGACTCCCGGGTCGACCCGTGCCAACCAGCTGTTAGTGGCCAGGGCTCCATATAGAACCTTCCATTGGAGGTTCCCTGAGCTCTTTGGTACTGGGAGTTTGTAGAGCCCCCTCCATCTAAAACCCACCATACTCTCAGCCCCACATACTCCTTGCCGCTGATGTGCCTTCACTCCTGTTCGGCTCCTAATGTTCCTCACCTTTGTGCAGAGGGCTTTACCTCCCACCCCCCCATACTCCCCCAGGCTCGGAGTGTTAAAATCTAACAAGTCCTCCAGACCACCTTGCCAGTTCCCAGTGTCTTCCCCACCTGCAGGGGCGGAATCATTGGTGTCCCTTCCCCCTTTGGCTACTCAAAACACCCCTCTTACGGGCTCAGATAGTGCCTCCTGGACCTCTCCCAGGAATCTCCACTGCAGCCTAAGAGATGATTGTTGTGCCAGGACATCAGGGGTTTTCCACCCATCCTCCCCCAGCAGCCGCAGGTCACCCAGCCTTAGTAAACCCACTGCCATCAGTCACCTCTGCATGGTGGCCTACTGAACTGATGTCAAAAGTATGACTGGCTTGTGGAAAATAGTTTCCTCCCACACCCACAGCCCAGGTTCCACACCCCCTTCTCATGTGGTCCTTAGCAGCTACCAGGCCCTCAGCACCGCAGAGTAAAAATCAGAGAGACCTGCTGTACTAAGCCTCTCCAGCCACATGAAGAACAGCTGCCGGTCCAACCCTAATCTGCCAGCTCTCCTCAGCAGCGCGCATTCTGGTTCCCTCCATCAAACATCAGTATAGTACGGCAGTCTCTGTGCCGCCTTTAGTATGAAGGCAGCCACCCTGCTCTCCAGTTCCACCAGGCCCTGTCCTCCTTCATGGATGGACATATACAACACTTCCGACCACAGCCAGTGATGATCCGACCAGAAAAAAATACACCAGCTTGCGTTGCAGACCGGGGGGGAGGGGGTTGAGGACCGCCAGTTTATTCCACAGGGAGGATTCTACCAGGTTGTTGATTATCAGCACCCTCCCTCTATATGACACTTGGGACACCTCAACCTGGCCAGTCTTGACACCAATGCCTGTGACAGCGCCTCACAGTTCTTCTTGACCCACCTCTCTGAGCCCCAGTACACACCTAAAAATGTAAGCCCTTCAGAGTCCCACTGCAAACGCCCTGGAAGCAGAGGGGGGGCCCTATCCCTCCATACCCACAAAATAGAGCTTCACTCTTGCCCCTGTTCACCCTCATACACCTTCAAACTAGTCTGAGCCCCCCTCCCACCTTGACCATCCATGACGCCCAAGCATACAACATCTTCACAAATACAAAAACCTTTTCCCAAACCCAAACACATACATCACATTAAACAGATACTCATGGTCCATTCTATCAAAAGCCTTCTCTTGGTCTATAGAGACCAGTCCAAAGTTCACATTAGAAACTCTCGACAAGTCCAATATGTCCCTGATTAAGAACAGATTGTCCATGATTGAGTGTCCCGGTATATAATATGTCTGGTCCTTGTGTACTATAGTCCAGATGGGATATAGTCCAGTTCTGAAAGTTCACACAGTCCCCTTTCTTTGGCAGGAGAGTCAGAGCCGCCTGATGACAGCTCATCAGCAACTCTCCTACCCCGACGCATTCACGCAACACGCAAATTAAGTCCATTCAAATTATTCCCCAGAATGTTTGTAAAACTCCACTGGGAGTCTATCGGGGGACATCTGGGTTACAGCATCTGCCAGTTCATGGGACAACAGGGAAATGTCAAATTCATAACTTTGTGCCAGAGAGACCTTAGGGAGTTCCACAAACAAAACCTGAGCACAAATAGGATCACACAGTTCTACCCTATACAACTCAGTATACAACTCCACAGTCTGCTCCCACATCTCCCCCACCACAGAGGTCACCCACCCATCCGACAGCCATAGACAATGCATAACCTTGGCTTCACCGCACTGTCTTTTCAAACCAAAGAAGATGGAGCTGGGAACATCAATCTCCTTGAGCATGGAGAACCTGCCTCTTACAAGTGCTCACTTTGCTTTAACCTGGAAAAAACTACCCAGGTCCCTATGTAATTCAGTCTGGGGGCCTACATTGCCTTGCCCCACCAGCTCTACCTCCACCTCACTGATACTACGTTCCAGTTTCCCCAATACTCTCATAGTCTCTGAGGATGACAGAGCTCTATTCCTTTGACAGAAAAGCAGAATTTGGACTTTTCCCACATCCCACCATTGACTCAGAGACTCATACTCCTCTCTTCACTGCCCATATCGTTCCCAAAAGGACTGGATACCTGAGGAAAAGGTGGCATCTTGTAAGAGCTTTACATTAAACTTCCAATAGGATGCCTGCCAAGGCCCTTGTGAAATAGACAGCCAATCCATGGTTATGTGGTGATCAGAAAAACCCAGCAGGTACCCAGTAGCGCCCAACAGCCAATTGCTCTGGTTCATCGACATGTTAAACCTAACAAGTCGGGCTGCACTCACCCTAGCCCCAAAGACCTTTACCTATGTATACTGTCTTGTGTTGGGATGTCTAGTTCTCCAAACATCAAACTGATTAATGATGTCCCTTAACACCCCACTGAGCCTGTATTTCGTAAAATCAATCATGCAATTCCAGCCCGCCACCGACCACCAGTGTCTCCTCAGGTGCTACCTTTGAGAGTTCCTGTCTAAGACACATAAACAGAAGCCCCCTATCCCTTCCTGTGTTAGGTGCATACACATTTCTAATGAAAAAAAACCTGTAATTAATTTCTGCTTTTACTTACAAGCAGTCTACTCCTACACACCTCCTTTGAGTAGCACATTTTTACAGCCAGACCCGATGCAAAAAGGACTGCCACCCCTGGACTAACATTTCTTCTATGGCCCAGCACCTGCCCCTCTCCACCAGAGCCCCCAATCAACTTAATTTACCACATCCCAATGTGTCTCCTGTGGAAACAACAGCTGTACTTTATTTTGTTTTAAATAGTCACCCAACACACTTCTCTTTCCCGCATCTCAGGCATCATGTATATTAAGAGAGCCTATCCGAAGAGTCCCAATAGGAAGTGGGAGAAAAGCCAGCAAAGGAAGAGACCAATAGCAAACCTCCTAACCAACTGTGCTATTTTGTGTATTTTTTTGCATTGTTTGTAACTTATTTGGTACTTAATGTTGATGTTACCGTCTTTTATAACCGAAAAGAGCTTCTGGATATCAGAACAGCGATTACTCACCTCGAACTGGACAAAGATTTTTCTTGAATGAGTCTGATGCGAAGGATATTCTGTTTCACCGAGAACAGGCCCAAATCCCCATCATTTGTTTGAAGAAAAGATGGAGGTACAGGGGTACGGAGATTTGAGTACCATGTGAGAATTCATCGACGAGTGGGTAACACGCCTCTACCAACCGTTCTATTGGCCAACGTGCAATCCCTGGAGAATAAATTGGATGAGCTCCAGTCGAGACTATCCTACCAACGGGACATTAAAAACTGTAATATCTTATGTTTCACTGAGTTGTGGCTGAGCGAAGACACAAATAATATACAGTTGGCTGGGTTTTCCGTGCAGGACAGAACAGCTACGTCAGGTAAGATGAGGGGTGGTGGTGTGTGTCTATTTGTCAATAACAGCTGGTGCGCGATGTCGAATATTAAGGAAGTCTCAAGGTAGAATACCTCATGATCAGTTGTAGACCCTGGGGTGGCAGGGTAGCCTAGTGCTTAGAGCATTGGACTTGTAACCAGAAGGTTGCAAGTTCAAAACCCCGAGCTGACAAGGTACTGAACAGGCAGTTAACCCACTGTTCCTAGGCTGTCATTGAAAATAAGAATTTGTTCTTAACTGACTTGCCTGGTTAATTTACTACTACAAACCGATGCTGACACTAAGACCGAACTCAACGAGCTGTATATGACCCTAAGCTAACAAGAAAATGCTCATCCAGAAGTGGCAGAGAAATTTAATGCAGTAAAACTTAAATCAGTTTAACCTAATTTCTACCAGCATGTCACATGTGCCACCAAAAGAAAAATAATCTCAAGACCACCTTTACTTCACACACAGTGACGCATACAAAGCTCTCCTTCACCCTTCATTTGGAAATCTGACCATAATTATATTCTCTTTATTCCTGCTTACACATAAAAACTAAAGCAGGAAGTACCAGTGACTTGCTCAATATGGAAATGGTCAGATGATGAGGAAGCTACGCTACAGGACTGTTTTGCTTGCACAGACTGAAATATGTTCTGGAATTCATCCAATGGCATTGAGGAGTATACTACCTTAGTCACCGGCTTGATCAATATGTGCATCGACGACGTCGTCCCAACAGTGACCGTACATACATGTCCCAAACAAAAGCAATGGAATACAGGCAACATCCACTCAGAGCTTGTACTCCTAAGCCATAAGACTGCTGAACAATTGATCAAATTTCCACACCTTCATTTTTGCACTGCTGCTACTCTCTGTTTATTATCTATGCATAGTCACTTTACCCCTACCTATATGTACAAATTACCCTCTACTAACCTGTACTGCCGCACATTGACTCGGTACCGGTACCCCCTGTATATAACCTCATTATTGTTATGTTATTGTGTTCTTTTTTACTTAATATTTTTACTTTAGTTTATTTAGTAAATATTTCCTTAACTCTCTTGAACTGCATTGTTGGTTAAGGGCTTGTAAGTAAGCATTTCACGGTAGGGTCCACACCTGTTGCATTTGACAAATAAAATTTGATTTGATTTGACAAACTATGTCCTTAATGCTGGTGCAGAGGAATGGAATGGTGTATGAAACCAAATAAATCCATCCCTACGCCAGGGAGTTTGAAGAAAAACCTTAAGAAATGGTTTATGGGCAAAATCATTTAAAACCGCACAGGCTTAAAGAAGGTACAATTGTTTTCAATGAATGTTAATGTGTTTAATTCCTTTTAGGATTTCCTCCCTATTGATGAGATTTGTTTAAGATGTATTTTGTTTTCATGTTATATTTTTGATTTAATGTATTTTCATGAAGCCCGTCATGGAAATCCGTATAATTTTTGTATTATTATTGTCGTCCTGTATTGCCGTCCTGTATCCACATGTTGGTTGTACTGTGATTTAAAATGGTCAAATAAATCAAATCAAAAATCTGTTTTACATAATTTTCATGCTCATCAAACCATTCAGTGACCACTGGATGGTGGCATTGTCATCTTATAGGGGCATAGCCATCGTAGCCAACATAATGGCCAAAATAATGGCCAGTCCAGCATTTTTATATATGTCCCTAAGCAAGATGGATTGTTGATTTCTTTATTAGCTCAGAAACCACACCTAAAGTTTGTTTTTCCATTATTTTGGTAGTTGCCTGTATATACACTGACTATATCAAACATTAGGAACGCCAGTAGCTTATTGAGGAAAACGGTACTTTTTATTCTTGTGACATATGGTTGTCCCACCTAGCTATCTTAAGATGAATGCACTAACTGTAAGTTGCTCTGGATAAAAACATTTGCTAAATGACTAAAATGTCAAATGTATAAATGTTCTCTCTGCTACCACACGGCAAGTGGTACCGATGCAACAAGTCTGGAACCAACAGGACCCTGAACAGCTTCTAACCCCAAGCTTTAAGACAGCTAAGTAGTTAGTTAAATAGTTAACCAGTAGCTACCCTTACTATCGGCATTGACCCTTTCCTGAGCTAACTCTTTTAACTCACATACAGTTCTGCTACTGTTTATTATCTATCCTGATGCTTATTCACTTTATCCCTACCTATATCTACATATCAACATTGGTTACCTCGTAACCCTGCACATCGACTCCATACTGGTGCCCTGTGTATATAGCCAAGTTATCGTTACTCATTGTATATTTATTTTCTATTATTTTAGAGGTTTTCTCTCTGCATTGTTGGGAATGGCCAGTAAGCATTTCACTGTTAATCTACACCTGTCGTTTACGAAGCATGTGACAAATTAAATCAGATTTGATTTAATTGACTGAGATCTCAGAGTAATCTTTCCATGAGGGGCATCGTCAGACAAAAGGTTAATGAGAGTTTGATGGAAGCATATTTCTCACACTCTGCTATGGCATCACACCATTATAACAAGGACAATGAGCTTATGCCACCGCTCCAAGGACAAACACTACCAAAGCACTATTACGAATATTGCAAAACATTTTGAGGGTTAGTATTTTTTTGGCCTATTCTGTACAACCTCAAAGAACAAAATGTATAAACACTTGCCACAAATAGGCTAGCAATTTGACATTAACAGAAACATATGAACAACCCAATATCAGAGTGAAGATAGTGTTGGGTAGACAGTCTTGCATGTACAAACCTTTATCTTTGTCTTTTCACTGCTACAGATACAAACCCAATCAGTTGCCCGTGTGGCATTAGCTACTGTAGGCTACAGTACCACTAAGGAGGGGGTGGCAGAGGAAGGCTTGACAGGGCAAACAAATTGGACGGATATCATTTGAGGCAGCGTTCGCTCGATTTCCAAGTTTCCAGATATTCTGTGAGGTGTTTCCCACCCGGGCCCAGCCACGCCTTTGCAGCAGTTGGGCCCAGCTGAGCTGACACCTGAGGGTTTACAAACTCGCCTCCATACTGCAGATTGAAATGGACATCATCTGCTGAATGGAATTGACTGTTGAAGGTGTAGTTGGCTTCAACTGTGTCTGATAGGGATAGTGACAAACAGAATGGCCATTTTGAAAATTGACCCAATATTACATTCACTTAAAGAAGAGAATATGAAGTATTTACCATACAATATTACACAAATGGTTCAGTTCTATAACATTTGCCATATATTCAGTTTTAAGTATGGAAGAAATGTTTTGCCAGTCAGAAGTGTTTTGATTTGATTTTTGAGGATCCCTATTAGCCGACGCCAATGGCGACAGCTAGTATTACTGATGTTCGACACAATTCTTTTTGATATTACAGACAAAATACTTTACAATTTACATACATTAACAAACATAAACATGTAGTGTGTGTGTGTCTGCATCGATCAGTTACACATACATGTCAGTACATACACACAACAAGTACACAACAAGTACAGTAGGTCATATGGGTGCATATGGCAGCATTCACGTGAAACTGAAAGCGCGAACCACTGCTTTTAATCAGGGCAAGGTGACTGGTAACATGACCGAATACAAACAGTGCAGCTATTCCCTCCGCAAGGCTATCAAACAAGCTAAGCGTCAGTATAGAGACAAAGTAGAATCTCAATTCAACGGCTCAGACACAAGAGGTATGTGGCAGGGTCTACAGTCAATCATGGACTACAAGAAGAAAACCAGCCAAGTCACGGACCAGGATGTCTTGCTCCCAGGCAGACTAAATAACTTTTTTGCCCGCTTTGAGGACAATACAGTGCCACTGACACGGCCTACAATGAAAACATGCGGACTCTCCTTCACTGCAGCCTAGGTGAGTAAAACATTTAAACGTGTTAACCCTCGCAAGGCTGCAGGCCCAGACGGCATCCCCAGCCGCGCCCTCAGAGCATGCGCAGACCAGCTGGCTGGTGTGTTTACGGACATATTCAATCAATCTCTATACCAGTCTGCTGTTCCCACATGCTTCAAGAGGGCCACCATTGTTCATGTTCCCAAGAAAGCTAAGGTAACTGAGCTAAACGACTACTGCCCCGTAGCACTCACTTCTGTCATCATGAAGTGCTTTGAGAGACTAGTCAAGGACCATATCACCTCCACCCTACCTGACACCCTAGACCCACTCCAATTTGCTTACCGCCCAAATAGGTCCACAGACGATGCAATCTCAACCACACTGCACACTGCCCTAACCCATCTGGACAAGAGGAACACCTATGTGAGAATGCTGTCCATCAACTACAGCTCGGCATTTCACACCATAGTACCCTCCAAGCTCGTCATCAAGCTCGAGACCCTGGGTCTCGACCCCGCCCTGTGCAACTGGGTACTGGACTTCCTGACGGGCCGCCCCCAGGTGGTGAGGGTAGGCAACAACATCTCCACCCCGCTGATCCTCAACACTGGGGCCCCACTAGGGTGCGTTCTGAGCCCTCTCCTGTACTCCCTGTTCACCCACGACTGCGTGGCCACGCACGCCTCCAACTCAATCATCAAGTTTGCAGACGACACAACAGTGGTAGGCTTGATTACCAACAACGACGAGACGGCCTACAGGGAGGAGGTGAGGGCCCTCGGAGTGTGGTGTCAGGAAAATAACCTCACACTCAACGTCAACAAAACTAAGTAGATGATTGTGGACTTCAGGAAACAGCAGAGGGAACACCCCCTATCCACATCGATGGAACAGTAGTGGAGAGGGTAGTAAGTTTTAAGTTCCTCGGCATACACATCACAGACAAACTGAATTGGTCCACCCACACAGACAGCATCGTGAAGAAGGCGCAGCAGCGCCTCTTCAACCTCAGGAGGCTGAAGAAATTCGGCTTGTCACCAAAAGCACTCACAAACTTCTACAGATGCACAATCGAGAGCATCCTGGCGGGCTGTATCACCGCCTGGCACGGCAACTGCTCCGCCCACAACCGTAAGGCTCTCCAGAGGGTAGTGAGGTCTGCACAACGCATCACCGGGGGCAAACTACCTGCCCTCCAGGACACCTACACTACCCAATGTTACAGGAAGGCCATAAAGATCATCAAGGACAACAACCACCCGAGCCACTGCCTGTTCACCCCGCTATCATCCAGAAGGCGAGGTCAGTACAGGTGCATCAAAGCTGGGACCGAGAGACTGAAAAACAGCTTCTATCTCAAGGCCATCAGACTGTTAAACAGCAACCACTAACATTGAGTGGCTGCTGCCAACACACTGACTCAACTCCAGCCACTTTAATAATGGGAATTGATGGGAAATGATGTAAAATATATCACTAGCCACTTTAAAACAGCTTCTATCTCAAGGCCATCATACTGTTAAACAGCAACCACTAACATTGAGTGGCTGCTGCCAACACACTGACTCAACTCCAGCCACTTTAATAATGGGAATTGATGGGAAATGATGTAAAATATATCACTAGCCACTTTAAACAATGCTACCTCATATAATGTTTACATACCCTACATTATTCATCTCATATGTATACGTATATACTGTACTCTATATCATCGACTGCATCCTTATTTAATACATGTATCACTAGCCACTTTAACTATGCCAATTTGTTTACATACTCATCTCATATGTATATACTGTACTTAATACCATCTACTGAATCTTGCCTATGCTGCTCTGTACCATCACTCATTCATATATCTTTATGTACATATTCTTTATCCCCTTACACTGTGTATAAGACAGTAGTTTTGGAATTGTTAGTGAGATTACTTGTTGGTTATTACTGCATTGTCGGAACTAGAAGCACAAGCATTTCGCTACACTCGCATTAACATCTGCTAACCATGTGTATGTGACAAATAACATTTGATTTGATTTGATTTGAGAGGTGTTGTGCCGTGAGATGATGCTTTATTTGTTTTTTGAAACCAGGTTCGCTGTTCACCTGCTCTATATAATATGGAAGGGACTTCCGTGCACTCATGGCTCCGTATAATACTGTACGTTTCCTTGAATTTGTTCTGGGCCTGGGGACTGTGAAAATACATGTGTGGTGGGGTAAGTGTGTTTGTCAGTGATATGTGTTGACTATGCAAACATTTTGGCATTTCCCACACAAGAAAAAGAAAAGAAGTGATGCAGTCAGTCTTTCCTCAACTCTGAGTCAAGAGAGACTGGCATGCATACTCTTAATATCAGCCCTCTGATTACAAGTAAGAGCAAGACTTGCAACTCTGTTCTGGGCCAGCTTCAGCTTACCTCAATCTTTCTTTGTAGCACTTGACCATATGACTGGACAATGATGAAAATAAGATACAACAAGAGCCTGCAGGACTTGCTTTGTGGAGTGTGGTGTTAAAAAAGCAGAGCCTCTCTTTATTGCGGACAGTGCTGTTGTTGTGAAGTGGAAATGTCTATGAGCAACAACGGCTGGCAAAGTGCTAGGCCACACAAGCTCACAGAATGGGACCACCGAGTGTTGAAGCACGTAACTTGTAAAAATCATCTGTCCTCGGTTGCAATACTCACTACTGAGTTCCAAACTGCCTCTGGAATGAATGTCAGTGCAAGAACTGTTCGTCGGGAGCTTCATGAAATTAGTTTCCATGGCTGACGAGCCGCACACAAGCCTAATATCTCCATGCACAATGCCAAGCGTCGGCTTGAGTGGTGTAAAGCTCACCACCATTGGACTCTGGAGTGATGAATCACGCTTCCATATCTGGCAGTCCGATGGACAAGGGAACGCTACCTGTCCGAATGCATAGTGCCAATTGTAAAGTTAGGTGGAGCAAGAATAATAGTCTGGGGCTGTTTTTCATGGTTCTGGCTAGGTTCCTTAGTTCCAGTGAAGGGAAATCTAAACGCTACAGCATTCAATGACATTCTAGACGATTCTGTGCTTCCAATTTTGTGGCAAAAGTTTGGGGAAGACCAATTCCTGTTTCAGCATGACAATGCCCCCGTGCACAAAGCGAGGTCCATACAGAAATGGTTTCAGTGATTTCATTAGCTGTGGTTGCTGATGTGCATACGGTTGAATCATCAGCATACATGGAAACACATGCTTTGTTTCATGCCAGTGGCAGGGCATTAGTAAAAATAGAAAAGAGTAGAGGGCCTAGTGGTACACCACACTTTGCATGTTTGAGAAGCTTCCATTAAAGAAAACCCTTTGAGATCTATTAAATTATTAGCTCTGAATCCGCGGTATGGCAGAGTTTGAAAATCCATAACACATACGTTTTCTCAACAACAGGTTATAGTCAATAATGTCAAAGGCTGCACTGAAATCTAACAGTACAGATCCCACAATGTTCTTATTATCAATTTCTTTCAACCAGTCCTCAGTCATTTCTGTCAGTTCAGTACATGTTTCGTGCCCTTTTCTATAAGCATGGGGAAAGTCTGTTGTTAATTTGTTTACGAAGATATAGTGTAGCATTGTATTTGGCCAAACAACAGACTTTCAGCATGCTAATAGAAATGGACACTCAACATGTACTGCACTGACACACATGACTAATGATTGGTTGAAAGAAATTGATTATAAGAATGTTGTGGGAGCTGGCCAGTATGTGTAGGTGATCCTGTCTAACACAGCTTTTTTTATATCGCATAGTATAACTGCATAAGTGTTGCTCTCCACTTTCTGGAGGACAAAGTAGAGTAGGATAGCTAAGGAGATGGAGAAAACACCTGTCTCCTGATTACATCTTCAAACTTAGGCCAACCATGGCATCTGTGACAAAGAGGGAGTAGCGTCCATCTATGTGTCTATGTGTCTACACTTTCAGATATGAAATGTTTCTAAGTTTGTCAGAAAGTCAATTTCATTTAATTTCATTTACAATTAAAGTGTACTGTTAGCTAGCTATCTAACATTAACTGTCTGGCTCGCGAGCAAATGTTACGTGTATGATCTGTGTAGTAATATTATTTGTCTCTCAGAGCCATTTACTTTGCTAGTTATAGCCTAATGTTAGCTAGCTAACATTGAACCTGGTTGGTTAGCTACCTGGAGATTCATGAGTTGCAATTTTGGTTGATTGTTTAGCTAGCTAGCTAGCTACATGTCTTATCAAAATGACTCCACTATTCAAGTAACCAATTCAATAGAATACTAATGATGTCACTGTGACAACTTTTGATAGACATAGCTGGTAAATTTGCTCTTGCTATCTATTCTGATTTCAGAGCACTTTCGTCTGAGTGTGCCAGAGCGCAGAATAACTGACGAATTTACGAATGCTCAATGTTGAATATTGCCAATGTCAGTAATCATTGGCAAAAAAGTGTAAATTGTTGCCAGCAGCACAGTTGCAGTCACCAACGCTCTGGATAACATAAAAACAGCCTAACCAGCTCTGCTAGAGCGAGTAAAATGGTCGGTGTTCTCTCATTTGTATCTGGAAGTAGCTAGAAAGCTACACAATGTTAGCCAGTTAGCTTGGGTGCTTGAAATCTGTTTGGACAGAACTCTCAGATCAACCCTTAAAGAGATTGGTGGGGCTAAAGTTCAAGATAGCGTGAACGATGCTGAATGGGGCCATTTTCTCAAAACTGAGTTTACAAGTTTATCAGCTTTCAAATCAGAATTAGTTTCCCATTGTTCCTCAACTGTAGGGTATGATATATACTAGTATGATATATGCTAGTCTTTTATCCAATGTAAAAAACACTGTTTCAAATGTCGCTATATAAGACGGAATCGAGCCGCTTGGCCCCAAATTTGTATATTTACAGACTTATAAACAATGGCTTCACAATGCCTGAGAGGTCACACATTTTATCACCTAACAAATTATGAGAGGATATAAAGCGCCCCACCACCACCACCAAAAAAAAGATTGACCCCATCTTGATTTAGATCTCTGGGAATAAAAGTCTGATTTGCACTCTTCCTCACGCCTGCCTGCCTTCCGCATTGATCAACTCGGCTCTTTAGAATATTCCTTAGCGATTTTGCATGTGCTCTCTGATTCCCCGGCAATCTGTTCTTACCACGCCTTGCGCATTTCCCAGCTCCTAAAGGAATCTACGCCGGTTGGCACATAGACCAACAACATGACCTGACCAATCCATAACAATATCTTTGTTGGACATTTTGAATGGCCTGAGATGTTGATGTTATATTTTTCTGAATGTGGAAAACAGAGACCAGGAGATGACATTTAAGACATTTGATTTCATTTTGCTGCATGGACTGGCTTACTCAGAAAGCAATGTCAATAGCAATTACAGATCAGGACTTATCTTGAGCAGCTGCATAACTGTCCTACCTCCAGAGAAAGCTCTGCCAATTAACAATAGCAAACACCAAAATCAATTATTTAACTGACACATCATTTGAAATACCACTCCCAAAAACATGCACAGACCTTCCCTGAGGCATAATACAAACGATTATCCTCAAAATATTTTATTTTTCGGACTCTCCACGCATGTCCTGTCTGACCAGGGCCGGTATCCCTGACCAGGGCCGGTATCCCGATAGCAATGGAATTTAGGCTTATGAGTGTTTTAACAAGGCATCTTTCTTTCAATGGCCTAAGATGTAACATTCCCAAAACACCACACAGGAGAACACACACACACACAGACTTTCTACTTTGATGTCAGTTTTTGTCTGGATAGTACATGACAGAAAGGCTGCCGGGTTCAGGCGCTGTCCGTCAACATAATTGTCGTTTGTTTGTAGAAAATAGTGAGCATGAAATAAAAAATGAGCAACTGCTCTGCATTGACATCGTAATGTAACTCCAGGTAATTGAGACCTTGAGAAATGGTATGTTGTTGTATGCTTTTATATGCAGTGATGGGGTTGGGGAGCCTCATGCCATTGAAATATCGAAGTATAGCAAAACCAAATTGTTTCATCATTTGAGAAGTCGTGCAACATGAAATTGTGTCTGTCAGTGTCCTGAGAGACATTAGCCGTTGTAAATATAATTATAGAAACACCATTTAACTGTCATCAGCCACTGTGGGAAACACATTAATCCCCAAAGATCAATGTTTTCGAACCCTGTATATGCAGAGCACAGCAATCCATCCATCAGTGCAGCCACCTTATTAGTCTAAAGGGAGAAAAGACATCGATAATTACCTTGGCCCAACCACCAAAACAAAGGCATTTTAAATAGAAATTCACACATGGCTGCTGCAAGGAGGCCAACTGTTAGTGATTGGCCTACCACATAGAAAACTTGTTATAATGAGTCATTCTCTCCTCATCAAACTCAAACGGATATGGAACAGCATTTCAATTTGAGCCTAACCGTTAAGCGTGGGTCATTATTTTCTTCCTCTGTGCTATACCGAAAGGGATATTGCCATAGCCACTTTTGGAACAGTGTATATAGTGCAACATGAAATAGATGCATAATACATGCTATCAAGGCTGACTTCAAATACCAACATCAACCGGCGCATAACAGCTGACTGCAAATTCAAACTGTGCCAAATAAATACTACACATGCATTGAAATAAAAGGCATATATCAAAGGAATTACTTAGGCCTATATTCGACAAGGACGCATAGACACAAAGAAACTTGACCAAGGAATGAAGAGAAATCTACACATTATCTACACCGTGATTCAGCACCGCCTCAGTACAGGTAGGCATAGTGGAGCTCCATGGGGTGAGGCTCTCTCTGTCTAGTAGCCAGCTAGAATTAGGCTATTTAGTTTGTGGGCAGCCAAAAATGCTTATATGAAAATCATAACTGGCACGCAGATCTTTAGAAATGGCAGGATGAATTCTAAATTGTAAATTATCACTCATATGACAAAGGTTGCAGACCCTCTGCTACAGGCTATATGAAGCCACTATGACAGTGTCATTGTCTCATGCGCTTCCCACCAAAATTGTTACTCTGCATTCAGAGATGTTCCTTGTAATGTGTGTGTCCAGCTCATTTTTGTATTTGCCTGTCTGCATTATTTGCCAGGGAAGGGAAACATTCTATGAATATTGAAGCATTTTGTATGAACAACACAACAGCTCTGAGAATATTCATGTTGCAACATAATAGCCAACGCGGAGGCGGCCTGTGAACATTTTTCACAGGGCCAGCTCTGGCTGATATTATAGTGTTGCCTAGGCAGCATCTGAGTGCTCATTATAGGCCAAAAAACAGCCCTACATCCACACTATAGCTAAATTACTTAGCGATGTTTTACCAGCAAGATTGATCTGTTAGAATATCTAATTTTTATTCAGGAAGATTTACAAGCAAGACTAAGTGAGAGGTGGAAATGCATTATACCAGAAGCTGGTAGGCTACAGGTAGGGATGCAGGTAGAGGATGATGATGTAGGCCTACGGCAAGAAGTAAAAAGTTAGCCCAACTAATAATTAATTAATGATTTGCATTTTCTCAAGTTATCATTCTGTCACTGCATGACAATGCTCATTTGTTATAGCTTACAATTGTTATTGTCTTTGAAGCCAAAAATAAGACATGTATTTTGGCGTAATGCTTTAATTAATAAGTCGTTCAGTTGTTTATTTTCATACCAATAGGACTACATCAGTGGAGGCTCCTCAGAGGAGGAAGGGGAGGATCATCCTCCTCAGTGAAATTTAATGAAAATAAAAATAGTGAAACATTAAAAAAGTTATGCTTTTTAGATAAATCGATACTAAATATATTCCTATGTCACCAAATAATTGATTCAAATATACTGTTTTGCAAGGTCCACAGTAACTTCAACAGCACTGTGGGGTAGCGCCATGGTGTAGATGGAGGACAGCTTGCTTCCGTCCTCTTCTGACTACATTGACTTCAATACAAAACCAAGGAGGCTCGTAGGCCTCACCCCCCATCTATAGACATACATGGTAATTATGACCACTTCTGGAGGATGTTCTCCAACCAATCAAAGCTTTTGAACTGACATGTTGTCCATCCAATCATATAATTAGGATCAGAGAACGAACCTAGTGAGTTCTATTGATATTGTGCCACAGAGCATTATGGGGGTTCTATGTGTTGAGAGGTTTGGTGACATTGTTGGTTAGAGCTTATGAGTGAAGAGTGATTGTTGAGTATTTTTGGGATATTATTCAAGTTATAGGAGACTGAGAAGATATATTATGAATAGTTTTCTTGGTTTTAGAACATTATTTTCATGTTCAGTTAGTGAAATGTATAAAAATGTGCTTTGCTAACTTCAGTAGCTAGCTAGCTACGAACACAAGTGTGCAATTTTCTCCGCCAGAATGGTCATCGCTGCCGAAAATGTTGTGGACTTTTTGTTGAAGAGCCCCATTTATTCTCTGGGGTAGGTACACGTAAAAGGTGTGGATTAAAAGCGAGGGTCGACATCTGCCTGAGATCAGTTTCATGAAGACAGATGAAAAGGTGCAAGCAAGGATGATAACACATAATCACTCCGGACCGACACAAGCAAAAACCCATGACAAAAATTTTGCAGCAACCTAGGCATTAGAAATCGGACATGCTGTATCAGATGAAAACGAGATGATTTTTCAGTCTGTTCAACCTCTCTGGGAGTTGCACCAGTCTGCTTGCAGTTTTTTTAAACCTTTATTTAACTAGGCAAGTCAGTTAAGAACAAATTCTTATATTCAATGATGGCCTAGGAACAAGGGGTTAACTGCCTGTTCAGGGGCAGAACGACAGATTTGTACCTTGTCAGCTCGGGGATTTGAACTTCCAACTCTCTAACCACTAGGCTACCCTGCCGCCCGAGTTGTCAGTTGTCAGTTATTGTCAGGTATGTTGATGATCAGTTGCCCATTATTTTGGCTACCATGGCTAGAAGAAGAGATATCAGTGACTTTGAAAGAGGAGTCTGAAAGGAAAATAGGGACTTTTAAGTGTGTGTGTGTGCCTAACTAACTAGATTTCAACACAATTGAACACTTATGGGAGATTCCGGAGCCGCGCTTGAGACAGCGTTTTCCACCGCCGTCAACAAAACACCAGATAATGGAATTTCTTGCGGAAGAATGGTGTTGTATCCCTCCAATAGAGTTCCAGGCACTTGTAGAATCTATGCCAAGGCGCATTGAAATTGTTTTGCCGGCTCTGGCTGCTCAATGCCCTATTCAGACAGTTGGTTGTTTCCTTTATTTCATCAGTTGAAAGCAACTCTTATAAGAAGTTATGAATATTTAAGTTGAATGTAAATATTGAAGTCTGAAATTTAAAAACAAAATCCAGCGCAGTTTGTGTGTATATGTGGGTATGCACGTGAGTGAGAGTGTGTGTGTGTGTGTGTGTGTGTGTGTGTGTGTGGTATAGTGCAGTCTCCACTAGACTAACCTTTTCCCTTGGTGTAGCAGCCAGCTCAGGTACTTTAAAAATTAGCTTCAGTGGAGAAGAGGATTTGGTGACTCGTGTCCCCCGCCTTTCAAATCCCATCTCTGTCAATTAAATCAGGCGTCAAAGTTTGCAGAGGATGCGGAGAAAACAAGACAAACTCGATCACAGCCAAACCTGCCACAGCTGGTGAGAAGAGCGATAAAATAAACCAGTAAATAATAGAGAGGCTGAACCAGATTCCTCTAGAGTGCAGAGGTGCCAGCCTGGACAGGAGGCCACATAGGCGTTACAATGGCAACCATGCATGACATTACAGGCTGGCAGGCATGCCCAATATTAGGGGGTGTTTTAGAGTACAGCAGCGGCCTATAACTGTGTGTACAGAGGTAATACTGAGCCAAATCAATGAGAATAGATAGACAACACAACATCAATAGGAATTCACTGAGGGGCAGTGAAGTTGGGGGAACAAGCACCCAATTTAAAAAACCTAAACCTGTGGGTTGTTCTCGGTTGTATGGGTTGCATGAGTTTTGTCAAAGTCAAGAGCCGTTGAATTAACACATTTCTCAATTATTAATATCAAATCAAATGTTAGTGGTTGCATACACATATTCAGCAGATGTTGTTGTAGGTGTAGCGAAATGCTTGTGTTCCTAGCTCCAACAGTGCCGTAATATCTAACAATACACAAACAACAATACACAAGAATCTAAAATTCCAGATGCAGAATGTGTTCATCCAATGTAGTTTAATGCTTGGCTCTGTCTCAAACTACCATTTTGTTCTACTTGGACCTAGGACTTTTTTTTGTACACTAGGTTGTGTTTTCAGCAGAGAAATGGGCCTCATCCAACACATCTCCTTTTGTCTAGATTGATAGAGGCTATGGGGATGAGGGTATCGCTGGCAAGAGGTTAAATTAATATAATTTTGAATGCTTTGTTAGAAAGTCACAATCCATCGTTGCAAATTGTCTTAACCCATAAGGGTATAAGCCCTGGCTATGCCGGGGCTGGAGGTACAAGTAAAATATATGGAATTGTTTTAAGAAGGTCATACCAAGGATCATTTTGAAGTATTCAAATCAAATGTATTTATATAGCCCTTCGTACATCAGCTGATATCTCAAAGCGCTGTACAGCAGCATGGCCAGGTGGACTGGGAAGAGCAAGGAGTCATCGTGCCAGGTAGTCCTGAGGCATGGTCCTAGGGCTCAGGTCCTCCGAGAGAGAGAAAGAGAGAATTAGAGAGAGCATACTTAAATTCACACAGGACACGGGAAAGGACAGGAGAAGTACTCCAGATATAACAAACTGACCCTAGCCCCCCGACATATAAACTACTGCAGCATAAATACTGGAGGATGAGACAGGAGGGGTCAGGAGACACTGTGGCCCCATCCGATGATACCCCCGGACAGGGCCAAACAGGAAGGATATAACCCCACCCACTTTGCCACAGCACAGCCCCCACACCACTAGATGGATATCTTCAACCACCAACTTATCATCCTGAGACAAGGCCGAATATAGCCCACAAAGATCTCCGCCACGGCACAACCCAAAGGGAAGAGCCCCAGCCCAGACAGGAAGACCACATCAGTGACTCACCCCTCCTAGGGATGGCATGAAAGAGCACCAGTAAGCCAGTGACTCAGCCCCTGTAATAGGGTTAGAGGCAGAGAATCCCAGTGGAAAGAGGGGAACCGGCCAGGCAGAGACCGCAAGGGTGGTTCGTTGCTCCAGAGCCTTTCCGTTCACCTTCACACTACTGGGCCAGACTACACTCAATCATATGACCCACTGAAGAGATGAGTCTTCAGTAAAGACTTAAAGGTTGAGACCGAGTTTGCGTCTCTCACATGGGTAGGCAGATCATTCCATAAAAATTTAGCTCTTTAGAGAAAGCCTTGCCTCCAGCTGTTTGCTTAGAAATTCTAGGGACAATTAGGAGGCCTGCGTCTTGTGGCCGTAGCGTATGAGTAGGTATGTATGGCAGGTCCAAATCAGAGAGATAGGTAGGAGCAAGCCCATGTAATGCTTTGTAGGTTAGCAGTAAAACCTTGAAATCAGCCCTTGCCTTGACAGGAAGCCAGTGTAGAGAGGCTAGCACTGGAGTAATATGATACATTTTTTGGGTTCTAGTCAGGATTCTAGCAGCCGTATTTAGCACTAACTGAAGTTTATTTAGTGCTTTATCCGGGTAGCCGGAAAGTAGAGCATTGCAGTAGTCTAACCTAGAAGTAACAAAAGCATATATACATTTTTCTGCATCATTTTTGGACAGAAAGTTTCTGATTCTTGCAATGTTACATAGATGGAAAAAAGCTGTCCTTGAAACAGTCTTGATATGTTCGTCAAAAGAGAGATCAGGGTCCAGAGTAACGCTGAGGTCCTTCCCAGTTTTATTTGAGATGACTGTACAACCATTAAGATTAATTGTCAGATTCAACAGAAGATCTCTTTGTTTCTTGGGACCTAGAACAAGTATCTCTGTTTTGTCCGAGTTTAAAAGTAGAAAGTTTGCAGCCATCCACTTCCTTGTGTCTGAAACACAGGGTTCTAGCGAGGTCAATTTTGGGGCTTCACCATGTTTCATTGAAAGCTGTGTGTCATCCGCATAGCAGTGAAAGTTAACATTATGTTTTCGAATGACATCCCCAAGAGGTAAAATATATAGTAAAAACAATAATGGTCCTAAAACGGAACACCAAAATTTACAGTTGATCTGTCAGAGGACAAACAATTCATAGAGACAAAACTGATATTTTTCCGACAGATAAGACCTAAACCAGACCAGAACTTGTCCGTGTAGACCAATTTGGGTTTCCAATCTCTCCAAAAGAAGTATTAAAATAATTATTTGATGAAAAATGTTATTAAGCCTTACTGGTATTAGCCCATACAAACTCAATGAATAACATATTCACTACATTGAACATCCGATAGTCCCCCCCAAAAAAAATCTGAAAGAAGTTTGTTCTTATAGTAAGTGTCTAACCTTTATCAGAGAGATATAAGAACGATCAGGAAACATTTTTTTTTTTTTTTTTACATGTACTGTATTTAATCTCTTATTTTTGTCACAAAAGAGTTTCCATATGTGACCCATTTCAAGAAAGTAGACATATATCCACATCACAAGTTTACAGGACTGGCATTTGAATATTAGTTTTTCTGGCAGAAATGTCTTCTTGAACTTTCATCGACCTTAATAAAAAACTTGTATGCCATCTGTAAATACGAACTTGTTAAATTATGAGCGTAGTTGGGTTAGCAACGGAGAAATACAGGAACCTTCTCGCTAGCCATGATTGGCTGAGATAATGGATGGGCTGGACTTGCTGAGAGATGACTTCAGATTGGTTTTCTATGTAGCATGCTTCTGTCTGTAACATGAGTTTATCAGTATGTGTGGATAATCCTTTCTACCGTGACTTTTTTGAAAGATATCACGAAGAACTAAAAATGTTTTACTACTGCTCTCAACATTGCTGCCCTGAAGTAAATAAATGCTATCGACAAAGCTCAGTGCAAAAACGTTGCTATGGACTACTTTCACGCTGACCCTCTCTGACTCTGAAAATTAATCAGACAATGAGGAAATCCCTGATTTAGGTAAAAACGTTTTCATTGAACAAGACATTGTAGTCTTCTGATGACAATGGTGGGGAAGAAATGGTGTCGTTGTCAGGGAAGAAGTTGACAGAGTTTTGAAATCAGTGGAATGCCCGGTGGAAGCAGAGAGATGATTGCAAAATGCGGAGAGAGTACAAAAAGAGAACACAGAAGGAAAGCAATTGTATAAAACACCTGTCTCCGGATTACATCTTCAAACTAAGGGTAACAATGGCATCCATGACAGAGAGGGAGAAGCTTTCTTTCATGTATACGGGTAAGAGTCTAGCTATATTTTAATATATTATAAGTTTCTAATTTTGTCAGAAAGTAATTTTCAGTCTCGCTAGCTAATGTTAGCTGGCTGGCTCACTAACTAACATTACGTGTATTATTTGTGTAGTAATATTAATTGTACCTCAGAAATCCATTTGCATTGCTAGGTATAGCCTAACGTTAGCTGGCTAGCTAACATAGAACCTAGTTGGTTAGCTTTAGCTACCTGCAGATTCATGCATGGTGGTAGTGATGGGTTCAAAACAACTGGGAACTCATAAAAATATGAGGTCAAATCACGATGTCAGTGATCTTCCGGTTGGAAAGTTGGAGCTCATCATTAGTCATTTAGGTCAACATTGGATCATTCAGAGATCCTCACTGAACTTCTGGAGATAGTTTGCTGCACTGAAAGTAAAGGGGCTGAATAATTTTATATATATATATTTACTATTTTCTACATTGTAGACTACTAGTGAAGACATCAAAACTTTGAAATAACACAAAAAAGTGTCAAACAAATCAACATATATTTTATATTTGAGAATCTTCAAAGTAGCCCCCGTTTGCCTTGATGGCAACTTTGCACACTCTTGGCACTATTTGTGGACTATGTATCACTGACTGGATAACCTGGAGACTGGGCTAACACAGCAACTGTAACCTTTTAGGTCAATAATATGCTCTTCTCAAAACAAACCTCATAGTGGCTTGCCACTTATCGTCCCTTATGCTAGCCTGCACACAGCCAAATATCACTTCAGAAACATCAGCATTGTAGACCATTTATCCCATCTTGCTGCAGCTTTAGCTCATCTCAAAATAACAGAGAAAAGCACTGAAACCAGTGTGTTGCAGCACATTTAAATTGGTAAACATTAGCATTATAAAATGTTGCATGGTTGGGAGAGACAAGGACGATAGTGCAGGGATTGAGGAGGAGGGCGATAAGGAAGTAGTGAGAAATTTGAATTATGGATGGTGGGGTAGTGGATATGCAGCTCAATATAAAACACATGAAGTAGTGCAGATGAAGGAGGTGGTTTCCGAGGGGATGATTTTTTTTTATGAGCCCAGTTCCCGCCTGCATTTTAAACCCTGCATTTAAGCCCACACTTGTGATGTTTTGGCAGTGTGGTTCGTCTGAAGAGGACCCACACGGAACAATTTTTTTGCCAAATTGCCCAAAAAATCTATAATTGAAACCAGACCCTAGTCACTGTTGCCTTGGGTCTGGTTTTCGAGACCAATGATGGATAGCCATGTTCTCCGTCACCCTCTGTCATTTTCCCCTTTGAAAGTGTCCTCTTCTGTCCCTGTGCCTCCACACTAACATGGAAGGCTAGTGACAGGTGCTATGCCATATGTCATCTGTTGCCTGGAAGTGTGGGAGCGCTGGACAGAAATGGAAATTTAGCCAATATTGTCTCCACTACAATGCCTTCACAAGTCATTCGAGGTAATTTGATATCGCCACACGTTGATGTAGGGAGCGTTGCTCATTCTCCTGAAAACGATTTTTCCAGCCTGAGCAACTGTCAGGCGGTAGATGATGGACAGATGAGGCAGGAGTTATTGGAAATTGAGGTTAGATTAATATTGAATGGAATCTATCCCAGTGCATGGCTTACTTATTTCTCACCCTTTCCCTTCATCACAATCTTCGGTTGAGATTTAACCATCTCTGTAAAACATGTCCACTGCTCCACCCAGATTAAACCCACAATCTGACTGTCGAACCTCACTGATAATGGAGGAAGCTTTCTCCTCTGTGACACCTCAGTGCCTGCCTGCCTCTCTCTCTCCCTTTTTCTCTCTCTGTATATAAACACTGAATTCGGAAAGTATTCAGATCCCTTACATTTTTCCACATTTTGTTACCTTACAGCCTTATTCTATAATAGATTAAATATTTTATTTTGCATCACACACAATAAACATGATGACAAAGCAAAAACAGGTTATTATAATAAAAAAGAGATTGAAACACCTTATTTACATAAGTATTTTGACCCTTTGTTATGAGACTCGAAATTGAGCTCAGGTGCATCCTGTTTCCATTAATCATCCTTGAGATGTTTCTACAACTTGATTGGAGTCCACCTGTGGTAAATTCAATGGATTGGACATGTATTG
Organism: Oncorhynchus masou masou; assembly: GCF_036934945.1. NCBI lineage: Eukaryota > Metazoa > Chordata > Actinopteri > Salmoniformes > Salmonidae > Oncorhynchus > Oncorhynchus masou. Next base: position 65,036,684 of record NC_088242.1, on the reverse strand, counting down.
GAAAGGCAAACACTTCTCTCTACAAGTTCCCACAGTTGACAGTGCATGTCAGAGCAAAAACCAAGCCACGAGGTCGAAGGAATTGTCCGTAGAGCTCCGAGACAGGATTGTGTCGAGGCACAGATTTGGGGAAGGGTACCAAAACATTTCTGCAGCATTAAAGGTCCCCAAGAACCTAGTGGCCTCCATCATTCTTGAAAGGAAGAAGTTTGGAACCAACAAGACTCAAGCCGCCCGGCCAAACTGAGCAATCGGGGAGAAGGGCCTTGGTCAGGGAGGTGACCAAGAACCCCTTGGTCACTGACAGATGTCAAGAGTTTCTCTGTGGAGATGAGATAACCTTCCAGAAGGAACACCATCTCGGCAGCACTCCACCAGTCAGGCATTTATGGTAGTGCCCCCAGATGGAAGCTGGGCACTCCTCAGTAAAAGGCACATGACAGCCCCTTGGAATTGGCTAAAAGGCACCTTAACCGTTCTGTTGTGTTCGTGTCTGTGGGACCCATTTTCAATATTTACTAAAAAGAAAAATGATACAATGAATGTTTTCTCAACCTGAGACTCATTGGCATTGGCTCATCTTAATTGAGTGCACACTGTGCAGCCACTACAAATGTATATTACATATGTAGTGTTGGGGTCCACTGGACGGAGGATAATACAAATGTGGAAAAGTGTACGGTATGTGTTGGTGAAAAAAAGTAAAAATGAAAAGGCTTGCTGTGTGCCTTCACTCTGTCTCCTTCCTCCCTGGGCCTGCTGTTTCAACATTGTACCAACAACCTACCTGTCTGACTCCCTCCCTGGCTACCGCTTTTCTCTCATTCTTTGAAGTGTGTTGAATGACACAATGTCATGCAGGAACCTGCACAATGTTATTACGAAGCATTATTTAATTGTAAAACGTTCTGTATTTTCTGTAAATTCTGTGTTTTCCCACACTCTACTCCAGCCAGGGGCAAATTGGGGGAGAGACACAGCAAATAAATACCTTTGCATGTCTGGCTAATTATCACAATCAATCAGTATGACAAAATTTTTATTTTTGAGAGAGAGAAGCTAGTGTGGAAGTTGGAGAATTTTCCGAATATGAAGATCATGTCTATGTCAATTCGAAGACTGATAGTGAAGAAGAGGATGAGATTGACTGTCAACCCGACCTAGGACCAACCCATCAGCAGCCAGCCCCAGGACCTGCCTGTCAGCGACCAGCTCATCAGCAGCATCTGAATACTTTCCGAATGCACTGTATATATACAGTAGCAGTCAAACATTTGGACACACCTACTCATTCCAGGGTTTTCTGTATTTGTACTATTTTCTATATTGTAGAATAATAGTGAAGACATCATAACTATGAAATAACACACATGCAATCGTGTCGTGACAGCTTTACACACGCTTGGCATTCTCTCAACCAGTTTCACCTGGAATGCTTTTCCAACAGTCTTGAAGGTGTTCCCACATATGCTAAGCACTTGTTGGCTGCTTTTCCTTTGTTTAACACTTTTTTTGGTTACTACATGATTCCATATGTGTTGTTTAATAGTTTGTATGTATTACTCAACAATGTACAAAATATTAAAAATAAAGAAAAGCCCTTGAATGAGTAGGGTGTCCAAATTTTTGACTGGTACTGTATATATATTTCCTTTCCCTTATTTTCCTCTACCTTTGATGCAACTACAGTGGGGAGAACAAGTATTTGATAACCTGCAAAATCAGCAGTGTTTCCTACATACAAAGCATGTAGAGGTCTGTAATTTTTATCATAGGTACACTTCAACTGTGAGAGACGGAATCTAAAACAAACATCCAGAAAATCACATTGTATGATTTTTAAGTAATTAAGTAATTCATTTGCATTTTATTGCATGACGTATTTGATCACCTACCAACCTGTAGGAATTCCAGCTCTCACAGACCTGTTAGTTTTTATTTGAAGAAGCCCTCCTGTTCTCAACTCGTTACCTGTATAAAAGAAACTTGTCCACATACTCAATCAAACAGACTCCAACCTCTCCACAATGGCCAAAACCAGTGAGCTGTGTAAGGACATCAGGGTTAAAATTGTAGACCTGCACAAGGCTGGGATAGGCTACAGGACAATAGGCAAGCAGCTTGGTGAGAAGGCAACAACTGTTGGCGCAATTATTCGAAAATGGAAGAAGTTCAAGATGACGGTCAATCATCCTCGGTCTGGGGCTCTATACAAGATCTCACCTCATGGGCATCAAGGATCATGAAGAAGGTGAGGGATTAGCCCAGACCTACACGGCAGGACCTGGTCAATGACCTGAAGAGAGCTGGGACCACAGTCTCAAAGAAAACCATTAGCAACACACTATGCCGCCATGGATTAAAATCCTGCAGCGCACGCAAGGTCCCCCTTCTCAAGCGAGCGCATATCCAGGCCCGTCTGAGGTTTGCCAATGACCATCTAGATGATCCAGAGGAGGAATGGGAGAAGGTCATGTGGTCTGATGAGACAAAAATAGAGCTTTTTGGTCTAAACTCCACTCGCCGTGTTTAGAGGAAGAAGAAGGATGAGTACAACCCCAAGATCATCATCTCAACTGTGAAGCATGGAGGTGGAAACCTCATTCTTTGGGGAAGCTTTTCTGCAAAGGGGACAGGACGACTGCACCGTATTCAGCGGAGGATGGATGGGGCCATGTTTCACGAGATCTTGGCCAACAACCTCCTTCCCTCAGTAAGAGCATTGAAGATGGGTCGTGGCTGGGTCTTCCAGCACGACCCAAAACACACAGCCAGGACAACTAAGGAGTGGCTCCGTAAGAAGCATCTCAAGGTCCTGGAGTGGCCTAGCCAGTCTCCAGACCTGAACCCAATTGAACATCTTTGGAGGGAGCTGAAAGTCCGTATTGTCCAGCGACAGCCCCGAAACCTGAAGGTCTGTATGGAGGAGTGGGCCAAAATCCCTGCTGCAGTGTGTGCAAACCTGTTCAAGAACTACAGGAAACGTATGATCTCTATAATTGCAAACAAAGGTTTCTGTACCAAATATTAAGTTCTGCTTTTCTGATGTATTAAATACTTAATTCATGCAATAAAATGCAAATTAATTACTTAAAAATCATACAATGTGATTTTCTGGATTTTTGTTTTAGATTCCGTCTCTCACAGTTGAAGTGTACCTATGATAAAAATTACAGACCTCTACATGCTTTGTAAGTAGGAAAACCTGCAAAATCGGCAGTGTATCAAATACTTGTTCTCCCCACTGTATATAATGTTCATCCATGTGTGAAATAAATTATATTACATTCTTGATTATAGTGTGCTATTTGGTAATACTAATATTCAACCAGAATAATGCTTTCTCTCATTAGTAATCTGTTTTTGTTTCTCTCATTAACACCTCTAAATTGCCAATGGCATGAAGGTTTTGAGGCTTGCGGTCACTTTGGTGACCTGTATCAAAAGGTTGTGTTTTTCTGTGTACCTCCGTATCTTGCCTCGCAGTCCACACAGCCCATCTGTCAACATAGATTTGTTTCTGAATGCACCTATGCCAACTAAACACTATTTGATAACAAATTATTGCACAATATTATCATAATTCATTTCAGTGCTGTCTGTGAGAGAGAGGCTCTTTCTCATCTTCCCTCCGTCTATCACATTAGAGCTGATGCCTGTTCACAAATTACACTGGGGAGGAGCCATTCATTGTGGGGTGAGATCAATTGTTCAATTGTTATTTTAGCCGCTGGCCTGATTGCAGTGATGAGGGTGAGGGGGTGATGGGAGAGGGGAGGAGGCAAGAGGAGGATGACACCGTAGGCTATAACGAGTTTTGTCTTCCCCATTAATCAATGCCTTCCGCACAATTTGCCATCTGTGAATTGCGACTGACCCGCCTCAAGGGTCACTTGCCAATTTTAGGCTGCAGTCGAGCCGCATCAGTCTGATCTCCCTGCTCATGCCCACTGTTCCTACTGAGTGATTTTTCTCTCTCTCTCTGCATGTTGGGAATTGTGTGAGTGCAAGTGTTGTGTGGAGTTAAATATCTTGGTTTTTCTTTTACATTTCCTTTTCTTGGTGCTTTCCTATTTTTTCTTCCTATGCATGATTAAGGTTATTGTTGTTATTTATTTGTTATGGTAGAATTAAGTATATTGTTTTTCGTGTCGAAATTACCCTGGTTTTGGCGGGAATGGCGACCCACAAGGGGACGCCGTCCCTGTCACTTCGGCAGATGAATAAAGTGGTGGTGGTTTTTCTTAAAGAAGAGCGCTTTGTTGATCTTATGGTTGAGCATGGTGTACTTCTTAAAGGAATGTTTATTCAAGTTACGGCGCATTTTTTTACGTCAACAAGGGTAACAATTTTGAATGTACCGCCGTTTATTCCCAATTAGCTATTGGAGCGCGAGTTATTGTGGTTTGGGAAGGTCACAAGTTCAATTAAGATTGTCCCTTTGGGTTGCAAACATCCGGCTTTGAAACAGGTTGTCGTTTCGGCGACAGGTGTTTGTGTTTTTGGACTCACCGGAGCAGACATTGGAGTTATGGTTTAAAGTCAAGTATGACAATAGACTGTATATGGCTTATGCTGGTACAGGTAGGCAACAGTGATTTGAGTGTGGGAATGTTGGCCATAAGCGACATGCTTGCCCGAAAAGGGAGAAGGCAGAGGGAGGGGCGCAGGTGGTCCTGGACCCGCTGATGTAGGGAGAGGTGAGCCGACAGAGGTAAAGCAGCCAGAAGCACCTGTTGCTGAGGAACAAAATGTCCATGTTGAGGGCACGGAGTTGCAACTTGTACCAGAGGGAAATGATATGCAGCAGAAAAATATTGTTGTAGAAGGTAAGGATGGATCTGAAGAGCCATTCCCTCAGACTGGTGAGGAGGTGCCCAGTACGAGTGCTGGGGTACAGGAGGGGGTTCATGTGGAGCTAATCTCCCAGGTAGTGGAGGAGATGCCCACTATGAGTAATGAGGTACAGGAGGGGGTTCAGGTGGGGCTAGTCGCCCAGGTAGTGGAGGAGATGCCTGGTACTAGTGATGGGCTGCAAGTGGGGATTGTTGAGAGGGATGTGGTAGAAGGGAGTCAAGGTTCTGTGGCCTCAGTTGAGGAGGATCAGGAGAAGGATATGGATATCTCTATTGATAAGATAGCAGCTGGTGACGACTCAATTTACAATCTAGAGGAGGTAAATGGGTTCCTGGATCAGATTTTGGGGAAATAGTCAAATTGGCAGATTATTTTGATGTTGATAAGTTTGTGAGGTCAGCTGTGATGTTACAGAAGATGGTGGGGTTGCGTGAGAAGAAGTGTTTTCAATTGAGGACATTTTTTTACTGCTTGTCACAGCAGCAAAAGGTAGTGGGAAAAGTGGTCAGGTTAAGAGAAAGTTAAAACAATGATGATGACCATGCCTCATATGGTGTCTTTTATCTCTGTGGTTTCTTCTGCTTTTCCTTTATCTTTTCTATATGGAGGTACTAAGGGTATGTTATCTCAATATTAATGGGGGAAGGAACAGGAATAAGATGGCTTGTGTATAAGAAGTAATTAAACAGAAAAGGCTTAATGTAGTTTTTCTACAGGAGACACATAGTGATGAGGCTAATGAGGTTGACTGGGGTATGTGGGGAAAGGGGCAGCATATACTCAGTCATGGTACTAATTTCAGTGCTGGGGTGGCAATCTTGTTTTCCTCAGGTTTAGGGGTGACTGTGGTATCTACAACAGAGATTGTCAAGCGACAGGTTTTATTGGTCAAGGTGGATGTTATGGGTTTTTAATTTGTTTTTTTGAATGTTTATGCTCCTAATGAGGGTACAGAGCGTATTGCTGTATTTGATAAAATAAAGGAAACCTTAAGACAGTGTGACCAAGAGGGGTGTATGGTTTTTAGGGGGGACTGGAATTGTACAGTTGACCTCACTGTTGAAGAACCTCATCTGCGGTCAGCCACTTGCCTGTCTGGTCTATTAATTTGAGTTTGAGCTTTCTGATGTGTGGAGAGTAAGGAATGCAAAAGTTAGGCAGTACACATGGCTAAATGTTAATGAAGGTCGTATCAGTGCAACAAGGTTAGACAGGTTGTATGTATCTGAGCACTACTGTAGAAGGTTTGGAAGGTGTGATATTACTCCTGTATGTTTCTCTGATCACCATATTGTTACTGTTGATATTCACTTGTCCTGTCCACATAGGTGGTATTTTAATGTTAAGTTGTTACATGATGCCATGTTTTGTGAAATGTTTTGTGTTTTGTGAAAGGTTTTTGTTGTTTTGGGAAAATGGAGGGTTACAAAAGGGAATTTTGAGTCCTTCAGACAATGGTGGGAGGTTGGGAAGGCCCAAATACGATTGTTTTGTCAACAGTATACTGCCCTGTTGTCACGACTTCCACCGAAGGTGGCTCCTCTCCCTGTTCGGGCGGCACTCGGCGGTCGTCGTCACCGGTCTACTAGCTGCCACCGATTCCGTTTTCTTTTCTGTTAGTTTTGTCTTGATTGTTTTCACCTGTTACTTATTTGTTGTTAATTATGGCCTATTTAACTTCCAGGGCCTGCCTGCTTTTGTGCGGGCTTATTCCCACTGTCAGTGGTGAAATTGTTTTGCTTATACGTATTTTGCTGTCTGTTATTTTCCCTGGTTTAGGGGACATACCTGATTATTGGTAATTTTGCCTGTTTGTTGGCTCGACCCAGCTTAATAAACGTATTCATTGGAAGCATTGCTCTCTGCGCCTGACTCCACACACACCACTCTTAGCTATCCTTGACACCTGTCTCGTATTGAAGTTAAAGAGACTATCAGGGCCCTTGAACAGGACATCACATCTATTGAATTGAAGTTGTTCACTCAGAATTGCCCTGGACTAGTTATGAACTTACAGGACAAGAGACATGAACTGAGGTCGTTTTTACATGAAAGGGTGAAGGGTGCCTTGATTAGGTCTCGTTTTGCTACCCTCAAGGATATGGATGCTCCAAGCGATAAAAAAAAAAACCTAGGACAGTCGACATTGCAACGCAAACAGATGGTTTGCCTTCGTCTCCCTAATGGGAAGGTGACCACAGATGACAGTGAAATGTGCCAACATGCCGTGGATTTTTACTCTGCCCTCTAAGGCGGAGGATTGTGATTCTCTGTGTACTAAAACGTTGTTACATGGACTTCCTCAATTCGGCCCTGAGCAGATAGTTGCTTTGGGCTCTGACATTACTCTGCAGGAGCTGTCCACTGCAGTTATGCAGCTCTCAACAGGCCGAGCTCCTGGCATCGATGGTTTACCATCTGAGTTTTATAAGCACTTTAGTGGGTCTATTGGGGAGGATTTTTATGAAGTGGTTTGTGAATCTTTTCATGAGGGTTCTCTTCCTGTATCCTGTCAACGTGCAGTGCTTCCATTGTTGCAAAAAAAAAGGGAATGTAGCTCTTGTAAAAAATTGGCAACCTGTTGCATTTCTGTGCGCAGAATATAAAATTGTATCTAAATGTTTTTCAAACATGTTGAAAGAGTATCTGGGGCTGTTGGTCCACAAGGACCAGTCTTACTGTGTACCTACTGTGTACCTGACTGCTCTATAGTTGATATTTTAGACATTTGTAAACCGCCTGATGTAAATGTGAGTTTACTTTCTTTGGATCAGGAGAAAGCCTTTGATCGTGTGGACCACCAGTACTTGTTCAAAACAATGAACGCCTTTGGGTTTGGGGATGTTTTTTTGTCTTGGATGAGTTTACTGTATGCTGGGGCCTCATGTATGGAGAAGGTGGGGGGTGGTTTGAGTTGCCCCATCCCTGTCAAAAGGGGCATCAGGCAGGGATGCCCAATTTCAGGGCAGTTATATTGTCTGGCAATTGAACCAATGCTTTGTTTTTAAAGAGCGAAGCTTACTGGTTTCTCTGTGCCAGGAGTAATGAAGGGTCCCATGATAGCACTGTCTGTGTATACAGATGACGTGACAGTTTTTATTACAGGGGCTGAGGATGTTAAGGTTCTCTCAAACACTTTAAAGATCTAGAGTCAATTGGGAAAAGAGTGAATCGCGGGTGGCAGGTCAGCTTCAGACAGGGTTCGCACCACAGTTACCAGGGGGGCTTCAGTGGGGCAGAAATGAGATGAATACTTTTGTTTTTTTCTAAGCTCTGATGTATTTCAGAGAAAGAACTGGGAGGGTGTAGTGGAGAAAGTGTGTGCCAGACTGTCAAGGTGGAAATGGGTGCTTCCCCAGCTGTCTTATAGGGGAAAGGTACTGGTAGCTAATAATCTTCCTGCCTCTACCCTGTGGCACAGACTAATGATTTTACAGCCACCAGGGGGTCTGATAAAAGAGCTTCAGAGGACCCTTGTCAATTTATTCTGGTCTGGACAACACTGGATTAAAGCTGCAGCCCTGTACCTGCCACTGCACGAGGGTGGGCAAGGCCTGGTGGACATTTCTTCCAGGATCATGGCTTTCCGGCGTCAAGCAGCCCAGAGATGGTTGTACAGTGACGGTTCTAGCTGGGTCGACACAGCCTGCACATTGATGAAGAGAGCGGGCTTAGACAAGCACATTTTCCTCTTAAAGCTGGAGGGGGTGATTTGTCTGGCCTGACTCCATTTTATGAGTCTGTAATGCAGGCTAGGAGAGTTCTTGTCAAGTCCCGTAAGGCCGGCATGCCACCAGGGATGTGGCTTTTTGAAGAACCTTTTTCACAACACTGCCATCCAATCCTGTGCTCTGGGTTCAGCCAGTCTATGTTCATGCTTGTTAGCTGGGTCATCTGATGCGGAGCAGGAGCAGATCGTTAGAGGAGCTAGGAGAAAGTGCGGGAATCCGATCATCTCACCTACTGAGGAAGGTCGTCACTGAGGTCTGTGATTCCTTGCCAGTACTTCATCTGCAGTATGTGACTGACACTTCCAATTCTGATCAGTAGACGGAGGGTCTGGAATATGTGTTCTTTGCACTGATTGTTAGTGCTGCGGCGGGGTCATTCGAGGAGGATGTGGGGATGCTGCTTTCATTCGATACCCCTGAGCTGAAGGAGTTCAAGGAGGTGGTAAAGAAGGCCCTGTACAAAATTTGTGCAAAAGTGTCCCATGCCTCTTCCCTGGAAGGGGTAAAATCGATGAGGTGGCGGGTGTGTTTGGTCCAGGTGCATCCCCAAAAGGCTGTTGGCGGTCTTTATACAAACTGCCTATTGAAAAGAGGACAGCTGACCTCCAATAGAGGATAATACATGGAGTCATAGCCACCAATATGCATCTGGTACACCTGGATCCGAAGGTTCGGGAGGGATGTCCATTCTGTGCTGAGTCTGAAACTCTGGCACATCTGTTTTTACAGTGTCCCAGGTTGGTTGGGATAATTGACCTGATCACTTCTTGGTTCTCAGCTTTGGGAGAGGTTTTCCCTTCCCAACTGTTTATATTAGGGCTAAAGTATAGGTTTAGTCGAAGGGGTGTAATTATTTTGCTTAATTTTGTGTTAAGGGTAGCTAAATTAGCAATATGGAAGTCCCGAAACTGGTCAGTTTTCGGGGACAGGGGTCTGTGGATGTGGTGGGAATGCTGGAGGGAATGTTGGCAGCGAGACTGAGGGTTGAGTTTGCCTATTACAAACTGGTTAACAATATTGATCTGTTTCTGAGTATATGGGGTATTCAGAGTCTGTTGTGTTTAGTTACTGTGAATGAGGATTTGGTGCTGTGTTTTTAATTGATGTGTGACTATGGTTTTGTATGAGTTTTTATTGTGTTGTGGGTTCCCAGACCCAATAGGGTCTCTGCCTCTCTCTCTCTCTCTCTCTCTCTCTCTCTCTCACGGAACTGAATAAATGCTATAGCTTAACCTGGTACCATTAAGAGGATGTGAAATGGATAGAATATATAGAACTATGTTTGATTATCTTTTATAAGGGTACAATAACATGTTTTCTTCATGCTTTCAATGTAGAGGAGTACCTATAGAGCATCTCTTTACTCCAGCTGTCCCCTAGTTAATATATGCATTTTGATATTGGCGTCACACAGCCAGACAAATCATCCTTTAATTGTTCCTCTCAGGAGAGCCCAGTGAAGTGCTAGGCCTCACTTCTTGTCCGGAAGCACCTAGTGGGGGGAGGTAGCCCGCCAACACAAAAAGGAGAGGTGGCTGAACATGTCCCAAGGGTGCTTTTTTCTCTCTCCACCTCCTCATTGGTCTCAACACAAGCTTTGATGAAAGGTTTTGTTCCTCACGTGATCCTCTAATTGTAATTTGTTTAGATGAGAAGCTGTACTACAGTGCTAACTCTGTTTTATGATTATTGAATTTCATTAGGTGTCCAACTGAAACACAGTGTCTTTGCGCTCGAGGGCTAGCTAATTAAAGAAAGGCACCCCAAATTTGCTTTACACTGGTGTGGAAATTGAGGAATTAATTAAGTACACAAGTTTGCCACAACAGGAAGGTGGCTAGACTTAGACGGAATGTAATTATTACTGCTGCGTAATTTAATTGTTTGCTTTTCACACTTTTTCAGAAATGAGTATTTCAGTGCCCCCAGGCTTAGGATTAATTCCGTTTAAAAACATGTGCTCACAACAAAATTACTGAAATGCTTTTCTGGGAAACTAGATGCTAAGTCTTTAGTCGGTGGTGATTTTGTTCTGAGTGTGCGTCCAAACTTGGAAATCAAATTGTGGGATTGTTCTGAATGGCTTGTTTTGTCTTTGATGTCATCTTGCATTTAATTTGAACATCGTTTGCTCTCATCTAGGAAAGCAACCACTGGCACAGTCCGTCTCAAGCAATGTGTGAAGTAAATTGAGGCAAGTGAAAGGGTCAATCCATCAATTTCCATCCTTGACAGATTCTATGTGACCATTTCAGTGAAAATATTTTCATTGGAGAATGCAGACCTATCTTTTAATTGTGAGATAGCCAGGAGAGAAAACAATGGAGACAATACACAGACAGCCTGTGCTCTATTACAGTCCCTCCATAGGCCACTCTCCGACCACATTCACCCCTTTTTTCTTAATGTCTAAATAGCTCATTCACAGATAGGTAAATGGAGTGCATTGACGTCTATGCCTGTTGTTCAGGTCCAGTTGGTAAACTCTATCCATTTTGGTAATGGATCTCATTTCATTAATAACACCTGTTCTTACTCCCTGACTGCCCTCTAGGGGAGAGCGAGTTAGTATCCTTAGAGACGCTTCTCTTGTCCTCCTCCTGGGTTTGGCAGCCTCGAGTGTCGGCCTTGTGTTCTATGGGAAATTAATCATATTGTGGAAACTCGACAATTGGTATCCTATGAAATGGCACTCACTCCTGCCCAGTTCCATCTGATATTTGCTTGGATACAAAAGCATTCCTGTTAATGGGTGACAGTCAAAATTAAGGCAGTTATCCTTTTTGGGATAGGGGGCAGCATTTTCACTTTTGGATGAATAGCGTGCCCAGAGTGAACTGCCTCCTACTCTGTCCCAGATGCTAATATATGCATATTATTATTAGTATTGGATAGAAAACACTATTCTAAAGTTTCTAAAACTATTTGAATGATGTCTGTGAGTATAACATAACTCATATGGCAGGAGAAAACCTGAGATATATTCAACCAGGAATTGGGAAATCTGAGGTTTGTCGTTTTTCAAAGTTTGGCCTACTGAATACACAGTGTGTCTTTGGAGTCAAGTTGCACTTCCTATGGCTTCCAATAGATGTCAACCGTCTTTAGAAACTTGAATGAGGATTCTACTATAAAGGAGGGGCTCATGAGACCTGTTTGAGTCAGTGGTCTGGCATAGAGTTGGCTCTCATTCCAGTGCTTTTCTTCAGACATAGGAATTCTCCGGTTGGAACATTATTGATGTTTTATGTTAAAAACATCCTAAAGATTGATTCAATACATTGTTTGACTTGTTTTTACGACCTGTAATGGAACTGTTCGAGTTTTTGTCTGGACGAAGTGCTCGTGCCTCATGAAGATGGATTACTGGGCTGAACACGCTAACAACAAGTGGCTATGATGGACTTTATGTGGACTATATGGAACAAATCAGTCACTTATTGTCGAACTGGGATTCCTGGGAGTGGCTTCTGATGAAGATCATCAAAGGTAAGTGAATATTTATTGTGTTATTTCTAACTTCTGCTGACTCCAAAATGGTGGATATTTCTCTGGCTGGATTGTGCTCTGAGCACCGTTCTCAGATTATGCTTTTTCCGTAAAGTAAAAAAAAAATCTGACACAGCGGTTGCATTAACTTCTTGCGTCGAGCAATCCCGTATCCGGGAGCGTAATCATAGCCTCAAGCTCATTACCATAACGTAACGTTAACTATTCATGAAAATCGCAAATGAAATGAAAGAAATATATTCACTCACAAGCTTAGCCTTTTGTTAACAACACTGTCATCTCAGATTTTCAAAATATGCTTTTCAACCATAGCTACACAAGCATTTGTGTAAGAGTATTGATAGCTAGCATAGCATTAGCCTCGAATTCAGCAGGCAACATTTTCACAAAAACAAGAAAAGCATTCAAATAAAATAATTTACCTTTGAAGAACTTCGGATGTTTTCAATGAGGAGACTCTCAGTTAGATAGCAAATGTTCACAGCCATATAAGGAGACATTGGAACACAGCGCCTTCTAAATCTGGTCCATTTCCTGTTTGAAATTTCATCTTGGTTTTGCCTGTAGCATCAGTTCTGTGGCACTCACAGATAATATCTTTGCAGTTTTGGAAACGTCAGTGTTTTCTTTCCAAAGCTGTCAATTATATGCATAGTCGAGCATCTTTTCGTGACAAAATATCTTGTTTAAAATGGGAACGTTTTTTTATCCAAAAATTAGAAGAGCGCCCCCTATATCGAAGAAGTTAAGGAGAAGTCTATCTTTAATTCTGTGAATAACACTTGTATCTTTTATCAATGTTTTATGAGTATTTCTGCAAAATCACCGGATGTTTTGGAATCAAAACATTACTGTACGTAACCCGCCAATGTAAACTGAGATTTTTGGATATAAATATGCACATTATCGAACAAAACAATCATGTATTGTGTAACATGATGTCCTATGATTGTCATCTGATGAAGATCATCAACGGTTAGTGATTAAATGTATCTATATTTCTGCTTTTTGTGACTCCTATCTTTGACTTGGCGGTGATCTAATATAATCATATGTTGTGCTTTCGCTGTAAAGCATTTTTTAAATCGGACACAGTGTGTAGATTAACAAGAAGTTTATCTTTCATTTGCTGTATTGGACTTGTTAATGTCTGAAAGTTACATATTTAAAAAATATATTTTTGATTTTTGCGCGCTGCCTTTTCAGCGGAATGTAATCGAGGGGTTCCGCTAATGGAACGCCTGCCCTGGAAAGGTTATACAATTTTAAAATCCTTACAATACATTCACAACACATTAAGTGTGTGCCCTCAGGCTACTACTCTACTACCACATATTTACAACACAAAATCCATGTGTACGTGTGTGTATAGTGCTGTCACGATCGTTGAAATGATTGGACCAAGGAGCAGCGTGCGTAGAGTTCCACATTTTTATAATTAACCAAAACTCACCAAACAAAACAAACAAGCACAAGCGAAACATGAAGCTACTGGTGTGCACACGGGCAACTATCTGTAGACAAGATTCCACAAAGCACAATGAGGAAAATTGCTTCATAAATATGATTCCAACTCAGAGACAACCTCTTGAAACTCCCCATCCCCAATCCGGGATCGTGACTAAAGCCTCAGGCTCATTAGCATAACGCAACGTTAACGATTTCTGAAAATCGCAAATAAAATGAAAATAATGCGTCTGCTCTCAAGCTTAGCCTTTTCTTAACAACACTGTCATCTCAGATTTTCAAAATATGCTTTTGAACCATAGCAATTGACTAATTTGTGTAAGAGTATGCTAAGCTAGCTTAGCATTTTGAGTAGCATTTAGCACGCAACATTTTCACAAAAACCAGATAACCAAATAAATAAAATCATTTACCTTTGAAGAGCTTCGGATGTTTTCAATGAGGAGACTCTCAGTTACATACCAAATGCGCAGTTTTTCCTGAAAGCGTCTGTGTGTAGGAGAAATCGTTCCGTTTTGTACATCACATTTGGCTACCGAAACGAACCGAAAATTCAGTCACCTACAACGTCAAACTTTTTCCGAATTAACTCCATAATATCGACCGAAACATGGCAAACGTTGTTTGGAATCAATCCTCAAGGTGTTTTTTCACATATCTCTTCATTGATATATCATTCGTGGAAGCCTGCTTTCTTCTCTGAATTCCATGGAAAAATACTTGCAGCTGAGGTTTGCGCACCAATTTCGGCGCAGGACACCGGGCGGACATCTGGTAAATGTGGTCTCTTATGGTCATTCTTCCAATACGTCACAATGCTGCAGACACCTTGGGGAAACGACAGAAAGGGCAGGCTCATTCCTCTCGCATTCACAGCCATATAAGGAGACAATGGAAAACGGAGCCTCAAAAATCCTGCTGATTTCCTGGATGCCGTTTCATCTTGGTTTTGCCTGTAGCTCACGTTCTAGGGCACGCACAGAGAATATCTTTGCAGTTCTGGAAACGTCAGTGTTTTCTTTCCAAAGCTATCAATTATATGCATAGTCGAGCATCTTTTTGTGACAAAATATCTTGTTTAAAACAGGAACGTTTTTCATCCAAAAATGAAATTGCGCCCCTAGAGTTTCAACAGGTTAAGCGCAATATTTTGTCACAAAAAGATGCTCGACTATACATATAATTGGTAGCTTTGGAAAGAAAACACTCTGACGTTTCCAGAACTGCAAAGATATTTTCTGTGCGTGCCCTAGAACGTGAGCTACAGGCAAAACCAAGATGAGACGGCATCCAGGAAATGAGCAGGATTTTTGAGGCTCTGTTTTCCATTGTCTCCTTATATGGCTGTGAATGTGAGAGGAGTAAGTCTGCCCTTTCTATTCGTTTCCCCAAGGTGTCTGCAGCATTGTGACGTATTTGTAGGCATATCATTGGAAGATTGACCATAAGAGACCACATTTACCAGGTGTCCGCCCGGTGTCCTGCACAGAAATTGGTGCGCAAAAGTCAGCTGCAAGTATTTTTCCACAGAATTCAGAGAAGAATGCAGGCTTCCACGAACGATATATCAATGAAGAGATATGTGAAAAAACACCTTGAGGATTGATTCCAAACAACGTTTGCCATGTTTCGGTCGATATTATGGAGTTAATTCGGAAAAAGTTTGACGTTGTAGGTGACTGAATTTTCGGTTCGTTTCGGTAGCCAAATGTGATGTACAAAACGGAGCGATTTCTCCTACACACAGACGCTTTCAGGAAAAACTGCGCATTTGCTATGTAACTGAGAGTCTCCTCATTGAAAACATCCGAAGCTCTTCAAAGGTAAATGATTTTATTTATTTGGTTATCTGGTTTTTGTGAAAATGTTGCGTGCTAAATGCTACTCAAAATGCTAAGCTAGCTTAGCATACTCTTACACAAATTAGTCAATTGCTATGGTTCAAAAGCATATTTTGTAAAATCTGAGATGACAGTGTTGTTAAGAAAAGGCTAAGCTTGAGAGTAGGCGCATTATTTTCATTTTATTTGCGATTTTCAGAAATCGTTAACGTTGCGTTATGCTAATGAGCCTGAGGCTTTAGTCACGATCCCGGATCCGAGATGGGGAGTTTAAAGAGGTTAAGAACAAATTCTCATTTACAATGACAGCCTACCGGCGAACAGTGGGTTTAACTGCCTTGTTCAAGGGCAGAACGGCAGATTTTTACCTTGTCAGCTCGGGGATTCATTCCAGCAACCTTTCGGTTACTGGCCCAATGCTCTAACCTCTAGGCTACCAGACACCCCAATGTTCTCTGTCTAGCTCTCTGTGTACATCCATGGGCCAGCCGTGCTGCCCTGTTCTGAGCCTATTGCAAAGTCCCTCTTTGTGGGACTTACCTGACCACACGACTGAACAGTATTCCAGGTGCGACAAAACTAGGGCCTTTAGGACCTGCCTTGTTGATAGTGCATTCAAGAAGGCAGAGCAGTGCTTTATTATAGACCGACTTCTCCCCATCCTAGCTACTGTTGTATTAATATGTTTTGACAATAACATTTTACAATCCAGGGATACTCCAAGAAGTTTAGACACCTCAACTTGCTCATATTCCACATTATTCATTACAATATTTACTTGAGCTGTAGTGTTGGGGAATTCCTGATTCTACCTGGATTATGTTGGAGAGGCTTCAATTTAAGAACACCCTCTGTGTTCTGTTAGACAGGTATCTCTTTATTCACAATATAGCAGGGGGTGTAAAGCCAAAACAAATACGTTTTTCCAGCAGCAGAATATGATCGAAAATGTCAAAAGCCACACGGAAGTATAACAAAACAGCCTTCTTGTAAATCAATTTCTCATCCAATCATGAGTCATTTGTTAAAAAAAAAAAATTAAAGTAGTTCGCAATATCAGTGGTTTTTGTGAGGAACGAGCCATCTGATTCAATGATGGAGCGGAGTTTTTCTTTTTGCCCACAATTTCATTTAAGATGCTCCAAAGCTTTTTACGATCATTCTTTATATAACTTATCTTTGTTTCATAGTACAGGGTGATAGGGTGATAGCGGCTGACAAATTGATCGTACACTTTTAGAAAAAAGGGTTCCAATAGGGTTCTTTGGCTGTCCCCATTGGATAACCATTTTTGGTTCCAGGTAGACATATTTTGGGTTCCATGTAGAACTCTCTGTGGTAAGGGTTCTACATGGAACCAAAAACAGTTATGCAAAGAGTTCCACTATGGGGACAGCTAAAGAACCCTTTTAGGTTCTAGAATGCACATTATGTTCTATGATTGTGGAGGAAACTAAGTCAGGAAAATTGGTTGTATCAGCAATTGTGGCTGAATGATTCTGGAATAGCATTTTCTCCTGGGAAAATGGTGCGCTTATCAATGCTCCAAAAAATCTGTTCCTTTGTGTTATTCTGTTATGTAACTGTTCTTTGGTTGGTAACTTGTTGGTGCCTTTGTGTTAAAAGGATTCTCCCCCAGTGTGAGCAATACTGTTTTCCTATCTGTCCTCTCCGCTCCCCCTCTGGAAGAAGGGGGACAGAACAATCTAATGACTGAACTTTCCCCCAGACAAGAAAGTCTGAAACCCTCGGCACCAACAGAGCTACAGTAACAGGACTAGTTATGCTGAAATAGCATAAAAGGAGGGATTGTGGAAGAGTGGAACATGTCCTAGGTGGTTTATGGTTGGTCTACTGCCGAGGAGGCTACTATCAAGAGATAAGCAGAAGTAACTGACTCATCCAGGTGGCTTGTGACACCCCACGCACCTCTCCCCAGGTCTTGTATAAATGTCTGAGAGAAAAAATCATGCATGCTTGTAATATAGCTTGACTGTATTCTGTTCAAATAAAGATATTGTATATTGAGACTGGACTGCCTTCTGAGTGGTTTTTCCACCACAAACCTCGTTGCTAACCTCCTGGAACAAATCAATGAGATTCATTATGTTGAGATCCCTGAGGATTACCTGTTGTTGCTTGGTCACTAGGAAAACAAAACTTCATACTAGAGCTCTTCCATCACTGTAGACTGGACACAACATGTGAGGCCAGGGCAATCTCAGGGAACACTAATGGGCCAAACTGCAATGTGGGAAACAATGAAAAGCATTCATAGATTGATTTCAACGCTCGTCCATTGATTTCCATTCCATGTGTGGTTGCGAGCTGTATCCTTCCTTGTAGTCAATATGATAATGGTAGTCTGATAATGAAACAACACATTGGCTGAATCAGTTAAAATACGTTGAACCAATATGCATTAGCTGTTGAACTGACATACGTGCCCTGTGTGAAGGCTGTGAAAACCATGTGTCAGGTATCAAAAGATCTGATCGTTCATCAAACATTAATGTACAGTTGAAGTCGAAAGTTTACATACACCTTAGCCAAATACATTTAAACTCAGTTTTTCACAATTCCTGACATTTCATCCTAGAAACAATTCCCTGTCTTAGGTCAGTTAGGATCACCACTTTATTTTAAGAATGTGAAATGTCAGAATAATAGCAGAGAGAATGATTTATTTCAACTTTTATTTATTTAATCACAACACCAGTGGGCCTGTAACGGTTTTCTTCCATTGAAGGAGAGGAGGACCAAAATGCAGCGTGGGTAGTGTTCAACATGTTTAATATAGACGATAAACGAGAACACTACAACATAACAAATGTGAAAACCGAAACAGTCCTATCTGGTGCATAGACACAAAGACAGAAAGCAGACAACCACCCAAAAAAAAACCCAAAGAACATGGCTGCCTAAATATGGTTCCCAATCAGAGACAACGATAAACACCTGCCTCTAATTGAGAACCAATCTAGGCAACCATAGACTTACATAATCACCTAGACTAGAAAACATCCCATAAACATACAAAACCCCTAGACCAGAAAAAACATTTAAATCCCCCATGTCACACCCTGACCTAACCAAAATAATACAGAATACAAAGACAACTATGGCCAGGGCATGACAGGGTCAGAAGTTTACATACACTCAATTAGTATTTGGTAGCATTGCCTTTAAATTGATTAATTTGGGTCAAACATTTCAGGGAGCCTTCCACAAGCTTCCGACAATAAGTTGGGTGAATTTTGGCCCATTCCTCCTGACAGAGCTTTTCTATAGCTTTGAGGTCAGTGCTTTGGGATGGCCACTCCAATACATTGACTTTGTTGTCCTTTAGCCATTTTGCCAAAACTTTGGAAGTATGCATGGGGTCATTATCCATTTGGAAAACCCATTTGCGACAAAGCTTTAACTTCCTGAATGATGTCTTGAGATGTTGCTTCAATGTATGCACACATTTTTCGTTCCTCATAATGACATTTATTTTGTGAGGTGAACCAGTCCCTCCTGCAGCAAAGCACCTCCACAACATGATGCTGCCATCACTGTGCTTCATGGTTGGGATGGTGTTCTTCTGCTTGCAAGCCTCCCACCTTTTCCCCTAACCATAACAATTTTCATTGTGGCCAAACAGTTCTATTTTTGTTTACTCAGAGCAGAGGACATTTCTCCAAAAAGTACGATCTTCATTCCCATGTGCAGTTGCAAACCATAGTCTGGCTTTTTCATGGCGGTTTTGGAGCAGTGTCTTGTTTTACTGTGGATATAGATATTTTTGTACTTGTTTCCTCCAGCATCTTCACAAGGTCTTTTGCTTTTGTTCTGGGATTGATTTGCACTTTTCGCACCAAAGTATGTTCATCTCTTGGAGACAGAAAGCATCTCCATCCTGAGCGGTATGACGGCCGTGTGGACCCATGATGTTTATACTTGCGTACTATTATTTGTACAGATGAACGTGGTACCTTCAGGCGTTTGGAAATTGCTCCCAAGATTGAACCAGACTTGTGGAGTTCTGCATTTTTTTTCTGAGGTCTTGGCTAGTTTCTTTTGATTTTCCCATGATGTCAAGCAAAGAGACACTGAGTTTGAATGTAGGCCTTGAAATACATCCACTGGTACACCTCCAATTGACTCAAATGATGTCAATTAGCCTATCAGAAGTTTCTAAAGCCATGACATGACTTTCAGGAATTTTCCAAGCTGTTTAAAGGCACAGTCAACATAGTGTATGTAAACTTCTGACCCACTGGAATTGTGGTACAGTGAATTATAAGTGATATAATCTGCCTGTAAACAATTTTTGAAAAACTTACTTGTGTCATGCATAAAGTAGATGTCCTAACCGACTTGCCAAAACTATAGTTTGATAACAAGACATTTGTGGAGTGGTTGAAAAACGAGTTTTAATTAGCTCCAACTTTTAGTGTATGTAAACTTCCGACTTAAACGGTATATGTACTGTGCCATGATAGACAACATTTAAAGTTTTCTGCATGGCATACTATTCTGAAAATAAAGTGTAAAATGTAAGACATCTAGTATAATTTCCATAGTTGCTGTAGTATCTCATGAAATTTTCAGAAGAGAGGTAACAATATCTAGTATCTGTTGCTGGGATTTCCATGCCACTTTACTTTTAATCATTTATTTTTATTTGGCCATCAAGGAAAATGCAATGCCTGGTGCAAACCCAACACCTCTCATCACCCTGAGAACATTATCCCCACGGTGGCAGCATCATGGTATGGGGGTGTTTTTTCCATCGGCAGGAACTTAGAAACTGGTCAGAATTAAAGGAATGATGCATGGTGCTAAATACAGGGATTTTTTTTCGAGAAACCTTCTAGCAGGACAATGACCCTAAGCATACTGTTATAGCAACACTCGAGTGGTTTAAGGGGAAACATTTTTAAATGTCTTGGAATGGCCTAGTCAAAGCCCAGACCTCAATCCAATTGAGAATCTGTGCTATGACTTAAAGATTGCTGTACACCAGCGGAACCCATCTAACTTGAAGGAGCTGGAGTGGTTTTGCCTTGAAGAATGGGCAAAAATCCCAGTGGCTAGATGTGCCAAGATTATAGAGGCATACCCCAAGAGACTTGCAGCTGTAATTGCTGCAAAAGGTGGCTCTAAAATGTATTGAATTTGGGTTGGTGAATAGTTAAACACGCTCAAGTTTGTTGTATTTTTGTCTTATTTCTTGTTAGTTTCACAATAGAAAATATATTGCATCTTCAAAGTGGTAGACATATTGTGTAAATCAAATGATACAACCCCCCCAAAAATCTATTTCAATTTCAGGTTGTAAGGCAACAAAATAAGAAAATTGCCAAGCGGTGTGAAGACATTCGCAAGCCACTGTCTCTTTAGCTTAAACTGGCATGTTGTGTAAATCAAATGATACAAACTCCCAAAACATCCATTTTAATGGGGGGTGAATACTTTCGCAAGCCACTGTAGGGGTAAAAGTGACTAGGCAATCAGATTAGATAATAAACGGAGTAACAGCAGTGAATGTGAAGAGTGTGAAAGTTTGGCTGTGTGTGAGTGTGTGTGTGGCATCAAAATGCGAGTGCATGTATTTGTTTTGTTTGTGTGAGCGTGTCAAGTGTGTGTGTGTGTGTTGGAGTGTCACTGTATTATGTGTGAGTCTGTGGGTAGAGTCCAGTATGTGTCCATACAACCAGTGCACGAATGTCTGTTCAAACCCCCAAAAATACGAGATATTCCAGATTTTATTTATTTATTTTATTTCACCTTTATTTAACCAGGTAGGCAAGTTGAGAACAAGTTCTCATTTACAACTGTGACCTGGCCAAGATAAAGCAAAGCAGTTCGACACATACAACGACACAGAGTTACACATGGAGCAAAACAAACATACAGTCAATAATACAGTATAAACAAGTCTATATAAGATGTGAGCAAATGAGGTGAGATAAGGGAGGTAAAGGCAAAAAAGGCCATGGTGGCAAAGTAAATACAATATAGCAAGTAAAACACTGGAATGGTATATTTGCAATGGAAGAATGTGCAAAGTAGAAATAAAAATAATGGGGTGGAAAGGAGCAAAATAAATAAATAAATGAAATACAGTAGGGAAAGAGGTAGTTGTTTGGGCTAAAATATAGGTGGGCTATGTACAGGTGCAGTAATCTGTGAGCTGCTCTGACAGTTGGTGCTTAAAGCTCGTGAGGGAGATAAGTGTTTCCAGTTTCAGTGCTTTTTGTAGTTCGTTCCAGTCATTGGCAGCAGAGAACTGGAAGGAGAGGCGGCCAAAGAAAGAATTGGTTTTGGGGGTGACTAGAGAGATATACCTGTTGGAGCGTGTGCTACAGGTGGGAGATGCTATGGTGACCAGCGAGCTGAGATAAGGGGGGACTTTACCTAGCAGGGTCTTGTAGATGACATGGAGCCAGTGGGTTTGGCGACGAGTATGAAGCGAGGGCCAGCCAACGAGAGCGTACAGGTCGCAATGGTGGGTAGTATATGGGGCTTTGGTGACAAAACGGATTGCCCTGTAATAGACTGCATCCAATTTGTTGAGTAGGGTATTGGCGGATATTTTGTAAATGACATCGCCAAAGTCGAGGATTGGTAGGATGGTCAGTTTTACAAGGGTATGTTTGGCAGCATGAGTGAAGGATGCTTTGTTGCGAAATAGGAAGCCAATTCTAGATTTAACTTTGGATTGGAGATATTTGATATGGGTCTGGAAGGAGAGTTTACAGTCTAACCAGACACCTAAATATTTGTAGTTGTCCACGTATTCTAAATCAGAGCCGTCCAGAGTAGTGATGTTGGAAAGGTGGGTAGGTGCGGGTAGCGATCGGTTGAAGAGCATGCATTTAGTTTTACTTGTATTTAAGAGCAATTGGAGGCCACGGAAGGAGAGTTGTATGGCATTGAAGCTTGCCTGGAGGGTTGTTAACACAGTGTCCAAAGAAGGGCCAGAAGTATACAGAATGGTGTCGTCTGCGTAGAGGTGGATCAGAGACTCACCATCAGCAAGAGCGACCTCATTGATGTATACAGAGAAGAGAGTCGGTCCAAGAATTGAACCCTGTGGCACCCCCATAGAGACTGCCAGAGGTCCGGACAGCAGACCCTCCGATTTGACACACTGAACTCTATCAGAGAAGTAGTTGGTGAACCAGGCGAGGCAATCATTTGAGAAACCAAGGCTGTCGAGTCTGCCGATGAGGATGTGGTGATTGACAGAGTCGAAAGCCTTGGCCAGATCAATGAACACGGCTGCACAGTAATGTTTCTTATCGATGGCGTTTAAGATATCGTTTAGGACCTTGAGTGTGGCTGAGGTGCACCCATGAAACCAGATTGCATAGCAGAGAAGGTATGGTGAGATTCGAAATGGTCAGTAATCTGTTTGTTGACTTGGCTTTCGAAGACCTTAGAAAGGCATTGTAGGATAGATATAGGTCTGTAGCAGTTTGGGTCAAGAGTGTCCCCCCCTTTGAAGAGGGGGATGACCGCAGCTGCTTTCCAATCTTTGGGGATCTCAGACGACACAAAAGAGAGGTTGAACAGGCTAGTAATAGGGGTGGCAACAATTTCGGCAGATAATTTTAGAAAGGAAGGGTCCAGATTGTCTAGCCCGGCTGATTTGTATGGGTCCAGATTTTGCAGCTCTTTCAGAACATCAGCTGAACGGATTTGGGAGAAGGAGAAATGGGGATGGCTTGGGCGAGTTTTTGTGGGGGGTGCAGTGCTGTTGACCGGGGTAGGAGTAGCCAGGTGGAAAGCATGACCAGCCGTAGAAAAATGCTTATTGAAATTCTCAATTATGGTGGATCTATCAGTGGTGACAGTGTTTCCTATCTTCAGTGCAGCGGGCAGCTGGGAGGAGGTGTTCTTATTCTCCA
Source organism: Oncorhynchus masou masou (assembly GCF_036934945.1). Taxonomy (NCBI): domain Eukaryota; kingdom Metazoa; phylum Chordata; class Actinopteri; order Salmoniformes; family Salmonidae; genus Oncorhynchus; species Oncorhynchus masou. The sequence continues at coordinate 65,013,377 of NC_088242.1, read as the reverse complement.
TGGACTTTACAATGTCCCAGAACTTTTTTGAGTTAGTGTTGCAGGAAGCAAATTTCTGCTTGAAAAAGCTAGCCTTGGCTTTTCTAACTGCCTGTGTATAATGGTTTCTAGCTTCCCTGAACAGCTGCATATCACGGGGGCTGTTCGATGCTAATGCAGAACGCCATAGGATGTTTTTGTGTTGGTTAAGGGCAGTCAGGTCTGGGGAGAACCAAGGGCTATATCTGTTCCTGGTTCTAAATTTCTTGAATGGGGCATGTTTATTTAAGATGGTTAGGAAGGCATTTAAAAAAAATATCCAGGCATCCTCTACTGACGGGATGAGATCAATATCCTTCCAGGATACCCCGGCCAGGTCGATTAGAAAGGCCTGCTCGCTGAAGTGTTTCAGGGAGCGTTTTACATTGATGAGTGGGGGTCGTTTGACCGCTGACCCATTACGGATGCAGGCAATGAGGCAGTGATCGCTGAGATCTTGGTTGAAGACAGCAGAGGTGTATTTAGAGGGCAAGTTGGTTAGGATGATATCTATGAGGGTGCCCATGTTTAAGACTTTGGGGAGGTACCTGGTAGGTTCATTGATAATTTGTGTGAGATTGAGGGCATCAAGTTTAGATTGTAGGATGGCTGGGGTGTTAAGCATGTTCCAGTTTAGGTCGCCTAGCATCACGAGCTCTGAAGATAGATGGGGGGCAATCAGTTCACATATGGTGTCCAGAGCACAACTGGGGGCAGATGGTGGTCTATAGCAGAGTGCAACGGTGAGAGACTTGTTTTTAGAGAGATGGATTTTTAAAAGTAGAAGTTCAAATTGTTTGGGTACAGACCTGGATAGTAGGACAGAACTCGGCAGGCTATCTTTGCAGTAGATTGCAACACCGCCCCCTTTGGCAGTTCTATCTTGTCTGAAAAGGTTGTAGTTTGGAATTAAAATTTCAGAATTTTTGGTAGTCTTCCTAAGCCAGGATTCAGACACAGCTAGAACATCCGGGTTGGCAGAGTGTGCTAAAGCAGTGAATAGAACAAACTTAGGGAGGAGGCTTCTAATGTTAACATGCATGAAACCAAGGCTATTACGGTTACAGAAGTCGTCAAAAGAGAGCGCCTGGGGAATAGGAGTGGAGCAAGGCACTGTAGGGCCTGGATTCACCTCTACATCGCCAGAGGAACAGAGGAGGAGTAGAATAAGGGTGCGGCTGAAAGCAATAAGAATTGGTCGTCTAGAACGTCTGGAACAGAGAGTAAAAGGAGGTTTCTGGGGGCGATAAAATAGCATCAAGGTATAATGTACAGACAAAGGTATGGTAGGATGTGAATACAGTGGAGGTAAACCTAGGTATTGAGTGATGAAGAGAGAGATATTGTCTCTAGAAACATCATTGAAACCAGGAGATGTCATTGCATGTGTGGGTGGTGGAACTAATAGGTTGGATAAGGTATGGTGAGCAGGACTAGAGGCTCTACAGTTAAATAAGCCAATAAACACTAACCAGAACAGCAATGGACAAGGCATACTGACATTAAGGAGAGGCGTGCTTAGTCGAGTGATCAAAAGGGTCCAGAGAGTGGAGAGGTTGGTTGGGGGTCACGGCGATCCAGACAGCCAGTCAGGCCATCGGTAGCAAGCTAGCATAGGATGGACGTCTGTTATTAGCCACTTCTTGCGCTCCGTCAGTAGATTAGTGGGGTTCCGTGTGGTAGAGGGGACCAATCCAAATCACACAACAACAACAAAAATAAAAACAATAGATATAGCTAGAGGCCCAGAAGAAGAAAAAAATAACAATAACAATAAAAATAAATAAAGAAATTGTCCGATTATCTATTCAGATAGCAGCCGATAAGACAGCTAATGGCTAGCAGGCCGCAGATGTGCGCCCAGGCAACATCGCGACGGAGGAACCAGACGGATAACTCCCTCGGGTAGCCAACATCGGCAGTTCAGCCGCGAAGGCCCGGTGGGGCTCCGCGTAGGCAGCAAAACGGGTCCGGATAGGTGACCGCAGCCCAGGAGTGATTGATGGAACTCCTCAGCTGGCTAGCTCCGGAACAACTGATGTTCGCTCCGGAATCAACGAAAGCTTTAACTAGCTTCTGATTAGCTTCTGGATTAGCTTCTGGCTAGCTCCTGGCTAGCTTCTGACCTAGCTTGTGATTAGCTTCTGGATTAGCTCCTGGCTAGCTCCTGGCTAGCTTCTTGCTAGCTCCTGGCTAGCTCCTGGCTAGTTTCTGGCTAGCTTCTGGCTAGTTTCTGGCTAGCTTCTTGGAGTTTGGAGTTTCTGGCTCGCTTCTTGGATGATTACAGACTTGAGGTAAATAATACTTTTTTATACTTTTTTATAAATATAAATTGGTGAGGCGGGTTGCAGGAGAGTGTTTTGAGGATGAGTTTATGGAAAATTTAAATAAAAAAATGTATGAAAAAAGTTGTAAATATATATATATATATATACGGGACACGACAAGACGAGGACAAAAGACGTCTGAACTGCTATGCCATCTTGGTTCGTCATGATGACAGATGACATATGGTGTCTGATGATTTCACCCCTTGTCCCAGCCTGTGACCTATATATAATTTGCAGTGAAATATTGACCAATTACACCACTGAAAGTCCACAGAAACATATTGATTAGGAATGGGGAATGTTTGTTATGTTAAAATGCAGTCGTGTCATGATGGGCATTCTAAATGATCACCTAAACCCAAGACTTTCAGGGTGCCGTTTGGCTTATAAACTTGGAGGGAGGGAACCTCAATCATCTGCTGTTTCAGCAGAAGCACTTGGTCGTCTGCACAGAAATTTATCCAATTCCCCTACAGCTATATTTGTTACCCAGGCACATCCAGGGAGCCTCAATTGCAATGCCGTCTTTGTTGATGTGGCCCAGCTCCGAGTTACAACCTCAAAGCACTCAGCTGTGAATATTACATCTTGCAACTGTCAGAGGCCCGTTGAGTGTCAGAGTTTGTAAAACCAACACGTCAATTGCTGGAGCGGATTTCACGTGGGACGAAATGAATAAGACAGAAAGTGTCGACATTGTGATATGCACTTCTCGCATGACAGCCACACAAAATGCCCCTCATGGTGGTTCACAGCCTGTTCAGCTATATGAGAGCAGAGCGAGGGGACTGAGGTGGGCATCATTGGGAAGGGCTGGTGTGTGATTTTTCTGTTTCTTCTCAGTGTTGCCATGAAGTGTTTGAGCTGGTTGACAGTATTCACATTCAAATCAAAACTCCATTCAGACAATGACAGGAAGGTGGAATTGATTTTGTTCGGAAAACACTTTTTGTGTTCGAGTGGCGTTGAGGGCTCTTGCCTCAGCCGCATTTAATTAAGTACAGGAAACAGTGGCTTTGAAAGGGAGCTCTCAAAAGACTCCCTTTGTGTGCGTTTGTGTGAGTGTGCCTGTCACACGGCAAACATGGCACATTTTCACAAAGCATCTCAGAAAAGGTCCTAGGATTCCTGCTAACACCTGTTTTAAAACAACAACAAAAACTCAGGGTAGGTTTAAGGATGATGTTGAAACACGTCTCAGACAAACTGAGCCAGGAGTAAAATCAATTCAAAAGTTTCTCAGCTGGTAATCACGTCAGCTTGAGATGTCCCAAAGAAAAGACGGCTCTGTCAACGTTTTCTATTTTTTCTGGCACTGAGCAAATTTCAAGTCTGCTGAGCCCAAACTTGACCTTTGGGAAAATTCTGTGCAACTTTTAAAATGTTAATAGGGAAATAGCTGTTCTTTCATTCAACCTACTGTTGCAGCCAATGTGTGGTGTTCAATGAAGGCTTACATTCCATGAGACTTTTGGGGGGAAAAAAACATGCAGGACTTGACATTAATAAGGATCTGCCCCTTTAAAAAAATATATATATATCCTAAAATGACATACCCAAATCTAACTGCCTGTAATTATACACTTATCCTTCAGACAAAGAGGTGACTGAATATGATCTTGTGGTTTTTGATGCAAGAGACCACTTTACACAAAAAAGTGTTATTTTTCTCATACCATTACGGTGGCAGGTAGCCTAGTGGTTAGAGCATTGGACTAGTAAAAGAAAGGTTGCAAGATTGAATCCCTGAGCTGACAAGGTAAAAATGTGTTGTTCTGCCCCTGAACATGGCAGTTAACCACATTGTTCCAAGGCTGTCATTGTCTAGTTAAATAATAAAGGTATAAAATAAAGAATGTAGGCCCTGAAGCAAGGATATGCATTTTCTTGATACCATTTGAAAGGAAACACTTTAAAGTTTATGGAAGTGTGAAAGGAATGTAGGAGAATGTAACACAATAGATCTGCTAAAAGATGATACAAAGAAAAAAACAACCCTTCTTTTGTACCTTTTTTGTACCATCATCTTTGAAATGCAAGAGAAAGGCGGTAATGAATTATTCCAGCCCAGCTGCAATTTAGATTTCGGCCACTAGATGGTAGCAGTGTATGCACAGTTTTAGACTGATCCAATGACCAATTGCGTATCTATTCAAAATGTTGTAATCAAGACTGCTCAAATGTGCCTCATTTGTTTATTAGTAACTTTCATGTTCAAAACTGAACTCTCCTCAAACAGCAGCATGGTATTCTTTCACTGTAATAGCTACTGTAAATTGGACAGTGCAGTTAGATTAGCACGAATTTTTAGCTTTCTGACAATATCAGATATGTCTATGTCCTGGGAAATTGTATTGTTACTGACAACCTCATGCTAATCGCATTAGCCTACGTTATCTCTACCGTCCCATGGAAGGGACACCGATCCCAAAGAAGATTTATTAACCTGTTTATACACTTATACTTCAGACAAAAAGGTGACTGAAAATGCTCATGTTTTTTGATGCAAGAGACCACTTTACAAAAATAAAATGCATTATTTTTCTCACACCATTATTAAACAGAATCAAACCAATTATGCTACCCTCTGCCTATTGGCTACTTAGTCAAGTCTATCTCAAAATACAACACTGCCCCTTAAAGACAAAAAATAAGCTCTTTACCTAACTTGCTTTTCACCTTCTGAGTCAAAATGCAAACCGAGATCTCACGATTAGATTTTATTTTTTTAACATGACTTAAAAAACGTAAGCCTATGCAACATTAACCAATTAAAAGCAGCACTGTAGCAATGAGGTTTGTGTAGGATATTAGTTTTGCTTGAATAGCCATGGCAATGCATTGTTCTTCGGGCCATTTTTTAAATTCTATTTCAAAATTTGAAGTAGGCTACATGGTCACACTGGTAATATACAGTGCTTGCGAAAGTATTCGGCCCCCTTGAACTTTGGGATTTTTTGCCACATTTCAGGCTTCAAATATAAAGATATAAAACTGTATTTTTTTGTGAAGAATCAACAACAAGTGGGACACAATCATGAAGTGGAACGACATTTATTGGATATTTCAAACTGTTTTAACAACTCAAAAACTGAAAAATTGGGCGTGCAAAATTATTCAGCCCCCTTAAGTTAATACTTTGTAGCGTCACCTTTTGCTGCGATTACAGCTGTAAGTCGCTTGGGGTATGTCTCTATCAGTTTTGCACATCGAGAGACTGACATTTTTTCCCATTCCTCCTTGCAAAACAGCTCGAGCTCAGTGAGGTTGGATGGAGAGCATTTGTGAACAGCAGTTTTCAGTTCTTTCCATAGATTCTCGATTGGATTCAGGTCTGGACTTTGACTTGGCCATTCTAATACCTGGATATGTTTATTTTTTAACCATTCCATTGTAGATTTTGCTTTATGTTTTGGATCATTGTCTTGTTGGAAGACAAATCTCCGTCCCAGTCTCAGGTCTTTTGCAGACTCCATCAGGTTCTTCCAGAATGGTCCTGTATTTGGCTCCATCCATCTTCCCATCAATTTTTACCATCTTCCCTGTCCCTGCTGAAGAAAAGCAGGCCCAAACTATGATGCTGCCACCAACATGTTTGACAGTGGGTATGGTGTTGTCAGGGTGATGAGCTGTGTTGCTTTTACGCCAAACATAACGTTTTGCATTGTTGCCAAAAAGTTCAATTTTGGTTTCATCTGACCAGAGCACCTTCTTCCACATGTTTGGTGTGTCTCCCAAGTGGCTTGTGGCAAACTTTAAACAACACTTTTTATGGATATCATTAAGAAATGGCTTTCTTCTTGCCACTCTTACATAAAGGCCAGATTTGTGCAATATACGACTGATTGTTGTCCTATGGACAGAGTCTCCCACCTCAGCTGTAGATCTCTGCAGTTCATCCAGAGTGATCATGGGCCTCTTGGCTGCATCTCTGATCAGTCTTCTCCTTGTATGAGCTGAAAGTTTAGAGGGACAGCCAGGTCTTGGTAGATTTGCAGTGGTCTGATACTCCTTCCATTTCAATATTATCGCTTGCACAGTGCTCCTTGGGATGTTTAAAGCTTGGGAAATCTTTTTGTATCCAAATCCGGCTTTAAACTTCTTCACAACAGTATCTCGGACCTGCCTGGTGTGTTCCTTGTTCTTCATGATGCTCTCTGCGCTTTTAACGGACCTCTGAGACTATCACAGTGCAGGTGCATTTATACAGAAACTTGATTACACACAGGTGGATTGTATTTATCATCATTAGTCATTTAGGTCAACATTGGATCATTCAGAGATCCTCACTGAACTTCTGGAGAGAGTTTGCTGCACTGAAAGTAAAGGGGCTGAATAATTTTGCACACCCAATTTTTCAGTTTTTGATTTGTTAAAAAAGTAATATCCAATAAATGTCGTTCCACTTCATGATTGTGTCCCACTTGTTGTTGATTCTTCACAAAAAATACAGTTTTATATCTTTATGTTTGAAGCCTGAAATGTGGCAAAAGGTCGCAAAGTTCAAGGGGGCCGAATACTTTCGCAAGGCACTGTATCTGTTGTTTTATTGCTTGTGAGGCAAGACTGAGTAAGCATACATTTACATAATTACATTTTTATTTATATTTTACTGGGCTGATGTTGCCTGCATCTGATGGTCAGTTTAAGCGGAGGGAGAGAGTAGCAGACTGAGGGTCTGCCTCTCAACATCCCTCCTGTCACGCCTTGGTCTTAGTATTTTGTGTTTTAGTTTATTAGTTAGTCAGACCAGGGTGTGACATGGGGTTATTATGTATTGTGTTTTCGTATTGGGGTTTGTAGTGTCTGGGATTGTAGCTGATTAGGGGTGTGTGTGTGTTAAATAGGTTGGCTGCCTGAGGCGGTTCTCAATCAGAGTCAGGTGATTCTCGTTGTCGCTGATTGGAAACCGTATTTAGGTAGCCTGGTTTTCGCCTTGTATTTCATGGGTGATTGTTCCTGTCTCTGTGTAGTGTGCACCAGTAATAGGTTTCACGTTCTGTTTGTTATTTTTGTATTTATTAGTTATTCGTGTATAGTTCGTTTGTTTGTCTTCACTAAATAAACATGAGTAACTTACACGCTGCATTTCGGTCCGACTCTCTTTCAACTAAAGAAGAACGCCGTTTCAGAATCACCCAAAAAACACGGACCGAGCAGCGTGTCAACAGGCAGGAGCAGCGCAAAGAGGAGCCGCGTTTTAAGGATTTCTGGACATGGGAGGAAATCCTTGACGGAAGAGGACCCTGGGCTAAACCAGAGGAGTGTAGCCGCCCAAAAGTGCAGCAGGCGAAGAGGAAACAGGAGCTAAACGACAGGCAGCGACAGCTGGAGCAGCAAAGGGAGGAGGAATTATTCGAAGAATGGAAATGGGAAGACGTGCTGGATGGTAAAGGTTGCTACACTTGGGAGGAGATATTGGCCGGAAGAAATCGCCTCCCATGGCAACAGGTGGAGGCACTAAGGAGAGCAGAGGCAGCCGGAGATAGGAGCCGACGACACGAGGGAACACGGTTGGCAAGGAAGCCCGAAAAGCAGCCCCAAATTTTTTTTTGGGGGGGGCTATCAGGGAGTATGGCTGCGTCAGGTAGGAGACCTGCGCAATCTCCCTGTGCGTACCGGAGGGCTAGAGAGACCGGGCAGGCACCGTGTTATGCAGTGGTGCGCACGGTGTCCCCAGTGCGGGTGCATAGCCCGGTGCGGTATATTTCAGCTCCGCGTATCTGCCGGGCTAGATTGAGCGTCGAGCCTAATGCTATGAAGCCGGCTCTACGCATCTGGTCTCCAGTGCGTCACCTTGGGCCGGTTTACATGGCACCAGCCTTGCGCTCTGTGTCTCCGGTTCGCCTACATAGCCCAGTGCGGGCTATTTCTCCTCACAGCACTGGCAGGGCAACCGAGAGTATTCAACCAGGTAAGGTTGGGCAGGCTCGGTGCTCAAGAGCTCCAGTGCGCCTGCACGGTCCGGTCTATCCAGAACCACCTCCACACCCCAGCCCTCCAGTAGCAGCTCCCCGCACTAGGCTTCCTGTGCATGTCCTCGGCCAAATACCACCAGTGCCAGCACCACGCATCAGGCCTACAGTGCGCCTCGCCTGTTCAGCGCAGCCAGCGCTTTCTCCCTCTCCTGCGCTGTCGGAGTCTCCCATCTGTTCAGCGGTTCTAGAGCCTTCCTCCTCTACAGCGCTGCCGGAGCCTCCTGTCTGTATAGAGCAGCCTAAGCTGCCAGTCTACATTGAGCAGCCAGAGCTGTCAGTTTGCATAGAGCAGCCTGAGCTGCTAGTCTGCATGGAGCAGCTAGTCTGCATGGAGCAGCCAGATCTGCCAGTCAGCCAGACTCTTCCAGTCAGCCAGACTCTTCCAGTCAGCCAGTCTCTTCCAGATCTGCCAGTCAACCAGACTCTTCCAGATCTGCCAGTCAGCCAGACTCTTCCAGTCAGCCAGTCAACCAGACTCTTCCAGATCTGCCAGTCAGCCAGACTCTTCCAGATCTGCCAGTCAACCAGACTTTTCCAGATCTGCCAGTCAACCAGACTCTTCCAGATCTGCCAGTCAACCAGACTCTTCCAGACTCTTCCAGATCTGATCCAGTCAGACTCTTCCAGACAGTCAACCAGACTCTTCCAGATCTGCCAGTCAACCAGACTCTTCCAGATCTGCCAGTCAACCAGACTCTTCCAGATCTGCCAGTCAACCAGACTCTTCCAGATCTGCGAGTCAGCCAGGATCCGCCAGTCAGCCAGGATCCGCCAGATCTGCTAGTCAGCCAGGATCTGCCAGTCAGCCAGGATCTGCCAGTCGGCCAGGATCCGCCAGTCAGCCAGGATCCGCCAGTCAGCCAGGATCCGCCAGTCAGCCAGGATCCGCCAGTCAGCCAGGATCCGCCAGTCAGCAAGGATCTGCCGGATTCTACTGCCTGGCTGGGCTTCATCTCAGTACTGGGCTTTTTCTCAGTACTGGGCTGCCCCAGTGCTGGGCTGCCTCAGTGCTGAGCTGCCCCTCTGAGCTGCCCCTCAGTCCCGAGCTGCCCCTCAGTCCCGAGCTGCCCCTCAGTCCCGAGCTGCCCCCAGTCACGAGCTGCTCCTCTGTTATGTAGGGTTCTGGGTGAGGACTATTCGGCCATGGTCGGCGGTTAGGGTGGATTATCCATGGACGCGAAGGGGAGGAACAATGACATTTATGAAGTGGGGTCCACGTCCGGAGCCGGAACCGCCACCATGGACAGACGCCCACCCGGACCCTCCCTATGGTTTTGAGGTGCGTTCGGGAGTCCGCACCTTGGGGGGGGGGTTCTGTCACGCCTTGGTCTTAGTATTTTGTGTTTTAGTTTATTAGTTAGTCAGACCAGGGTGTGACATGGGGTTATTATGTATTGTGTTTTCGTATTGGGGTTTGTAGTGTCTGAGATTGTAGCTGATTAGGGGTGTGTGTGTTAGATAGGTTGGCTGCCTGAGGCGGTTCTCAATCAGAGTCAGGTGATTCTCGCTGTCGCTGATTGGGAACCGTATTTAGGTAGCCTGGTTTTCGCCTTGTATTTCGTGGGTGATTGTTCCTGTCTCTGTGTAGTGTGCACCAGTCAGGCTGTAATAGGTTTCACGTTCCGTTTGTTATTTTTGTATTTATTAGTTATTCGTGTATAGTTCGTTCGTTTGTTTGTCTTCACTAAATAAACATGAGTAACTTACACGCTGCATTTCGGTACTCTCTTTCAACTAAAGAAGAACGCCTTTACACCTCCGGTCTTCCTTTCCTCCACTGACACTGACCAAAAGGGGACACCATCTTCCAGTCGCACCACCTGCCTCATACACAAATTCATGTTGTTACTCCTATGAGAAAATATAAATTTTCCTTGATATTAAAAAAGACCCGAGCTGCAACAACAACACAAGCCTATAGATACACTTTCCTAGTCATTCATTACTGCTGAAATGCCTGTTGTAGCTCTGAGTGGAAATAGGAAGAAAATGCATTGTATGGTTTATAAAAATGTTCACTACAAAGTGTTGACAGTGCTAGTAAAAACATGAACACACTTTTTTTTGCAAAGTTTTTTTTTGCACCTTTGCAAATTCAGAAAGCTGATTGAAGACCATTTTACTGATGAATGTGTTTGTTTTTTACGACTGTGAAATTATTGTGAAAAGCGCAAGAGATACTGTTGCATGAATGTCTAGATTTGTAAAATAGGGCAAAATGATTGAATGGGCTCGCAGGGCACTGGCCTGGAGGTCAGGGGTTGTGTGCCCCCTCGAGGTAGGCCTCACTGCCCTTTTCTTTTATCAAGACAGTTGCTGGTGACTCTTAACTGATTAGGACAGCTCATGAGGTCATCTAAATATTTATTGACTAGGTGGGACTCTTATGACTAAATAAGGGTCCATGCATATTTATTTTTTCCCCAAAAGAGTAAGAGTAAAATGTTTCAGTATACCCTGAGACACTTTGTGGATACGGTCCCTGATCTGTTTTTGTTTTGTTTTTGAATGAATATCCTTTCTTATACTGGGCTTGAAAGGTGACACTCAATGCAGCCACAACATCCTAAAATTAAATTTATCGCAACAAACAACTTTACAATTGATTGGGTTTAATTTAAATCTGCTGCATTGTCACGCTTGAAGTGCCATGAGATGGGTCATCGGTAGGCTTTTTTCAAACAAGATTACCCAAGGGTGATAGCTATGAAAACAACAACTCTAAGTCCCAACAAATTCACCTAGAAAAGAACAATGCTCAAAACAAAGCTGCCCTCGAGATCAGTGAACATACATCAAAAAAGAAAGACATTTATAAACCTGTCAGCACTCCAGCCAAACCCACCCTGACCTTTATTTGTTGTTGTTATTTGTGTGCGGTAGAGTACTGTAGATACTGGATTAACAGAGAGAGAGAGAGCGAGAGAGCAGACAAAACAGAGGAGAAATGGATTACATCAGCCCTTTCTGTTAAAAGCATGAACCCGGAAATGACGCATCCTCCATCTATTGTTGTCTTTATAAAGTTTCTGCTGCTGGACAGGGGAGTGTATAGCAGAGCAAAGAACGCCTTCACTGATGTGTGATGGAGCTAGCGATTTGAAGTGACCCGGGTGTGTCAGTTCTGCAGTATTGAGGTGCTATAGTGTTTCTAGATGTGTAAACCCACAAGTAGGGGCGGCAGGGTAACTTAGTGGTTAGAGCGTTTAAATCCCTGAGCTGACAAGGTACAAATCTGTTGTTCTTCCCCTGAACAGGCAGTTAACCCACTATTCCTAAGCTGTCATTGAAAATAAGAATTTGTTCTTAATTGACTTGCCTAGTTAAAAAATAAGGTAAGTAGGACCTAGGTTGGTCAGAATCCATCTATTCCTTGGTTTCTGGATGACTGTGGAAGGTATAGGAACTATCTCAAAGCATACAGCGCCACAACAGGCTCATGCTTCATCTGAACCCACAGGAGTAGTGAAGGCTGAAGCCTTAGGAAGAGAAACAAATGAGGATGATCCAACAGTAAATTCAGTGACATGGCACCCATGATTCAACCTCCCCAGGGGCCAAAACTAGGTCCACTTCCTTTGTCCCCTGAAATATTGCCTTTTGGAAAAAATCTCAAACATTTCAATTCCGTCAGTAGAGGCCCAGGTGTATTGTGTCCTGACCTCTGCAACTTGGGGAGGGTGCTAAGGAGGGACTATTGTTGTTGTTTACAGTACCTCCATGACGGTGAGGGCACGTCACTCTTCATGACCCCTTGAGAGCTTGTCACCGCAGAGTTTATTTAGACAGAGGAGCTAGACGCCATTACCCCTGTGCCCTATCTACCACCTGCCTCTTTTTATTAGTCACATAATGGCAGAGATACATTATCAGAGCTAATCAGAGTCAAATGAAGAAAAGTAGTGGAGTGAGACTGCAGGAATTGCCTCTTGTTTTGCACCCGTTGCTGCATTGGCCAGACCCTCGTTGAACTTCTCTCATTTACCCGCACTGTGTTTGTGTGTGTGTCTCTCTCTCCCACACTGTGTGTGTATGAGTGTATATCTCTCTCTCATCCGCACTGTCTGTGTGTTTATCTCTCTCTCTCTCTCGCACTGTGTGTGTGTATTTCTCTCTCTCCCGAACTGTGTGTATCTCTCTCCCGCACTGTGTGTGTATATCTCTGTCTCTCTGTCTCTTTCTTTCTCTCTCTCTCTCTCTGCTTTTTTGGTGGCCTGTTTGATATTCTGTTTGTGTCGTGAAGATGGATTAAAGCACGGACAGGCCCCACAAACCACCCTGATCTACAGGACAGCCTTTCAATCACTCTGCCACTGCCGCTCCGCCTAGATAAATACAACCACATCCAGAGGAAGACAGAGAAACAGAAAACGGGAGGTGAGGGATTGAAGGGGGGAAATAAATGTGGAAATTCATCAAGTGCTATTGATGCTAACACACTGGGTATAGATGGATTAGCATCTCTCTGTTTTCTCTGCTTTAGCACACTGAGCATCTGCAGGCCCCTTTTGGCAAACAAGCCAGATCTCATAAAGAACAATAGTTCACTTGCACCTGTGATAGCTTGCAGCAGAGCAGCCAATGTTTCCAGAATGGATAGCTTGTACAGTTTTCCATTCAACGCTGCTGATAGCATGTTTTTTCTCTCCAGTCATGTGTTTATACCCCATACTGCCTTGATCCCAGAGACCTTTCCCATTTAGAGGAACATTGCAGATCACTCATGAGGGGAAACCGAATTACTGTGCTTCCCCAGCCCTTTCTTCATTGGATCAAAATGGTTATCGTCCAAGGCAGACATTAGGGGCATTGTTAAAAGGTTACAAATAAGAGTGTTTAGTCCATCAAACTATGTTTTGGTACTAGGATAATATAGATCCTTTAAGGCTCATCAATCTGTTTTCTTGCAAAAGTTGTCTAGTGAGTGTGTGTGTGTGTGTGTGTGTGTGTGTGTGTGTGTGTGTGTGTGTGTGTGTGTGTGTGTGTGTGTGTGTGTGTGTGTGTGTGTGTGTGTGTGTGTGTGTGTGTGTGTGTGTGTGTGTGTGTGTGTGTGGAGGTGTATCTATTAACAATTTTTGGTTGTGTCTATGGAAGTTTTCCACTGGTTTCAGTGTATCACAATATTATAGTGATCCATTCATCAGCACAGGTGTTGCATGTCACCGGGAAACTTGCTCATGTCTCTCACTACAATTGCAGATCTTACACTCTTAAAAATAAGGGTGCCAGCTGGAACCAAAGAATGTTCTTGAGAGTGATGCCATAAGTGAACAATTTTAGGGTCTCTGAAGAACCATATATGGGATGGTTCATTGAAAAACAACATAAAATCCAAAACCAGAAATGTTTTGGCCCTCCAGGACCGGAATGGCTCTGCTGTAGGGTTTCAAGCCTTATCTGCATATTTCCCATCGTGCCTTTCAATTGAATTTTAGAGTTACCAGTGCCACCCATGACTGTGTTTGCTAAAGATCTTAAGTGAATATGTTGTCATTTACATGTAATACATATTTTTTTATTTTATTTAACCAGGCAAGTCAGTTAAGAACACATTTTTATTTACAATGACATTCTACTGGGGAATAGTGTGTTAACTGGCTTTTTCAGGGGCAGAACTACGTATTTTTTCCTTGTCAGCCAGCTCAGGGATTCAATTCAGCAACCTTTCGGTTACTAGCCCAACACTCTAACCACTGGGCTAATTGCCACCCCAAAACATTTTTCATAAGACCTTTAAAAGGGCCTAGTTTCAGCCTAATGCAGCGGCCTAAAATGTATAGTTTACAGGTCTGCAGGCCTGCAAATAACATTATGCTGGCTTGCAAAGTTATGATTAATTCCTATTGGAATCCAGCCTGAGTATCCAACATTTTTGATTTTTTTGATTATTATTTGTATTTTAGTTTCATATGATTAATTAATCAACCAATGTACATGCAAAAACATAGATATTGAAAGAAACAATTCTAAAAATCAACCTGCAGCAGAGCAAGCTGGGAAATATTACAATGATGGGTGTGCTTTTGGTTAAACTCTGGTTATTAGCACCAACGCTGAGGGTAATTTTACTATTTACAGTGTTAACTTCTTATGGCTGGAGGGCAGTAATTGAGTAGCGTGGATGAATAAGTTGTCCAAAATAAACGGCCTGCTCCTCAGTCTCAGTTGCGTATATATACATATTATTAGTAGTATTGGATAGAAAACACTCTAAAGTCTCCAAAACTGTCAAAATATTGTCTGCGAGTATAACAGAACTGATACACTCCAACATTGCTTGTCCTAATATTTATATATTTCTTAATTCCATTATTTTGCTTTTAGATTCGTGTACATTTGTTTATTTAAAAAACAATATAATAATCTTAAAATTAATTGTAAAACTCACAGGCAACCGGTGTAGAGACTTTTAAAACCAGTGTAATGTGTGCTCTCTATTTGGTCTTGGTCAGTACCCATGCTGCAGCATTCTGTATGTTTTGCAGTTGACCAATGGCTTTCTTGGGTAGACCAGACAGGAGAGCATTACAATAGTCAAGCCTGCTTGTAATGAAAGCATGGATGAGTCTCTCAGCCTGAGGTAGAAACAGCCACACCTTGGCAAGTTCCTAAGTTGGTAAAAAGGTATTTTGGTCACATTCCTAATGTGTGATTCAAAATTAATTTCAGAATCTACATTGACATCTAGTTTTTTACCTGGTGTTTTATTTCTGTTGCCAGTGAATTCAAATGTGAATCCAGATTTTTGCTCTGTGCTTTGGCTCCAATAATAAGTACCTCGGTCTTGTCTTGATTTAGCTGGAGGAAGTAGTGAGCCATCCAAGTATTTAAATAACTGATTCAGTCTAATCATTTATCTGTGAAGCTAAAATCCTTTGGTGACACAGAATTGTAAAGTTGTCTATCGTCTGCGTAGCAGTGAAAATCAATACTGTGCTTTCTGATAACACTGCCAAGGGATAACGTATATAAACTGAACAGTACTGAACCCAAAATTGTAACTTGTGGAACACCACATGTGATATTGATTTTCTCTGAGTTATGTTCACCAATTTAGAATTGGACCGGAGAGGCCAACCCACCTCTCCAGTCTGTCCAGAAAGACATCATGGTCAAAAGTGTCGAATGCAGCACTTAAATCCAAGAGTACAAGGACAGAGAGCTGTTTGGCATCTGTGTTGGCTCTAAGATAATTTATTACTTTAACTAAAGCTGACTCTGTGCTGTGGTGGGCAGGATAACCAGATTGGGGTTTGTCAAATATGCAGTTCTCACTTAAAAAATGATTTAGCTTTATGAAAACCAATTTCTCCAGAATTTTGCTTGCAAATGGAAGGTTGGAAATTGGCAAAACATTGCTAAGAGCTGAAGAGTGGTACAGCAATGTGGAAAGTGCCTGTTTATGGGGCAAGAGTTCTCCAAGGAACCTTAAGAGTTGAGGAAGAACCATTTAAGAATCTTAATTGTTTTCAGTGTACCATTGCATTTCTTGTTAGATCTTAATTCTGTAAGTATTTGATTTGAAGACGACGTGATATGATGATGCAATTTATGGTAATTCTGTAGGTTTTTGATATGAGGATGGCGTGATATGATGATGCAAGGCATGGAAGGTGTTAACGTGTGTTAACATAAGCTTCACCTTAAGTGTGTTCAGGTAAATCATTGGCAAACACCTCATAATTTTGATACCAACATGAAATTACAACACACTTGGGTGAGCGTAATGATAGCACGTGATGTTTTCCTATTCAAGTAACTACACCACATGTCAATCATATCATTAGCTTGAAGGATAACAGTGACGTTGTAGTCACTATGGCTTGATATATTGAAATGGTCCATTATACCATTGCATTAATACCACAAACAAAGTGTTCATTACATATGTAGGATCTTAATTTGATGACTCTCTTGTTGATGGGAATGTTCCTGCACAGCAGGAAATGCAAACTTGTAGTGTAATCAAGATTTAGAGGCTTATAAAGTTTGTAACTTCCATTTAAAAATGTCAGACTTGATTTGCCCTAATGTGAAATGTATCAACCACTACAACATATGAATTATAATCCACATAATAATGCATATTTCCTGTTGCTGCGGGATTATTTTCCTGCTGTGGCAAACTGGTTCAACTGAATTTTTCGACATCTGTAAACTTGCATGTGAATGTGTAAATATGGGTAATATCATTAGATGCATGTGAAAATTGCCTTTGTATAACAGTTTTAATGCATGAATGTTTCACCCTCTGTTTGCATTATCGTGTTGTCTGATGGGAATGTTTCATTTTAAAGCCATGATAATCTTGTGTGAGTTGATTTGATCATTATCACCCTGGCACTCATAAAAGAGGGCCTTCAAAAACAGAGAGAGGTGATGCCATTTGCTTGGGTGACAGCTAAATGTAGCACACCAGAGTTAGTCTGCTTCCCCAGAGCGCTACAGAGGAAATAAAAGATGTGATGTTTCACACTGATTAACCCCTAATCTAAACTATATTAAAGAAATACTTTTATATTGTCTTTCTCTAGTTTTAAATGTTGCCCCTGAGTGAAAGCTACGGCTGAGCAGGTTTCTCCACCCTTAACGGACACATAAAGAGAGACACAAGGAAATGTGTAACATGGAAAAACACACAAAGGCACACACACACACACTCCCCCTCCTGATACATTCACCTTCATCTTCTGTCTTCAATCATTGTGGTGGTGAATGTACAGGTGGGCCGTCGTAAAAAAAATATGTATCTGAGCATCTACTGTCAGGGACATCAGATGTGCCATTATGACTAAGACATTCTCCCTTTCAGCACCATCCATCTCTATGGTGATCTGTCTCTGGGCAGACTGATTTCACATCCTCCACCTTTCTCTCTCTTGCTTTCTCACTTCCTTCAGAATCCATTTAGATTTAGCAAGCCAATGTATCCAGAAAAATGAAAGAAGTGTTGATCACCAGTGATCGTGTGGCAGTCTCTCTCTCTCTCTCTCTCTCTCTCTCTCTCTCTCTCTCTCTGATGTGCGCTATCTGACTTTGATTGTGGATTAAAATGTCCTGCTCCAGAGCATTGAGGGCAGCAGGGTATGGGTGAGTGATGGAGAGCGCAGGCCCACTACCCCCACTGAGTCCAGTGATTGATGTTCTAAGAACGGTCCAAAACGAGCAGCCGGCCTTGACAGCCAGGAGGGCTCTTCCTATCTTCGTCCAAATATGCATGTGATATTTGTAAGATGTGGAATAATCTTAAGGGATCTTTCAGATGGCCTACTCTACTTCTCTCTGATCTGTCTTGTATCCATCTGGTACGCCGAGAAAAAGATAAAAAACACCAAAGTGTCTTATCTGACATATTACAGTAGGTGGACCACATAGCCTCTCCAATAGCCCCTGAAATCTGCAGAAGTTGAGATTTAAACCAATTTTTTAAGGAAATGTTTCCATTCTACTTCCAGATGTTTAAAAAAAAAATGTTTAATTTAACGAGGCAAGTAAGTTAAGATCAAATTCTTAAGTACAATGACAACCTACATCGGCCAAACTCAGGCGACACTGGGCCAATCACAGCCGGTTGTTATACAGCCTGGATTCAAACCAGGGTGTCTGTAGTGATGCCTATAGCACTGAGATGCAGTGCCTTAGACTGCATTTATACTTCAGAGGGTGATTTGGGAAATCAAACTATTTTACTTGCAACAAACAATACCTTAGTGAAGCGGGCGCATTGTTTATTCAGTGAGTAAATACAATGCCTGGTATCCCACATGTCAGTTTCTACTCTATTTTATGATTCAATCAACTCCAACGTGCTTGGTCCTAGCGTGTTCAATGTAGCTTTGCACATAATGTTGGTAATCGTTTGATATAAGTCTTTCATCATCACTGGGAACAGGATTTTTTTATATTTGAGAAATAAAAATAAATTCAATGTAGATGTTAGTAGTGGCTATGAGTATCTAATACATAGCACATATTGAAAACCATTAAAACAAATACCTATTTACATCTCTCATCTTTTTAAGTGGGAGAACTTGCACAATTGGTGGCTGACTAAATACTTTTTTGCCCCACTGTATTCATAATGTAAGACAATCTGAAGGAATAAAATCAAATGGACCAATTCCAAGAAAGTGACACAGTTCCACAGTTCCTCGCCTACATTGACCTTCAGGAAGGTGTACGGAACTCAGTTGGGCTTTCAATTTACTTATGAAATGTGTAGTGGTAGATTGCACAAGGTGAAATTTTGAAATTGGATAGTACATCAGCAGTTTTCCTCTTGACATTACAGACCTTATAGAGCTATTTAAAACTGCAAAATGTTCTCTCCACCAACAAGAGGGGTGTGAAATAGATGTTCCCGGGTGATGTTCCCCAATGATGGAAGGGGGTCCAGAGTAAAAAAAAATTGGGAACCACTGATCTAAAACAAGCAGAAATCATTATACTTCTCTGCAACAATGAGAGGTTGGGGGTGAAATGAGAAAGAAAAAAATTCACAAAATAAATTCTGTGTCTGTGTCAACAATGCTATTTTTTAAATGGAGGGGGGGCATTTTAATTAAAATGTCATTGCCTCTGTTCATTTTATGTGATGTTTCTGTTGAACTTTACACACTTTACTTGTTCTGTCCATAAAATTTGAATTATCGTCGTAGGCAGTCTTTGTCACAGGCACGTCTTGTGCGTACACACACACACACACACACTGTAGGACTCTCACTGAGAAGCCATCCAGAATGCTAAGGTCACTGTGACAAGAAGCTGAGCATCAGCAGAGGACATTTATGCGAAATAATGAGTGATGTATGATAATATAGGGTCCTGCGCAGGCATTTCATGGGTCACAGCCCACAGAAATAGTCATCCTCCAGAATCAGAATCTTTATGACGGCCATCACAAATATACAGCATTTGATGGATTTATATGTATATTGCAAATTAAATTAAACAATAAACTGGAGCTTTAAGAAGGATGAGCAATACCACAACCCCCCCCCCCCCACAGATTGGCTCACTTAAAAAACTAGACAAGCCTCATGGGTCATCAAATAAATAACACCAAATTCCCCCCCAAATGGTCTTGAGTGGAAACTAAATTTGTTTTATCGACACTGCAGGAAGACACAAATAGAAAAACTTCCAATATGGTGTCTGCCAAGCCATCCCTTTGTTTAATAGCTAACAATTAAACCAACATAATAAATGTTGATTTGTTTGGATAAACAAACCAGAGGAACAGGAATCTAGGACCACTTGTGATACCACATAAAGCTGCTTTTATTGACAATTAGATAGACAAGACAGTGATTGAAGTGAATTTACACATCAAAGCATTTTACTGTAGGGAATGACATCTAAAAATGCAATGCACACAGCCAAACAGACAGACCCAGAGTCTCTGTGACATGAAAGCAGTGTATTTAATACCCCTGCCCCTTGAAAATGACTTTCCAATTGCTGGGCACTCCAGTGTTGAGCACAATAAAGCAAGTGCATTTGTTTACCACAAGCGCCCATGTGTGGAAAAAAACATATAAATAATAATCATGGAAGAATATGATATGATAAATTAAAGAGCAGTTTAGGAAGGCTGATGAGAATGTAGGCAGAGCCCCGGAGAGGAGATGGTGGCTCGGACAAATGGCTTTGACAGAGGGAAGTCTCCCTGACTTGTGGGAAGTTGCCTTCAGATTGACACAGGTAATTGGCGCTGCAGAGAACAAGGCAGCCGTGTCAATTAGCAGGCATGAAGGAGCAGCGTTTATCTGTCGGCAGCTCATTAACACTAGGGTCAGTCTAATTACAGCCTCAAACTGTCCTTATTCTCACACTACCAACGGGGATAAAGAGGGAAAGGCAAAATAGGCAATGCATGCACACATTAGTGGTACAGGAATATACAAAGTGTACAAAACCTTAGGAACACCTACACGGCGTCGAAAGCGTTCCACAGGGATGCTGGTCCATTTTGATTCCAATGCATCCCACAGTTGTGTCAAGTTGTCTGGGTGTCCTTTGGGTGGTGGACCATTCTTGATACACACGGGAAACTGTAGAGCGTGAACAGCCCAGCAGCATTGCAGTTCTTGACACATTCAAACCGGTGTACCTGTCACCTACTACCACACCCCATGCATAGGCATTTAAATGTTTTGTCTTGCCCATTCACCCTGTGAATGGCACACATACAAAATCTAAATGGTTTCAAACCTTAAAAATCCTTCTTTAACCTTTCTCTTCCCCTTCATCTATACTGATTTAATTGGATTTAACAGGTGACATTAATAAGTGTTCCTAGCTTTCACCTAGATTTACTTGGTCAGTCTATGTCAGTGTATGAACACATTAATATACAGAAAAAAACTCTGTTACAGAGGCTCAGATGTTTGAATAAGTCTCTGTAGCCCTACACCCTCTCTGTCAAGCTCCATCAGAGTCATACAAGAGTGTGAGGATTGATAGTGTACTATGGAAGCAGGAGAAAAAATGCCTGCCTGAAAAATATTGCAAGATGTTTAATAGATGGAGATCGTGGTGACAAATATGATAAACCTCTCTCTCTTTCTCCCATTCTTCTTTATCCATATTTTTTCCGTGCTTAGATATTAGCCCAATTTCATTATTTTAATCACATTTAGAATATGAACCTGTATTGCAATCTCTCAAAACTAATGACTAAGCTACACATTTTGTGGTTCATCACATTTGTTTGCTGGGTCAATTTAGAGTATTCTCAGAATAAGATAACCATGTAATTGCACGTTCTCACTAGGTAGATGTGGATGGGTGCACAGAGGCCGCAGGTAGCCTGTTGGGTAGGAGCATTGGGCCAGTGACTGAATTGAGTCCCCGAGCTGACAAGGTAAAAATCAGTTGTTCTGTCCCTCAGCAAGGCAGTTAACCCAGTGTTCTCCAGGTGATGTAGATTAAGGCAGCCCCCTGCACCTCTCTGATTCAGAAGGGTTGGGTTAAATGCAGAAGACACATTTCAGTTGAATGCATTCAGTTGTACAACTGTGTAGGTATTCCCCTTTCCCTATAATCAAACAGCCCTGACCTCTGCCCTCTCTTGATACTAGATGCTGCTGACCCTGTCAAACCTGCTAACCAATGGAGAGGTGCAGATTGACACAAAGGGTTAACTGACCATGTCCAATATGTCAAACACAATGCAGCCTGGAATTGAGACTGTCTCTAATCAGGTATATGGGGAGTGAAGAGTTAATTGGCTGAGTGACGTGCTTTGTATGGTTGGTGCACAGGCAGGCAGAGCTTCTCTTTATCGGTGATTGGTTGAAGCCTGAGGGCCCTCAGCAGCTATCCTCTACATCTCCTCTGACACCCTGGCCCCGTCAGTCTCGGCCCTGTTATTGGAGGGTACTGATGAGGAATATCTAACACCCCTAGCCCCCCGACGTAGGGGCTGCCACCTCTCTGGCCTCAGCTTGGTCTGTTAACCGGACTGTCAAGATTTAAAAGACAAAATGCCTCTGGTGGCTGCTCCGGGGAGCAGTGGACACAACTCAATTTGCTCTTCAGGTGACAGACCCAGTTTCAAACCATCTGAGAGTTACCTGCCTGCCCTCTTTGCTCCCACTGCTCTATTTCGGTACATTCTCTCTCTGTCTCCCTATCTCTTTCTCCCCTTGTCTCTTGCACTCTGTGTCACCCTCTGTCTCTCTCTCTGTCTCTCTGTCTCACCCTCTCTCTCCCTCTCTCTCTGTCTCTTGCACTCTTGCCCTATTTCTCTTCCTTTTGCTCTTCCCTCTCTGGAAAGTTGTATCCACAGCCCTTACACTACCGGTCTCTCCTCTCTGCTTTAATGACAGTAAATATTTGAGAGCCTAAAATGGATGATGACGCAGCAGACAGACTCAATTCCCCCTCTTCTCCTCATTTTGTAAGGCCTCCTAGAGGTCGTCATTAGGCAGAGTTTCTCTCACATTAAATGTGTACTGGCGTGGAGCAGTGGGGTGCCGACAGGGCGGACGTGGAGCTGCACAGTGATTTATTCCTTACATAAACAAAATACAGGCCAATCCATCTCTCTGACTACTTACAGGTTTAACCCTAGTCTTATTTGACTTGCGTTATCTCCCTACTGCAAGTCATTGCAGTGTGCTTGACTCAGTGGACTGGATTATAAATGCTATAGGCTTCATGTGTTTGCTATTATACTGTGCCAAATTAATTATATTGTGATATGCAATGGCCAATGAAGTAGGTGGTTTAGTTTTGTGTCTGGGCCAAAACAGCAATGCATCCTGAAAGAAAATCTATACTGAACAAAAATATGAACGCAACATGTAAAGTGTTGGTCCCATGTTTCATGTGCTGAAATAAAACATCCCCCAAAATGTTCATACTCAGATTATGTGCACAAATTTGTTTACATCCCTGTTAATGAGCATTACTCCTTTGCAAAGATAATCCATCCACCTGATAGGTTTGGCGTATCAAGAAGCTAATTAAACAGCAATATCATTACAGAGGTGCAAGCTTGTGCTGGGGACAATAAAAGGCCACTCTAAAATGTGCAGTTTTGTCACACAACACAAGGCCAAAGATGTCTCCATTTTTGAGGGAGTGTGCAATTGGCTTGTTGACTGCCAGAATGTCCACCAGAGCTGTTGCCAGAAAAAAGAATGTTCCTTTCTTTACCATAAGCTGTCTCCAACATCGTTTTAGAGAATTTGTCAATACGTTCAACAGGCCTCACAACTGCAGACCACATGTAACCACTCAAGCCCAGGACCTCCACATCCAGCTTCTTCACCTGTGGGATGGTCTGAGATTAGCCACACAGATAGCTGATGAAACTGTGAGTTTGCAAAACTGCAAAAACTGT
This sequence comes from Oncorhynchus masou masou, assembly GCF_036934945.1. Taxonomy (NCBI): domain Eukaryota; kingdom Metazoa; phylum Chordata; class Actinopteri; order Salmoniformes; family Salmonidae; genus Oncorhynchus; species Oncorhynchus masou. The sequence continues at coordinate 64,990,200 of NC_088242.1, read as the reverse complement.
CAGAAATCGTCACAGGAAGCTTTCCTGTGTGCTCGTTCTCTTCACCACGGTCTTAAACTGACTGCAGTTCGGCGACGTAACCGACATCAAATGCTCACCTTCGATGGCCACTGGCACACTGGAGAAGTGTGCTCTTCACGGATGAATTCCAGTTTCACCTGTTCCGGGCAGATGGCAGACAGTGTGGACGAGTGGTTTGCTCTTCCTCGGGTCCAGCAAAATAAAGGTAGTTATTATTTTTTTAAACCTTTATTAAACTAGGCAAGTCAGTTAAGAATAAAATCTTATTTTCAATGGCGGCCTAGGAACAGTGGGTTAACTGCCTTGTTCAGGGGTAGAACAACAGCTTTTTACCTTGTCAGCTTGGGGATTTGACCTTGCAACATTTTGGTTATTAGTCTAACGCTCTAACCACTAAACCACTAGGCTACCTGTTATACAAAAAAACATTGCAGCACATTTATAATAGATTTCACACCATATTCAGTGTGTGCCCTCAGGCCTCTACTCTACTACCACCTATCTATAACACAAAATCCATGAGTAAATGTGTGTATAGTGCGTATGTATGCATGTGTCTATGTTTGTGTTGCTTCACAGTCCCTGCTCTTCCATAAGGTGCATTTTCATCAGTTTTTAAATCACATTTTACTGCTGGCATGAGTTACTTCATGTGGAATAGAGTTCCATGTAGTCATGGCTCTATGTAGTGCTGTGCGCCTCCCATAATCTGTTCTGAAGGACTGTGAAGAGACCTTTGGTTGCATGTATTGTGGGGTATGCATGAGTGTCCGAGCTGTGTGCCAGTAGTTCAAACAAACAGCCCAGCACATTCAACATGTTAGTGCCTCTCACAAATACAAGTAGTGTATTCTCTGTCTTGTGAAATCCATAGAGTAGGGCCTAAAGAATTCATTTAAATCGACTGATTTCCTTCTGTAATTCAGTAAACTCTTAGAAATTGTTGCAAGTTGCATTTATATGGCCTCTCAAGTGGCACAGTGTTCTAAGACACTGCTTCTCAGTGCTAGAGGCATCACTACAGACAACCTGGTTTAAATCCAGACTGTATCACAACCGGCCATGATTGGGAGTCCCATCGGGTGGCGCACAATTGGCCCAGCGTATGCCAAGTTTGACTGGTGTTGTCACGTTCGCTGGAATAATTATCGGACCAAGCTGCAGCGCGACATGGTTTCCACATATTATTTCTTAGAAACGCACAAAACAACAGAGAACGAACAAAACAAACAACAAACCGTAACTAAGAGGTGTAACATACACTAACTCAAAACAATATCTCATAAAACACAGGTGGAAAAAATTTGACTTTAACATGATCCCCAAATAGAGACAACGATAGCCAGCTGCCTCTAGTTGGGAATCGTACCAAACACCAACATAAAAAACTAAACTAGAATATAATAACTAGAAAACTCCACACTCACGCCCTGACCTATTCTACCATAGAAAATAAGGGCTCTCTATGGTCAGGACATTGCAGGTGTAGGCCATCATTGTAAATAAGAATTTGTTCTTTAACTGACTTGCCTAGTTAAATAATAAAAATATCTATTTTTTCAGTGTATAATAGAATATCAAGTAAAACACACTCTAGTGGACATACACACCATCATACAAGCTGAATTGGCCCTCTAGCATTTTCCAGTTGGTCATTATTAGTAGCCATGCCCTGTAGATAGGCGCCATTGGATTGATATTATGTGATTGAAATATTCTCATATTGTGAGTGAATTTCACCCCACAGTTTTCTGTGACCCTTCATATTACTCATATTTTCAATGGGTTTTCAATTCATACGTTCCCTCTCCAATATAATTGAACGTATTCTCTCCTCAGTGCCCATTGTGTAGCATGACAAGAATAAAAAGTAATATGGTTCATCCACTGCAAGGCAAGAAAAGTTAAGACTTCAGGATAGTTAAGAAAAGTGTAGGTTTCAAACATTTAGAAGGCTTGACCTTTTCAAAAGGGCCCTAATCAGTCTGGACTCCCTCAATGTCTGTAGAACCTCTCTCTCTCTCTGAGATGTCTGTTTGGAAGCAGGCTGGGGAGTTAACTACTGTCAGAAGACTGACGTTAGAACCCATATCTCTCTCTCACTGTTTCCCTCTGTCTCATTCATTGTCTATCTGTCTGTGTCTCTGGCCCATTATGCCATTATATTTGGCATTACTGTAGCTACTTGAACTATTGCTGATAGAGTTAGATCGATTTGAACTCTCTTGCTTGATCTATCCTTTTTCATCCAAGGACAAAGTAGCTACTTTACACAGGAAAAAGGGAACTATGAGGAAATTCAAGAAAACACACTGTATTAGCTCCTAATTACATACAGTGCCTTGCGAAAGTATTCGGCCCCCTTGTACTTTGCGACCTTTTGCCACATTTCAGGCTTCAAACATAAAGATATAAAACTGTATTTTTTTGTGAAGAATCAACAACAAGTGGGACACAATCATGAAGTGGAACGACATTTATTGGATATTTCAAACTTTTTTAACAAATCAAAAACTGAATAATTGGGCGTGCAAAATTATTCAGCCCCCTTAAGTTAATACTTTGTAGCGCCAACTTTTGCTGCGATTACAGCTGTAAGTCGCTTGGGGTATGTCTCTATCAGTTTTGCACATCGAGAGACTGACATTTTTTCCCATTCCTCCTTGCAAAACAGCTCGAGCTCAGTGAGGTTGGATGGAGAGCATTTGTGAACAGCAGTTTTCAGTTCTTTCCACAGATTCTCGATTGGATTCAGGTCTGGACTTTGACTTGGCCATTCTAACACCTGGATATGTTTATTTTTGAACCATTCCATTGTAGATTTTGCTTTATGTTTTGGATCATTGTCTTGTTGGAAGACAAATCTTCGTCCCAGTCTCAGGTCTTTTGCAGACTCCATCAGGTTTTCTTCCAGAATGGTCCTGTATTTGGCTCCATCCATCTTCCCATCAATTTTTACCATCTTCCCTGTCCCTGCTGAAGAAAAGCAGGCCCAAACCATGATGCTGCCACCACCATGTTTGACAGTGGGTATGGTGTGTTCAGGGTGATGAGCTGTGTTGCTTTTACGCCAAACATAACGTTTTGCATTGTTGCCAAAAAGTTCAATTTTGGTTTCATCTGAACAGAGCACCTTCTTCCACATGTTTGGTGTGTCTCCCAGGTGGCTTGTGGCAAACTTTAAACAACACTTTTTATGGATATCTTTAAGAAATGGCTTTCTTCTTGCCACTCTTCCATAAAGGCCAGATTTGTGCAATATACGACTGATTGTTGTCCTATGGACAGAGTCTCCCACCTCAGCTGTAGATCTCTGCAGTTCATCCAGAGTGATCATGGGCCTATTGGCTGCATCTCTGATCAGTCTTCTCCTTGTATGAGCTGAAAGTTTAGAGGGACGGCCAGGTCTTGGTAGATTTGCAGTGGTCTGATACTCCTTCCATTTCAATATTATCGCTTGCACAGTGCTCATTGGGATGTTTAAAGCTTGGGAAATCTTTTTGTATCCAAATCCAGCTTTAAACTTCTTCACAACAGTATCTCAGACCTGCTTGGTGTGTTCCTTGTTCTTCATGATGCTCTCTGCGCTTTTAACGGACCTCTGAGACTATCACAGTGCAGGTGCATTTATACGGAGACTTGATTACACACAGGTGGATTGTATTTATCATAATTAGTCATTTAGGTCAACATTGGATCATTCAGAGATCCTCACTGAACTTCTGGAGAGAGTTTGCTGCACTGAAAGTAAAGGGGCTGAATAATTTTGCACGCCCAATTTTTCAGTTTTTGATTTGTTAAAAAAGTTTGAAATATCCAATAAATGTCGTTCCACTTCATGATTGTGTCCCACTTGTTGTTGATTCTTCATAAAAAAATACAGGTTTATATCTTTATGTTTGAAGCCTGAAATGTGGCAAAAGGTCGCAAAGTTCAAGGGGGCCGAATATTTTCGCAAGGCACTGTATCTCTCAAGTAAAATGCATAATAATTTTAATAATGAACATGCCATAGAGAAATATTTTATGATGCAGATGTCTTCCCACATGCGTAGTAAACTCTTTGAGCCTACTATGTTGTATGTATGCCCCTTTTGGTGTTCACAGTGTGGGAATATACAGTAGCTACTTACAATCACATTATAGGAACTAGCGAGTGAGAAGTAAGTTACATAACAGGATGGTATTAGTGCACAATGTAATTTATTTGTATTTCAATACATTTGTAACAAGTTCATTATTCATCTGCAAGACCCCTGGAGGCTGAGGCATCAGCGCCATTCCTCCTTTAAATGGAACGCTGATTGTTTTTCATGTTTATTCACAACCCACGGATCAGTGGTCCACCATAATCTCCGAGCCCTCCCAAGGACAATTTGGAGGAGATATCATGAATAAACATTTGCTTAATAATATCACACGGAAAAGGGACCCAGAGATATCATGAATAGCATTACTGGCTGATCTGAAGCCGTTAATGTCAGATCTATTTGTTATGGGCATCAACACAACTATGAGCATCTGAATAGGCCTCTGATGTCTGAGCAGTTATGCATACAGTAATAATCCACAGGCGCAAGTATGCTCCCACAATACCAACGCTCTAGATCAGTATTTATCAATCCTGGTCCTGGAGACCCAAAGGGTTGCACATTTTTCTTTTTGCCCTAGCACTACACACCTGATTCTAATCATCAAAGCCTTTTGATGAGTTGATAATTTGAATCAGCTGTGTAGTGCTAGGGCAAAAACAAAAATGTGCAACCCTTTGGGTCCCCCGGACCAGGATTGAGAACCAGTGCTCTAGATGGTCTCCAGTTCTACTTTTTTATCTAATCTGTCATTGAATCTCTGTAGAAGGTATTCAACTAGCTAATTCTAATGCATTCCGTTCAATTTGGCTCTAAGTAATGTGAAAGATAAAGGCAGATCGCTAATCATAAATCAACAGCAGATGACAACAGGAACATACTGTACAAACATATTCCAATAAATGTAACCGTTGTGTTATGTTCGGGTCTGTGGGACCCATTTACTCAAAGAATAACTATTTTATCAACCTGAGACTCATTTTCTGTGAAGAACATCTAAAAAAAACACATTTTCACCCCCCACCCCCCCCACACACACATTTATATTACATATGTGGTGTTATTACAATGCATTATTTTGATACATTATTTAAAAAATATCTGTATTTTGCAACACTCCACCCCAGCATGGTGCAAATTGGGGAAAGGACACAACAAATAAATAGCTTTGCATGTGTGGCTTCTTACCACAATCAACCAGTATGGCAAACATAATCTCTGCTCAGAGGGCCTTAGAAATCATTTTTGCAGAGAGAGAAGCTAGTGTGGAAGGAGCCTTCCACTTTGGAAGATTAAGAATGTTCCAAATATGATGATCATGTCTCTGTTAATTCGGAGTCAGACAGTGAGTTGTAAGAGGATGAGATTGACACACAGCCAGCCCCAGGACCAGTCCGTCAACAGCCAGCCCCAGGACCAGCCCGTCAGAAACCAGCTTATCAGCAGCCTACAGGAGGAGAAATATGGAAATAAAAAAATTGTGAATTGAATGGTCTTCTTGCCCAATGAATAAGCTACCCCGCATGGCTGCCAATGTGATTAGGATGCAACCAGGGGCGACGCAGATGGCGGTTACACATGTGCAGGACATCAAGTATATTTTTGAACTACCAGACACCATCAAAAAAATCATTCTGAACTGTACTAATTTAGAGGGAAGGCGTGTTTTTGGAGAGAGATGGACCAAACTAATTTACAGGCATATTTTGGGGTTATTATATTTGCTGGTGTTTTCAGATCCAATGGGGAATCCACAGAATCCCTGTGGGATGCAGAAACTGCCTAACATTACTGTTGATGAGCAGCCTATGCCATTTAGCAGCCGCTGCCCCTTCATACATGTGGAACTTGAATGTGTATACGGGGAAGCCAGATGGAGAAGTCCCTGAGAAGAACCAAGGGATGCGGGTTGTCCTGGATGTGACACAGGGATTCTGTGGCCACAACATACAATCGTTTGTTTTACTTCGCACAAGCTGGGACAGGAGCTCCTCAAGAGGAAGCTGGACGATGGTAGGAACAGTACGAAGAAACAAGCCAGAGCTCCCACCTCAGCTGTTGAATACACGGAAGAGGTCTATCAATTCCTCTAAGTTTGTGTTCACAGCCGACACGTGCTTTGTGTCCTACGTGCCAAAGAAATCAAAAATGTGCTATCATGAGTAAGCTGTATAGGGTTGGGAGAAGCTGTGGCCAGGAACATCAACAACTAGAAATCAGAATGGATTGCAAGTTTGGTTTTTGTGTCTTTTACTTTCGGTTTTGCATACAAGCTTCAAACAGCTTAAAATAAACAACAACATTTTTGGTTATGAAAAATGTATTTCGGTTTAGATGGTTCCATCATTCTTTACACTTTACTGACTTATTTTGTCACATAAACTGAAATTAGGCAAACTATTAGAGTTTTAGCAACCAGGAAATGGCAGAGCGAGATCTGCATAGTGCAACTTTTTTTTTAAGAGAAAAAAACAATTATTCAGATAAAGGAATACATTAGGTGATCAAATATAGTATTTTCCTTGAACTGTGGGGATGAACGTTCCAGTAATATGAAAGTGGAGAGGTGCAACCAGGGGTACGTTGCACAGGACATATTCTTCCCTGATCTCAGTCTCACAAGGAGGCAGGGGTCGGGAGAAAAGTTCATGTATCTCGTGAATTACACATATTTGTTGGAGTAGCTCAGTCGGCCATTTGTACTGGATGGAATTTTGTCTGAAAGCTATTATTTTGCGTGGGTCGAATTCTTAACACTGACCACACTCTAGTTCCGTTAATGTGGTGTAGCGAAATTAATCCTGGGGTCACAGCCAGTCAGCCCTAACATCCTAACCATGTTCAAACTATTATTTTGCTTCAATTCCTCCTTGCCCTGTCAGCAATTTCAATAATGTATATTTTATAAGCTTATGAAGGCTTCCATTAGAAAAAGGTCCCATGGTTGGCTAGGTCACTCGGATGTCATTAACAGTTTTCCTCAGCAACATTCTCTACACTTCAAGCCAGAAGTTGCCTTTCAAGGCGTCATACTGAATTACAACATTCAGCTGCAGGTTTGCAGATGTAAATTGGAGCTTCTTCTGGGCAAAATTGTTAAATTCAAATCGCTTTTATTAAACCCAGGCCAGGGCTTTTCCTCCTTGACACAAAGTTAAAGCCTGCATGGTGCTGTTAGTAGCACATGTATTGAAGTGCCTGGAAGGCAACAAAAGGAGAATAACGTGGCGCTGAATTGTGGCTCAGAAATTGGGCAAATAGCTGTAATGGCTAACATAGTAATGATTTCTAGGTACCAGTTATCTGTGTGGGATTGACATTTATTTTTGTCTAGGAACAGTGTGATCCCACTCATTAGAGACAGGCCTAACTCCTACTGAGCCGGCTGGTAAATATTGAATAAGCCCTTACATCAACTATGCATTTACACTGGTGTAACAGAGAGAATTAGGGGATCTGGGAGTGTCAAGAGGCCTAAGGGCTCAGAATTAACCTCTAAACGGAGACAAATATGAAACCCACAGTTCCATGCAACTTGGCAGATCGGTCATTCCGGATGAACTATTTGCATTAATTATTTTGTCATTAGCCACATAATTGCTTTCTGACACCTAGGATTACACTGTCTTTGTAGCGTATTAGCTCCCTCAATTAGGGAAGGCTGTAGGGATAAGCCAGTACTTCATGTGGCTTATTTTTCCCTTTTCTTACCCTATCCTCTATTTTCACTAACCCTCCAACATTTGTTTCTCTTCTATTCCCCCCACTCTTCCTTGATTTTTCACAATTGGCGGCCTAGGCTACTGGAGCGAGCCAGCATGTGATGTTAGACCAAGACAAATGATAGCCGGTCTGTCTGTGATCTCTGAGCCGGGGCCTCTTAGTTTCGTATTAAGTCCAAAACCACTCATTAGCATCACAGTAAACAACTGCAGCAGCTCTTGTGTTTCCTCGGGAAAACATTACCCACATGCTGCATGGGCCCCAGTGGAAACATACTGTCTCCGCTCATCTCTCACCGCAGCTGTACTGTATCTGCACATTGAGACAATAATGCCCCTGTGTTTGAATCTCATATCCTTCCCAAGGGTATCCAGACATCCCTCAGTTTAAACAGGCAGTTGATTATCAGTGAGCCGTGAGATGGATAGGAGGATAGGGGGGCTGGGGGACGCAGGATACCAGGTTGAACGATAAGCCTGGGTCTTATGGGCTATCTGAGCCAACAGACTTTCCCTGGAGGGGAATGTGTGTGTGTGTACAATTGTGTGTGTGTATACGTGCATTTGTGCATGTGTGTGTGTCTGTTGCAGAGCTAAGTTCCCTGTATGTTGTATGCTCAGTCTACTCTAATGAGGCATGTGGTTTGTGGGTTTGGGGGCTGGGGATGGGGAAGGAAAGAGGAAGCGAGGGGTAGGCCGGCCTGTGAATTGGTGCAGCAGGGAGAACTACAAATGAAGAAGGGAAGTGGCTGGGGAGGCAGCATCAGCTGAGATAGTGAGGGAAAAAGGCTGAGTGAAGGAGATGTCTCAGACCAGAGTCGGAGTAGGCCTTCCATCTTCTACTACTAAGCCCGCGATTGGCTCAGCTGCCTGGCGGTTACTTTTCACATTATTATCTCTCAGAGGTGTGTATTCCGGCATTTCACACACACGTGCTTACAATTCATTGTTTATCCCTCACCCACTGTTTACAATGTGTACAAGTATCAAGCCAAGTCTGCAGATTTGTCAGAAAATGAGGAAACACAATTTAATTGTAAACCATCCTGAATTGTGTCTGTGTGAGTGGCATGAATGAATCATCTCAAAACTGATTGATTATGAATAAACACACAGATTCACTAACACACCCACTTACTAAAACATAATTCTCTATCTTTCTCTCTAACACACTCCTTTCCTTCATGCATAGAGGGAATAAAATTATGAAAGAACACAAGATTGTAAAAAAGTAATAAAAATGGAGTCTGTGTGTGAGTCGGGGTAATCCGAGGGGTCAGTCATGGAAATGCCAAGCGGTCCACTGTTGCTCACTGTTTTTCTCAGCCCCTGTCTACACCTCGTCCACTCCTGTATTGGATCAGATTAAAGTTCAAAAGAGGCAATTTGGGGATAACTAAAATGGGAACAGGCTTGAAGAAAAGAGGGAGGGGAGAGAGGTGGCAGCTGCAGCCTCTCCACCTTCCAGTTCAAACACTCCTCTGTTACACTGCCAATCTTCATTGGACTTTGCTTTGGCCTGGAGATGCAGCCGAGACCAATTTGTGTCTCACTACTTTACTTTTAAAGGGGGTCTAATAGGCCGGATGTGAGGGTAGCCCTGGCCTGCTGAGAGGGTGTTTCAGGCTGTGCTTTTAGAGATGTTACAAGGAAGTGTGGTAGCATCATTTTGACACTGAGTGATCAGATAAATAATTGAGTTTGACTCTTAAGTTATTCAATGCGGCACACTTTTGTTGGAAAATCCAGATTAAATTACATTAAAGAGATGAGTTACGACCACCACCATCATGTCTCCTTCTCCTTAGTCTTTTTACATTTGAGTTATTAAGCAGATTCTCCTACCAGAGCGACTTACAGTTATTGCCTTCATCTTAAGTGAGCTAGGTGGGACAACCACATATCTCAGTCGTCGTAAGTCAATTTTTCCTCAGTAAAGTAGCTATCAATGCTAGTAGTGGGGAATCTCTTCCATTAGCTGTGTCAACATCAGGAGCTCAATGACACATCCAGCCCTTTCACTGGCAGGAAAACTGCTTTTCCACAGTAAGGAAACGTTCTTCCACCATCCACTTGCTCTGCATATTTTTTAACAAAATACTAAGTGTGGGCAAATTAGCATTTAACAATATGGAAAATAACAACAATGAGTGGTGAGTTTAGTCTGTTCGGAGCTATTGAGACCATAAGATAATCGTGTTTTTTGTTTTTTTTACTCTTTGCAGTCTTTTTGAAGGGGGTGATCTACAGTATCAGTACATAATTTTACTCTCATCAACTTGTTTCAAGATGTGTCTACTCATGAAAGTGCTAAACACATTCTTCCTGTAATGCACAAAGGCCTAGACCCTCATTTATCACTCATGAGTAAGCACATTTCCACGCAAAGTGTGAGGTTTATCAATATGAATGTTTGCTTGAGAGTGTGCGTAAATATACATTTACGCACAGTCCGGACCATGCGTACGCACAGTACCAAGTGGTGGAATTAGGGAACTGCTTGTCAAGTGTAAAATGGGGAAATTGTGAGAGTAGGTCTAATAATAAATAAAAACATCTATGTAATTGTATTTCCATTGTGAATTCATGCAACATATCTTGACAGTCTACTTAATAATGGTTAATTTAATTTGTGAAGCACTTTTCTCAGACCCAAGGTGCAGAAAATATAATAATACAAATAATATATATATATATATATATATATATATATATACACAGTGCATTCAGAAATTATTCAACATTGTGTTAGTTACAGCCTTATTCTAAAATGTATTACATTGTTGCACTCCCTCAATCTACACACAATACCCCATAATGACAAAGCAAAAACAGGTTTGTAGAAATTTTTGCAAATGTATTACCAATACAAAAATGTAAATGTAAATAATACATTTACATAAGTATTTAGACCCTTTAATCAGTACTTTATTGAAGCACCTGTATCCAACTTCACATAGCCCCACAGAAGAAAGGCACACGGCACCCACACATCAGGTTGACTCGGTTTTTATCTGCATCGCAGCGCCAGCTGTGTCACCAGAGACTCTGGTTGGGAGGTCCGTGGGACGACGCACAATTGGCCTAGCGTCGTCCGGGTTAGGGAGGGCTTGGCCGGTAGGGATATCCTTGTCTCATCGTGCACCAGCGACTCCTGTGGTGGGCCGGGCGCAGTGTGCACGGCTGGCTTCCGGGTTGGATGCGCTCTGTGTTAAGAAGCAGTGCGGCTTGGTTGGGTTGTGTTTCGGAGGACGCATGACTTTCGACCTTCGTCTCTCCTGAGCCCGTACGGGACTTGTAGCGATGAGACAGGGTAGTAACTACTAATAATTGGATACTACGAAATTGGGGAGAAAAGGGGGTCGTGGGGTCTGCACTGGGAGAACCGGGAGAACCGGGCCACGGCCGGTAGCTCTGGACTGTGGAGGCGCAATGGAGGCCTGATGCGTGGGGCAGGTGACACACACCTCAGGGAGAGTGCGGGGAGGAGGCACAGGATGTACTGGATTGTGGAGACGCATTGGAGGTCTGGAGCGTAAAGCTGGCACAACGCGTCCTGGACAAATGACCACCTTCGCACGGGAAGTGCGGGAAGCTGGCACAGGACGCACTGGGCTGTGAAGGTGCACTGGGTATACAGCGCGTAGAGCCGGCGCAGGATATCTTGGACCGAGGAGGCGCACTGGGGACCAGGCGCGCTGTGCCTGCACAACCCGTCCTGGACAGATATCCACTTTAGCACAACAAGTGCGAGGAGTTGGCACAGAACGCACCGGGCTGTGAATGCGCACTGGAGACACAGTGCGTGTCACCAAAAAACATGGTGCCTGACCGGTCACAGAGTATGGGGAGTTGGCTCTGGTTCAAATCCTGGCTCCGCCAACCACTCCGTGTGCCCCACCCCCCAATTTTATTTTAAGGCTGCCTCTCGGGCTTCCATCGTGGCCGTGAACCCCGTTGTCATTGTTGTTGTTCCCTCGCTGCCTCCGTCTGCTCCCATGGAAGGCGATCCTTTCCGGCCAGGATCTCCTCCCACGTCTACGATCCCTTACCGTCCAAGATATCCTCCCATGTCCAGGATGTCTGCTCCTCCTGGCAACGCTGCTTGGTCCATTTGTCATGGGATCTTCTGACCAACAGTGCTAGTTAGCTCGTCATTGTCATGATCGTTATAAGGAGTGGACCAAGATGCAGCGAAGTATGTTTCTATCCTCTTTATTAGGAAAATAAACTCAAAGAAATAAAACAATAAAGCAAAAAAATTAAACGTGAAGCTCCAAGTAGTGTTCACAGGCAACTATACCTAGACAAGATCCCACAAAGCACAAAGGGGAAATGGCTGCCTAAATTTGATTCCCAATCAGAGACAACGATAAACAGCTGCCTCTGATTGGGAACCACACCAGGCCAAAATAAAAATATAATCACCTAGATGACCCAACCTAGTCACACCCCGACCTAACCAACAGAGAATAAAAATCTCTCTATGGTCAGGGCATGACAGTCATTAACATGGCTAGCTAAGTCAGCAAAAACTTGGGTAACTTGCCCGAAATAGGTCTTAAATACATTAACGGCAAAATAAATATATGCAAAGTCACATTTGCTATTGACTTTAGGATATATGAACACGTTTTCCAAAGACAATATTGTGTCATACAGTTTTAAACAGTTTTTATATACAGAGGAAGGAGACATGAACCTGCTCTCAGAATATCACTAGAAACCCACTTGTTGTTCTTTCAAAGAAAATAATACAAAAATGGTAAGTCCCAAGACCTCTTGTATTGCCAACCTTACTACAATGGCAGCAAATATTCTAATGAATTCAGCAACACATAATGATATATGTATATATATATATATATTTACATATATACACACACACACACACACACTACCGTTCAAAGGTTTGTGGTCACTTTTTCGTCCATTAATATAACATCAAATTGATCAGAAATACAGTGTAGACATTGTAATGTTATAAATGACAATTTTAGCTGGAAATTGCATTTTTTTTTGAATATCTACATATGTGTACAGAGGCCCATTATCAGCAAACATCTCTCCTGTGTTCCAATGGCACATTGTGTTAAAATGTGCCCTTGGCCAGAAACAAAATGGCCAGAAACAAAGCACTTTCTTCTGAAACTCGTCAGTCTATTCTTGTTCTGAGAAATGAAGGCTATTCCATGCGAGAAATTGCCAAGAAACTGAAGATCTCGTACAATGCTGTGTTCTATTCCCTGCACAGAACATCTCAAACTGGCCCTAACCAGAGTAGAAAGAGGAGTGGGAAGCCCCGGTGCGTAACTGAGCAAGAGGACATTAGAGTGTCTAGTTTGATGAGAAACAGACGCCTCACAAGTCCTCAACTGGCAGCTTCATTAAATAGAATCCGCAAAACACCAGTCTTGCTCTGTTGGAATATTCAGCACACACTGCATTTCGTACAGAGCACGTTTTTAGAGACAGGTGAGACCTTTTTGCAGAAAGTACAGATTGGTTTTGGAAAACTATCTGTTGATCCAATCTTAGGATCTTTGCGAAGATTTAAGACCTACTTTAGAAAGGCAAACACATGCCATTCCGGTGGACATCATAGTGTTTCCACCCTCTGTTTTTTGGCAATGGGCACTTCAGCGGGAGTTTGCCAATGGGCATCTCACATCGCTCAGTGAGCCAATATTTTGCATGCAATCAGCAAAATGAACTGTAACATACAACTTTTATACAACATCGTACAACAGGTTGAAGTCAAGAGGGGTCTCTACCAGACCAGGCCTTTATTCACATGAAGAGGAGACGCCAAAACACAGGACACAGATCCGGGTGCCTTGTGAGAGTTCGTCGGCAAGTGGGTAACCCACCTCTACCATTCACCCTATTGGCCAACGTGCAATCAGTGGAGAATAAACTAGATGAGCTTTGTTCAAGACTATCCTACCAATGGGACATTAAAAACTGTAATAAATTATGTTTCACTGAGTTGTGGTTGAGCGACGTCATGGATAATATACAGTTGGCTGGGTTTTCCGGGCAGTTCCGAACAGAACTGCAGCCTCTGGCAAGACGAGGGGTGGTAGTCTGTGTCTATTTGTCAATAACAGCTTGTGTGCAAAATCTAATATTAAATAAGGCTCAAGGTTTTGTTCGTCTGAGGTAGAGAACCTCATGATAAGCTGTAGACCACACTATTTACCAAATCTGACCATAATTCTATCCTCCTGATTCCTGTTTACAAGCAAAAACTAAAGCAGAAAGTACCAGTGACTCGCTCAATACAGAACTGGTCATATTACGTAGATGCTAAGCTACAGGACTGTTTTTCTAGAACAGACTGGAATATGTTCCGGTATTCATCTGACGGCATTGAGGAGTACACCGCATCAGCGAAGGGCTTCATCAAAAAGTGCATTGAGGATGTCGTCCTCACAGTGAACGTACGTACATACCCCATCCAGAAGCCATGGATTACAGGCAACATCCACACTGAGCTAAAGGGTAGAGATGCCGCTTTCATGGAGCAGGACGCTTATAATAAAACCCATTATGCCCTCCGACGAACCATCAAACAGGCAAAGGGTCAATACATGACTAAGATTGAATCCTACTAAACCAGCTCTGACGTTCGTCGGATGTGGCAGGGCTTGCAAACTATAATGGACTACAAAGGGAAGCACAGCCGCGAGCTGCCCAATAACACGAGTCTACCTGATGAGCTAAATGACAACTATGCACGCTTCGAGGCAAGCAACACTGTAGCATGCATGATAGCACCAGCTCTTCCAGATGACTGTGTGCTCACGCTCTCAGTAACCGATGTCAGTAAAGACCTTTAAACAGGTCAATGTTTGCAAGTCCGCAAGACCAGACAGACTACCAGGACGTGTACTCAGAGCACGTGCTGACAAACTGGAAAGTGTCTTCCCTGACATTTTCCAGCTGTCCCTGACCAAGTCTCTAATACCTATATGTTTCAAGCAGACCACCATAGTCCCTCTGCCACGGAACCCCAAAGGTAACCTGCCTAAATCACTACCGACCTGTAGCACTCACGTCTGTAGCCATGAAGTTCTTTGAAAGGCAGGTGACGGCTCATATCAACACCATCATACCAGAATCCCTAGACCCACTCTAATTTGCATACCGCCCCAACAGATTGGCATATGACGCACCTCTATTGCTTTCCACACTGCCCTTTACCACCTGGACAAAGGGAGGGGGCATCCACATTGATGGGGCTGCAGTGGAGATGGCCGATAGTTTTAATTTCTGGGTCCAAATCACTAAGTTTCTTAAAATGGTCCACACACGTGCACACAGTTGTGAAGAACCCCCTCTGGAGGTTTAAAAAGTTTTGCATTGGCCCTCAAATCCTCAAAAAGTTCCTTCAGCTGCACCTTTGCGAGCATCTTGACTGGCTGCGTCACTGCTTGGTGTGCCTACAGCACCGCCCCTCGATCACATGGCGCTACAAAGGGTGGTGCAGATAGTCCAGTACCTCACTGGAGCCAAACTAAGTGCCATCCAGGTTCTCTATATCAGACGGTGTAAAAGGAAGGCCTGGAAAATCATTAAAGACTCCAGCCCCCCAAGCCACAGACTTCTCTCTGCTTCTGCACAGAAAGTGGTACCGGTACATCAAGTCTGACACCAACAGGCTCCTGAACAGCTTCGATCTGCAAGCCAAAATATTGCTAAATAGCTAACAAAATGGCTACACGGCCTATCTGAATTGACCCTTGTATTTGTTTTTCATTTTTTGCACTCTCTATGCACACTTACAGGACTCTACAGACCTAGGCACACTGACACTCCAACACACACATACCATGCACACACATTCATACTGACTCTACACACACACACTCACATACAATCTTCATTTACGCTGCTACTACTCTGTTTATTATACATCCTGATGCCTTGTCACCACCATATACATATATACCTCTATCACTCCAGTATCCCTGCACATTGTAAATATGGTACTAGAACTGACCCTGTATAGAGCTTCTTACTTTCACATGTTCCTCTTTTTATTTTTTCTCCTTTTTATTTGTTGTGGGTTTCTGTTTTTACCCTATTCAATTTTGTAGATTTACATTGATATTGATCGCTGCATAATGGGGTTTAGGGCTTGCAATAAAGGCATTTCATTGTACTTGTGCACGTGACATTAAAAACTTGATTAAGTTATCTGACAAAAAAACGCTGCTGAATGTGTTGGAACAGGTGGAACGCACAACTCGTTCATTCTGCAGAACAGCAAAGTTGGCCTATACGCCTACAGGAGGGAACGCTCCTAGTATTGTTTGATTAATCACAGTTTTTCTATGCATACGAACGTTCTACATTCTGTTTGTAAGTAGTATTTTAGAATAGTTTCCATGCAATATTGATAAATGAGGCCCCTGGAGTGTACCATTGAGCTAGATCAGTGAAACACAAGAATAATTCTGGTGCTTTTGCAGAGTAATGGACCGTGCGGATAGTGAAACAACCATAAATCATGGACTACAAGTTTTAGGACCTGGCCATGACTCTTGTTAAAGACAGATTAGAGAGCACAGTGGCACAGGTGGTGGATTGAACGAGATCAAACATTTCCATTACATTTTCAATATCAACACTAAGATAATACCCTCTGGTTTGGATGAAATTGCATTTATTTGTTCCTAAACAACAAATACATTCAAATGTCACAATCACATGGTATTTGAAGAAACTTGGAAAGCAGAATGATTGTATTTTTCTTAGCCATAACTCAATTGCTCAGAGAAAAAAACATGTCAACTTCTGAAACAAGTCTGAAAGCCCCATAGACTGGCCGGTTGAAGACATCTCTGCTCTCCACTCAGCCATCCACAGCCAGGTCACCCATGATACAAGTCAGTATTCGACATCCATCTATGTCTGAGGACTTCGGGGGATGATGTGGAAAGTGGCCACTATGGACAACAGTGATCGCTGTTACCTTCAAGTAGGTTTCGGTTTTGCTGTGGTATTGTGGACGGGAATAGTGGCTGGCTGTTAGCATCCACCTTCGATTTCAAAGGTTGCAAGTTTGAATCCAGCGATAGAAAGTTGTTTTTGAGATTTTTGTTTTCAGCATAAACCAAACCTTAACCCTTACCTTAACCATTCAGAGTTAATGCCTAAACTAACCTTAACCTTAAAAATGTGGAGTTAGAGCCTGAACTTAACCTTAAACACTTTGAAAGTTGACATTTGAGAAACACAGATGAATGTCTAAGTCTGAAATGAAACTGTGAGAGCTAGTTGAGTTTTTAAATAGGTTACAAGGCTGTTTGTGTTAGCTGACAAACTCACACGCTCACCTGTCAAAGTACAAACACACTCAAGTCAACCAGATTTATCTGTGGGTGAGATCATTGACATTGATTGCCTTGCTCACCTCTAGTTAGACATGCATTTATTCATAATTCAAACCTTTATATCTTGCAATTTCCATGGCTTTGCTTGTGTAAATAAATTCCTTATACTCTGTTGTCTGGCCTTTTTGGGCTGCCACTCTTTGGGACGCTGTAACTCACACACGCCTTTGGCTCTTAAAACAACATTGTAGCACATTGCCATGCCAGCACTCATAACTTTTTAAACTCCTCTGTGATAGTGGTGCAACTGGGTGTGTGGTGGGTCCAATGCTGATGCATCTAGACATTTCTTAAAAGTATGAGTATCTGGCTTTGCAAGCATGTACAAATCCCTTTTCCTTATAATGGCTATGGATATGTTAGCAGTCAAGTCACATATGTTCTCCCTTTACCCATAAGCAGGCATTGTGAAACTTGATGTTCCTACCCCTGAGTGAGATGTTAAGTAGAATGATCTGAAGGGCCTGTCTTAGAGGGCCTGTGAGTAATGACAGCTGGGAGCCTAGAGAGCTGGAGGAAACAAGACACAGCTCAGTAACAGGAAACAGTTTCTTCAGTGTTCTATGAGTTTAACAGGTACATGTGAATATTCTAGACAATCCCATATGTACAGTGGCTTGTGAAAGTATTCATCCCCCATGGCAATTTTCCTATTTTGTTGCCTTACAACCTGGAATTAAAATGGATTTTTGAGGGGTTTGTATCATTTGATTTACACAACATGCCTACCACTTTGAAGATGCAAAATATTTGTTGTTGTTGTGAAACAAGCAGTAAATAAGACAAAAAACCTGAACTTGAGCGTACATAACTATTCACCCGCCTAAAGTCAATACATTGTAGAGCAACCTTTTGCTGCAATTACAGCTCCAAGTCTCTTGGGGTATGTCTCTATAAGCTTGGCACATCTAGCCACTGGGACTTTTGCCCAAAGCAAAACTGCTCCAGCTCCTTCAAGTTGGATGGGTTCCGCTGGTGGACAGCAATCTTTAAATCATACCACAGATACTCAATTGGATTGAGGTCTGGGTTTTGACTAGGCCATTCCAAGACATTTCAATGTTTCCCCTTAAGTGTCAGATTTTTAAAAACTTTACGGAAAAAGCAAACCATATAATAATCTGAGTACAGCTTTCAGACAACAAAGCAGCCAAAAAGATATCCGCCATATTGGGTCGTCAACATTAGTCATAAATAGCATTATAAATATTGACTTTCCTCTGATGATCTTCATCAGAATGCACTCCCATGAATCGCAGTTCCACAATAAATGTTTGTTTTGTTCGATAATGTCCATCATTTATGCCAAATAGGTTCTTTTGTTAGGGTGTTTGGTAAACAAATCCAAAAGCACGTTCAGGTCCAGCCGAACGTCGGACAAAAAGTTCAAAAAGTTCCGTTACAGCCCGTAGAAACTTGTCAAACTAAGTATGGAATCAATCTTTATCTGTTTTTATCAGAAATCTTCAATAATGTTCCAACCGGATAATTCCTATGTCTGTAGAAAAGCAATGGAACGAGAGGTAACTCTCTCGTGACCGTGTCTCAGAGTCTGTGGCACTCTGCCACACACCTGACTCATTCCTCTCTCATTTGGTCCCACTTCACAGTAGAAGCCTCAAACCACGTTCTAAAGACTGTTGACATCTAGTGGAAGCCTTTGGAAGTGCAACATAACCAATATCCCACTGTATCTACAATAGGGGCTGAGTTAATAAACTACAAGCCTCAGATTTCCCACTTCCTGGTTGGATTTTTCTCAGGTTTTCACCTGCCATATGAGTTCTGTTATACTCACAGACATCATTCAAACAGTTTTCTATCCAATACTACTAACAATATGCATATATTAGCATCTGGGACAGAGTAGCAGGCAGTTTACTCTGGGCACCTTATTCATCCAAGCTACTCAATACTGCCCCCTGTCACCAAGAGGTTATTAAACCACTCGAGTGTTTATTTTATTTATTTTTTTAATTTGAAACAAGTCATTTTTGTAATTTGACTTCACCAATTTTGACTATTTTGTGTATGTCCATTACATGAAATCCAAATAAAAATCCATTGAAATTACAGGTTGTAATGCAACAAAATAGGAAAAACGCCAAGGGGGATGAATACTTTTGCAAGGCACGGTATTGTTCATAGCCACCTAAGAGAGCAGACCCCCTCCCTGATATGGGTAGAACTTATTCAAGAGGTGTTGATTTAATGAATTAATGTTTGCTGGAGGAAAAATATGCTCCTTTTGAAATATAGGTGATTGAAGGTCCAGTTCTCCAGTATATTGTTGTCCTTGCTAGGGCTGTGGCAGTCATGACATTTTGTCAGCTGGTTATTGTCAAACAACAGAATGCTGGTCTCAAGGTAAACTACCATAAATTACCATAAACACGTTTAGCATCTCCAGGCCTCTGCAAATAGGCCTACAAGCTGCATACAAGTCACCTTTGGAACATCAACTTCCTTTGGCCGCCTTTCCTTCCAGTTCTCTGCTGCCAATGACTGGAACAAACTGCAGAAATCACTGAAGCTGGAGTCTTATATCTCCCTCTTTAACTTTAAGCATCAGCTGTCAGAGCATCTTACCGATCACTGTACCTGTATACAGCCAATCTGTAAATAGCACACTCAACTACCTCATCCTCATATTGTTACTTATTCTCTTGCTCTTTTGCACCCCAGTATCTCTACTTGCATATCATCTGTACATCTATCACTCCAGTGTGCTGGCCTATTTATTGCCTTACCCCCTTACTCTTCTACATTTGCACACACAGTACATAGCTTTTCTATTGTGTTATTGACTGTACATTTGTTTATGTGTATCTCTGTGTTGTTGTTTTTGTCACACTGCTTTGATTTATCTTGGCCAGGTCGCAGTTGTAAATGAGAACATGTTCTCAACTGGCCTACCTGGTTAAATAAATAAATATATGTTTTTTTAAATAAAATCAACATTTAACACTTAGCCTACAATTTCCTAAACCCCCGCGGAAATCGAATTAAAGTAATAAAACATTTCCCATCAAAATCTTTCTGCTTAAGCTAGACATATCTGTTGTTTTACAGAGCATCCACAGATATCTTCCTTCCGCGTCTGTGGTGACATGTAGCAGAGTGGTGTATATCAGATCATGAGACACCCCGAAAATCGGTCTTCTCACATATACCTCTGGAGCTTCTGAAAGGTTTGGCCTTCAGTATTATGACCATTCTATTGAAAGATTAGAATTTATTTTGGATGCAGTATTTGGTGGACTGCTGATACATTTCTACCCGGTCTTGACTCGGTCTTGGATAGTGAGGACTCATAATTTTACCAGCAGAGCAAAACACTCTGCTGGTGAATTATCAGCTTCCATTCAGTCAGCGCATTAAAACCGCTTCACTAGGCCAAATATTTACACTCCTTTCTTGAAACATGAATATCTTATTAAGTCTCTAAACGTATTATAAGCATATTAGCACAGTGGCGAACCTATAGGCGAACCTATAAGCAACCGTATTACCAGCACACCCATGTAGGAGAGTGCACTTTTTGTAAAACACAAAGGGCCGGTGTTGTAGTGAGGGTATACGCATGTATACGCCATATACCCCACTTTGTTGTCCAGTAGGCATTGCATGTATTCCCTTCTTAATCCCTACTTGTGCTTATCAAAGTAATGTAGTGGAGGTAAACAATTTTTCAATTATGTAGTACAATAGAGAACTCATGTACAAAGTAGCCTACACAATCGTAAAGCCCATGAAATATATTCACATGTGCAATGCAC
Source organism: Oncorhynchus masou masou (assembly GCF_036934945.1). Lineage (NCBI taxonomy): Eukaryota > Metazoa > Chordata > Actinopteri > Salmoniformes > Salmonidae > Oncorhynchus > Oncorhynchus masou. The sequence continues at coordinate 64,969,187 of NC_088242.1, read as the reverse complement.
ACATAGCCTAGTTTCACAGAATATCATCTGAAGGCAGCAAGAGTGTGCAGGTCTCAACTGGTTTTGGCATGGAGCAGCTCACAGAAGAATGACATCAGGAGCCTGTAGTTTAGGATAGACATTTCAACTTATCTTATTCACCAGTAAATTCTAAATAAGGCAACAATGTGTATGCAAACCAATTATTGAAAAAGTTCAGTCCGAAGTGTTGGTTAGTAGGCTATTTGTTATGTGCAATTGTCATCATGTGCTGTTTGCATCAGGGGCGTATACAGGGATGGGCCTGGGTGGACACAGACCCACCCACTGGGGAGCCAGGCCATGGAGGGTCCACCCAATCAGATTGATGTGGTTTAAGCATTGTTGTGGACTTAGAAAAAATACAAACATTTGAGGGTCTATTAAAAAGTATGATTTTGAGAGGGAAAAATCTATAAGAAAACTAATTAAAAACCATAGGAAAACAGGATTTTTTTACAAAGGGTGCCTTTCCTTTGCTGGGCAGGCAAGTGTTTTGACAAAATTAGACTCTCTTCGCCAGGCATCATTACACCATAGCATAGGACCAATGGAAAAACAGGCGTCACACACAGCATGATGTTAAATGATAAACAGTCCTTAAACTTGGACATAATAAGACAGTAGGTCCCAATCATAAGAATACAAAAACTCAAGCATTAAGCATTTCCCAATTGAAATGTATAACTACTACTTCTCATTACAAAAAACATTTCACGTTTAGCACACAGCGGTGACCTGAAGTTTAAAGTAGAACTGACAGGGTTAACTACTTTGCAGATATGAAACAAACAGACAATCATAATATCAAACATACTTAATTCCCATTTTATGCTAAAAAACCAACTTCAAAGAAGGTTTTAAAAATATGTTATATTTGACTCAATGTTCCATTATGTCTCTAAGGTATTGTTGGCAGAATAGATGGATGCAGTTCACTGCATGCTTATTGTAATTCCCCAATACATTTCTTGGTATTCCAAAAAATATTGCTATCAGGTTCTAAATCACAGCCAGCCTGGTACAATGTTTGTTGCCTCCAGTCGGGATGCACTGTTTCAGTTTCAATGAGTCAATATTCTGGACAAAAACAGACAAACATAACTAAGACTGGAAATGTCAATACAATCAAACTAGCAGGGGCAATGATCACAAGTCAGTCATAACATAGCTAATAGGATAGAGTATCTATTTATGTAGCAATCTAAAAACACGGAGCCTAACATTAACCACACAGCTAGCTGCTAGGAGGATGTCATGCCATTGGAGGAGTGGGTGAGTGACTTTTCCCCCTGATGTAGTTTTTCAGTCGCTATACACAGCTAGCGATGCAGGTGTCATTTGGTTAGCTAGAAAAACATGAACGACTGTTATCCAGTTAGCATATTTCTTGTGTTTGAAATTCACTCTGGCTATCTACTACTCTGGCTATCTACATCGATTTCAAAGCACTCTCGTCTAAGTGTGTCTGAGTGCAGAACAACTAATGAATACACAAACGCACAATACCCGGTGAATATAACCAGTGTCAGTAAGCGTAGACAAATATACTGAATACTGTAGTTACTCAAGAACACTCTAAACAACATGAAAAAAGCCTAATCAGCTCTACTACGGCGAGTAAAATGGTCAGAATGTGGTGTTCTCTCATTTATGCCTGGAAGAAGCTACAGTTGAAGTCGGAAGTTTACATACACATAGATTGGAGTCATTAAAACTAGTTTTTCAACCACTCCACACATTTCTTATTAACAAAGTATAGTTTTGGCAAGTCGGTTAGGACATTACCTTGTGCATGACACAAGTAATTGTTCCAACAATTGTTTACAGACAGATTATTTAAATTATCATTCACAGTATCACAATTCCAGTGGGTCAGAAGAATACATACACTAAGTTGATTGTGCCTTGAAACAGCTTGGGAAATTAAAGAAAATGGCTTTTGAAGTCATGGCTTTTGAAGCTTCTGATGGGCTAATTGTCATAATTTGAGTCAATTGGAGGTGTACCAAACTTTTGACCCAGAAAATATAAAAACCTATCAGCCTATATCAAATCTCAAACATTTTAGAAAAAGCTGTTGCGCAGCAACTCACTGCCTCCCTGAAGACAAACAATGTATGCGAAATGCTTCAGTCTGGTTTTAGACCCCATCATAGCACTGAGACGGCACTTGTGAAGGTGGTAAATGACATTTTAATGGCATCGGACCGAGGCTCTGCATCTGTCCTCGTGCTCCTAGACCTTAGTGCTGCTTTTGATACCATCGATCAACACATTCTTTTGGAGAGATTGGAAGCCCAAATTGGTCTACACGGACAAGTTCTGGCCTGGTTTAGATCTTATCTGTCGGAAAGATATCAGTTTGTCTCTGTGGATGGTTTGTCCTCTGACAAATCTACTGTAAATTGCGGTGTTCCTCAAGGTTCCATTTTAGGACCACTATTGTTTTCACTATAATTTTTACCTCTTGGGGATGTCATTCGATAACATAATGTTAACTTTCACTGCTATGAGGATTACACACAGCTGTACCTGACACACAGCTGTACCTGTGTTTCAGACATAAGGAAGTGGATGGCTGCACATTTTCTACTTTGAAACTCTGACAAGACAAGAGATGCTTCTTCTAGGTCCCAAGAAACAAAGACATCTTCTGTTGAATCTGACAATTAATCTTGATGGTTGTGCAGTTGTCTCAAATAAAACTGTAAATAACCTTGGAGTTACTCTGGACCTTATCTCTCTTTTGACAAACATATCAAGACTGTTTCGAGGAAAGATTTTTTCCATCTACGTAACATTGCGAAATCAGAAGCTTTCTGTCCAAAAATGCAGAAAAATGTATCCATGCTTTTGTCACTTCAAGGTTAGACTACTGCAATGCTCTAATTTCCGGCTACCCGGATAAAGCACTAATTAAACTTTAGTTAGTGCCTAATACGGCTGCTAGAATCCTGATTAGAACCCAAATATTTGATCATATTTCTCCAGTGCTAGCCTCCCTAAACTGGCTTCCTGTTAAGGCAAGGGATGACTTCAAGGTTTTACAACTAACCTACAAAGCATTACATGGGCTTGCTCCTACCTACCTTTCCGATTTGGTCCTGCCGTATATACCTACACATAGGTCACAAGACGCAGACCTCCTAATTGTCCCTAGAATTTCTAAGCAAACAGCTGGAGGCAGGGCTTTCTCCTATAGAGCTCCATTTTTATAGAATGGTCTGCCTACCCATTGAGAGATGCAGACTCGGTCTCAACCTTTAAGTCTTTATTGAAGACTCATCTCTTCAGTAGGTCCTATGATTGAGTGTAGTCTGGCCCAGGAGTGCGAAGGTGAACGGAAAGGCACTGCAGCAACGGACCTCCCTTGCTGTCTCTGCCTGGCCGGTTCCTCTCTCTCCACTGGGATTCTCTGCCTCTAACCCTATTACAGTGGCTGAGTCACTGGCTTACTGGTGCTCTTCCATGCTGTACCTAGGAGTGGTGCGTCACTGGAGTGGGTTGAGTCACTGACGTGATCTTCCTGTCTGGGTTGGCGCCCCCCCTTGGGTTGTGCCATTGTGAAGATCTTTGTGGGCTATACTCGGCCTTGTCTCAGTATGGTAAGTTGGTGGTTGAAGATATCCCTCTAGTGGTGTGGGGGCTGTGCTTCGGGCAAAGTGGGTGGGGTTATATCCTGCCTGTTTGGGTCTCCTGACCCCTCCTGTCTCAGCCTCCAGTATTTATGCTGCTGTAGTTTATGTGTCGGGGGGCTAGGGTCAGTCTGTTATATCTGGAGTATTTCCCCAGGTTTATCCGGTGTCCTGTGTAAATGTATGTATGCTTTCTTTAATATTCTCTCTCTCTCGGAGGAGGAGGACCTGAGCCCTAGGACCATGCCTCAGCACTACCTGGCATGATGACTCCTTGCAGTCCCCAGTCCACCTGGCCGTGCTGCTACTCCAGTTTCAACTGTTCTGCCTATGGCTATGGACCCCTGACCTTTTCACCGGACGTGCAACCTGTCCCAGACCTGCTGTTTTCAACTCTCTAGAGACAGCAGGAATTGGTAGAGATACTCTCAATGATCGGCTATGAAAAGCCAACTGACATTTACTCCTGAGGTGCTGACCTGTTGCGCCCTCGACAACTACTGTGATTATTATTATTTGACCATGCTGGTCATTTATGAACATTTGAACATCTTGGCCATGTTCTGTTATAATCTCCATCTGGCACAGCCAGAAGAGGACTGGCCACCCCTCATAGCCTGGTTCTGGCCTTTCTAGGGAGCTTCTACGCCTGCGTTGCTTGCTGTTTGGGGTTTTAGCCTAGGTTTCTGTACAGTACTTTGAGATATCAGCTGATGTAAGAATGGCTATATAAATACATTTGATTGATAAGAGTCTGGATGCCATTTGATTAATTGCTCAGCAGTCTTATGGCTTGGAAGTAGAAGCTGTTAAGGAGCCTTTTGGTCCTACACCTGGCGCTCCAGAACTGCTTGCAGTGCTGTAGCAGAGAAAACAGTCTATGACTTGGGTGACTGAAGTCTCTGAGAATTTTAAGGGCTTTCCTCTGACACCGCCTATTATATCGGTCCTGTATTGCAGGAAGCTTGGCCCCAGTGATGTACTGGGCAGTACGCACTACCCTCTGTAGCTCCTTACGGTCAGATGCCGAGCAGTTGCCATACCAAGCGGTGATACAACCGGTCAGGATGCTCTCGATGGTGCAGCTGTAGAACTTTTGAGGATCTGGGGACCCATGCTAAATGTAACCTTTCATCTGCCTTCACAACAAACTTGTATGTAATCTGTTAATACGAATAAAATTGTTAAATTATGAGCCCAGTTCATTTAGCCACGGAAAAGATCAACTTTCCCACTAGCCTTGATTGGCTGAGATAATGAGTGGGCTGGACATGCTGAGAGATGAGTTCGAATTAGTCTGCCATGTAGCACGCTTCTGTTTATAACATGAGTGTAACGGCTTTCGTCTGGTGGAAGAGAAGCGGACCAAAATGCAGCGTGGTGGTTATTCATGTTCTTTAAAAAAATGAACTAGACATGAAATAACTAACAATACAGAAACAACAAACGGAACGTGAAAACCTATACAGCGTATCTGGTGAACACAAACACAGAGACAGGAACAATCACCCACAAAACACTCAAAGAATATGGCTGCTTAAATATTGTTCCCAATCAGAGACAACGATAAACACCTGCCTCTGATTGAGAACCACTCCAGACAGCCATAGACTTTGCTAGATACCCCCACTAAGCCACAAACCCAATACCTAACAAAAACCCCAAGACAAAACACACCACAATAAACCCATGTCACACCCTGGCCTGACCAACTAAATGCAGACAAACACAATATACTTCGACCAGGGCGTGACAATGAGCTGGTCAGTATGTGTAGGTAATCCTTTTGAAAGCAGCTTTTTATAAAGACATCACGTAGTACAGTGGTTCTCGAACTTTTATAGTCCTGTACCCCTTCAAACATTCAACCTCCAGCTGCGTACCCCCTCTAGCACCAGGGTCAGCACACTCTCAAATGTTGTTTTTTGCCATCTTTGAAAGCTTGCCACATACACACTACACAATATATTTATTAAACATAAAAATTAGTGCAAGGTTTTGTCACAACCTTGCTCATGGGAAGTGACAACGAGCTCTTATAGGACCAGGGCACAAGTAATAATATAATAATAACTAATTATTTTGCTCTTTTTTAACCATCTTACATATAAAACTTTACTTGTTCGATGAAAATTGTGAATAACTCACTACAGGTTATTGAGAAGGGTGTGCTTGAAAGGATGCACATAACTCTGTAATGTTGGGTTGTAGTTGTATTGGAGAGTCCCAGTTTAAATAATTTTCCACAGTCTGTGTCTGTATTTAGTTTTCATGCTAGTGAGGGCCGAGAATCCACTTTCACATAGGTACGTAGTTGCAAAGGGCATCAGTGTGTTACCAGCACGATTTGCCAAGGCAGGATACTCTGAGCTCAGCCCAATCCAGAAATCTGGCAGTGGCTTCTGATTAAATTACATTTTCACAGAACTGCTTGTTGCAATTTCGATGAGGCTCTCTTGTTCAGATATCTGTAAGTGGACTGGAGGCAGGGCATGAAAGGGATAAGGAATCCAATTGTTTGTGTCATCCCTTTCGGGAAAGTACCTCCGGAATTGCACACCCAGCTCACTCAGGTGCTTTGCTACAGTATATCACATTTGACATTGTCCGTAAGCTTGAGTTCATTTGCACACGAAAAAATCAGATATTGTCGGAAAGGCCTGTGTGTTTTCCTTGTTAATGCAAACAGAGAAGAGCTCGAGCTTCTTAATCATAGCCTCAATTTTGTCCCGCACATTAAATATAGTTATGTAGAGCCTGTAATCCTTGATTCAGATCATTCAGTTGAGAAAAAATATCACCCAGATATGCCAGTCGTGTGAGAAACGGTCAGACGTGTCAATACTTTGCCTCTTGATAACCAGTGCACTTCTGTATGTTGTAAAAGCTTGACATGGTCACTGCCCATATCATTGAATAGTGCAGAATATATACAAGTGTTCAGCGGCCTTGCTTTATATAGTAAACCATTTTCACAGTAGTGTCCAAAACGCTGCAAGAGCCTCTGGGTGGATGCTGCAGTGCACTCAAGTGGCGTCACTTGCATTACCACTCCACTATGTCTCCCTGTCATGGGTTTTGCGCCATCAGTGCAAATACCAACATGAGCAGTAGCTTCATTTGGCTATATTCGGAATGTTAGTGGAATTCCCGGCGAGAGAAAAACGGTATTGTGATTGGATGCTAATTATTTGACTAGGCTACCTGTATTTGACATTGTGTTATTATTTCTCTGAACACTCCATGGTTTAATTTCATTTTTGGCAGTGAAACGAGGATACTCAGGTGAGAAAAAAACCTGTATAGCCCCGTTGGAAAATATGAATGGCGTACCCCTGTTTGGGAATATCTAATGATGTAGAACTGCATGTGTTGCTCTCCACTTTCTGGTGGATGGAGTTTTGAAATCAGTGGAATTAGAGTATGATAGCTAAGGAGATGGAGACAATTATGGCGTTTGATTGCAAATATGCAGATGGAGTTGAAAAGAGAACACACAAGTCTCCAGATTACATCTTCAAACGAAGGGCAACCATGGCATCTGTGACAGAGAGGGTGAAGCGTCCATCCATGCATATGGGTTAGATAGTCTTGCTAGCTCCATTTTCAGATATTACACATTTCTAATTTTGTCAGAGAGCTGTTTTCAAGTCAAAGTGTACTGTTAGCTGGCTGGCTCGTTAGCTAACGTTACATGTATGATCTGTGTTGTAATATTATTCAAATCTCAGAGCCATTTGCATTGCCAGTTTAGCCTAATTTTAGCTGGTTGGTTAGCTACCTGTAGATTCATGCCAGTTAGTAAAATTATGAGTTGGGATTGTGGTTCATAGTGTAACTAACTAGCTAGCTACATGTCTAAACAAAGGACTCCACTATGCAAGTAACCATTTCAACAGAATGTTTTATGATGTCACTGTGGCAACTGTCGATAGACGTAGCTGGCAAATTAGCTTTGGATATCTACTATGATTTCAGAGCACTCTCATCTGAGTGTTCCAGAGCACAAATTTACGAACGCTCAACACCCATTGAATATGGCCGGTGTCAGTAAATGTTGGCAAAAAACTGTAAATAAATTGTTGCCAGCAGCACAGTTGCAGTCAGTAAAATGGTCAGAGTCAGAGTGAGCTGTTTTCTCATTTGTGTCTGGAAGTAGATAGCAAGCTTGACTGCTTGACTGCTATTGTTAGGCCAGAACGCTCGAATCAACCCTACTCCTCGGCGCAGAGCGTCCAGTGTGCGCTCTGAAAGCTCTGAGTTCAAAAAACACTCTGAATTTACGAATGGACAATCTGACACTCAGGCACTTCAGATTAAATTACGAACACACCTGTAGTATAAACCAGCGTTTAGTCTTAAAAGCTTTGGTTGTTTAGTTCATGGCCTTACATGAATCCTTAGAGATGGGTGGGGCTAAAGCTTTAGAGGATGTGAACGATGTTGAATGCGTTTAGACAACAAAGGGACCTCCAGCATGTGTACCAAAATATTCAAGGGCCATTTTCTCAAAAGTGATTTTACAAGTTTATGAACTTTCAAAGGAGAATTACTTTCCCATTGCTCCTCAACTGTAGTGTATGATTACCATTTTCTAGTCTCTACTTTTAACCAATGTAAAAAACACAATTTAAAATGTTGCTAACGAATCGAGCCGAATTGGTCACATAAAGTGCCTTCGAAAAGTATTCAGACCCCTTGACTTTTTCCACATTCTGTTACGGTACACCCTTATTCTAAAATTAATTACATTGTTTTTTCCCCTCAAATCTACACACAATAATCCATAATGACAAAGCAAAACAGGTTTTTAGAAATGAAATACATAGAAATGTATTACAAATATGATTTTAGACCCTTTACTCCGTACTTTGTTGAAGAACCTTTGGCAGCGATTACCGCCTTGAGTCTTCTTGGGTATGATGCTACAAGCTTGGCACACCTGTATTTGGGGAGTTTCTCCCATTCGTCTCTGAAGATCTTCTCAAGCTCTGTCTGGTTGGCTGGGGAGAGTTGGCGCACAGATATTTTCAGGTCTCTCCAGAGATGTTCGATTGGATTCAAGTCCGGGCTCTGGCTGGGCCACTCAAGGACAATCATGGACATGTCCCAAAGGCACTCCTGCATTGTCTTGGTAGTGTGCTTAGGGTCATTGTCCTGTTGGAAGTCTAAGGTCCTGAATGCCCTGGAGCTATTGTTCATGAAGGATCTCTCTGTCATTTGCTCCATTCATCTTTCCCTCTATCCTGACTAGTCTCCCAGTCCCTGCCGGTGAAAAACATCCCCACAGCATGATGCTGAACCACCATGCATCACCGTAGGGATGGTGCCAGGTTGACTCCAGTCGTGACGCTTTGCATTCAGGACAAAGAGGCAAACTCCAAGCAGGTTGTCAAGTGCCTTTTACTGATCAAGGCCCTTCTCCCCGATTGCTCAGTTTGGTCGGGCGGCCCTCTCTAGGAAGAGTCTTGGTGGTTCCAAATGTCTTCCATTTAAGAATGATGGAGGCCACTGTGTTCTTGGGGACCTTCAATGCTGCAGAAATGTTTTGGTACCCTTGCCCAGATCTGTACCTCAACACAATCCTGTCTCAGAGCTCTACAGACAATTCCTTTGACCTCATGGTTTGGTTTTTGCTCTGACATGCACTGTCAACTATGGGTGTAAGGGTTTTCTTCCATCGAAGGAGAGGAGGACCAAAACGCAGCGTGGTTATCTCGATACATCTTTAATAGAGATAATTACGAACAATATACAAAAACAATAACCGTGAAAAACCGAAACAGCCCTATCTTTTTATTTTATTTTTATAAAAAAATAATTTATTACCTTCAATACCATTCATTCTTTACAACTCATACTTTTCATACATACTCCAATAATGGTATTTTAATTTTAACAAAACAAAAACCCCAAACAAAACCTCAGGGGAGCATCTTCCCTCCCCGTCACCCTACAAAATACCTTTCCCTATCTCCCCGTCCCTAATCTATCCCCTTACAAATCTAAATGACACCCAGCCCTAAACCCCCCTTCCACCTCTCCCGAGCAGCATGCTGCCCCCACTTCCTCTCCTCCCTCTTCATCCTGCCCCTCAAATCTCCTTCCACCCTCCTCACCATCCCTTCCACCCCCCAATCTCTCCCTGTCATCAACTTGTTCTGCCTGGCTTCCCACAGCCCCTGTTTAAAGAGACTCATGAGAAGCCAGAGCAGAAACCTGTCCCTATCCATCCCTCTCGCTCTCCCTACACCTCTCTCTAACCTGGCCCATGTCAATACAAAATCCCCCCTTACCAAACCTAACAACACCCGTGCCCTAGCCCAAACTAATCCGGCAAAGGCACAGTCCCAAAAGACATGGCGCACAGTCTCCTCCCTGCCACAAGAGGATCTTGGACAGGTGGGGGATTGCACCAAACTATACCAGTACATGATGGAACGTACCGGCAAGCACTTATGGAGGCTCAACCAATTCAGGTCCTTGAGCCTGTTGTCTAGACCCCGCGCCTGCACTCCCTCCCAGACCACTTCCGAGATGCCCACTACAGGCGCCGGACTCCCTGCCTTTCTGACCTCCTTGTACAGGTGCCTGTGATCTAAACCTACTCGGGCAACTTCAACCTCAGGGTGCGCACGCAGCCACTTGGCCGCATGACCAAAGTGCTACGGCAGCTGTTCCGCCCGAGGACCCGTGTTAGACCACACCATTACGCTTCTCGCCTGATACGAGAAGAACACCCGCAGGAGGTAACCGGACGGGTGTATCACTGGATGAGCAAGCTCCGTTAACAAGAAAGAAACAAAAATTGCGTCCAGCTTGAGGGGGAAATGTGGTACCCCCCTACCTCCCTCCCCGATGGGACAGAGCATGCGTGCCCTGGCGACCCACTCGCACCTGCCACTCCACATGAACTGAAGCACAAGCCTCACTAGAGGCCTCCTCAGACAAGCCGGCAATGGGTAGATGTATGCCAAATACAAAAGAGATGGCAACACATCCACCTTTAGGACCAGGACTTTGCCCATAAAAGACAAATACCTAGCCTTCCACATTGCTAGCTTCCTCTGTACCACTGCGATACGGATGTTCCAGTTTAGCGTCGCTGAGCCGGAGGTCTCAAAATGGACCCCGAGAATCCTCAGGGCCCCCTCACAGAGAGATAACCCCCCGGGCACATCCGTTCCGAAAAACTTGACGGAAGACTTTGCATGGTTCAGAACCGCTCCCGACGCTCGGGTGAAATCCCCGAAGATGGCAAGGGACCTTGTCAGGCACGAGTCCTTGCACAGCAGCAAGGAAGTGTCGTCGGCGTACTGCGTCATCTTAACACGCAGCCCACCACTTCCAGGGATCAACAAGCCTTCCAGCCCTGTGTCTGCCCTAATGGCAGCCCCCAGGGTCAATGTACAGAACGAAGAGGAGAGCCGAGAGTGGGCACCCCTGCCTGACCCCAGACGAGAGGTCAAAAACATCACCCAAGTGACTATTTACACTAACTCGGCACCCCGCTCCGACATATAATGTACGAATCCATCCTGAACTTCTCCCCAAATCCTAATCGACCTAACACTCTGAATAAAAAGGATCTATTCACGCGATCAAAGGCTTTCGCCTGATCTAGCGCTGCTACCATTAAAGGCAGTCCTCTATCTTCAACCCAAGCGATGGAGTCCCTGATTAACTGTAGGTTCCATCTAATAGAGCGGCCCTCTACCCCGCACGTCTGATCCTCATGGACGACGTAGGGAAGGGCTGTGCGCAACCGGTCTGCTAAAACCTTTGCAAGTAGCTTGTAATCTACACACAGCATGGTCAACGGCCGCCAGTTGCCAAGGTCTGTTACTTCCCACTTCTTATATAAAAGTGACAGCACACCAACAGCCATTGATCCCCCCTGGACCCCCGTCTCAAGGATGGCCTTCAAGACTTCGAGGACCACTGGTCCAAGTATACCCCAAAACTTGAGATAAAACTCAGCCGGCAGCCCATCCATCCCAGGCACCTTCCCTTTTCCCATCCTCCTAAGAGCGCTCTCAACCTCTTCTAGTGAGATCTGGGCCTCCATCACTTCTCTAATGTCCTCCGGCAACCGCCTGGACAAGTGTTCTAAAAACACATTTCCCTGCTCTAAATCTATTTCCCTTTCCTTAAATAAACCTTGGAAATGATCAGTTGTCACCCTGACCATATCCTCTGGTTCTCTAACTATACTACCATTTTCTTCCCTAACACCATGCATTACCTTCCTACTCTGTCTGGCCCTAACCGACTTAAAGAACATAGCAGAACAAGTCTCATTGTGTTCTAGAACGCCACTATGCGCACGCTCCAGGAAAGCTCGAGCCTTCCGCTCCTGCAACTCCCTGAGCTGCGCCTTTAGGGTTGCGGATCCCTCCCAGTCAAACGACCCGCCGAGGTTGCCTGCCTCGTACTCGAGTTCAATTAACCTTTGGATACGATCCACCTCCCTCCTCTCCTCCCTTTTTTCCCTCTTGAATACCCTATTATAAAAGCCCTAATCCTCACCTTAACTAATTCCCACCACTCTAACACCCCCTTGCACATGGACCGGAGGCCTTCAAGCCTCCAAAAGAAACCAAAAAACCCGTCAACAAAAGCCTGCTCCTCCAGCACATCCCGATCTAACTTCCAGTACCCCCTACCAAAGAGGCAGACTGGCGACCCCACCTGCAGGAGCACCCCGCCGTGATCCGAAAAGAAAACAAGCAACAGCCGCCCAGACAACTTACCCAAAGACCTGGGTACAAAAATATAGTCGAGCCTCCGCGCAACCCCCCTGGAGTTGCGCCATGTAGGACCGGCCATTTTCGGAGTAGTGTGCAGGCCACCATCAACCAGACCATGGCAAGCCATTAGCCCGGTGATGGCGCCTGCCCTGCTACCCCCCCCCCCCCTATTCCTAAATCTGTATTAAAGTCCCCCCCTATCACTAATGTCCTATTTGTGACACACAGGGGCACCAGACAGTCCACCATCTCCCTCCTGTCTGCCACCACCTGTGGCCCATACACCACCACTAATCTAAATTTACAATCCCTTATTGTGACATCCACCCCTATAACCCTCCCCTGCATCACCACAAAAGAACCCTCCACTTTTACCTCCCTGTGCCCACACAAAATCCCTACCCCCGATGAGTGCACCCCCCAATACCCCAAACCGACTCCCCCTTGTCCCACTCCCTCTTAAACCTACTAACATCCCCACCATCCCTCAGGTTTCGATATCGGCCTATATCGAATCTTCCATTCCTCTCAAAAATCTTAGAAAAGGCTGTTGCGCAGCAACTCACTGCCTCCCTGAAGACAAACAATGTATACGAAATGCTTCAGTCTGGTTTTAGACCCCATCATAGCACTGAGACGGCACTTGTGAAGGTGGTAAATGACATTTTAATGGCATCGGACCGAGGCTCTGCATCTGTCCTCGTGCTCCTAGACCTTAGTGCTGCTTTTGATACAATCGATCACCACATTCTTTTGGAGAGATTGGAAACCCAAATTGGTCTACACGGACAAGTTCTGGCCTGGTTTAGATCTTATCTGTCGGAAAGATATCAGTTTGTCTCTGTGAATGGTTTGTCCTCTGACAAATCAACTCTAAGTTTCGGTGTTCCTCAAGGTTCCGTTTTAGGACCACTATTGTTTTCACTATATATTTTACCTCTTGGGGATGTTATTCAAAAACAGAATGTTAACTTTCACTGCTATGCGGATGACACACAGCTGTACATTTCAATGAAACATGGTGAAGCCCCAAAATTGCCCTTGCTAGAAGCATGTGTTTCAGACATAAGGAAGTGGATGGCAGAAAACTTTCTACTTTTAAACCCGGACAAAACAGAGATGCTTGTTCTAGGTCCCAGGAAACAAAGAGATCTTCTGTTGAATCTGAGAATTAATCTTAATGGTTGTACAGTCGTCTCAAATAAAACTGTGAAGGACCTCGGCGTTACTCTGGTCCCTGATCTCTCTTTTGAAGAACATATCAAGACCATTTCAAGGACAGCTTTTTTCCATCTACGTAACATTGCAAAAATCAGAAACTTTCTGTCCAAAAATGATGCAGAAACATTAATCCATGCTTTTGTCACTTCTAGGTTAGATTACTGCAATGCTCTACTTTCCGGCTACCCGGATAAAGCACTAAATAAACTTCAGTTAGTGCTAAATACGGCTGCTAGAATCCTGACTAGAACCCAAAAATTTGATCATATTACTCCAGTGCTAGCCTCCCTACACTGGCTTCCTGTCAAAGCAAGGGCTGATTTCAAGGTTTTACTGCTCACCTACAAAGCATTACATGGGCTTGCTCCTACCTATCTCTCTGATTTGGTCCTGCCGTACATACCTACACGTACGCTATGGTCACAAGATGCAGGCCTCCTAATTGTCCCTAGAATTTCTAAGCAAACAGCTGGAGGCAGGGCTTTCTCCTATAGAGCTCCATTTTTATGGAACGGTCTGCCTACCCATGTCAGAGACGCAAACTCGGTCTCAACCTTTAAGTCTTTACTGAAGACTCATCTCTTCAGTGGGTCATATGATTGAGTGTAGTCTGGCCCAGGAGTGGGAAGGTGAACTGAAAGGCTCTGGAGCAACGAACCACCCTTACTGTCTCTGCCTGGCCGGTTCCCCTCTTTCCACTGGGATTCTCTGCCTCTAACCCTATTACAGGGGCTGAGTCACTGGCTTACTGGGGGTGCGTCACCTGAGTGGGTTGATTCACTGATGTGGTCATCCTTTCTGGGTTGGCACCCCCCCTTGGGTTGTGCCATGGCGGAGATCTTTGCGGGCTATAGCTTTGTCTCAGGATGGTAAGTTGGTGGTTGAAGATATCCCTCTAGTGGTGTGGGGCTGTGCTTTGGCAAAGTGGGTGGGGTTATATCCTTCCTGTTTGGCCCTGTCCGGGGGTGTCCTCGGGTGGGGCCACAGTGTCTCCTGACCCCTCCTGTCTCAGCCTCCAGTATTTATGCTGCAGTAGTTTATGTGTCGGGGGCTGGGGTCGGTTTGTTATATCTGGAGTACTTCTCCTGTCCAATTCGGTGTCCTGTGTGAATTTAAGTGTGCGTTCTCTAATTCTCTCCTTCTCTTAAATGTACTTAAATGTAAATGTAAATGTAATTCTCTCTCTCGGAGGACCTGAGCCCTATGACCATGTCCCAGGACTACCTGACATGATGACTCCTTGCTGTCCCCAGTCCACCTGGCTGTGCTGCTGCTCCAGTTTCAACTGTTCTACCTTATTATTATTCGACCATGCTGGTCATGTATGAACATTTGAACATCTTGGCCATGTTCTGTTATAATCTCCACCCGGCACAGCCAGAAGAGGACTGGCCACCCCACATATGCTCTCTCTAATTCTCTTTCTTTCTCTCTCTCGGAGGACCTGAGCCCTAGGACCATGCCCCAGGACTACCTGACATGATGACTCCTTGCTGTCCCCAGTCCACCTGGCCGTGCTGCTGCTCCAGTTTCAAATGTTCTGCCTTATTATTATTCAACCATGCTGGTCATTTATGAACATTTGAACATCTTGACCATGTTCTGTTATAATCTCTACCCGGCACAGCCAGAAGAGGACTGGCCACCCCACATAACCTGGTTCCTCTCTAGGTTTCTTCCTAGGTTTTGGCCTTTCTATGGAGTTTTTCCTAACCACCGTGCTTCTACACCTGCATTGCTTGCTGTTTGGGGTTTTAGGCTGGGTTTCTGTACAGCACTTTGAGATATCAGCTGATGTACGAAGGGCTATATAAATACATTTGATTTGATTTGATGTGGACCTCCTGTAAAAAAAACAAAAATCAAACCCCACACCCTAAAAACCGCCCTCCTCTTAACAAAATCCCTTAAACCCCTTACATTTAAACTAACAAAAGTAAAATTAGACCCCATGAAAGAATAAAATAAAAACATGTAATACACTCAAATACTAAACCCAGACAGAAAAAAACAAAACCAGGAGACTCACCCAATGCTCCCCTGCTCCATATCTACCGGTGATAACACCATCCGTACTCCCGACGTCTCTTCCTCCATCTCGCCAACCCAGGATGCAGGAATAGTGTTTGGCTCCGGGGTGCCTTGCACCCCTCCCCCTCCCCAGCGCTGCAGCTAGTTTTGAAAAAAATAGGGGAGGCTGAGTCCCCAAACAAAAAACTCCCCACCTCCTCCTGTACCCAGTCCTGTCTTGTTAGGTGTGTCCCCACCCAACAGAAGTTGAGGGCCTGGGGAAACCAGCAGCAACCCAGAGGTTTCTCCCACCCCCATCGCTCTCTTGGCCAGCCCCTCTCTCTCACTGTCGGCCAATCACACCCTCCTCTTCACTCTCTTCTTTGGTGATGGCGGCAGTGGAGAGATACCACCCTCCACCCCCGCCAGCTCCTCCACCATACCCCTCATTTCTTCCACCAGGGCACTTTCCCCCCACTCCACTTGCTCTTCCACCGTCTCCTTCTCCACCACCCCTCCCTCGCTTTCTTCCCTCTCATGCTCCTCCACTCGGTTGCCTTCTTCCGCCGCTTTTCCTGGTTCTCCTACTCCCGTGCCTTCTGTTTCCTTCTCTCTTCCATCCTCCGCTTCTTGCTCCTCCTCCTTCCTTGCCGCCTTCCCCTCTGGACCTGTACTCTGGTCATGAGGCATGCTTCCTTCCCCTCCTCTTCTTCCCCCATCCCCCGCTCCTGCTCCCCCCCCCCAGCTGCAGACGCGTATGACCTCTGACGATCCGGGCACCCCCGCCACAGGTGTGCTGATGAGCCACACCCGTGGCACGTCTTAGGCTCGTCACAATCCTTCGCCTCATGCTCCCCAGATCCACAAAATCTGCATTTTCTTGTGCTGCAAGAGGCGAAGATGTGGCCGTAGGCCATACAGCGCCAGCAAAATGGGGGCAAACGTGCATAAAACAACGTCCCCCTGTCAGCTCCTAGGGAGAACATAGCAGGAGGATGGAGGTAGCCACCATGTCCCTTTGGTTCCTCCCTGAGGAGGGCCTGGAAGCCTCTCCTCCCATTCCAAAACCCAAGGGAGTCTTTGAGGTGCCTTGCTGAGGAGATGTTATCCATGTATCTCCCCAGAAAGGCCCTCACCTCTTCGTCCTTAACGTATGGGTGGTACATGTTGACAGTTACAACCCTAAAGTTGTTCCTCGCCAGGCTTGTTATTTCATAATGGCTCATCGGCCTCTCACCTCCCACTGCTCTTGCTCTTCTCAGGATATCATCATGTTTCTCCTCTGTATTTAGTGCCACGTCGTATGCTCCCTCCAACGAGTTGCCTTGGAAACAAAACACGTCCTTCACCGTCAGCTTTAGAATCCCCATCAAGATTGTCCTTCCAAAAGTTTCACGTACTAAAGGCTCCAACTCCTTCTCCTTCCAAGCAAACCGAATCGTGTTGGCCAGCCCAATCCCAGGGACCGACCGTGTTGGTGGATTTTGCACCATCTCCGCAAGGAGAATGGTGCACCCGGCTCACGTTCTCTTCCAAAACCAGGAAAAAAGAAAATCCAAAGTGACTGAGCCTATCTTGTGCAAACAAACACAAAAACAGGAAAAATCACCCACAAAACCCAACACCAAACAGGCTACCTAAATATGGTTCCCAATCAGAGACAATGACTAACACCTGCCTCTGATTGAGAACCATATCGGGCCAAACACAGAATGCTCACTCAGATCACACCCTGACCAAACAAAACATAGAAACATACAAAGCAAACTATGGTCAGGGAGTGACAGTGGCACCATATATAGATAGGTGTGTGCCTTTCTTAATCATGTCCAATCAATTGAATTTACCACAGGTGGACTCGAATCAAGGTGTAGAAACATCTCAAGGATGATCAATGTAAATAGGATGCACTTGACCTTGATTTCGAGTCTCATAGCAAAAGGTCTGAATGCTTATGTAAGTAAGGTATTTCAGTTATTTTTTATATACATTTGCAAACATTTCTAAAAACCTGTTTTCACTATGTCATTATGTGTTATTGTGTGTGGATTGCTGAGGATAAAAAAAAGGTCAGATGAATGCAGATGTTTTGGTGAGCCTTCACTGTAAATGCAAGGATAATGGACCAAATAGGAACTGCAGTTTTGCATATCAAATTGCAGAGGCAAAGGGGATAGCAATGCAAGATCTTCACATAATTTATGGTGTATGTGATATAAATATTTGATCACAAAAAGCTTTATAGCACTCATGATTGTAGGCTTTTGTATTACACAGGATGCAATATTAACATTATGAATGTGAGTAGTGCTAATGCTTTGCAATTACAATACAGTTGGGGATTGGGACTGTTGATAGCTTAATGTGGCTTCACATTGAACAGAATCGAAGGGCTTTATTTGAAAAAAGATCCATAATTTTTGTGTCCAACAACTAGAATGGGACTTTGATTTGCTTTGTACAGCCCAGCCATTTGGAATGTATTCTACAGCCCTTACATTACCGTACTGGCATTTGAAGTGCCACCCTCAGTTCATGGTTTCTTGAGCAGAGATGTTGAGAGAGTAAGAGAAAGAGAGGGTGGGATGGAGGGAGGGATGGATGGAGGGAGGAAGACAGAGACAGAGAGAGACATCAAACATGAAAGAGTTTACAGTACACATGCTCTTGCCAGCTGAAAGGACACTTATGAAAGCTGTGATGGGATCTCTAGGGGCGATTCATCATCCTCTCTCGACTATATCACAATGTGGAGGACATATGATGGTGAATTCTGCCCTTTAACATCTGTCTAGACAGTCATCAGCAACATGGATCAATTCAACACCAAATAATAATGCTGTATGTGAGATGAATACATAGAAAGACAATGAATTGACATTGTTAAACCACTAATGTAAACCTTATGCATCAATAAGATACATGATCTCATGATGCGGAGTAAAAAAACTATATCTTCAATGTCAATTGAAACTGTTGCATCACAAAGCTTCCTTAAAGATCACATTTTGGAGCAACAAACAGTGAGCAGACGTGTTACTTTCCTTTTAACAAATATCTCTTCACCTTATCTTCTTAGTAACCATCTCAGAGGGGCACTCTGGTCATTGTGTCTGCTTTCTGTTTCTCTCCACTGAGCCCGGCCAACACTAACATTCTTCTTTTATTCCCCTTCTGCCGTTTCTTAGTCAGAGGACAGCTGTGTCTTCCCGCTCGCCTGTCTATCATGGCTTCGCTTAAATCTTTAATGACACTCATCTGGAATTATGCCTGCAGAATGTCTCGGACATTTTTCCAACAATCTTTTCACACTTCTCTGCTACTTTTAATTTCCATCCCATCTGGTGGGATTTTCACTCAAATACACATTTACCCAAGGTTTAAGGCACATTTGAAATATTCAATCAAAGCACAAAACTAAACTTAACTAAGAGGTCCGATAAAGGAAACGTAAAGATGGTGTCATTTAACCCAATATTTCCCCATAACAAGTTGAGCAATCTTTTCTAAATGATTTAGTCAACTTGGGCCACATCATGTGCATAACTCCTGAGAAACAGGATGAACTTTTCGGCTATAGCAAAGGCTTATTTCTCACGAGTCATAAGAAATGATAGGCCTTAAGTTATTATGACAAGCTTTCCTTCCCTAAATCCCTCTCTAATCAAATGGGTCTAGAATAAGTTTCATTCTCAAACACAGTGGAGAACCAAACCTCCCATGCTGTGTATCAGAAGCCCCTTGTGAATGGACATCCTGAGCCAGATAAAAACGAGAGGAAATCTCATCACTATGGTCTTGATTTCTTTCTCTGCGATGTGTGAGGAGCGGGGGGAGTGGAAGAGAGAGGGATGAGAGAGGGCATTGACAGACAGCTTGTACTATACATGGCCAAACCCTGACATCCAGCTGTTATACCGGGTGTATGGCCTGGTCGGCACCTGGGCCACCGTGTCCAGGATGTGTTTTCTCGGCTCTCTCTTTCTGTTGTTTATGCATCCACTTGCTCTCCCCCGCCTTCTGTGCTTTAAATACACCACCCCCTTATCCCTCTCTTTCTTGTCCTCTTAGGGAGCAGCAGTAGTTCCAGGCAGTCATTCTGGAGGCAGTCTCTCTTTCTCTCAGGGCCTTGGAAAGAGAGAGGAACACTCCAGTTTTCTCAACTCCAACTGCCCATCTGTGGTAGGAGTGATGGGGGTGGATGGTGGGGGTAGGGGTGGTGGTGGTGGTGGGAACCATGCAATCAACATGTTCTTCATGTCCCTTACTGACTAAAGTACAACAATAATTTTAGACAACTGTATACAGTGGAAATACCTGTTGAAATGATTGTCACTTTTATCCAAATGATCACATTTGTGAACTCGTTTCAGGGTTTCTCAAATGAAATACCAGACCAGTATTTGCTAATGTGCTAGACATCTATGATTCATGTGGGCATCTGGAGATGGAAGGAAGGGAGGGAGGGGTGGAGGAAGAGCAGATATAACATATATAAGGGAGGGAGGGATGGAGGAAGAGCTATAAGGGAGGGAGGGATGGAGGAAGAGCAGACATAACATTTATCCATGATAGCTGGGGGTTTGGGGGTGGCCAGGAGGTGTGTGGTTAGAGGGGGTGGGTGGCGTTGGGACTAGCTGAGTGTGTCCGTCCGTCCAGCGGTTTGGTTGTACTGGCCTGAGTCTGGTTTTAATGATGTGGTTTTAGAAGAGACCATGAAAGCCCTGGGCCGTTTTGGAGCTGTGCGTAATTGAAAAGTGCTTAATCTGGTGCATGGGAACCAACCGGGATCTCTCTGGAAATAGACACTGTTTTAATGAGTTTGTTCATTAAAAGTAGAACATTTTCCTAGGAGGTAAGCACTGCACTTTTAAATCAGATTGGGGAACCATATGAAATTGACAAACAGATGTGTAACTGTGTGTGATGCAATCACAGTGTCAGTGAAGGCCCCTGTTGCTGTTGCTTCCTGCTTCAAAAAGTGTCACTGTCTAAATAGTCTTAGTTTGATGAAACGATCATTGGAATTATTCAAACATACAGTGTCCTCTATACTTTCTTACTTACAAGACTGATGTTACTTAATAACTGGCAACCACACACAAATACACACATGTACATAAAGTGAATTGATCATTAATTGAAATAATCAGTTTGACAATACTTGCCGAAGATGATGTTGGGTGATGCTAGTCCAGTGCTCCCCTAACTCACTTCTCAATGTAGAGTCCTGCATCGGGTCAGACACCCACAGTTTCCAGCAGGAGACCTAAAAAAACAAAACATCTTGCCTGTGGAATAAAACTAATATATTTCGGTTCAGAACAATTATATTTCTGGTCAGAAACTTTTTAAATCAAGATGATACATTTTTTACAAACCCAGGAGCTCATTATTTGCGCGTCACGGATCGGCTCTCAGAATAATTCTACGCGAGTGGGTTGGGATGTGGAGAAAAATCTCTCCTTATGTCGAGTATCAAGTGGGGCACGGAATTGATGATGTGGGGCTGGTGCGGCTCCAAAAAACTGACCCGTGCAGGACTTCTTCCTGTCTTTCCTTGTAGCGCGAGTCCATCCTTCCTCCCGTTAGTATGCCAACCAATCCATTCCAGATCTGCCTCGCACACACACAGCTAATATGACATTTATCTATAATTATACTCTTCCCTATTTTAATAGAAAATTATATCCCTTAAGGTCTCCCTGTCATTTGCATGGGCAGCTCTGATGATAATCAGGTCCTGGAAAAAAATAACATTAGCGATGACATGAGCTGTCAGCCCAAATTAGCACCCACAAAATCTTTATCAGGGAAATGACCTTACAGAGTACTGCTGAAAGTTGTTTAGCAGGAGAGAATGGTGTGTGTGTGTGTGTTTGTGTTTGTGTGTGTGTGTGTGTGTGTGTGTGTGTGTGTGTGTGTGTGTGTGTGTGTGTGTGCGCGTGCGTGCGCTTCCTTCGTGTCGGTGTTCTGAAAGTTTTTGAAACTTCTCATGCCTTTCCACAGTGGGAAGACCTTTCTATCCTCTGGTTGCCTACTGTGGCTTGTCTTCTCCATGGTGGCCAGTTGAAATCAGTGTCAGACTGTCCTCGTGATGCGTGTTCCCTTTCCTGTTGGAGAATAATGCAGAAGCGAATCGTTGCTCGCTGATGGGAGAATGCTATGAATATGCTGCATGATTAGGGTGGGTTGCTCCGAGGTCTATGATTCTCTAAAGATGCCATCCTCTGTAGATAGCAGCCTATACACAGCCATTAAAAACTTATTGTATGTTAAGTTTGAGTGGTTATGGACTGGTTCCGACCGATATGTCTGTGTACAGCATGCTCTGTGAACAACGCAACATCAATTGCTTTACATTCCCGAAAAGCTCATATGCACTATTGCAAGCGCAGCTGTGAGGTTCACAGACACAGGAGCAACACGTCACAGTTTCTGGCGTTTACACATAAAGGGAAGATTTCACGTGCTTGTGAACCCTCATAGCTACACTTGCAATAGCAGGTTCATCTCGCTTTTCTCGGTTTGATTTATATACAAAATCATATCGTAGAATTGAAACGAGACCACTTTCTCTTTTGTCACAGAAGATTAGATCAATTTGAGCTTAATTAAAGCCGAAGTTGCAAGGAGTTTGCACACATATTTGAATGGTGTCTACGCCGCTAAGTGGATGTTTGGTAGAAAAGTCTCTGTCGTCAGTTTTATGAAATGGTGCCAATATTGTACTGTCACTGAGTATGATCATTGATTTTACAGTGATAAGAAAGGTGAAAAATCGCACATTAAGTCGTTCATAATTTGGTTGTTACTATATTTGGAAAGCATTTCAGTCATTTCAAGCTCTATTTTGAAGAATAGAAAATTGTTAGAATTTTGGAGGCACACAGTGGCCTAATTGAGGTAGAAAATTGTTTTAGGAAGGTAAAAAAACGATTAACCTCTTGGAACTCCCCATCCCGGATCCGGGATCGTGACTAAAGCCTCAGGCTCATTAGCATAACGCAACGTTAACGATTTCTGAAAATCGCAAATAAAATGAAAATAATGCGTCTGCTCTCAAGCTTAGCCTTTTCTTAACAACACTGTCATCTCAGATTTTCAAAATATGCTTTTGAACCATAGAAATTGACTAATTTGTGTAAGAGTATGCAAAGCTAGCATAGCATTTTGAGTAGCATTTAGCACGCAACATTTTCACAAAAACCAGATAACCAAATAAATAAAATCATTTACCTTTGAAGAGCTTCTGATGTTTTCAATGAGGAGACTCTCAGTTACATACCAAATGCGCAGTTTTTCCTGAAAGCGTCTGTGTGTAGGAGAAATCGTTCCGTTTTGCATCTGGCTACCGAAACGAACCGAAAATTCAGTTTTGAAACATGGCAAACGTTGTTTGGAATCAATCCTCAAGGTGTTTTTTCACATATCTCTTCATTGATATATCGTCGTGGAAGCTTGCTTTCCTCTCTGAATCCCATGGAAAAATACTGGCAGCTGACTTTTGCGCACCAATTTCGGCGCAGGACACCGGGCGGACACCTGGTAAATGTGGTCTCTTATGGTCAATCTTCCAATGATCTGCCTACAAATACGTCACAATGCTGCAGACACCTTGGGGAAACGACAGAAAGGGTTGACTCACTCCTCTCGCGTTCACAGCCATATAAGGAGACAATGGAAAACAGAGCTTCAAAAATCCTGCTCTTTTCCTGGATGCCGTCTCATCTTGGTTTTGCCTGAAGCTCACGTTCTAGGGCACGCACAGAAAATATCTTGGTAGTTCTGGACACGTCAGAGTGTTTTCTTTCGAAAGCTATCAATTATATGCATAGTCGAGCATCTTTTTGTGACAAAATATCTTGTTTAAAACGGGAACGTTTTTCATCCAAAAATGAAATAGCGCCCCCAGAGCATCAACAGGTTAAACAATAGACTATAAAGTTTTGAATATGCTAAACATCGAAAGACAACAAATAGTGTTTTTGTAATTTGTTATTGACAGTTTTTTACGCTTGAGACTGAGAGAAAGATAGATGCCGGCGCCATGTTCCCAACAGCGACATGGATTTCTTTATACTTGTCAGATAGTATAGCACTGCTATACTGATATGTACAGAAGGAGGCTAATATGTACATTTTCGATCTGAATATTTTTTATGAATGCAATCAAAAGAAGAGGTTGGGACTATAAGGTTCTATCTGCACACTTCACAGTTTGTTCCTGAAAGACTTATGCTCTCAGTTTGTTGTCTTTCAGGCTGACATAGCTTTCCATTACACAGAGTAACATATCATGTGATTACACAAGAAGTTATCTACTAGCATGTTGACTTTCCAGGTTAATAGCTGCATAGTCAACAAACAATGGGGGGTTTGGCCAGGGAAGCAGAATCTTACAGATTTGTTGCATGTAATGTTTCAAACAAAATGTGATTGTTGTTAAAGCATGTGGCCATTGTTAGATTGCCATCGATGAATATGTTGCCATTATGTTCCATTACATTCTGCCTTTATGAAAGTTTAGTTCACATCAATTTTATTTCTAAGATATGTTTGTCTGTGAGCCTATGTGTATTCATTTGTTGCGGTTTCAATGTTGATATAAATTGAAAATGTCAGGAAATGCAAGGAGAAATTTTGTGAAAAACAAATTAAGTGAATGTCATTCATAGGTGTAATAGGGGGCAGGGAAGTCAGGCGCAGGAGAGTCAAATGGAGTGTAAAATGGAATCTTTTAATAAAGTCCACGGAGTATGCTCCATAACACTAAATGTACATAACAAACAAACATGGGTACAAGGACCCGACGCGCACCTATACAACAAACACACTACACTGACAATAAAACAATCTCTGACAAAGACATGAGGGGAAACAGAGGGTTATATACACAACAGGTAATGAATGGGATTGAAAACAGGTGTGTGGGAAGACAAGACAAAACCAATGGAAAATGAAAAAAGGATCAATGATGGCTAGAAGACCGGTGATGTCGAACGCCGAGCACCGGCCAAACAAGGAGAGGCAACGACTTCGGCAGAAGTCGTGACAGTACCCCCCCCTTGACGTGCGGCTCCAGCTGCGAGTCGACACCGGCCTCGGGGACGACCCGGAGGGCGAGGTGCAGGGCGATCCGGATGGAGACGGTGGAATTCTGATAACATGGAAGGATCTAACACGTCCTCCACCGGAACCCAGCATCTCTCCTCCGGCCCGTACCCCTCCCAGTCCACGAGGTACTGAAGGCCCCTCGCCCGATGTCTGGAATCCAAAATGGATCGAACAGAGTACGCCGGAACACCCTCGATGTCTAGAGGAGGCGGAGGAACATCACGCACTTCAGCCTCCAGAAGCGGGCCATCCAGAGGAGAGACACATGGAACGAGGGGTTAATACGGTAATGAGTGGGTAGTTGTAACCTATATCATACCTCGTTCACTCTCCTCAGGACTTTAAACGGCCCCACAAACCGCGGACCCAGCTTCCGGCAGAGCAGGCGAAGGGGCAGGATTCGGGTCGAGAGCCAGACCCTGTCCCCTGGTGCGAACACTGGGGCCTCACTGCGGCGACGGTCTGCGCCAATTTTCTGGCGCCTTATGGCACGCTGAAGGTGGACGTGGGCTGCCTCCCAGGTCTCCTCAGCTTCCCGAAACCAATTGTCCACCGTAGGGGCCTCAGTCTGGCTCTGATGCCAAGGAGCCAGAACCAGCTGATACCCTAATACACATTGAAAGGGAGTAAGGTTAGTGGAGGAGTGACGTAGCGAGTTCTGAGCCATCTCTGCCCAGGGCACGAACTTCGCCCACTCCCCCGGCCGATCCTGGCAATAAGACCGCAGAAACTTACCCACATCCTGGTTAACTCTCTCCACCTGCCCATTACTCTCAGGGTGAAAACCTGAGGTAAGACTAACCGAGATCCCCAGACGCTCCATGAACGCCTTCCAGACCCTTGATGTGAACTGGGGACCCCGATCAGACACTATATCCCCAGGCACCCCATAGTGCCGGAAAACGTGTGTAAACAGGGCCTCTGCAGTTTGTAAGGCCGTAGGGAACCGGGGAATGGGAGGAGACGACAGGACTTAGAAAACCGATCCACAACGACCAGGATCGTTGTGTAACCCTGTGAAGGTGGAAGATCAGTCAAAAAATCCACCGACAGGTGCGTCCACGGCCGTTGAGGAACGGGTAGAGGTTGTAGCTTACCTCTGGGCAGGTGTCTAGGAGCCTTGCACTGGGCGCACACCGAGCAGGAAGAAACATAAATCCTCACGTCCTTAGCTAAAGTGGGCCACCAGTATCTCCCGTCAAGACAGCGCATCGTCCGACCTATCCCAGGATGACCAGAGGAGGGTGACGTGTGAGCCCAATATATCAATCGGTCGCAGACAGCAGACGGAACGTACAGACGACCAGCTGGACACTCATGGGGAGAAGGCTATGCACGTGACGCCCGCTCAATGTCCGCGTCCAGCTCCCACACTACAGGCGCCACCAGACACGAAGCTGGGAGTATGGGAGTGGGATCCATGGACCACTCCTCTGTGTCATACAGCCGAGACAATGCGTCTGCCTTAACGTTCTGGAAGCCTGGTCTGTAAGAAAGAGTAAACACAAAACGAGTGAAAAACAAGGCCCACCTTGCCTGACGAGGATTCAATCTCTTCGCCTGCCGGATATACTCCAGATTGCAGTGGTCAGTCCAGATGAGAAAAGGGTGTTTAGCCCCCTCAAGCCAATGCCTCCACACCTTCAAAGCTTCTATGACAGCTAACAGCTCTCGGTTCCCCACATCATAGTTTCGCTCCGCCGGGCTGAGCTTCTTCGAAAAGAAAGCACAGGGGCGAAGCTTCAGTGGCGTACCCGAACGCTGAGAGAGCACTGCTCCTATCCCAGCTTCGGATGCATCCACCTCCACTATGAATGGCAAAGAGGGATCCGGATGAGCCAGCACAGGCACCGAGGTAAACAGAGTCTTCAGGTGCTCAAAAGCCCTGTTTGCCTCAGCCGACCACTGCAAGCGCAACGGGCCCCCCTTTAGCAGTGAGGTAATGGGAGCTGCCACCTGACCAAAACCCCGGATAAACCTCCGGTAGTAATTGGAAAACCCCCAAAAACACTGCAACTCCTTTACCGTGGTTGGAGTCGGCCAATTACGCACGGCTGTAATGCGGTCGCTCTCCATCTCCACTCCTGAAGTGGAAATCCGATGCCCTAGGAAGGAGATGGATTGTTGGAAAAACAAGCATTTCTCAGCATTGACATATAGATCATGCTCCAACAGGCGACCAAGCACCCTGCGCACCAGGGACACATGCTCGGCGCGTGTAGCAGAGTATATCAGAATATCATCGATATACACCACTACACCCTGCCCGTGCAGGTCCCTGAAGATCTCATCTACAAATGATTGGAAAACTGATGGAGCATTCATCAACCCATATGGCATGACCAGGTACTCATAATGACCTGAGGTGGTGCTAAATGCCGTCTTCCACTCATCACCCTTCTTAATACGCACCAGATTGTAAGCACTCCTGAGATCCAATTTTGTGAAAAAACGTGCCCCGTGCATTAACTCAATAATCGTATTGATCAGAGGTAGCGGGTAACTATATTTCACTGTGATTTTATTAAGACCTCGATAATCAACGCACGAGCGTAAACCGCCATTCTTTTTTTCACAAAAAAGAAACTCGAAGAGACGGGTGAAATGGATGGCTGAATGAACCCCTGATGCAGGGATTCAGAGACATATGTCTCCATAGCCTCAATCTCCGCTTGCGACAGGGGATACACGTGACATTTGGGATATGCAGCGTCTACCAGGAGATCTATCGCACAATCCCCCCGTCGATGGAGTGGCAATTGAGTCGCCTTCTTTTTACAGAAGGCGAGAGCCAAATCGGCATATTCGGGGGGAATGCGCACGGTGGAGACCTGGTCTGGACTTTCCACCGTAGTAGCACCAATGGAAACCCCTAAACACCTACCTGAGCATTCTCGCGACCACCCCGTGAGAGCCCTCTGTGGCCAAGAAACAGTGGGGTTATGACAAACTAACCAGGGTAGGCCTAGCACCACAGAATACGCAGGAGAATCAATAAGGAAAAGACTAATCTTCTCCTTGTGACCCTCCTGCGTTATCATACACAAAGGTGCGGTTACCTCCTTGATAAACCCTGACCCTAATGGTCGACTATCTAAGGCATGAATAGGGAAAGGCATATCCACAGGAACAATAGGGATCCCTAAAATGTGAGCTAGACTTTTATTAATGAAATTCCCAGCCGCACCTGAATCTACTAGCGCCTTATACATGGAATGCAGTGAAAAATCAGGAAAAGAGACAGAGACAAACATTAGTTCAGCAGAGGGCTCTGGATGAGAATGGTGCCTACTCACCTGGGGTGACGCCAGAATACCCTGCCTGCCCTCTCTATTCCCAGAGGAACCAACCCGGCACCGACCAGCAGTGTGCTCTCTGCGACCTTGAATGGTGCTCCAGCGGGAACCCCCTCCAGTCTCCCTGCGCACCATCCCTCCCAATTCCATTGGTTCGGGAGAGAGGGTGCGGGAGGATGGAACAACCAGACCCCGATCTAGACGTCCACGAGTAGCCAGCATGTTGTCCAGCTTGATGGACATGTCCACCAGCTGGTCGAAGGTGATGGTGGTGTCTCTACAGGCCAGCTGCCGACGGACGTCCTCGCGTAGACTACACCGGTAATGGTCGATCAGGGCCCTGTCGCTCCATCCAGCGCCGGCAGCCAAGGTCCTAAACTCCAAAGCAAAATCCTGGGCGCTCCTCGTCTCCTGCCTCAGATGATAGAGAAGCTCACCCGCTGCTTTGCCTTCAGGTGGGTGATCGAATACTATCCGGAAGTGGCGGGTGAACTCCTCAAAATGGTCCAGCGCCGCATCCTCCCTACTACACACAGCGCTGGCCCATTCCAGGGCTTTCCCGGTGAGGCATTAGACGAGGGTGTAACTCTTCTCATGGTCAGATGGTACTGGGGAGGCCGTGGCTAGATACAAGTTCAGTTTAAGGAGGAAACCCTGGCAGCCGGCAGTATCTCCGTTGTATCCCGTAGGTAGAGATAAATGGATCTTTGATTCCGGAGAGGAAAAAACGTTGACGGGAGATTCTGGTTGTGGTGGTGGTGGCGCTGGAGAAACTCCTTGTCTCTCCCAGCGATCCATTTTCATGACAATGTGATCCATGACGGAGCTGATAACGTCAAGCTCCCTCGCTTGTTCTTGAACGCGTTCCTCCAGGTCCATGGGCATAGTGTCCTCTCCTGCTGACTTCATATATGGTCAGAGATTCTGTCATGCATAGGTGTAATAGGTGGCAGGGAAGTCAGGCGCAGGAGTCAAATGGAGTGTAAAATGGAGGCTTTTAATAAAGTCCACGGAGTATGCTCCATGACACTAAATGTACATAACAAACAAACAAACATGGGTACAAGGACCCGACGCGCACCTATACAACAAACACACTACACTCACAATAAAACAATCTCTGACAAAGACATGAGGGGAAACAGAGGGTTATATACATAACAGGTAATGAATGGGATTGAAAACAGGTATGTGGGAAGACAAGACAAAACCAATGGAAAATGAAAAAAGGATCAATGATGACTAGAAGACCGGTCACGTCGAACGCCGAGCACCGCCCGAACAAGGAGAGGCAACGACTTCGGCAGAAGTCGTGACAGTGAACTTGCCTAAACAAACAAGTACCATATCATCCACGCTTGACTCACTCTAGCTCAAAATAGGCAGAATCTGTCATAGATGAATTAATAAAATAATATTGAACACACAGAGTCACATCTGCTAGGATAAGGCTGAACTGCCTTGAAAACATGAATAAGAGCTGGGTCAGCATGAACAGAGATATAAAAAAGAAGAATATGATGCATGGACATTTTATACATGCTGTTTCATTTGTACTCTTTAGTGTCTTGAGCGGTGAACTGGTACATATATTGTCTATACATATGCACAGAGGTCTATACATATGCACATAGATGACTGTTCAGCACTGGATGATGAGAGCAAGTATATGAATTAACTTGAAAAAAGGAAATACATTTCTATGACAAAAATATGTTGTTTCTGAATATTCATAGTTCTTCTGTACTTGAATGAGTACAGTACTTGTACATTTTTGCTTGTCTGACTGCCCATCCACATCACTACAGCCAAATGTCACACCCACTAGCGTTTTTTCTCACAATGTTTTCCTCCCCGATTTCTTGTAGAATACAAACACATTCTGACCTCTCTGTTTGGTCCCAAAAACCGATAGGTTGGGCCAGAGCCGGCCAACACAAATTATGAATCACGTCAATGGCTTTGATACTCTGATTGGTTAGAGACGATCCAATAGCTGATGAATTTGTGTTGTACAACGCCCCTCATTAGCACAAACAACTTCTAGGATGGCAGTTTCTGACTGAATGTAGTGAGTGATCGATAGACTAGCGGAATTCAATTCAGGAATATCCTTCATGACATTTTGCATTCCTTGAAGTTCTCCCATTTCACCTGGAAAATGGGAGACCTTGAGATTATATGGTTTGGGTGGTAGAGTGTGGCAGATTAGGAGTAAAATTGGAGACAAAGCAATTGCATGTCAAATTGAATTGGGAATAAGGGACAGCACAGATTCCCACTTCAACCTTTAATTTCTTGGACCTTTCTCAGAACAAAAAGAGCTGAGGGTGAAAATGTCAAGTAGTGATGAATTCTAAAGCCGTTTATCAGTCAGTTTAGCTAACCCTGCCCGAGTTTCAAATCAAATCAAATTGCATTAGTCACATGCGCCGAATACAAGCCCCTAACCAACAATGAAGTACAAAAATATATATGAATAAGAATAAGAAATAAAAGTAACAAGTAATTACAGAGCAGCAGTAAAATAACAATAGCGAGACTATATACAGGGGGTAACGGTACAAAGTCATTGTGCGGAGGCACCGGT
Organism: Oncorhynchus masou masou; assembly: GCF_036934945.1. NCBI lineage: Eukaryota > Metazoa > Chordata > Actinopteri > Salmoniformes > Salmonidae > Oncorhynchus > Oncorhynchus masou. The sequence continues at coordinate 64,938,547 of NC_088242.1, read as the reverse complement.
TAGTCGAGGTAATATGTACATGTACAGTGGATTGCGAAAGTATTTACTCCCTTGGCATTTTTCTTATTTTGTAGCCTTACAACCTGGAATCAAAGTTGATTTTTGGGGGGTTTGTATCATTTGATTTACACAACATGCCTACCACTTTGAAGTTGCAAAATATGTTTTATTGTGAAAGAAACAAAAAATAATTATAAAAAAACAGCAAACTTGAGAGTGCATAACTATTCACCCCCCCACCCCCCCCCCCCAAAGTCGAGAGAGAATAGAGTAGAGCCACCAATTACAGCTGCAAGTCTCTATAAGCTCAGCACATCTGGCCACTGGGATTTTTGACCATTCTTCAAGGCAAAACCACTCTAGCTCCTTCAAGTTAGATGGGTTCCGCTGATATGCAGCATTTTGAGGTCTGGGCTTTGACTAGGCCATACCAATACATTTAAATGTTTCCCCTTAAACTACTTGAGTATTGATTCAGCAATATGCTTAGTGTCATTGTCCTGCTGGGAAGGTGAACCTTTGTCCCAGTCTCAAATCTCTGGAAGTCTGAAACAGGTTTCCCTCAAGAATGTCCCTGTATTTAACGTCATCCATCATTCCTTCAATTCTGACGTGTTTCCTAGTCCCTGCCGATGAAAACATCCCCACAGCATGATGCTGCCACCACCATGCTTCACTGTGGGGATGGTGTTCTCGGGTGATGGAGGTGTTGCGTTTGCGCCAGACATAGCGTTTTCCTTGATTGCCAAAAATCTAAATTTTAGTCGCATCTGACCAGAGTACCTTCTTACATATGTTTGGGGAGTCTCCTACATGCCTTTTGGTGAACACCAAACATGTTTGCTTATTTTTTTCTGGTCACCCTTCCATAAAGCCCAGCTCTGTGGAGTGAATGGCTTAAAATGGTCCTATGGACAGATACTCCAATCTCTGCTGTGGAGCTTTGCAGATCCTTCAGTGTTATCGTTGGTCACTTTGTTGACTCTCTGATTAATACCCTCCTTGCCTGGTCCCTGAGTTTTGGTGGACGGCCCTCTCTTGGCATGTTTTTTGGTGGTGCCGTATTCTTTACATTTTTTAATAATGGATTTAATGGTGCTCTGTAGAAATGTCAAAGTTTCTGATACCTGTTTGGAGAGCTCCTTGGTTTTAATAGTGCTGCTTGCTTAGTGGTGTTGCAGTCTCTGGGGCCTTTCAGAACAGGTGTATATATTGAGATCATGTGACAGAACATGGGACACTAAGCTAATGTCCATCTCTGTGCAATCTGTTTGCAAAACTAATTATGTGACTTCTGATGGTAATCAGGTGATTCATAGCAAAGGGGTGAATACATATGCATGCACCACTTCTCAGTTGTAATGTTTTTTTTTAAACAAGTTAATTTTTAATTTCACTTCACCAATTTGGACTATTTGTTTATGTCCATTATATGAAATCCAAATAAAAATTCATTGAAATTACAGGTTGTAATGCAACAAAATAGGAAAAACGCGTGAAAGTGTGAAAACTTTTGCAAGGCACTGTAGGTAGAGCTATTAAAGTGACTATGCATAAAAGATAACAACAGAGAGTAGCAGCGGTGTAAAGGGGGGGGGGTGTAAATAGTATAGAATCTCTAGTGACAAATTAGAATGTACTATATTACATTATCGTCAGTGTATATGCTTCTATTTAAAAGCATACTAGGTATAGACTCTGTATATCATTTTCCCTCAGTTCCATGTGCTGTTTGGTATTTTGTTTGTGGGGTTGGTTGATTGATTGATTCCTTTGGGATTGATTTTAGTGTCTATATGTCACAAACACACTCATATACTCACAGCTGTCCAGTCCATATAGGTTTATAAGATACTGCTGGTAATGATTATTCACAGGATGTAAACAAACGTTCGACATTACATCAATTCCATATTGAGCATGAAACGGTCACACAGATTCGTTCTCAACAACACTTTGGCTTTTCTGCCACTGTTGAAAGGGTCTGCTATTCCTGTCCAACCTCATCTCTGATCCCCACTCTGTGGTGGCAGTGTTTCCATAAGGAACACAGCAGGATGGATATGGCACATAGGGTTGGGGCAAGGAGTGTGACCTGTCACAGTTTCACTGCAACAGAGTTGGGAAACTGGGTGAGGGGCCGCTAGTGGCCTACAAAGAGTAATGTGTATCAAAGACCATAAGAGAAATACAGTATGTCTATGGCCCTGAGTTTTTCCTGATCATTTGTCCTGATGAGGAAAAACTCCTGATGCCCTGGTTATGGTTATACTGGATATAAATAGATAGCATATATTAACATTTTAAACATCAGTCTCAGCATAATTATGTTACCATGGAATTGAATAAATAAACATGAGGTAAAAGAAATACAATTTGGTTGGCATTTTACATGTAATGAAAAACTGTCAACAAGTTGTTCATAATAAGCAATAAAACAATAGAACACTCCCCATTCACATTGGTAGATCTAACTCTAATGAAAATGCATTGCAAGCTTCCTCTCGTATAACTCCTGCTCAGCTTCAAATTAAATGTTGATGTCATTCAGAAGATGATTACAGCACATATATTACAGTAAAATTTGAGTCCTTGTCCTAAGTAAGTTAAATTAACTATTTTACCACAACAACAGAACAATAACAACAGCCTCCTACCACAATGTAGCAGCCACGTTTATGGCTCAGACTGAAGCCCTACTACCCTACTAGAACCTCTCTTGACCAACATAGCTGTCAGTGTCTCTGAATCAACGGAGGCTCCTCAGAGGAGGAAGAGGATCGTTCAGTGGATTTCAGAAAAATAAATAGTGAAACATGAAAAAGTGGATAAAATTACACTAAATATATTCACATCACCAAATAACACACTGTTTTGCAATGAAGATCTGCAGTAGCTCAAACAGCACCCTCTAGAGTAGCACCGTGGTATAGCCTGGGGCCATATGAGGCCCGCGACCTGATTCAATATGGCCCGCGGAATCATGCTCAGATCACAAAGAATTTGTAATAGTAAAGTTTTGAAAAAACATATTTGTTATTCAAATTAAAAGGCCAATGAATACTCACCTTTGTGTAATGATTTAACTCCCACCGCTTGTGTGACATTATTTTCAAGGCTGGTATAAATAACTGCACGAAGACAGACAGTGACTGACAGGCTGACACACTTCACAGTTAAAAATAATAGCTCGCTAGAAATTGCTCAAAAATCAAATATTTCACCGAAAAGGAAAGTAGACTGAACGTAGGGTGTTCCAGCAAGAGTGGACATCAAAATATTTATTTATTGAGGTAGTGTGCAAAGAGAGCATCACTGTCTTGAAAGACTAAAACTTGTCCCCACACCTCCAGGTGAAGCATGCATAGAAATATAGGTATATCTCTTCTGAGCAGAGGGCAAGTGCATCGAAAGAGTTGCTTTCCTAGCTGCAAAAGCAGCAAGGACTTTTCAAAAAACTGCATTCAGCAAAGAGCTAGCTATGTACTCTCCCACAAAATTGCTAAACATAGCAAGCCATTTGCTGAGGCGAATTCATGACTAGGGGGCAGTATTTTTATTTTTGGAAAAATAACGTTCCCATAGTAAACGGGATATTCTGTCAGGACAAGATGCTACAATATGCATATAATTGACAGCTTACAATAGAAAACACTCTAAAGTTTCCAAAACTGTACAAATATTGTCTGTGACTATAACAGAACTGATGTAGCAGGCGAAAGCCTGAGAAAAAATTCAATCCGGAAGTACCTCATGTTTTGAAAGTGATGCGTTCCAATGCGTCCCTATTGAGCAGTGAATGGGCTATCAACCAGATTACTCTTCCTCCATATTCCCCAAGGTGTCTACAGCATTGTGACGTAGTTTTACACATTTATGTTGAAGAATTCCCGTAAGCGGATACATTGCGCAAGTGGTCAACTGATGGCTCCCAGAGTGACTCTCACGTAAAATCCAGAGGTAGCCATTACTCCAATCGGTCCTACTGAAAAACAAATTGTCCCGATGGATATATTATCGAATAGATATTTGAAAAACACCTTGAGGATTGATTATAAACAACGTTTGCCATTTTTCTGTCGATATTATGGAGCTAATTTGGAATATTTGCCAAACGTAAAGAACAAACGGAGCTATTTCGCCTACAAAAATAATATTTTGGGAAAAAAAGGAACATTTGCTATCTAACTGGGTGTCTCGTGAGTGAAAACATCCGAAGCTCATCAAAGGTAAATGATTTAATTTGATTGCTTTTCTGATTTCCGTGACCAAGTTACCTGCTGCTAGCTGGACAAAATGCTATGCTAGGCTATCGATAAACTTACACAAATGCTTGTCTAGCTTTGGCTGTAAAGCATATTTTGAAAATCTGAGATGACATGGTGATTAACAAAAGGCTAAGCTGTGTCTCTATATGTTTCATTTGTGATGTTCATGAATAGGAATATTTTCTAGGAATATTTATGTCCGTTGCGTTATGCTAATTAGTGTCAGTCAATAATTAAGCTCCAGCATGCAGGATGGGGAGTCACAAGAGGTTAAAGAATGTTTAATTGACTTTTCCGTGACAAGAAAGAGCTGTTTGAAAATATTTCCCTGTCAAGACGAACAGTGACACGGCATATTGAGGACATCACAGAGAATATGGAACAACAGTTGAAAGACAAGGTAAAGGATTTCACCTATTTCTCCTTGGCCCTGAATGAGAGCAGTGATGCACGTGACACAGTGCAGTTGTTGATATTCTTACGAGGCATAACCCCAGACTTTTAAATTACAGAGGAGCATGCTTCAGTGGAGTCAATGAAGAGCACAACCACAGGGAAAGATTTATTGGAGGATGTTAATAAGTGTGTGGCAAAGCTGAGACTGAGTTTTGAAAAGTTATCTAGTGTGACCACTGATGGGTGCCCAAACATGACAGGAAAAAACGTTGGCCTTTTGAAAAGGATACAAGATCAAGCAGCTGAGCTAAATCCAGATCAGAAAAGTATTTTACTGTATTGCATTATTCATCAGTTGGTTCTCTGTAAATGTGTTCTGAAAATGAGCCATGTTGTGGATACAGTCACTGAAGTGGTGAACTTCATAAGAGCAAAATCTTTAAACCACAGGCAGTTTGTCTCACTGTTGGAAGAGAGAGTCAGGTCATGCATATCTCCCCTACCACACAAACGTGAGATGGCTGAGTTTGGGGAAGGTGCTTAAAAGGGTGTGGGACCTGAAGTCAGAGATTACTGAGTTTTTGCAAATGAAAGGAAAATATGTGGATTTCCATCAACTTCAAGATAAAGAATTGTTGGCTGATTTTGCCTTCACCGTGGACATCATGGCCCTCATGAATGAACTGAATTCCAAACTACAAGAGAAGGGTCTTTTTGCACATCAGATGTACATCAGATGTACAGCCTTTTATAAGCCTTCAAGGGAAAATTACTCCTCCTGACCCGCCAAGTAGAAGCCAACAATCCCACCCACCTCCCGACGCTACTGTTCCCTATCAGATGACCAGCGGGAGAAGTATACATCGCTGCTGCGTGCTTTGAACGGCGAGGTTTCTTGTCATTTTGAGGGTTTCAAAGTGTTTCCTCTCTTTTCACCTTCAATGTGGATAACACTTCCACTGACCTGCAACTTGAGCTTATTGATCTTCAGTCTGATGCAGTGATTGTTTTGAATAGTTATCCAATGTCAATGACGAGGTTCTATGCATCTCTCAAAACTTTCCAAAGATTTGGAGTAATGCTCAGAAGATATTTGTATTGTTTGGGTCAACCTATGTATGTGAACAGACATTTTCAGTGATGAAATATAGCAAGTCAAGGCACAGATCATCACTTACTGACTCTCACCTTTCAGCAATCCTGCGCATAGCGACGTCAGAAACTATACCTGACTTCACTGCTCTAGTCAATGACCACCAGAGAATTCACTCCTCACACTGATTGAGTAATTTAAATGTAATGTTGAGCTCTCTCTCTTTCTTGTGTTTTGTGCATACCCGTTAACTTCTTGCGACTAGCAAACCCGTATCCGGGAGAGAGAGAGAGAGAGAGAGAGAGAGAATAAATTAGCTAATTTAGCCTACTCAACAAACTGATTAAAATGGAGAAGAATGCTATTTATACACGCTAGCTGGCTAAGGCTATCCAACACTGCAACTATTCCAAGTCAAGGTTAGCATTTGGTTTTATTAATTTATTGCCACTTGTGCACACCGGAGTAACTTCTAAACTGCTTGCTGTAACCTGTAATGCGTGCTTGTACACATGGATTGGAATTTAGGATTATTAATGCTTTAGTTCTAGTTTGTTGACTATAACAATAATATGATGACAACGATCTAGGCTGTGTAGTGGTTACGTGGTTTGGTTTGGCTTGGAGAGGTTTTTGCGCCTGGCCACAGACAGCTGTTGTGTTGTGCACTAAAATCCACAAGCAGAGGGGAGAGGAGAAGAGCTTGTAGATGTGAGAAGGAATTACAGTGCCTTCAGAAAGTATTCATACCCCTTTAATTATTTCACATTTTGTTGAATTCAAAACAGAGAGAGAGAGAGAGAGAGAGAGAGATGAAAACAAAATGTCCAGGACAAGGTAGCATGCCCGATGAACAGGTCAGGGTTCCATAGCCGCAGGTAGAACAGTTGAAACTGGAGCAGCAGTATGACAGGGTGGACTGGGGACAGTGACAGGGACAGCCAGGAGTCATCTGGCCAGGTAGACCTGAGCCTGGTCCTAGGGCTCAGGTCCCCCAGGGGAGGGGGGAGAGAGAAAGAGGATTTGAGAAATGGGCAAATTAGAAGGAGCATGCTTAAGTTCACAAGACAGGAGAATTTCACCAGATAGGACAAACTGACCCTAGCCCCCTGGCACATAGACTATTGCAGCATAGATACTGAAAGCTGAGACGGGGGGGGAGGGGCAATGTGGCCTTGTCCGACGATACCCCTGTACCAACCAGGCAGGATATAACCCCACCCACTTTGCCAAAGCACAGTCCCCACACCACATGAGGGATATCAACAGACCACCAACTTACTACTCTGAGACAAGGCTGGGTATAACCCACAAAGCTCTCCTCCACCGCACAGGCCAGAGGGGGCGCAAGACCGGACAGGAAGATCACGTCAGTGACCCAACCCACTCAAGTGGGTTGAAAAAACCTGGCATGTGATGAACCCCTCTTAGGGACGCAATGGAAGAGCTCTAGTAAGCCAGTGAGTCAGCCCCAGTAATAGGGTCAGAGGCAGAGAATCACAGTGGAGAGAGGGTAGCCCTCCAGGCAGAGACAGCAAGGGTGGTTCGTTGCTCCAGTGCCTTGCCGTTTACCTTCGCATCCCTGAGCCAGACTATACTCAATCATAGGACCTACTGAAGAGAGGATTCTTCAGTAATGACTTAAAGGTTGAGAGTCTGCGTCTCTCACATGGATAGGCAGACCATTCCATAAAGATGGAGCGCTACAGGAGAAAGCCCTGCCTCCAGCTGTTTGCTTAGAAATTCATGGGACAATAAGGATTCCTGCGTCTTGTGACGGTTGTGTACGTGTAGGCATGTACGGCAGGACCAAATCGGATAGATGGTAGAAAAAAGCCCATGTAATGCTTTGTAGGTTAGCAGCCCTAGCCTTAACAGGAAGCCAGTGTAGAGAGGCTGGCACTGGAGTAATATGATACATTTTTGTGGTTCTAGTCAAAATTCTAGCAGTTGTGTTTAGCACTAACTGAACTTTTTTTAATCTAGAATTGACAAAAGCATGGATTAGCTTTTCTGCATCATTTCTGGACAATAAGTTTCAGATTTTTGGAATGTTACGATGAAGGAAAAAAGCTGTCCTTGAAATGTTCTTGATATGTTCGTCAAAAGAAAGACCAGGAACCAGAGTAACGCCAAGGTCCTTCACAGTTTTATTTGAGACGACTGTACAACCACCAAGACTAATTGTCTGATCAAACAGCAGATCCTTTTGTTTCTTGGGACCTAGAACTAGCACCTCTGTTTTGTCTGAGTGTAAAAGTTAAACACTTGCCGCCATCTACTTCCTTATGTCTGAAACACAGGATTCCAGGGTAGGCAATTTTGGGGCTTCGTCAAAATGTACAGCTGCGTTTCGTCTGAATAGCCGTGAAAGTTGACATTGGGTTTCCGAATGACATCACCATTTTTTATGTTTAACATAGGAGGGCCAAACACAGGAAGTAGCTCTTTCAGTAATTTAGTTGGAATAGGTTCCAGTATGCAGCTTGAAGGTTTAGAGGCCATGAATATTTTTGTGAATGTGTCAAGAGATATAGTATTAAAAGACTTGAGTGTCTCCATTGATCATATGTCCTGGCAGTTCTGTGCAGACTCAGGACAACTGAGCTTTGGAAGAATATGCAGATTCAAAGAGGAGTCCGTAATTTGCTTTCAAATGATCATGATCTTTTAGTCGAAGAAGTTAATTAATTCATCACTGCTGAAGTGAAAGCCATGCTCTCTTGGGGAATGCTTCTTTTTAGTTAGCTTTGCAACAGTATCAAAAAGAAAATGTTGGAATTTTCTTATTCTCAATTAGGTTGGAAAAATAGGATGATTGAGCAACAGTGAGGGCTCTTCGATATTACACGGCACTGTATTACACGGCACTTCATGTTTGGTGGAGTGACATTTCCGGTCCAATTTTCTGGAAGGTTGCTTCAGGGCTCAAATATTTTCTGTTTACCAAGGAGCTAATTTCTTGTGACAATGTTTTTTTGTTGAACAATCTCTTTCAATAATGTCTTTATTCCATTGAGATTGCTAAGGCGAACACCGCCATGTTTATTTTTGCCCACCCTAGATCGAGGCACAAACACGGTCTCAAAGGGGATAGCTGAGCTGACTACACTGACTGTGCTAGTGGCAGACTCCACTATGCTGGTAGGCTTTAGGTTATTTTGTAAATATATTAACTCTTATTTTTCCTAAAACTGGATTGTTGGTTAAGGGCTTGTAAGTAAGCATTTCACGGTAAGGTCTACACTTGTGACAAATACCATTTGATTTTATTTGATTGTGGGGAAGGTAAGAATCGAAGTGGAGTCAAGGCACCCTGGCATGCTGGAAATGCCAATTCCCCCATACTCTCCTGATACTCTCCCTCTCCCTCCTTCCAGCAGGGTGTGCCTGCCAGCGGCTCCATCCATCGTCTCGACTCCAGCAGCCCTCAAACATCTGTTCACGAAGGCATTTGCTTCATCCGCTCTGGATAATAGCGTCTACTAAATGACAGAAATGTCATAAAATGTAAATAATGCATCCTACATTACTTCGTTCTTGTCCTTTAGAGTGAAGGGGACAAGGAAGAGGAGGCCTGACACTCAAGGGAAACCCAGAGCACAGACAAATGCCACAGTGTGTATCTCACACACACACACGCACACACACACACACACACACACACAGATACAGGCCACTCACCCCGAATGCACTCATATCCATTTTCGAACGTTGCTATGGGCACAACCAAACAACGGAAGTAATAGACATCTGCTTCACATCCTGAAGCCTGCCTGTGGCAAACTTGCTAGAGTAGGCTAGTTTTGTTGTGATAACTTTAGCTGTGTTGTGTCAGAGTTAAGGCCCGGGCCATCCACCATGCCAATAACTATAACATTACATATATTGATTAACTATTGGCTACATATTGTAACTATAAAATGTTGGCGAGCATCCACACTAGAGGAAAGTTTATCGTTCTACATCCCTACACCTCTCAATCAACTGATCAACGCATCCTACTGCACACTGCCCATTAAAGTGGTAGTAACACAAGACCATTCATGAGGTCTCTAACTGGTTCAGACCATTCAATGCTTTCAGGGTGTGTTCATTGTCATAGTGACAACAGCAAATAATAATTCAATGTACATGTAGACCCAATTAAAAATTATCTAGTAACTCGTATTTAACTGAAGCAATTCAACAACGAACGTCCTTTAGCCTGCACATATTTTACAGCATGTCATTGCCTCGTTGCTCAAGTGGTTTGCAAGTGATTTCCATTTTTCAAATGGTTGTCAACATCTTTGGGTCTTATTTTTCACTGTGCTTATCACTGTATGTCTTGTGCAACTATTTGCAATGCATCAGTGCGACAATGTTATCATAACTGGCAAAAATGTATCACACCAATGTACTCTCTCTCCTCAACTTCACCTGACATGCATTTTCTAGGCCATAGGCCTGTTTTACATTCTACAAAGCAAGCCTGCATCTTTCCACGAACAGGCTATTAGGCCTAGTAGAAAAAAATGATCAAAAGAAATGTCCTATAGCTTTTGTAGCCTATGGCTTTTCTTGGGATTTCATGAGAAGGAGCTCCCGAGTGGTGCATCGGTCTAAGGCACTGCATCTCAGTGCTAGAGGCATCACTACAGATCCTGGTTTGATTCCAGGCTGTATCACTACCGGCCGTGATTAGGAGTCCCATAGGTCGGCACACAATTGGCTCAGCGCCATTCTGGTTTGGCCAGGGTAGGCCGTCATTGGAAATACAAATTTGTACTTAATGTTCTTAACTGACTTTCCAAGTTAAATAAAGGTAAAATAAATAAAAGAAAAAAAGAAGAGGAATGCCAGAGAGACTTGCATAGCCTGCGCCTGTTTTGCACGAGAACAGCTGGAAGAGAGAGGCTAGTGATGTGTAGCCTCAGTAAGAAGCTAGACATAAAAATAAAATAAAATTGTTTTAACCTTTAATTAACTATGCAAGTCAGTTAAGAACAAATTCTTATTTTCAATGACGGCCTAGGAACAGTGGGTTAACTGCCTTGTTCAGGGGCAGAATGACAGATTTGTACGTTGTCAGCTCAGTGTTTTGATCTTGCAACCTTTCAGGTACTAGTCCAACACTCGAACCACTAGGCTACGCTGTCGCCCAATTAGGCCATTCATTTGCTAAATATTTACCTGTCAAAGTCCAACAAAATATGTTAATGAAATCCAATTAAATAAAATGTTATTTGTCACATACACATGTTTAGCAGATGTTATTGCGGGTATAGCAACATGCTTGTGATATGGCAGATCTGTAGTGTGTTCCTCCAGGCTGCGCTCTGTGGTCACAGGGCACGCAAAGCTCCACTATTGACTATGCCTATGTTTTTAGACAATAACATTAATATACCTGGGCTACAACAACACAGAGGATTTAGTTATTATCAAGTGAATACACAATTATTGTAAACTGCATTGATATAGGCTAATATGAAAACTGCTCACAGGTCATGTTTTCTTTCATGCCAAAATAACAGCCGAGGCCTGATTATGCAACCATTTGGATCAGTTTGCGTCTATTCTCAACAGTGTAGAAGGTCCAGAAAGGTACATTAATCAGGCCACTTATATGGTGTAGGCTTATTTTGTCAGGATGTAGCCCAGTATTAAGATAGGCCTCCTAGAGGAAAATATGATGCTAGATGTTTGTTTAGTACAAAACATGCATAGAAATCCACCCTTCCAAAATACCTTACCACAGAGAAACATCACATTCACACATACAACTCACATGGCCACAAGTAATTAAAATTTACTTTGAAAATCATGCCAGTCACACGTGACCAAACTGTGTCTGTGAAGTCACATTTCTATAGGGATGCTTGAGAAGACGTAAAAAAAACTGAAGTCAAGCCATATAACTGTGGTACAGTGGCATCTGTACTCCTATACACAAACCACATTGAACACACGTGAGGGCATGCGTGAAAACACAGGCAGATAGACAGAGGGAGCGTCAGAGTGGGCCCTGAATGGAAATAATTTGATTTTATCATGGCGAGAGGCAGGTCATACCACCAGGCCCTTTGACAAACACAGTGGTCTGGAAAGGGATTAGAAAGAAAGGTCAGGAAATGCATGAGTGAGACAGGAAGGAGAATTAAGTCATCACATGCTACCTGAAGTTCAAACACAGCACCTTCCGCCCACGCTCCGCTAGCCTTATCTCCTCGGCAGCAGACACACTGTTGGCTCAATTTTTATTGGACAGACACTAACATAGATCATGACTCTTTTAAAAGGTGAAAGGCATTACATCCCTGACATGTTGAGGTGTTGTTTTACTGCGGAGAACACTGTGTTGTTGGTATTTTGTGTGACCTGATATACACTAGTACTGTATCTCTTGACAGTTGAGGTAAACAATGACTATATTCACTTCTATAGCCACAGTAACACAACTGCTATTCATGGGTTGCCCCTCTGTCACTTGGTTGTGTCACGCCATTGTTATCAATTTTCTCAAGCCGCTCTCAGCCATATTGACTCCCAAAGGTTTAGTGATGCCTAGTCATTCTTAACGGGGGCTAATGATTGTTTTACCTAAAATACGATATAGAGGCTTGGAGAGACGAGTATTGTAGGTAAATAATTAGTAGGAAACAACTTTGCCTCACCAACCTGCATTAAGATGTCGTCAAATTGACTTTTATAAGACAACTCTGCAACTTTTAACATTTGGGTTGTTATTATGAATTATTTAGTGATGTCCTACACCGTTTTAGTGTAATTTTATGAATGCATGTCTAATGACTGTTTAGTTATGAACAAAACCAGAAATTGCTTCTGTGTGACATTTTCAAATAGCATCCCTGAGATGACTATTATGTGGAACTCAACATTCACTGCGCCTTGGTCTGTTTCTACAAAAGATCGTGACAGAATATCCCAGGACCAAGCAGTGTGCCCAGGAGGAGAGTGTATCCTGGACTTGGGAGGAGATCCTGGATGGGAAGGGATCCTGGACTTGGGAAGAAATTCTGGCAGGACAGGATCGCCTTCCTTGGCGGGAGATGCAAGTAGAGAAGGGAGAAAAGTGAAGACGCCGACGTGTGATCCAGTGACAACATGGGAGGAGGTAGAGAGGTGGTCGGTCGACCCAGGGAGAGTGCCAGAGACCGCCTGGGAATCAATGGAACAGTGCGAGGAGGGATACCGGAGAATGGAGTTGGCGAGGGGTATGTGGCAACGCAGGCGTTTGGAGGAGCGTGTTACCAGTCCGGTGCAATCTGTGCCGGTCCCATGCATCAGGCCTCCAGTGCACCTCCCCAGTCCGGTATGTCCTCTGATGTCCTCTGCCTGCTCCTCACACTTGCCCAGATGCACGCCTCCACAGCCCAGTACGTCCTGTGCTAGCTCCTTCGCACTCGCCATGGAAAGTGTGTCATCGCTCCGGTACAATTTGTGCCGGCTCTACGCGCCAGGTCTCCAGTGCGCCTCCACAGCCCAGTGCGTCCTGTGCTAGCTCCTTGCACTTGCCGTGCGGGATGTGTCATCGAACCAGTACCATTGCTCCAGGCTTTACGCATCAGGCCTCCGGTGCACCTTCACAGCCCAATACGTCCTCTTCCTTCTCACCGCACTCGCCCTGAAGTGTGTGTCACCAGTCCGGTGCCACCTGTACCAGTCCTACGCATCAGGCCTCCAGTGCGCTTCCCCAGTCTGGTACGTCCTGTGCCTCCTCCCTGCACTCGCCCTGAAGTGTGTGTCACCAGTCCGGTACCAACAGTGCCGGCCCCACGCACCAGGCTACTTGCGACAACCCCCAGTCCAGAGCTTCCGGCGACAATTCCAAGTCCAGAGGTCCCACGACGGTTCCCAGTCCAGAGCTTCAGGCAATGTTTCACAGTTGGGAACCTCCAACGACGGTCCACGGCCCGGAACCTCTGGTGACGGTCAACGGTCCAGAACCTTCGGCGAGGTTCAACGGTCTGGAGCTTCCAAACACGGTTTCCAGTCCAGCTCCATGGCAGGAGCCCTCCTCTGCGTCGATGCCCAGTCCAGACACGGCGTTCAGTCCCGCTCCATGGTAGGAGCCTTCCTCTGCACCGATCTCCTTTCCAAACACGGCGTCCAGTCCAGCTCCATGGCATGAGCCCTCCTCTGCGCCGATGCCCAGTCCAGACACGGCGTCCAGTCCTGCTCCATGGCAGAAGTCTTCCTCTGCACTGATGTCCAGGCCAGGGCCGGTGTCCAGTCCACTCCATGGCAGTAGTCTTCCTCTGCACCGATGTCCAGGCCAGGGCCGGTGTCCAGTCCGCTCCATGGCAGAAGTCTTCCTCTGCACCGATGTCCAGGCCAGGGCCGGTGTCCAGTCCGCTCCATGGCAGAAGTCTTCCTCTGCACTGATGTCCAGGCCAGGGCCGGTGTCCAGTCCACTCCATGGCAGTAGTCTTCCTCTGCACCGATGTCCAGGCCAGGGCCGGTGTCCAGTCCGCTCCATGGCAGAAGTCTTCCTCTGCACCGATGTCCAGGCCAGGGCCGGTGTCCAATCCGCTCCATGGCAGAAGTCTTCCTCTGCACCGATGTCCAGGCCAGGGCCGGTGTCCAGTCCGCTCCATGGCAGAAGTCTTCCTCTGCACTGATGTCCAGGCCAGGGCCGGTGTCCAGTCCGCTCCATGGCAGAAGTCTTCCTCTGCACCGATGTCCAGGCCAGGGCCGGTGTCCAGTCCGCTCCATGGCAGAAGTCTTCCTCTGCACCGATGTCCAGGCCAGGGCCGGTGTCCAGTCCGCTCCATGGCAGGAGTCTTCCTCTGCACGGATGTCCAGGCCAGGGCCGGTGTCCAGTCCCGCTCCATGGCAGAAGTCTTCCTCTGCACCGATGTCCAGGCCAGGGCCGGTGTCCAGTCCCGCTCCATGGCAGGAGTCTTCCTCTGCACTGATGTCCAGGCCAGGGCCGGTGTCCAGTCCCGCTCCATGGCAGAAGTCTTCCTCTGCACTGATGTCCAGGCCAGGGCCAGTGTCCAGTCCCGCTCCATGGCAGAAGTCTTCCTCTGCACTGATGTCCAGGCCAGGGCCGGTGTCCAGTCCGCTCCATGGCAGGAGCCTTCTTCGGCATCTAGGTCCAGTCCAGGCACAGTGTTCAGCCTGGGTCCATGGCTGGATCCGCAGGATGAGCGGGTTCTTCGGCCTGCACCAGAGCCGCCACCAAAGATGGGGGATCCGCGAGCTGAGAGGGTTCTTCAGCCCGGATCAGAGCCGCCCCTGATGCCGGTGGATCCACGGGATGAGTGGGTTCTTCGTCCCGCACCAGCACCGCCTCCAATGCTGGCAGATCCGTGGGATGAGAGGGTTCTTCGTCCTGCACCAGAGCCAGAGCCACTAACGTCCCACCTGGCCAATAGCCAGGGAAAATGCAGAGAGCCAAACTCAAATAAAATACTATAAAACTCAAACTTTCATTAAATCACACATGTAAGACACCAAATTGAAGCTACACTCGTTGTGAATCCAGGCAACATGTCAGATTTCAAAAAGGCTTTTTGGTGAAAGCATAAGATGCTATTATCTGATAATAGCACAACAGTAAACAACGAAAGAGTAGCATATTTCAACCATGCAGGCGCGACACAAAACACAGAAATAAAATATAAATCATGCCTTACCTTTGACGAGCTTCTTTTGTTGGCACTCCAATATGTCCCATAAACATCACAAATGGTCCTTTTGTTCTATTCATTCCGTCCATATATATCCAAAGTGTAAATTTATTTGGCGCGTTTGATCCAGAAAAACACTGGTTCCAACTTGACCCTTAGAAATCTGGTTTTCCAATGAAGACAATGAGGTCCAGAGTTCCTCTATGGAGATGAGAGAACCTTCCAGAAGGACAACCACAGACACTTCAAAACCTTATTTCTTACGATATATATTTTTAACTGTCTTTTTGCCATTTATGAACGTCCCATTTCTATGGGATTTGGTAGTAAATGTTAAATTCAATATTTTATCAGATGTTTTATTTAAAAAATAATTAAACCTAACTTTTTGTATACCTATTCAAAATCAAAAAGCTGAATGATCTATGGCATGATCGTCTTTACATTTTTTTAAAAAGAATTCCATATTTCAGGTTGTATCCTTTCCAAGCCAAATCTTCAAATCCTAACCGCTATACACAGCCTACATTGGTGTCACCACATTAGCTAACATCATGGTCAACATAGCTACTGGAACTAATGTGGTAGTCAACCTGCTACAATCATGCAGTACACTGTACAGTTAGCAAGCAGTTTAGCAGCTAGCCCCGGAGGAAATAAATTAATAACACCAAAAGTTTACCTTGACTTGGAAGAGTTCCCGTGTTGGATAGCCATAGCCAGCTACCTAACAAACATAGCATTTCTCTCTGTTTGAGTAGGTAAAACAAGTTAGCTGCATTCGCTAGCTGACTAAATGAAAGGGATTTTTTTACATATCTCTTGCTTCTAATTTGTTCAACTGTTCAACTATTATCTACTACTTTTTGAGTCAACTACTCACCACACTTCATGCACCGTAGTGCTAGCTAGCTGTAGCTTATGCTTTCAGTACTAGATTCATTCTCTGATCCTTTGATTGGGTGGACAACAGGTGAGTTTATGCTGCAAGAGCTTTGATAGGTTGGACGACATCCTCCGGAAGTTGTCACAATTACTGTGTAAATCTATGGAAGCGGGTGGAAGGGAACTATCTAGGTTTTGTATTGAGGTCAACGTACCCAGAGGAGGACTGAAACTAGCTGTACTCCGGCTTCACCATGGTGCTACCCTAAAGAGTGCTGTCGAGGCTACTGTAGACCTTCATTGTTTTAATCGATTATTTGGTGAAAATATGTTTTGTATAGTTTTATCAGAAAAGGATCATCTACACACAATAGCCCATAATGACAAAGCAAACACAGGTTTATACATTTTTGCAAATGTATTAAAAAAACAGATATCACATTTACATAAGCATTCAGACCCTTTACTCACTACTTTCCTGAAGCACCTTTACAGCAGCAATTACAGCACAGACTCTTGTTGGGTACGATAGTACAAGCTTGGCACACTTGTATTTGGGGATTTTCTCCCATTCTTCTCTGCAGATCCTCTCAAGCTCTCTAAGGTTGGATGGGGAGTGTCACTGCACAGCTATTTTCAAATTTCTTTAGAGATGTTTGATCGGGTTCAAGTCGGGCTCTGGCTGGGCCGTTCGAGGACAATCAGAGATATGTCCTGAAGTCACTCCTGTGTTGTCTTGACAGTGGGCTTTGGGTTGTTCTCCTGTTGGAAGGGGAACCTTCGCCACAGTGTGAGGTCCTGAGTGCCCTGGAGCAGGTTTTATTAAGGATCTTTGTACTTTTCTCCGTTCATCTTTCCCTCAAACCTGACTAGTCTCCCAGTCGCTGCCGCTGAAAAACATCCCCACAGCATGATGCTGCTACCACCATGCTTCACCATAGAGATAGTGGTTTCCTCCAGACTTGACGCTTGGCATTCAGGTCGAAGAGTTCAATCTTGGTTTCATCAGACCAGAGAATCTTGCTTCTCATGGTGTGAGAGTATTTTAGGTGCCTTTTGGAAAACTCCAAGTGGGCTGTCATATGCCTTTTACTGAGGAGTGGCTTCCGTCTGGCCATTATACCATAAAGGCCTGATTGGTGGAGTGCTGCAGAGATGGTTGTCCTTCTGGAAGGTACTGCTCTCTCCACAGAGGAACTCTGGAGCTCTGTCAGAGTGACCATCGGTTTTGGGGTCACCTCCCTGACCAAGACCCTTCTCCCCCGATTGCTCAGTTTGGTCGTGTGGACAGTTTTAGGAAGAGTCTTGGTGGTTCCAGACTTCTTCCATTTAAGAATGATGGAGGCCACTGTGTTCTTGGGGACTTTCAATGCTGCAGACATTTTTTGGTACCCTTCCCCAGATCTGTACCTCAACACAATCCTGTCTCAGAGCACTACAGACAATTCCTTCGACCTCATGGCTTACTTTTTGCTCTGACATGCTCTGTCAACTGTGGGGCCTTATATAGAAAGGTGTGTGCCTTTCCAAATCATGTCAAATCAATTGAATATACCACAGGTGGACTCCAATTAAGTTGAGACATCTCAAGGATGAGCAATGGAAACAGGATGCACCTGAGCTCATTTTCAAGATTCATAGCAAAGGGTCTGAATATTTATGTAAATAAGGTATGTTTTTATTTTAAAAACATTAGTAAAAATGGCTAAACGCCTGTTTTCACTTTGTCTCAACCTTTTCACCCTCCAGAAGCATCACGGGACTCCCACCAGAATCACAGGTCTCGTCTGAAGTTGGTACAGCCGCTTCTGCCAACTTCTGTATGTAGCGTCCGAAAAGTTTGGGCTACACAGTAATATATCCCTTCCTTGGAAAAGTGAGTTTCTCACAAACACTTCCATTACATTCCAGTTGTTTTGGTCTTGGACGCCCACAAGCCTCAATCTAAAGGTCAACAGTACCAGTCTACATTGTAAAATAATAGTGAAGACATCAAAACTATGCAATAACACATGGAATCATATAGTAACCAAAAAAGTGTTAAATATATTTGAAATTCTTCATAGTAGCCACCCTTTGCTTTGATGACTGCTTTGCACACTGTTGGCATTCTCTCAACAAGCTTAATTAGTTAGTCACCTGGAATGCATTTCAATTAACAGTTGTGTCTAGTGTGGCGTACAGCAGGTCAGCCACCAGGGGGAGACTCGTCGAGGCCTGGTGACAGACGGTGTATACATCACGAGGTGATGGCTCCATCTGCTGGACGTGCCAGGTTTCGACTTGTTCTCTGGCCAGGACGAATTGGGGCTGATTGCTCACCAGCTCTGCAAGGCCCATAAAGCTGCCACAAGGGCAGCACACAGGCGAGGACTGGGGGAAGTAAGGTGACTTCCGTGTCGTTGGAGACGGTGCCTGAGCTAAGACAAAGGATTTGAGTTTGTGTGCCCGACAGGATACAGCAAGACCAGAAGATGGTATCCTGGTGAGGGTCTCATGGGGGAGACCTATCCTTTTCATTTGAATTATTATTTAAAAAACACCCTTGAAACCGAGCTAATCATACTTTGTCCATGTCCGATCGGTGTAAACGACTTGACCAAACCCCCTGGTCTGCCACAATACATACACCTTTGCCAAATACATTTAAACTCAGTTTTCACAGTTCCTGACATTTAATCATAGTAAAAATCCCCTGACTTAGGTAAGTTGGATTCACCACTTTATTTTAAGAATGTGCAATGTCAGTATAATAGTACAGAGAATTATTTATTTCAGCTTTTATTTATTTCATGACACACTCGATTCATATTTGGTAGCATTGCCTTTAAATTGTTTAACTTGGGTCAAACATTTCGGGTAGCCTTCCAAAAGCTTCCTACAGTAAGTTGGGTGAATTTTGTCCTATTCCTTCTGACAGATTTGGTGTAACTGATTCAGGTTTGTAGGCATCCTTGCTCACGCACGCTTTTTCAGTTGTGCCCACAAATTTTCTATAGGATTGAGGTCAGGGCTTTATGATGGCCACTCCAATACCAAGCTTTAACTTCCTGACTGATGTCTTGATGTTGCGTCAATTTATCCACATAATTTTCCTTTCTCATGAAGCCATCTATTTTGTGAAGTGCACCAGTCGTTCCTGAAGCAAAGCACCCCCACAACATGATGCTGCCACCCCCGTGTTTGTTATGTTTGGAGGAAAAAGGAGGAGGCTGGCAAGCCAAAGAAAACCATCCCGACCTTGAAGCACAGGGGTGGCAGCATCATGTTGTGAGGGTGCTTTGCTTCAGGAACGACTGGTGCACTTCACAAAATAGATGGCCAAACAGTTCTATTTTTGTTTCATCAGACCAGAGGACATTTCTCCTTAAAGTACGATCTACGTCCCCATGTGCAGTTGCAAACGGTCGTCTGGCTTTTTTATGGCGGTTTGGAGTAGTGGCTTCTTCCTTTCTGAGTGGCCTTTCAGGTTATGTCGATATCGGACTCGTTTTACTGTGGATATAGATACTTTTGTACCTGCTTCCTCCAGCATCTTCACGAGGTCCTTTGTTGTTGTTCTGGGATTGAGTTGACAGAACATGGCTGCATGGTCCCATGGTATTTATACAGTCTACATTTTCTTTCTGAGATCTTGTCTGCTTTCTTTTGATTTTCCCATGATGTCAAGCAAAGAGGCACTGAGTTTGAAGGTATGCCTTGAAATACATCCACAGATATACCTCCAATTGACTGAAATGATGTCAATTAGCCTATCAGAAGCTTCTAAAGCCATGACATAATTTTATGGAATGTTCCAAGCTGTTTCAAGGCACATCAACTTAATGTTTGTAAACATCTGACCCACCTGAATTGTGATACAGTGAATTATAAGTGAAATAATTGTTAGAAAAATTACTTGTGTCGTGCACAAAGTAGATGTCCTAACCGACTTGCCAAAACTTATAGTTTGTTAAGAAATTTGTGGAGTGGTTGAAAAATGAGTTAATGACTCCAACTTCAACTGTGTGTGTATATAATAATATGATACCTTAAGGGGTCTGAAAATTTCAAATCAGGTAGCTAAATTGTCCTTGCTATCACCATCTTAAAACAATTCCATATAGCTTTGTAGAATTGTGTCTGAACGTTAAAATCGGATATATTTGCCCATACGTAGTTTGACTGTTTTTTGTCATATTGTGTCGCTTGCTAGCTACTCTGTTGTTTGACAAGAACATGTGGTAGCTAGCTAGCTTGCTAGTTGAGTTCTGCAGCTAGCCAAAAATGACTTTTGTTTTAAAAGTTGGATCATCTTAATCTTTGAGGCTTTAAAAGTGTTCTTACACTATGATTTTGAAGATTCAAAGCAACTGGGAAATGTCCATGGCAGGCATTTTTACCTCCTTCCCTTACTACATAATTTATGAGTGATTTTAAGCACAAGCACCCCTACTAATCAGACTACACCCACTGCACACACAACCGTTATTACTATGACAAGTAGCATAGCCATGTCAGCAAATGACTCGTGTCTGAACTCACACAAATCCGATTTGGTCACTTGCAAGTATGGATTTCAAAAACAAAATGGATTTGAGGATCAATGCCTGCAGTGTGAACAAGGCTTTAGTTATTGTCGGCTCAGGGATTGTCTCAGTCATTGTTGGTTCAATACACTGGGAATTTTTTGGGATTTGAACACAATAGCTGTACATGCATTTCAAGTGGAAACTGAAGCTGTTTGCTAGCTGTTTGCTAGCTGTTAGTAACTATGCACAAACGCTGTGTAGCCACGTCCTCCCTGTGCTCTCTGTGGACCTTTCCTCAGCAGTAATTATTTGAAAGCCTCCCAAGCGTGTGAAAACTGGGCAGAATCTTACCCAATGCCTTTCTGAGACTCCCTTTATGCTGAGGGAGAGAGACACAGAGAGGGGGGAGAGCATGAGAAGGGAACGAGGATACAGACATGTACTCCCGTGTGTGACCCTAGGAGGCAGTGTTGTCTTTAGTTTGAAGGGAGTGTGGACTGCGAGAGATAGTGAGAGAAAGAAAGAACCTTTGGAGAGAAAGAGAAAGGAGTAGCTGCTGCTTGTTCCACCTCTCTTGTGTTTGAGAAGACAATCACTGACCAGAATGTTGAGACAGTGGTATGGAGTGTACAGACAGACACCATACTGACATCACTGATAATAGTAACAAACCTGGTTTTAACCATTGTTGGTTGTCATTATATTTGTGAATTTATTTCCATCATATCCAATTTAAAAAAGCTATAGATGTATTTACATTATTGTTGGTTAAGGGCAATCAAGGGGGTCATATTTTTGTAGAGAGAATTCTTTGCGTCTGGGAATAAAACACCAGTGGTTGCCTCAATGAATTTGACCATCATTTGTTTGAAAGGGAGAAAATAGAGAAATTAAAAGGTATGAAGGTAACAGATGGAGAGAAAAGATAGGAAAGACACTATACCATCAGAGGCGGAGTTATTAATATTCTTCATGCTTAACAACAAGCAATTCAGCTGGTGCTTGGTATTATATGATGGAAATAACTTTTTTTTAATAAGCATTGTAGATGATATAGTCATATAGTCAAAACTTTTGTTATTATTAGCTTATGTTTTTTCTTGACATGGTCAAATAACTCATGCATAGATTGGTAACTTTTTTCTAATTTAGCATTCACCAGAGGCCCTGAGGAACTTGGTGAAAAATAATGTCACCGATTGGCCAATAAACCCTCATATCCGCCGCTCCATTTGACCTAGAGATGTATAGCTTTGTATGTAGGTTGTCTTTCCTCATGCTGAATCGATTTGCCTCAAGGACCCATAAGGTCCGTCAGGATGGATTTTTCTCCATCTTGGAAATTTTGTAAAACGATAAAAAAATATGTACTGTATGTGGGGCCATGGTACATATCTTAACTTAGATTGAGAAAAGCTAAGGAATTGGTAAAGCGATGACTTGACCAACAACAAAAATATTCTATGAATATGCTTGATCGTGAGCCAACACTCGCACATGACTGTTTTCCCCCACTTACCGCTCTGACTTTGCAGGTGGCTACTTTGAGGAAAAATGTATTTACTATGACTGTGATATGTGGTTGTTCCATCTAGCTGTCTTAAGATCAATGCACTAATGACTAAAATGTAAATGTTATTGATAAATCGGGAAATATGGTTTTACATGTCCATTTAAGTCCTTTGCATCACAATGGCCAATCAAGTTGAATCGTTTTAGAGTCATCAAAGATGAACCTGTAATGTCCGCAGTGTAGTGGATGAAGGAGTCAGACGCAGGAGACAGAGTTCAGAATAGGCACGTCTTTAATACACTGACCAGGTGAAAAAGCAAGACGCCACTCAACACAAATACCCCAAACCACAGGGGAACTAAACCGTATCCAAAAACAGCTCACGTACATGAAACAGCCATGGCACGCATGCACAACAAGTACACATAGAACAATCCCTTACACCCAGCAGGTGGGCCGGCTGGCTAATAAAGCCCAACTAATAACCTAATTAACAACAGGTGTAACCAATAATCAGACAAGGAGGGGAGGAAAAAAATCAGTGGCAGCTGGTTGGCCCAGGAGCGCCACCCGAACGAACGGGTAGGGGAGCCAACTTCGGTAGGAGTCATGACATAACCATGTTAAGTTTGGCATGGATATCTTAAAAAATAAGGAAACTATAAAACAAAATATATTTTGTTTTATATATCTAACTCTGCTTGAAATTATCTTTGAAAATCTTCTTCTAAAAGTCAGATAGATTCACTCCAAATTTGGTCTTTGAACTCATCACAATATTCAAATCAAACTTTATAGAAGGAGCTACAAACAACGCTATGGTGCAGGTCTTTCAATGTAGTTATTTCTTGTCACGCTTCAGCCTTGGAAAATATTTGTTTGTAAGTTCGATTCAAGCATTTAGCTAATGATGATTATATTGTTATTGATAGAGTTGCTTACGTATCAATGTTGGTTGCATTTACTCACAAATTGCAATGCCTTTCATGTATGTCGTTAGATGTATTACTTTGCTCGTGCGTCACGCAAACAAATTGTAAAATATACAATACTGTAGTTTTGTTACTGTCCCTAGTGTAATATGCTTTGTTATTCTACATAAATGGTTGTACATTATTAGAGTAATGAAAGGAGCCAATTACCATATGAGTAACAATTAGCTATATGGTTTGGCACATGCCAGATGCATGGTACCTTGGCGCGTGCTTTGTATTTATGCAACTTCAAATGTATAATGTGCAGCTATAGTATGTCGGTGTGAATTGAAAACTAAAGTATATTCTTTTCTGTATTTTGCAGTTTCACAACAAACTTTTTCAATATATTCATTCAAGAAAAGTCACGCCTTGGGAGTTTTATTGAAGACTTAGTTGTTAGCTATCTGTCTAGTTTTGTATGGGAACGCAACTCAAGGGCAGAATAAGTTGCCTGTGTCTGCACTTATTCTATATAGCTTTCACGGTCGTTTTGTAAATTTGTTCAAGTGTTCTTCGTTTCATTAAAATAAGACATGTATTCACATCACGCTGCGCCTTGGTCTCATCCATACAACAAAAGTGACACCTTTAGCCTGGAAATCTTTGGTTGTTTAGGACATAGCCTCACATGTGAATCCTTAAAGAGATGGGTGGGGCTAAAGCTTAAGAGGGTGTGAATGATGCTGAATGAGTGTAGACAAAGAAGAACTCTCCAGTAGGTACCAAATATTCTAGGGCCATTTTTTTCAAAGCAGAATTACTTTCCCATTATTCCTCAACTGTAGTGTATGATATACCATTTTCTATCTCAGTCTCTACTTTTATTTAGTGTTAAAAACACAATTTCAAATTTTGCTACATAAGTATGAATCGAGGGATCGGTCACATATGACTTTTCACAATATGCTTGAGTTTGTGTCCTCAAAAGTGAATACACCTCAACAGTTTTTTCCACAAAGGTGAGTTGCAGACCTTTCTTAAACTATGCAACAGTACCAGTTATTGTTTATGGCCATTTCATTAAAAATTATTTTGTTTGGGCGGAAATAAAACATCTGCTCAGCTGTGTTCTGCATCCCTCCATTTTGGTCCATTACTATAACGTGTCCTAATTGACCATACCTGTTATCATTGTAATACTGCATTTAGGGTGCCTGTAATCAAGAGTTCTACCTAGTTTGGTCAGTTGGAGGCTGACAAAATGCTTGTAAAAAAAAAAGAGTGTGCCAACAGAGTATAATATCAGGGGTAAATTGACAATTTGGTTAATTTTGCCCACTCACAAGGCATTAGCAAGGCTGAAAACCCCTGATTACATTTTTATTTGAGATGGCACAACTGAATTGAAAACTTGCCACCTCTCTCTCTCCCTCCCTTCCTCCCTCCCCACCCCTGTACTACTCCAGTGCCATGGCAGAGTGACAGGTCTTAGTTCTCACCGATCTGTGAGCAGGAGCGACAGCCACTGATCCTGCTTGGAGTGATGCCACCCCAGTGCTAACCATGCCCAGAATCTCTCTAGCAGAGAGAGTCATTGAAAAGGATCAACGTTTAGCTACGTGCAGAGGGGAGACAGGCGTATCTGATAAAGACCCAAACAGGGGAGGTGGGCAGCATGGCAGGGGTTGAGGGGGAGTACTGCTGTTGGGACTGATGCCAGCTGGAACGTGACTTACCTTAGTAGGATCCAATCCATTTCACATCAGCTGGGTTTGGTTTCAGCTGCTGTGATCTGGGACGAGGCCACGAACAGCTGGCCTGGAAGATGAGACATTTTTCAGGACACACATTTCACTTCATAATGGCAGACGGTACACAGAGTCTGGTAAGGTAATTAACTGTGTTTATACAAAGACACATTTGAAACCGCTTCCCATGTGGCTAACATCGGGCCCTACAGTAGCTACCTACCGTCTCCGGCCATGTAAATGATGCTACCTCAGACAAGGCATTCTATTATTTTCCTTTCAATACAAGTGGCATTATGTGGCTCTTTTTTAATAGGGAGTCTCAGAAAGTTATAGACTATGCTGGGTTGGGTGTTATGTCCACTAATTTCTTGCCAGGTTAGGCCTAAAACCTTTAAGGGAACATTGCAATGCCAACACAAATATAATAGTAGCAGCCTACACTGAGCTGAGCTAAATATGCTGTATACCTCTGGAGCGTTAGCTAACTGGGTGGTTTTAAATGCCATGGGGTTGTTCCACCACAAGAAAGAGGATTTCGACACCCACCATCTCAGATTGTTCAAAATTATTTTTTCTGTAGGTTTTAACAGATATGATTAACATTCCTGAAACGTAATTTCATCTAAGAAATTGACTGCACCCAAATTGGCCATTTTAATTCATAGGATTCAGATCATATTCAATAAATATAGTACCCAACATCCAATTTGTACCAAACCTCTTCCTACCAGTGAGTAAGACACGAAGGAATCTATAAAAAAAAGTCAAATGTCACTCATGGACCCCCAACCCCATGCCAATCCCACCTCAAAAACCAGTATATAGTATCAGTTGTCTATTTTTGACAAGTAGTATGAAAATGTGGCTTGTAGTATTGCTTTTCTATGTTACTTATTCCTTGTTAAAATTGAGATGTTTTTTTCTCCCTGTTCAGAGAAATATAAGTAGTGGGACAGTGCCAGCTTTTGACCACAGGATGTCGCTGTTCTTCCTATGCTGCCACACTTTTATCCATTCTGCTGGTCTATTGTGTTTATTGAATAGATCACAACATTTCCTTTGCAACTTTGGGTAAAGAACCAAAGGATTTAGCTCATTTTGAAAATAAATTGTGTGGTCAAGTCAGTCCTCCATGAAAGCAATTCAGTTTGTCTTATCAACCAAACGCTTCAACCCAACTCTCCTTGAATTGTCCAACAAGTGGCAGCTCCCTGAGAGGGCTATCGTTATGGTGCAATTCTAATATGAGGACGTTTCCTTCAAGCCCAAAACGTCGATATGGAAATTGGCTATGGACTAAATGTTGTGACAACCCTAATAGAACCCGAGACCATAACATTGAAACCATTAGAACTGCTGTAGCCTAATGGTTTTCTTCTTCATCAAGAATGGCCTTACAGTATCTAATATCTATCCCAACATATTTATGGGAATACACCACACACAAAGGGGCTGTTTCCTGGATAATATATTAAGCGTAAAAGAAGGACAAACAGAATTGCTTTCATGGAGGACTGGCTTAAATTGTGAGGATGACCACACAATTTATTTTCATCATGAGCCAAATCTGTTGGTTTTCCATCCAAAGTTGCAAAGTAAAAAAAAAGAGTTGAGTGACTGGTCTTAGTATAGCAGGAACAGCGACATCTGCTGGACTAAACCTGGTACTTTCACACTACTTTATGGTAAATAATGCAAATGACTTTCTCTGAACAGGTAAAAAAAACTTCACCAGATTCGCAGAGAATACATCACATACAGCAGTATGGAAAGGCAATACTCCAAGCCACAGCTTCATAATATTTGTCAAACAGAGAACTGATACTGTATACTGGTTGTTAGGGATGGATTGGCATGGGTTGTGGTGAGTCCGTGGGTGGCTTTAGATGGTTTTTTTGTCTTACTTACTCATTGGTAGGAAATGAGTAAGTAAGACAAATTGATTTACGTCGGTTGTTGGGTACTATATTTATTGACTATCTGAATCCTAAAAAATGGTATTGCCAAGTTGGGTGCAATCAATTAACTTTATTCCTGAGATAAAATAACATTTAAATACAATCTTACCTGTTTTTAACTACAGAATTGGTTTCAAAACAATCTGAGATGGTGAGTGTCATGGCTTGATGAAATGATATGAAACTACTGAGTGTTAACGAAACCCCTGTGTGTCTTTAGACACTCACACTCACTACCTGACGATAAAAATCTATGAGGTGAAGACGAGCAGGGGGACATTTCAGCACCCTTTCTCTTCTGATTTCTGATGATGACCATCATTACACAGCTGTTTTAATGTTCTGAGAGGTGAATCTAGGAGAATACATTTCAAACACTGTACTAGGTCAGATTAGAGCTGCTCAATGGGTTCATTTAGTCCCAATTCACTCACTGATAGATGGGAACCAATGTTTAACCATTGCATGCAATCACATCAGTGTACATGCAATGTCCGTTTTCGTTAGTGATATGACAATGATCAATTTGTTTACTTAATTAGATATGCTTGGATGGCGTATGTAATTCCAGTGCGCCGCTAACCAATACATCTGAATCACTCTCCCCAAGACCAATTGATCAGTGCAAATAAATCTCTTCTACACTGTTGGCAACTTCATCACAATTGGATCAAACTATAAAATCCCTGTAAGTGTTGTTTTTATAGAAGCACAGTTGTCAATAGACATCATCGACAGGCGATCCAACCTTTGGTCACCTGCAGGGTAATGATTGGGTGGTCCAGCTGTGAGGATACAGCACTGTCTCTGTGGTGAGATCCAATGCCTCAAGACATGGTGAGAGAGATATAGAGGGTGAAGGAGGGCTAATGGTGCTAAAGAGACAATGTGAGATATAGAGCCCCAACAGATATGTATATTAATGAGCTGGTTAGCATTTAATTGCCCTGTCACCTCGGCAGCGTCATATCGAGGAGACAAGTGACGCAGCGGGACTGCCGTCGCAGTGTAGCCTTGGAACAGAGGGTGCCATCACCAGACAGTCTGCTGGAAGGGACAGGGGCTTCGTAGGCGCCCTGACTTCAGAGGGCTTAAGAAGGTTGGAAGTGGCAGGTGAGGAAGCCTGCTGAAAGAGTGCTGCTAAGAGGAAATGCATGGACTGGTGAATTTGAGAGGAGGAAGATGAGGCTGATGAAAATGACTGTGGACCGGTGGAGTTGAGAGGATGATGAGGGAAATGACTGTTGACTGGAGGAGTTGAGAGGAGGATGCAGGAATGTTGGACTATAAGGTCAGGGATGTCAGACTTGGTTTAAGACAAAACTACA
The DNA here is from genome assembly GCF_036934945.1 of Oncorhynchus masou masou. Classification (NCBI taxonomy): domain Eukaryota; kingdom Metazoa; phylum Chordata; class Actinopteri; order Salmoniformes; family Salmonidae; genus Oncorhynchus; species Oncorhynchus masou. The sequence continues at coordinate 64,910,286 of NC_088242.1, read as the reverse complement.
GGTTGTAAGGTAGTACTGGGAGACTGGGAAAATGTTGAGATGATGATAAATGAAGGTGTTAGCAGTATGCTTACTATAGAAGTAGGAGGTAAAGGAAGTGAATATTACTTATTTTCACAAAAGTAACAAGCTGCAGATAACACAGTGATACATGTTTTTTGCTGGAATGCAATTGTGCCATACCATTCCCAGCTAACTGCTAGATGGATTAGCCTGCCAATGTTAATAGGTACGGTAAATACGGACTATGGTGACAGCTATAGAACATGAACCCATTGTTAACCTGAATTCAATCCATGCTAGTATGATGTCAGAGTAGAAGTTGGTGATCAAGAAGCTCAGTGTGAGTCCTTCCTGTCCCTGCTGTCATGCCTGGTCAGGGTCCATTTCCTTCTGCTCAAAAGGCACTGCAGGCTGGACACCATTAGGGCCCTGGGACCTCCCCCTCCAGCAGTGCTCTGATTGCAGCCCTGGTGGATGTCACAATGATATTTTACTGGCAGGAAAAATGAACAAGCTGCTTGGCAGCAAGTGTAAACAGGGCCATTAAGCCTGGCCACTGTTCTGCCCTCCCGTGCTCATTCACAAAGCACGGAAACTCATGCTGAAACGTCCTCCGCCTCACACATCTACCCTCTCCTGCCTCCCCCTGTTGCCACCCCTTCATTGGGAAAGCATTAGCTCACTGCTGGCTCAATCAGGCCTATAGTTCTGAGGTGGACATAATGACTGCAATTAGGGAAGCCTTCAGAGCTGGCCAAATCAGCCCGTTCAGCAGCTACCTGAATATGATGCTGTTAAGGTCAATGGTGGTCTGCACGAGTGAAAAAAATGCCAAGCATGGGTGTCACTGCCACCACAACATCGCTTGCTCTACTACAGGACGCACCGGAGACACCGTACCCACTGATAATGGCAAGAGAAAGGGCACCCCCTATAAGAAATGCATACTAATAGTGGCGATAAGGTGAAGAGGAATGTGTAATGTCTTTAAATGAATAGTCTGTTCTGGTCTGAACATGTGCAGATTGGTTGATCAGACCGCGGCTAATCACTAGGAGTCTGATATTCCAATAGTGAACAGTGGATCATGTAAAATGTAATCTGTTTTAGGCCTCTCCCTTTTCCCTCTCATTTTGTTTTACCTTGGAGGCATCATCTCTTTAATCATCACTACCATCATCGTAATTACCGTTCACATCATCATAATCCTAAAGACTTTAAACAGTCTTACAGCTAATTCTGCATGACAAAGAGCTAGGGCCTTGCTAGCTTGCTCGCTCACTGACTGACTGCGCTCTGTGGTAGGCTAAATGAGCATTGCCAAACTGGTGCCCCAGTCACAAAATCTAATTGTATTTGTCACATGCTTACTAAACAATAGGTGTAGATTGATGAACATATTCTAGTCTGTGCTAGTGAAACAATCATGTAGCTTAGCATCCGCTTCATCGAACCACTTCCATTTTTAGTGCTTCACTGGTACTTCCTGTTTGAGTTTTTGCTTCTAAAGCAGGAATCAGTAGGATAGAGTTATGATCAGATTTTCCAAATGGAGGGCGAGTGAGAGCTTTGTATTGTGTTTCTGTGTGTGGAGTAGAGGTGATCTAGAGCAGGGATGGGCAACTAGCCCATCCCTGCTCTAGATCACCTCTACTCCACACACAGAAACACATTACAACGTGTCAACTTCTACTCAAACAGCAATAACATGTAGGCCAATAAATCATCCAGATCACTCAAATTTGTTCAATTACAAAAGTATTTTTTTTCTTTCTCTCCCCTATACGTTTTCAAAAGAGTTCAGTCTGCAAAACTAACAATCTTTTGCTCCTTGTGTGTGTTTCCCAGACTCAACGGGATGGGTTTTTAATTTGTATTAGCAAAATAGCTGACTGGATCATCAAAGTCTTTTAAAATAGTGAAGGCAGTCAACTCCCACACAAAAGCAAAGCTTGACCCATGTGTATTGTAAAATGGTGGATTGAGATTTAGTTAATGGGGTATTGGTGAGCATTGCGGAGTTTGAATAAGAACAGCTGTATCATTCCTGAAGCCCAGCCAAAATCCCAATCATCACTTAAACCCTAGGGTGAATCTCTTTCCCCTAATGCAACAGTAGGTTTTATGTCCTGGGCCTGAAATAAACAGAGCCTCTACTGCTGGTCTCTACCTCTGTCACAATTCGGTGAAGCTTTAGGTCTGTTTGTTTGGGCAGATGGCATGTTATGTACTTATTTTTTTAACTTTCTCATCAGTGTCTTCCTCAAATTTGGGGCAGGTACTGTCCATAACAATGAATGTGTGGGGACCCTCTAGCCATACTCCACACAATTAATGTTTTCCTGGTCCCTGAGAACACCCCCCCCCCCAAGACACAAGAAAATGCCCCTCTCTTCCCCTACAAAACTAGACTAGTGTAGCCTACATTGTCGGCCCACAATGATATTATTAATGCCCATCCATGTGGTAGGCCTACCATTTGTAAAATAGTTGTATTGTCTTTATTAGTCTTGATTCCTAGTACTAATCATTTTGGATATTTGAGCTCTCAATATCAGCTACCAAACTTTATCAGGAGTTATCCTTAGCCTACTTGCAAAGAAAATCCATGTGTTTGCACATCCTGAAATGCAGAAGACTTTTCTTTTTCATTGTGATGCAGCTCCAATACAATTTACAAATACAAACTTGAAATCAATGATTATCATGACAATTCGCCCAAGGGATGAAGGTCCCGGACAGCAGCCTATATTTTCCATTCCAGATAGTCAATTTTACTTTGACCTGTACTGTTGTCATATACACATCGAAGTGCATTATTTTTTGGGGGTGCCGTTTAGGCTAGGCTAATAGATCAGAGAAACATGCATGATGTAAAGGGGAGAGGGGCGCTGGGTATGGACAATATTTGGCGCCCCTGCCTTTGACAAAGTGTGTACTGGTTATAATAGGGTGGCATCAGTGATCAACGAAATAGCCCAAATAGCCCATATGAGAGAATATATCATAGTTTCTGTGCAGAATTATGTAAGATATTGTCAATCTGCTGACCTAGGCTGCTGCCTAGTGGGTCTCTCTCTCTAAGTTTAGACACACCTACTCTTTCAAGTTTTTTTTTATTTTTACTATTTTCTATGCAATAACAGATATGGAATCATGTAGTAACCCAAAAAGTGTTAAAACATATTTTAGATTTTTGCCTTGACATCATTGCACACTCTTGGATTCTGTCAACCAGCTTCACCTGGAATGCTTTTCGAACAGTCTTGAAGGAGTTCCCACGTATTTTGAGCACTTGTTGGCTGCTTTTCCTTCACTCTCTGGTCCAACTCATCCCAAACCACCACAATTGGGTTTAGGTCGAGTGATTGTAGAGGCCAGTCATCGGATGCATCACTCTACTTCTTGGTCAAATAGCCTTTACAAAGCCAGATGGGATGATGTATCGCTGCAGAATGCTGTGGTAGCCATGCTGGTTAAGTGTGCCATGAATTCTAAATAAATCACTGACAGTGTCAACAACAAAGCACCATTACACCTTCTCCTTCAAGCTTCACGGTGGGAACCACACAAGGGGAGATCATCCGTTCATGTAATTTGCGTCTCACAAAGACACGGCGGTTGGATCCAAACATCTCAAATTTGGACTCACACCAAAGGGCAGATTTCCATCGGTCTAAATGCCCATTGCTTGTGTTTCTTGGCCCAAGCAAGTCTCTTCTTATTATTGATGTCCCTTAGTAGTGGTTTCTTTGCAGCAATTCAACCATGAAGGCTTGATTCACACAGTCTCCCCTGAACAGTTGATGTTTTTATTTTTTTATTTAACCTTTATTTAACCAGGTAGGCTAGTTGAGAACAAGTTCTCATATGCAACTGCGACCTGGCCAAGATAAAGCGTAGCAATTCAACACATACAACAACACATGGAGTTACACATGGAATAAACAAAACATACAGTCAATAATACAGTAGAACAAGAGAAAACAAAAAGTCTATATACAGTGAGTGCAAATGAGGTAAGTTAAGGAAATAAATAGGCCATGGTGGCAAAGTAATTACAATATAGCAATTCAACACTGGAATGGTAGATCGGCAGAAGATGAAGGTAGAGATACTGGGGTGCAAAGGAGCAAAATAAATAAATAAATACCAGTATGGAGATGAGGTAGGTAGATAGATGGGCTGTTTACAGGTGCAGTGATCTGTAAACTGCTCTGACAGCTGGTGCTTAAAGCTAGTGAGGGAGATGTGTGTCTCCAGCTTCAGAGATTTTTGCAATTCATTCCAGTCATGGGCAGCAGAGAACTGGAAGGAAAGATGACCAAAGGAGGAATTGGCTTTGGGGGTGACCAGTGAGATATATCTGCTGGAGTGCGTGCTACAAGTGGGTGCTGCTATGGTGACCAGTGAGCTGAGATAAGGCGGGACTTACCTAGCAGAGACTTGCAGATAACCTATAGCCAGATGGTTTGGCGACGAGTATGAAGCGAGGGCCAACCAACGAGAGCATACAGGTCGCAATGGTGGGTAGTGTATGGGGCTTTGGTGACAAAACGGATGGCACTGTGATAGACTGCATCCAGTTTGTTAAGTAGAGTATTGGAGGCTATTTTATAGATGACGTCAACGAAGTCGAGGATCGGTAGGACGGTCAATTTTACGAGGGTATGTTTGGCAGCTTGAGTGAAGGATGCTTTGTTGCGATATATGAAGCCAATTCTAGATTTAATTTTGGATTTGAGATGCTTAATGTGAGTCTGGACGGAGAGTTTACATTCTAACCAGAAACACAGGTATTTGTAGTCAGAGCCGTCCAGAGTAGTGATGGTGGACGGGCAAGCAGGTGCGGGCAGCGATCGATTGAAAAGCATGCATTTAGTTTTACTTGCGTTTAAGAGCAGTTGGAGGCCACGGAAGGAGAGTTGTATGGCATTGAAGCTCGTCTGGAGGTTAGTTAATAACACAGTGTCCAAGGAGGGGCCAGAAGTATACAGAATGGTGTCATCTGCATAGAGGTGGATCAGAGAATCACCAGCAGCGAGCAACATCATTGATGTATACAGAAAAGAGAGTCGGCCCGAGAATTGAACCCTGTGGTACACCCATAGAGACTGTTAGAGGTCCAGACAACAGGCCCTCCGATTTGACACACTGAACTCTATCAGAGAAGTAGTTGGTAAACCAGGCGAGGCAATCATTTGAGAAACCAAGGCTGTCGAGTCTGCCAATAAGGATGTTGAGATTGACAGAGTCAAAAGCCTTGGCCTGGTCGATGAATACGGCTGCACAGTAATGTTCCTTATCGATGGCGGTTATGATGTCGTTTAGAACCTTGAGCGTGGCTGAGGTGCACCCATGACCAGCTCTAAAACCAGATTGCATAGCGGATAAGGTATGTTTGGATTCTAAATCGCTTTCGAAGACCTTAGAAAGACAGGGTAGGATAGATATAAGTCTGTAGAAGTTTGGGTCTAGAGTGTCACCCCCTTTGAAGAGGGGGATAACCTTGGCATCTTTCCAATCTTTGGGAATCTCAGACGATACGAAAGAGAGGTTGAACAGGCTAGTAATAGGGGTTGCAACAATTTCGACAGATCATTTTAGAAAGAGAGGGTCCAGATTGTCTAGCCCGGCTGATTTGTAGGGGTCCAGATTTTGTAGCTCTTTCAGGACATTGGCTATCTGGATTTGGGTAAAGGAGAAATGGTGGGTCTTTGGCGGGTTGCTGTGGAGGGTGCCGGGCAGTTGACTGGGGTAGGGGTAGCCATGTGGAAAGCATGGCCAGTCGTAGATAAATGCTTATTGAAATTCTCAATTATAGTGGATTTATCGGTGGTGACAGTGTTTCCTAGCCTCAGAGCAGTGGGCAGCTGGGAGGAGGTGCTCTTATTCTCCATGGACTTTACAGTGTCCCAGAACATTTTTGAGTTAGTACTACAGGATGCAAATTTCTGTTTGAAAAAGCTTGCCTTAGCTTTTCTAACTGCCTGTGTATATTTGTTCCTAACTTCCCTGAAAAGTTGCATATCACGGGGGCTATTTGATGCTAATGCAGAACGCTACAGGATTTTTTTGTGCTGGTCAAGGGCAGACAGGTCTGGCGTGAACCAAGGACTATATCTATTCCTAGTTGTACATTTTTTGAGAGGGGCATGCTTATTTAAGATGGTGAGAAAGATGCTTTTAAAGAATAGCCAGGCATCATCTACTGATGGGATGAGGTCAATTCCAGGATACCCCGGCCAGGTCGATTAGAAGGCCTGCTCGCAGAAGTGTTTCAGGGAGTGGTTGACAGTGATGAGGTCGTCGTTTGGTCGCAGACCCATTACGGATGCAGGCAATGAGGCAGTGATCGCTGAGATCTTGATTGAAAACAGCAGAGGTGTATTTGGAGGGGGAATTAGTTAGGATGACATCTATGAGGGTGCCCGTGTTTACTGATTTGGGGTTGTACCTGGTAGGTTCATTGATCATTTGTGTGAGATTGAGGGCATCAAGCTTAGTTTGTAGGATGGCCGGGTTGTTAAGCATGTCACAGTTTAGGTCACCTAGTAGCACGAGCTCAGAAGATAGATGGGGGGCAATCAGTTCACATATAGTATCAAGGGCACAGCTGGGGGCAGAGGGAGGTCTATAGCAAGCGGCAACAGTGAGAGACTTGTTTCTGGAAAGGTGAATTTTTCAAAGTAGAAGCTCAAATTGTTTGGGTACAGACTTAGCCTGCAGAGTTCTGTATTACTTTCTATCTTTGCAGTAGATTGCAACACCGCCCCCTTTGGCAGTTCTATCTTGGCAGAAAATGTTATCGTTAGCAATGGAGATTTCAGGGTTTTTGGTGGTTTTCCTAAGCCAGGATTCAGACACGGCTAAGACATCTGGGTTGGCAGAGTGTGCAAAAGCAGTGAGTAAAACAAACTTAGGGAGTAGGCTTTTAATGTTAACATGCATGAAACCAAGGCTTTTACGTTTACAGAAGTCAATAAATGAGAGCACCTGGAGGGAGGGAGTGGAGCTAGGCACTGCAGGACCTGGATTAACCTCCACATCACCAGAGGAACAAAGGAGAAGTAGGATAAGGGTAAGGCTAAAGACTATACGAACTGGCCGTCTAGCACGTTCAGAACAGAGAGTAAAAGGAGCAGGTTTCTGGGCACGATAGCATAGATTCAAGGTATAGTGTACAGACAAAGGTAAGGTAGGATGTGAGTACATTGGAGGTAAACCTAGGCATTGAGAAGAGAAAGATATAGTCTCGAGATGTTTAAACCAGGTGATGTCATCGCATATGTAAGAGGTGGAACAACATTGTTGGTTAAGGCATATTGAGCAGGGCTAGAGGCTCTACAGTGAAATAAGACAGTAATCACTAACCTGGACAGTAATGGACAAGGCATATTGATATTAGAGAGAGGCATGCGTAGCCAAGTGAAAATATGGGTCCAGTGAGTGGTTGGGCTGGCTGGGGACATGGCGATTCAGACAGTGAGCAGGCTAACAAGCTAACAGTTAGTAGGCCGGAGCTAAACAAGCTAGTAGCTAGTAGACCAGGGCAAGCTATCAGTTAGAAGGCCGGATTAGCGAGCAAGCAGTTAGCATGGGCTAGCAGTTAGTAGACCAATGCAAGCTAGCAGATAGCAGACCGGGTTAGCAAGCAAGCAGTTAGCAAGGGCTAGCAGTTAGCAGACTGGGCAGGCAAGCTAGCAGTTAGCAGACTGGGTTAGCAAGCAAGCAGATAGCAGGGGCAAAGTTAGCCTTTGGGGGGGGGGTGTCGCGATGGGGGTAAGTCTGTTTTTGCCTCTTCGTGCGGTGACGTCGATAGACCAGTCATGGAATTAGTAGGGTTCCAAGTAGCTCTAGGTAGCTAGCAGGCCGATATTGTAGCCCAGGAGTATGCTTCGGTGGTAGCACAGGAGCCCTGGCCGGGCTAGCTTCAAGCTAAATTGGTGCTTGCTCTGGGATGGAAACGCTAGCCAGGAGTAGTCATCCAGGATTGCGGTTAGCTAGTTGTGAAGTCCAGATTAAAATGTTCAGTTTGCGGTAGGAATCCGGGGATAAAAATAACAGGTCCGTTATGCTCTGGTTAGAGTCACGTTGTTCGAACTGGCGAGAGCTTTCCGAGCTGAAGAAACTTTCCAAATTGACTGACCTTCACGTCTTAAAGTAATGATGGACCATCGTTTCTCTTTACTTATTTGAGCTGTTTTTGCCATAGTATGGACTTTTACCAAATAAGACTATCTTCTGTATACCACCCCTACCTTGTCACAACACAACTGGCTCAAGGAAAGATATTCCACAAATTAACAAGGCACAGCTGTTAATTAAAATGCATCCCAGGTGACTACTTGCTGAAGCTGGTTGAGAGAATTCCAAGAGTGTGCAAAACTGTCATCAAGGCAAAGGGTGGCTACTTTGAAGAATCAAATATAAAATATATATATGTATGCGTCCTCCGATACACAACCCAACCAAGCCACACTGCTTCTTCTTAACACAGCGCGCATCCAACCCGGAAGCCAGTCGCACCAATGTGTCGGAGGAAACACCGTGCACCTGACAACCATGGTTAGCGTGCAATGCACCCGGCCCGCCACAGGAGTCACTGATGTGCGATGAGACAAGGATATCCCTATCGACCAAACCCTCCCTAACCCAGACGACGCTAGGCCAATAGTGCGTCGCCCCACGGAACTCCCGGTCGCGGCCTGTTACGACAGAGCCTGGGCGAACCTGATGGCACATCTGGCGCTGCAGTACAGCGCCCTTAACTACTGTGCCAGCCGGGGGGCCTATAAAATATATTTTGATGATTTCTACCACAACTATACATACCTAGGTGTCTGGCTAGACTGTAAACTCTCCTTCCAGACTCATATTAAACATCTCCAATCCAAAATCAAATCTAGAATCATCTTTCTGATTTCACAACAAATCCTCCTTCACTCACGCCGCCAAACTTACCCTAGTAAAACTGACTATCCTACCGATCCTCGACTTTGGCGACGTCATCTACAAAATAGCTTCCAACACTCTACTCAGTAAACTGGATGCAGTCTATCACAGTGCCATCCGTTTTGTTACCAAATCACCTTATACCACCCACCACTGCTGCCTGTATGATATAGTCGGCTGGCCCTCGCTACATATTCGTCGCCAGACCCACAGGCTCCAGGTCATCTATGAGTCTATGCTAGGTAAAGCTCCGCCTTATCTCAGTTCACTGGTCACGATAACAACACCTACCCGTAGCACACGTTCCAGCAGGTATATCTCACGGATCATCCCCAAAGCCAACACCTCATTTGGCCACCTTTCCTTCAAGATCTCTGTTGCCTGTGATTGGAACAAATTGCTGAAGTTGGAGACTTTTATTTCCCTCACCAACTTTAAACATCAACTATCTGAGCAGCTAACCGATCGCTGCAGCTGTACATAGTCCATCTGTAAATAGCCCACCCAATCTACCTACCTCATCCCCATACTATTTTTATTTAATTTACTTTTCTGCTCTTTTGCACACCAGTATCTCTACTTGCACATCATCATCTGCTCATTTATAACTCCAGTGTTAATCTGCTAAATTGTAATTATTCGCTCCTATGGCCTCTTTATTGCCTACCTCCTCATGCCTTTTGTACACACTTTATATCGACTTTCTTTTTCTACTGTGTTATTGGCTTGTTTATTGTTTACTCCATGTGTAACTCTGTGTTGTTTTCTGTGTCACACTGCTTTGCTTTATCTTGACCAGGTCTCAGTTGCAAATTAGAACTTGTTCTCAACTAGCCGACCTGGTTATTAAATAAAGGTGAAATAAATAAAATGTTGGTTACTGCATGATTCCATATGTTATTTCATAGTTTTGATTTCTACACTATTAATCTACAATGTAGAAAATATTAAAAATAAATAAGTAGGTGAGTAGGTATGTTCCAACGTATTGGGAAAGTGACATCTTTTGTTGCTTTGGATTTACAGCACTTTGGGTAAAATATTTGTGCAACTAATTCATTCAGGATTATCTGTAATCATTGTAGGATCCACATTAATGTAGAAGTGTTTAGAAACATATTCTATGCTTATTAACAATAAAAGTGAATCCAAAATGATACAATACATTATAGTGTATACCTTTAATTTCTATTGGGCACAAAACAATTTGAAACATAACCAAATTGAACGGCAAATGCAACCAACATTTTAAAGCAGAAACTAGTTTTTTATGCACGCACTCATTCAAATGTTGATTGTAGTGCCCTTTGGTTGAGCCAGTCTCTCCCATTGGTTATAACACAGCATCACACGCTCCACATGTTTGCTCTCTGGCCCCACCAGTAGCAGCTGGCAGGGACATATAATGAAGGTGGAGCCTTTCCTTCCCATTTACCCCCCAAGACAATTGATCTTTGTATTTCAAGTGTAAAAAGATGGCCTGCCAGCCATTCAGCTCACCTCCAATTTCCCCTCTCTCACAATACCGCTCCTGATGCTTCAAAGTCACCAGAAGTCCATTTCAAACAGTTTGACTTCGGAGAAACAGAGAGAGTAAAAACTAAATTGACTTCGCTCCTCCAACAGCAGTGGTTTTGCAATCATACCCACTGTTGAAGAGTTGGTGGAGTCTTATAAGGTCCATAGACTTTTCTAGCTTGGAGGGGCCGGAGCGACATCAGTCCAAAGTACATGTGACAGTTACAGCTTGGATAGATTTTGATTTATGGTGGCCCTCTTACCCTTATCTCTCTCTGCCATCAGGTGTCATTTGCAAAGTTCAACTTGGATATGAAGTGCCATCCACACATGCACTCAACTCTAAATCTAGTAAATAGTGGCACCAAAGCTTTTTTTCTCAAATCATCTTAAAAATAATGAACAAAAATATAAACACAACCTGTAAAGTGTTGGTCCCATGTTTCATGAGCTGAAATAAAAGATCCCACAAATGTTCCATACACATTTGTTTATATCCCTGTTAGTGAGCATTTCTCCTTTGCCAAGACAAATCTATCTACCTGACAGGAGTGGAATATCAAGAAGCTGATTAAACAGCATGATCATTACATAGGTGCACCTTGTGCTGGGGGCAATAAAAGGCCACAGATGTCTCAAGTTTTGAGGGATCATGCAATTGGCATGCTGACTGCAGGAATGTCCACCAGAGCTGTTGGCAGATAATTGATTGGCCATAGGCCACCTCCAACGTCAAAAATGGCAGTACATCCAATTGGTCTCACAACCGCAGACCAGCTGTAACCCATAGGGCGGCGCACAATTGGCCCAGCGTCATCAGGGTTATGGGAGGGCTTGGCCGGTGTAGGCCATCATTGTAAATAATATTTTTTTGTTAACAGACTTGCCTAGTTATATATATATTTATTTAAGTAATACCGCCAGCGCAGGACCTCCACATCCAGCTTCTTTCCCAGCGGGATCATCTGAGGGGGTGCTGGTCAGCTGATGAAACTGTCTAGTATTTATGTCTGTAATAAAGCCCTTTTGTGGGGAAAAAACCCCTTCTGATTGGCTGGGCCTGGCTCCCAAGAGGGTGGGCCAATACCCTCCCAGGCCCACCCATGGCTGCGCCCTTGCCCAGTCATGTAAAATTCATAGATTAGGGCCTAATTAATTCATTTCAATTGAATGATTTCATTATATGAACTGTAACATTTTTGTATGGAGAGTTTATATTTTTGTTTCAATATACTTGCACTTGGAGAGTTTTTGTGAAATGCCACCACCAGAATTACACAGTTAGCTATTTTATAATACTGGCTGTTTGGATCCTGGGTGCTGATTGGTTGATAGAAGGGAATTATAGCACCACAATCCCTGCATTCTTATAATATTGCCTGTTAAGGAGAAGTGTATCTTCAGGACATACAGTACTTGTAAATGGTGTCAGAAACAATATTGACACATTTTAAATGTTTTTACACCCAGGAAACCAATGTGTGATATTTCCATTAATCTGCTTGCTCTGCCCTCATATTTAGCCTCATCTTGAAGTGTTTTTTCAAGCAGGGCTACAAGTAGAACAAAAACTTGATAAAAAATGTATTTATTCAAATGCTGTAAGTACAGCAAGTGTTTGCTCAGTAGGAAATTAATATGCAACTAGTCAGAGACAACTGTGTGGAGTTGAGTTTGTGACAGCAACTATGCAAGCTTCTTATGGTATTACAGACACCATGTCCTGGGATTACCCATGATCTTCTATGTATAAGAATCCTTAACTTTAACAACTTTTGTGTGGCTTGTAAGTGTTGTAAAGAAAAATATTACGTGTGTGTTTGTGACAGTCTAAGCTTTTCATAGTGGGCTCATATTAGTTTGAAGTTCAAACCATTGACTTTTTCGGGATCTGCCCATATCTCATAAACACTGCTCTAGTTCAGCCTGTTAATCACACATGCTAATGGCTGGTATTGGCGGATGCAGAAGAAATGGAAGAATCCAACGCAAAAAAAACAGCAGTCTGTAGTTCAAGCATTAATTCATGATGCCGTTATCGTGGGAATCAAACAATTTTAAATGAATTGCAACACTAATAAGTGCTTTATAGGATATTCTTAAACCCTTCATATGTGTATCTCAAGAATATATTTAGGTAAGTGAAGTATTATCTCAGTGACTGGGGCAAAATGTCTGTTTCCAAACTAGATAAACTATGGCAGTAGCTAAACATGGCCATAGATCAGATTGAAAGGCACTCAGTCTACACGCCACTGAGCCACAATAAATCACCATTTGAACTGCTAGAGTATGTTGAATAGGACTATGGAGATAGTTGAGCCCCTCATTTAGTGTCAGACTCATAATCATCGCCTCTAAATTATTTACAAGTCTCTCCAGAAGTTTATATATACAAGTTTTAGTGAGACCAACATAAGTGTATCAACCACTCCACAAATGTATTGTTAACAAACTACAGTTTTGGCAAGTCGGTTAGGACATCTACTTTGTGCATGACACAAGTATTTTTTTACAACAATTGTTTACAGACAGACTATTTCACTGTATCACAGTTCCAGTGGGTCAGACGTTTACATACACTAAGTTGACTGTGCCTTTAAACAGCTTGTAAAATTCCAGAAAAGCATGTCATGGCTTTAGAAGCTTCTAATAGGCTAATTGACATCCTTTGAGTCAATTGGAGGGTGACCTGTGGATGTATTTCAAGGCCAACCTTCAAATTCACTTCCTCTTTGATTGACATCATGGGAAAATCAAAAGAAATCAGCCAAGACCTCAGAACAAAATTGTAGACCTCCACAAGTCTGGTTCATTTTTGGGAGCAATTTCCAAACGCCTGAAGGTACCACGTTCATCTGTACAAACAATAGTACACAAGTATAAACATCATGGGACCACGCAGCCGTCATACCGCTCAGGAAGGAGATGCGTTCTGTCTCCTAGAGATGAACATACGTTGGTGCGAAAAGTGCAAATCAATCCCAGAACAACAGCAAAAGACCTTGTGAAGATGCTGGAGGAAACAGGTACAGAAGTATCTAAATCCACAGTAAAACGAGTCCTATATCATCATGGCAAGGAAGAAGCCACTGCTCCCAAACCGCCATAAAAAAAAGCCAGACTTCAGTTTGCAACTGCACATGGGGACAAAGATGGTACTTTTTGGAGAAATGTCCTCTGGTGTGATGGAACAAAAATGTTACTGTTTCGCCATAATTACCATTGTTACGTTTGGAGGAAAAAGAGGGAGTCTTGCAAGCCAAAAACACCATCACAACTGTGAAGAACGATGGTGGCAGCATCATGTTGTGGGGGTGCTTTGCTGCAGGAGGGACTGGTGCACTTCACCAAATAAATGGCCTCATGAGGAAAGGAAAAGGATGTGGATGTATTGACGCAACATCACAAGACCTCAGTCAGGAAGTTAAAGCTTGGTCACAAATGGGTCTTCCAAATGGACAATGACCCCAAGCATACTTCCAAAGTTGTGGCAAAATGGCTTAAGGGCAACAAAGTCAAGGTATTGGAGTGGCCATCACAAATATCTGAACTCAATCCTATAGAGAATGTGTGGGCAGAACTGAAAAAGCATGTGTGAGCAAGGAGGCCTATAAACCTGAATCAGTTACACCAACTGTGTCAGGAGGAATAAGCCAAAATTCACCCAACTTACTGTAGGAAGCTTGTGGAAGGCTACCCAAAATGTTTGACCCAAGCTAAACAATTTAAAGGCAATGCTACCAAATACTAATTGAGTGTATGTAAACATCTGACCCACTGGGGATGTGATGAAAGAAATAAAAGCGAAATAAATCACTCTCTCTACTATTATTCTGGCATTTCACATTCTTAAAATAAAGTGGTGATCCTAACTGCCCTAAAAAAAGGGAATTTCTACTCAGATTAAATGTCAGGTATTGTGAAAAACTGAGTTGAAATATACTTTAATAAAGTGTATGTAAACTTCCAACTTCAACTGTAAGCATTATATTGTCAGTTTAAGCTGATGGGAGGTCAAACAGCCAGACAGTACTGAGAGCATCTGCTACTCCATTTTGAATCTTCACTGTCTAAAGTCTACAGTAATTTATACAAGTAAGATTAACATTGAGGAAAGATGAATTGCTCAAATCAATTTCTATAGACAAATCGTAAAGCGCTTAGACTATATTTCCATATCCACACATCCTCACAACCTTAATCATTAACATAGACACAACCTTGGACTGATTTGACATTGAACAAAGTTAATTACTTGGTAATCATTTGAAGAATAGGCTGGCTATGCCAATAAAGGGGGTCATAAGTTGGATAACACAGTAAATTCTCGTGTAATTACCACATGAAGAGGCTGTTCCCAAGGTCCTTGTCATAGTATATCTTTTTAAGTAGCTGTTCAAAGGGTTCAAAATGTTAGGTGTCCCAAGTCAGTGGAGCGCTGAGAGTGGGTATTACACATGAAATGGTTGCCACAACACAATAACCAACTCAGCACAAGCAGCGAATCAGTGACACCCTGTAGCCTCATGAACTGTGAGTCTAAGGAGTCCAACTGTTGTCTGCTGAACTGTGAAGGACAGTGGTAGCCAGCCCTCCTCCTGGAGAGGTAATGGCTGTGCAGGCTTATGCACCAACCAGACTTACCTAAGTCTGAAAGTCTGGCATTTGCCCGACATGCCAGATGGGTAGTCTGCCCCTGGTGCCAAAAGAGAATATGAGTATAGTTTGTAATATGGAAGGAATAATTTTGTACACATGAATTGAAATCAAATGAACAAAATCTCTGAGGAGTCATGCTTAATGAGGTCTCCAGAATCTCACAAAAAAATATGACATCATCAGCATTTCAACAGTGAACATGGGTCAATCATTACAATAAACATTTAAGTATCAATCCACTCCCAGTTAATCCTAATTTGATATGTGTGTCACCCAGGTGAAATATTAGGTCACTAGTGCTAGAAGACTCAATGTAATTTCACTGTTGGTTTTGAATACAGCGCTGCTGTAGCAGTCCTGTGAGAATCAGTGTGCAGATCAAGTCTTAGGAGCTGCATGAGTGACACACATCTTCTTGCCAATCAGTCATAAAGTACCGCACTTTCGGTTCCGCCTATACTTTGCCTGCTGGAATCTCCCCGCTGACGACAAGATAATTCTAGACCGCTGATGAATGAAGATTTCACCTGAGAAAAAAGACCAAAAACAGCTTCAAAATATTTTTTTGGGGGGGGATAACCTGAGGAACTACAATTTGCTCATTCATCTGATGCTGCCTTTCCGTGTTGAAGGATAGTTTGGTGAACTAAATGTGCTAGCTCTGATAGCACCTAAGCTAGTTAGACTGCTAACCACTCCATTTACCTAAAGATGTACTATGCAAAAATGGTCTTGGAGTCTCTGCATTTGAAATAGTTTGTGGTATAGCATGACATACTGTACGCAGAATTCAATATCCACCCAAAATTGTGATTCGCATCAGGACACTAGGCATATGTCGTGGGCCACTACTTCACATGAGAGGCATTTGAACTTTAGCATTAATTTCATTATCAAATAGTAAATATATTAATAAAACCACACAACATATTCTGATAGTGATTTATTGATACAAATGGTGCGTGCAGGCAGTCAATAACGTAACCTCTCACTCCCACTCTGAGCCATTCAGTGGTGTTGTTTATGTATCAGCTAAGTTGTAGCATTAGCAATGGCTTTCAAAAGGAGACAACTCAGAAATGCAGAATTTCTGGAGGACCCCTTGTCTCAGTTCCCTTTGAAGATGCTGGTGGTGATGGAGGCAGACCGATAGAGGATGAAGTACATGAGTTCTGTGGTAGCTGGAAGGCTGCCAGCCATTTCACCCCTCCTGGCCCTGCTGTTTGTGTTGAGTCCCAGTCTGGAGTGCAACGCCACTTGCCATTTCCATCTGAGGCAGTGCTTCAAGTTGTTTCTGACAGAGGAGCTGGTGGGAGACATAATAGAGACCAATCGCTATGCCTTGGAGCTACAGGAGAAGAGAGCCAGGAGTGGGGCAGGGGACAACCACAATTAGTGAAATGTATACCTTCCTGGTTACTGTCCTTCTCATGGGGATAGTAAAGAAGAACTCCCTAAGAGAATACTGGAGCAGAGATCCTATGTTTGCAACTCTCTTCTCTCAAGACTGCTTTCTAGTTCTGCTGCTATGACGACATTTCATCAACAACGCTACTACCATCCTAAATGACCCTTTATACAAAATAACAAAATGTCAACAGCTGGCAGTAAAGTGCCATGACAAACGAGACGTCCATGTCCTCTCCACTGTCCATACAGCAACCATGTCAGCCACAGGGAAGGTGGACCACCTGATGGGAGAGAGAAACAAACCAGACAGAGAAACATCAAACCAGACTGCATGCTTAACTATAACCTCAAAATGGTGGCAGTGGATAAGGCTGACATGATAAACAGCTTTGTGGAATGCACTCAGAAAACGACCAAGTGGTAAAAGATTTTTCCATTTTTCCAGGGTAGCTTCAAAATACAACAAGCCAATACTTCTGACGCAATTGGTATTGTTTTACTGGGCTAATAGAAGAATGCAACTAGCTACATAAGCACGATTGAATATAACACCATAAAGGTTATGACATGAGTAACGTTACCTAACGTGTCCGCGGTTATAAAGAATATACACAAATATATTATGCTCCATACACACAGTGAGCTACAATAGAAACGGTATAACACGACACACAGAAACTATTATAACGTAATAAGGCACTTTGATAGATACGCAATCTGGATTTGAACATGAGTGTCTGTAGTGACGCCTCTAGCACTGAGACGCTGTGCCACTTGGGAGTCATAAGGCCAGGGTAGCTTCAAAATACAACACATACTAATACTTCCCTGACGCAATTAGCATTGTTTTCCAGAGCTAATAGAAGAATATAGCAAGCTACCTAAGCATTGAGTATAACACCATAAATGTTATGAAATGAGTAATGTTACATCGCGTGTCCGCGGTTATAAGGAATATACACAAAAACATTATGCTACAGTAGAAACGACATAACACGACTTGCAGAAACTATCATAATGTAATAAGGCACCTACTTTGATAGAAACACACACATTGGTAATGAAAACAACTTTGATTACGATGCAGGCAACAGATGGAAAATATGGACACGTGTATACAGGACGGGAGATCAGAAAATGTCTGCAGACTTGTACTGCACAAACAATTGGGAAGTGTTTGGGGAATTTTGTCCGGGTCAGAAATGTCGTAAAAATGACTACTTTTATGTGAATGAATGAGGCGGAACACACCTCAATTCAAACTGTTGTTAGAAAATAATTTAAAATGTACAAGTTGAAAACAGTTTATAAATAAAAACAGGCTGCGTGCTTTGGTTTGAAGGCAGTGCGGATTAAATATACTGTTACGTAACAATCACATTCATAAAAAAACGACCGTTAGAGATATTTGGAACTCACACATAAAAGGGGTTAAATTACGAGCCTATTCCATATGTGTGTACCCCTTTAAGATTTCATCTCTCTAGGAAAAATGAAAATCTCCTCAAACCCAAAGGCTAAAAACAAACCAAACATTTCCAGGACTTTTCAATTTTGGTATAAACATGCTTCGCTCCCTTCAAGATTACAGCCCCCAGAAAACATTCCAAAGAAAGACAAGGAATCACTCCTTTTCACAGAAACACCACTTGGGCAGCATTCGTTATACTACCCAGATTCAGAAACCCAAACGACTACAATCAACACCGAATAATAATGATAATTCCACTGTACTCCCTCTAATCATTAGTTTTAAATTTCCTCAAGGGTTATATGTACTTAATTGAACATGTGCTACCCTTGGATACAATACTGTACTTTAAATCTATGAGATTCCCCTACTACTTGACTAGTTTAGCCCAAGCTTGCTTTGCAACATTAAATCCCATTCAGTCTGTCTGCAAACAGTCTCTCAAAGTGCTTGATATGAATACCTGGCCATTAGACCCCCACAACTGTGATTAATGTGCACTGTCCCTGCAAAATAAAATTAACTCAACCTGCAATCCACTTTACTGACCTTACATTGTTCCACGTAATGGAAACAGATTATAATGTTAGAATACATTATCTTTCTGTTCCAATTCACTGGTGTTACCTAAACAATCAAATCAAGAATCAATAACCGGAAACTATCACAACATTTTTACGATTCAACTATTCAGACCTGAATCTCTTACAGCCAAATTTTGCCCAGTGAGCACAATTTGCTCTGCCCTTCTTACCAGTGGATACAAATATAACCTCTCCTCCAGCCATGTTCTGCCTTACTGCTATCGTACGATTAAAACCAAACTTTACAACTGTCCCTTCTTTCGGCTTCAACCTTATGAATTGTTCCAGCCTTCAAAGTATGTAAATCGCCAAAATGTATAACCTACATCAGTCAATCAAAAAGAATAAAAACACAATTCGCAATTATCTCGCCGCTATTATTTAGAATTCATTCGATTTAGGTTAACTGTCTCTTCTGATTCAGTAATTTAATAAGACTCCATTCTCAATACGTTGTTCCAGCAGACCATTTCGGCAAGACAACATATTACATCGAAATCGTCTCGCTATATTATTTAGACTGGATTAGTCTTTCAATTTAACCTAAACAAGCTAATAAAACATTCAGTCTATATCTTAAACACTAACAACCGTATCTTTCCAGGCAAAACCTATCAATCAGAATTCATTTTAGTCTATTGGTGCATAGGCTGAGATGCGAACCCGCGTCTCCCGTGTTGTGGTCAAGAGTTCGACCCCTCGAACACCAACGCTATTGAAATGATTGAGATGCAACTAACCCTATTATGATAATTGTCTGTAGTCGTAAACTCCAGCACGCGCTACCGAGACAATTACCAGAAAATAGCTCTAATTTAAAGGTCCAAGCGTTTCCCCAGCGAGGATTCTCATTGTCTCTGCCTGTCTCTTTCTCTCCCGATTGTCGCGCCTGTCCTTCCCCTTAGTTGAATTACAATTTCGGTGGTTGTGTCATTCTCGGTCACAGTGTTTACAGCCTTAAACTCCCGGGCGAAATGTCCTATCTCATCGCAATTGAAACATTTTCTATCGTCTGATCCTGTCCATTTTTCCCTTCTCTCTTAGGTCCCTTCCCCTTAAGGCCTCCTTTATGTTTGTCTACAATTATCTCGAGGTGATCTGAGTCTGCCTGTAGGCGCCTGACCTTTTTCTCTCTGTTCTTGCCTTTGACCCTCTCTCCTAGCCTTTCTGTCCTTTCTATAGTCTCTGTGATTGTGGCCCACCTTATCGCAGTGCATGCATTGTTCCTCACACTCCTTAGCCAAATGTCCTGGCTTGCTACAGTTGTAACATTTAGGTCCCTCTGTCTTTTCTGTTCAGAGTTCTTTGTCTTTTCTCATCTACCATTAATTCCTGGATTCCCTTGGAGGATTTACTACTCATGTTTATTCAATTACTATTATCCGTCCTATTTTGATCAATTCCTCCCGTTAATCTTTCCTAGAATTTTACAATGATTATTTGTATGAATCCTGATATATTATTTAAATCTCACACTTTACACGACTATAAGTTCTACTTATTCTTAGTTATGACTTTGACTGATAAATATATCTGTGTGCTTTTAAAATTCTGATTAAATTACTACTATGTGTCTCACTATTGATGTGTATGTCACTACTCCCTATGTGTGAGCTCACACTGTATGTTTCTATCTCTTAACCTGTGTGCTTTTCCTTTCTTGAAACTTTATCTATAGAGTTGTCTTTCAATCGGACATTAGATCTCACCGTTTATAAGCTATTTTCCAGGGGTCGTAAACCCCTAGTCAGCCGCCTATTTTTCTGTTGTTCCTTGTTCTTTTGACATTAATATCTCATAACTCACTCCACTATATTAGGTTTCCCTTCTTTCTCAATTTTTTGGACTTTATGTCAGTATTTTCTTTTGAATCGGATCTATGGCTAATTCACTTTTGTTAATTGACCATTTATTTGTTTGCATAGAATTACCGTCCTCTCTCACAAACCTTAGCAATATCCTCACACTTTAGGTATGTCTTTTGAATTGTCTTTTTAATTTACCACATGTTAATTAACCATTTAAGTTCTCCTATTTGCACAAACTCCCCGTCCTAACTCACAGCACCTATTTATATCCCTTGCTAATAACCTCTCGGCCATCCCTCAAATAACCTTTCGGCCATTCCACAGACCTCAATTATTAAACTATTTTTATTTATGGTAGTGCACATGTACCTCAGGTCATTGCGGGCCTGCTCACTCAATCGATTTTTGGTTAATGCACAAAATAAAAGCCTCCTAGTGAACCTGTTTAGAATAACTAAGCTCCTATTATTGATATATTCTAAGTATTTAGAACATCAAATCAAGGATATGTTAATTCATTCCCCTAAATTTGTGAATAAAGATTACTGACCTTGTCTTGAAGACTGGGAAAAGCAATGTTGGTTGGATCCCGTCACTGTCTCTGCCGACCTTAGGTATATACCGGCCTGTTATGGAACCCCAATGTCAGGGGACAGGTCTTTAATTCACGGGTCAACGACCCGCCCATGTACGGTATTTCAGCGTGGTACCTTCGGACGGCAGGGACAGGTATTGGGATCCGGCTTCGAAGGACCAAATTGTCACGAGAATTATGTTCTCGATGTTCATAAACCAATTCAATTAACTACTCACCCTGTTAACCAGGATTTGGAATATGTAGTGGAGCGGGATGAGAGCTTCAAGTTCCTTGGTGTCCACATAACCAACAAACCATCATGGCACAAACACACCAAGACAGTCGTGAAGAGGGCATGACAAAACCTTTCCCCCCAAGGAGACTGAAAAGATTTGGCATGGCCCCTAGATCCTCAAAAGTTTCTACAGCTGCACCGTCAAGAGCATCCTGACCTAATGCATCAACGCCTGGTATGGCAACTGCTCGGCATCTGATAATAAGGTGCTACAGAGGGGGGTGCATACGACCCTGTACATCATTGGTGCCAGAGGAAAGCCCATCAAATTGCCAGAGACTCCAGTCACCCAAGTCATGGACTGTTTCTTCTGCTGCCACACAGCAACCGGTACCAGAGCGCCAAGTCGAGGACCAAAAGGCTCCTTAACAGCTTATACCCCCAAGCCGCAAGACTGCTGAAAAATTCATCAAAATGGCCACCGGACTATTTACATTGACACACCCCCTTCACCATTTGTTTGTACACCTCTGCTACTCATTGTTTATTATCTATGCATAGTTACTTCACCCCTACCTCCATGTACAAATTACCTCGACTAACCTGTACCCCCGCGCATTGACTCGGTACCGGTACCCCTTGTATATAGCCTCATTATTGTTATTTTCTGTTGCTTTTTATTATTATTTTTTTTACTTTAGTTTATTTGGTAAACATTTTCTCAACTCTTGCTTGAACTGCACTGTTGGTTAAGGGCTTGTAGATAAGCATTTAGCGGTAAGGTCTACACTTGTTGTATTCGGGGCAAACAAAGTTTGATTTGATTTGTAATCTTTGGTTGTTTAGCAAATGGCCTCACATGTAAATCCTTAAAGATTATAGGGAGGATGTGAACAATGCTGAATGGGTGTAGACAAAGAGCTCTCCAGTAGGTGTACCAAAACATTCAAGGGACATGTTCTCAAAACTACTTAAAGTATAGGGGGCAGCATTTTCACTTTTGGATAAATAGCATGCCCAATTTCAACTTCCTGCTACTCATGCCAATAATATAAGATATGCATATTATTATTAGATTTGGATAGAACACACTGAAGTTTCTAAAACTGTTTGAATCATGTCTTCGAGTCTAACAGTGTAACGGTTCTCGTCTGTCGATGGAGAAGCGGAACAAAATGCAGCGTGGTGGTTATTCATGTTCTTAAATAATAAAAATGAACTAGACATGAAATAACTAACAAAACAAAGAACGAACGTGGAAACCTATACAGCCTATCTGGTGAACACAAACACAGAGACAGGAACAATCACCCACGAAATACTCAAAGAATATGGCTGCCTAAATAGGGTTCCCAATCAGAGACAATGATAAACACCTGCCTCTGATTGAGAACCACTCCAGACAGCCATAGACTATGCTAGATACCCCCACTAAACCACACACCCAATACCTAACAAAACCCCAAGACAAAACACACCACAATAAACCCATGTCACACCCTGACCTGACCAAATAAATAAAGACAAACACAATATATTTCGACCAGGGCGTGATAAACAGAACCCATGTAGCAGGCAAAACCCAGAGGACTAACCGTTCAGATTTTTATTTTTTAGGTCTCTGTCTGTTCACTGAGATTTCGTTGGCAAACAATATTTCTTAGGAACTTGTTTTCAGTTCCTACCACTTCCACTGGATGTCACCAGTCTTTGGAATTTGGTTGAGGTTATTCATTTCTGTAATGAAGAAGTAGGGCCAACTAGGAACTGGGTAACACTGTTGAGAGTTGCGCAAGACTTGAAAAGTAGCGTTGGTTTGTTCTGTTCCTGTATTTAACACAGATAGACCCGTGTTCAATTTGATCAATTATTAACGTTTAAAAATACCTAAAGTAGTATTACAAAAGTAGTTTGAAATATTTTGGCAAAGTTTATAGGCAACTTTTGAAATATTTTGTAGTGACTTTGCGCATTTTGGAAGCTGTTTTTTTCTGTATCAAATGCGCCAAATAAATTGACATTTTGGATATATATGGACGGAATTAATTGAACAAAAGGACCAATTGTTATATTTATGTGACATATTGGAGTGCCAACAAAAAAATCTTGTCAGAGGTAAGGCATGTTTTATATTTTATTTCTGCATTTTGTGTAGCGCCTGCAGGGTTTGTTTACTGTTGTGCTATCATCAGAAATTACTTCTTATGCTTTCGCCGAAAAGCCTTTTTAAAATCTGACATGTTGGCTGGATTCACAACGAACGTAGCTTTAATTGAGTATCTTACATGTGTGATTTAATGAAAGTTAGATTTTTATATCAGTTTATTTGAATTTGCCGCTGCATTTTCCCTGGTTTTTGGCCAAGTGGGACGCACGCGTCCCCTATACCATAAAAAGTTAAACTAGATGTGTTATGTTTTATTGCACTTTTAGCCCTTAGTTAACCTCTCTAGGGTACGTGAAACTGCAGGGAGCCAAATTCAAAACAACAGAAACGACACCATTTTAATGTTTTGAAAAATAACGCTCCTAAAGTAAACGGCCAATTTCTCAGGACCAGATGCTAGAATATGCATATAATTGACAGATTAGGATAGAAAACACTCTAAAGTTTCCAAAACTGTCAGAATATTGTCTGTGAGTATAGGAAGAATCCTGGAGTGTCAGCTAAAGACTTACTAAAATCTCTGGAACATGCTAACATCTCTGTTTACGAGTCTACGATATGTAAAACACTAAACAGGAATGCTGTTCATGTGAGGATATTGCTGCACGTCTGAAGTTTGCAAAAGTACACTTGGATGTTCCACAGCGCTACTA
Source organism: Oncorhynchus masou masou (assembly GCF_036934945.1). Classification (NCBI taxonomy): domain Eukaryota; kingdom Metazoa; phylum Chordata; class Actinopteri; order Salmoniformes; family Salmonidae; genus Oncorhynchus; species Oncorhynchus masou. The sequence continues at coordinate 64,886,243 of NC_088242.1, read as the reverse complement.
GCAAAATATTCAGTGGACAAATGAAACTACAGTTGACTTGTTTGGATGGAACACACAACAATATGTGTGGAGAAAAAAGGCACAGCACATCACCATCCAAACTTCATCTCAACTGCAAGTAAGTTGGAAGGAGCATCATGGTTTGGGTCTGCTTTGCTGCCTCAGGGCCTAGACAGCTTGCTATCGTCGACGGAAAAATGAATTCCCAAGTTTATTAAGACATTTTGCAGGAGAATGTTAGGCTCTTTGTCCACCAATTGAAGCTCAACAGAAGTTGGATGATGCAACAGGACAACGACCCAAAACACAAATGTAAATCAACAACAGAAGAAAATACGCCTTCTGGAGTGGCCCAGTCAGATTCCTGACCTCAACACGATTGAGATGCTGTGAAATGACCTCAAGAGAGCAGTACACACCAGACGTCCCAAGAATATTGCTGAACTGAAATAGTTTTGTAAAGAGGAATGGTCCAAAATTCCTCCTGTTGTGTAGGTCTGATCCGCAACTACAGAAAATGTTTGGTTAAGGTTATTGCTGCCAAAGGACGGTCAACCAGTTATTAAATCCAAAGGTTCACATACTTTTTCCACCCTGCACTGGGAATGTTTACACAGTGTTCAATAAAGACATGAAAACGTATAATTGTTTGTGTGTTATTAGTGTAAGCACACTAGGTTTGTCTATTGTTGTGTTCTAGATTAAGATCAAATCAAATTATGACCAATTTATGCAGAAATCCAGGTATTTACAAAGGGTTCACATGGTTTTTACATTTACATTTACATTTAAGTCATTTAGCAGACGCTCTTATCCAGAGCGACTTACAAATTGGTGAATTCACCTTCTGACATCCAGTGGAACAGCCACTTTACAATAGTGCATCTAAATCATTAAGGGGGGGTGATGAGAAGGATTACTTATCTTATCCTAGGTATTCCTTGAAGAGGTGTGGTTTCAGGTGTCTCCGGAAGGTGGTGATTGACTCCGCTGTCCTGGCGTCGTGAGGGAGTTTGTTCCACCATTGGGGGGCCAGAGCAGCGAACAGTTTTGACTGGGCTGAGCGGGAACTGTACTTCCTCAATGGTAGGGAGGCGAGCAGGCCAGAGGTGGATGAACGCAGTGCCCTTGCTTGGGTGTAGGGCCTGATCAGAGCCTGGAGGTACTGCGGTGCCGTTCCCCTCACAGCTCCGTAGGCAAGCACCATGGTCTTGTAGCGGATGCGAGCTTCAACTGGAAGCCAGTGGAGAGAGCGGAGGAGCGGGGTGACGTGAGAGAACTTGGGAAGGTTGAACACCAGACGGGCTGCGGCGTTCTGGATGAGTTGTAGGGGTTTAATGGCACAGGCAGGGAGCCCAGCCAACAGCGAGTTGCAGTAATCCAGACGGGAGATGACAAGTGCCTGGATTAGGACCTGCGCCGCTTCCTGTGTGAGGCAGGGTCGTACTCTGCGGATGTTGTAGAGCATGAACCTACAGGAACGGGCCACCGCCATGATGTTGGTTGAGAACGACAGGGTGTTGTCCAGGATCACGCCAAGGTTCTTAGCGCTCTGGGAGGAGGACACAATGGAGTTGTCAACCGTGATGGCGAGATCATGGAACGGGCAGTCCTTCCCCGGGAGGAAGAGCAGCTCCGTCTTGCCGAGGTTCAGCTTGAGGTGGTGATCCGTCATCCACACTGATATGTCTGCCAGACATGCAGAGATGCGATTCGCCACCTGGTCATCAGAAGGGGGAAAGGAGAAGATTAATTGTGTGTCGTCTGCATAGCAATGATAGGAGAGACCATGTGAGGTTATGACAGAGCCAAGTGACTTGGTGTATAGCGAGAATAGGAGAGGGCCTAGAACAGAGCCCTGGGGGACACCAGTGGTGAGAGCGCGTGGCGAGGAGACAGATTCTCGCCACGCCACCTGGTAGGAGCGACCTGTCAGGTAGGACGCAATCCAAGCGTGGGCCGCGCCGGAGATGCCCAACTCGGAGAGGGTGGAGAGGAGGATCTGATGGTTCACAGTATCGAAGGCAGCCGATAGGTCTAGAAGGATGAGAGCAGAGGAGAGAGAGTTAGCTTTAGCAGTGCGGAGCGCCTCCGTGATACAGAGAAGAGCAGTCTCAGTTGAATGACTAGTCTTGAAACCTGACTGATTTGGATCAAGAAGGTCATTCTGAGAGAGATAGTGGGAGAGCTGGCCAAGGACGGCACGTTCAAGAGTTTTGGAGAGAAAAGAAAGAAGGGATACTGGTCTGTAGTTGTTGACATCGGAGGGATCGAGTGTAGGTTTTTTCAGAAGGGGTGCAACTCTCGCTCTCTTGAAGACGGAAGGGACGTAGCCAGCGGTCAGGGATGAGTTGATGAGCGAGGTGAGGTAAGGGAGAAGGTCCCCGGAAATGGTCTGGAGAAGAGAGGAGGGGATAGGGTCAAGCGGGCAGGTTGTTGGGCGGCCGGCCGTCACAAGAAGCGAGATTTCATCTGGAGAGAGAGGGGAGAAAGAGGTCAGAGCACAGGGTAGGGCAGTGTGAGCAGAACCAGCGGTGTCGTTTGACTTAGCAAACGAGGATCGGATGTCGTCGACCTTCTTTTCAAAATGGTTGACGAAGTCATCTGCAGAGAGGGAGGAGGGGGGAGGGGGAGGAGGATTCAGGAGGGAGGAGAAGGTGGCAAAGAGCTTCCTAGGGTTAGAGGCAGATGCTTGGAATTTAGAGTGGTAGAAAGTGGCTTTAGCAGCAGAGACAGAGGAGGAAAATGTAGAGAGGAGGGAGTGAAAGGATGCCAGGTCCGCAGGGAGGCGAGTTTTCCTCCATTTCCGCTCGGCTGCCCGGAGCTCTGTTCTGTGAGCTCGCAATGAGTCATCGAGCCACGGAGCGGGAGGGGAGGACCGAGCCGGCCTGGAGGATAGGGGACATAGAGAGTCAAAGGATGCAGAAAGGGAAGAGAGGAGGGTTGAGGAGGCAGACTCAGGAGAAAGGTTGGAGAAGGTATGAGCAGAGGGAAGAGATGATAGGATGGAAGAGGAGAGAGTAGCGGGGGAGAGAGAGCGAAGGTTGGGACGGCGCGATACCATCCGAGTAGGGGCAGTGTGGGAAGTGTTGGATGAGAGCGAGAGGGAAAAGGATACAAGGTAGTGGTCGGAGACTTGGAGGGGAGTTGCAATGAGGTTAGTGGAAGAACAGCATCTAGTAAAGATGAGGTCGAGCGTATTGCCTGCCTTGTGAGTAGGGGGGAAGGTGAGAGGGTGAGGTCAAAAGAGGAGAGGAGTGGAAAGAAGGAGGCAGAGAGGAATGAGTCAAAGGTAGACGTGGGGAGGTTAAAGTCGCCCAGGACTGTGAGAGGTGAGCCGTCCTCAGGAAAGGAGCTTATCAAGGCATCAAGCTCATTGATGAACTCTCCGAGGGAACCTGGAGGGCGATAAATGATAAGGATGTTAAGCTTGAAAGGGCTGGTAACTGTGACAGCATGGAATTCAAAGGAGGCGATAGATAGATGGGTAAGGGAGAGAGAGAGAATGACCACTTGGGAGAGATGAGGATCCCGGTGCCACCACCCCGCTGACCAGAAGCTCTCGGGGTGTGCGAGAACACGTGGGCGGACGAAGAGAGAGCAGTAGGAGTAGCAGTGTTATCTGTGGTGATCCATGTTTCCGTCAGTGCCAGGAAGTCGAGGGACTGGAGGGAGGCATAGGCTGAGATGAACTCTGGACTGTGCCTTTTTCTTGCCACTGAACATCTCAAGTGCGACATGTAAATTAAAACAACTTTGTGAGACATTGACCCAACAGATTTTGATGCTGCATTTTAAAGTATTTACTCTGTGTAAATCTCAACTGTAAATTCAGCCCTAACAAAACTATCAAATCGACCCTTAATCCCCAAACTTTTACTCAGAGAGCAAGTGAAGCGTGGCTGCAGTTTTAAAATGTTTTGCATTGTGTGGTGCTCAATCAATGGATCTGTTCCTTTCTTCCTCTCCATCCCTCTCCTGGTGAACGTGCCCTGTGTGTGCCCTGCCAGCGTGTGGCCCTGTGTCCTGCCTCTGTTTGGCTGGTTATTAATGGCAGCAGGTGCTCTGGCGGACTCATGACTCCACTGCCCCTGATCTCCTCTGGCACATGGGGCAATTACTCTGCATCCCTGCCAGCTTCCCTCCTCTCCCCTGGCACCACTGGACCGCTGATTATACAAAGCTGCCAGTGACATTTAGCAGGCAGATATGTTTTTTTTGTGGACTGTGCCTTCTTTTGAAGGAAAAATAAGGAAGAATGAAAAAGAAAAAAATAACTTGCAGGAGCAGTGTTGAACTTCAGATTGGGAGACAAATGTAATTTCCACTTTGATGTTTGTTCAGAGCGTTCATTGGAGAGTATTTGGGCAGCAAAGAGAAAGGGGCTCGAAGGGAATGTCTCCTTCATAAACAGTGCATTCGGAAAGTATTCAGACACCTTGACTTTTTCCACATTTTGTTACGTTACAGCCTTATTCAAAAAACATTGACATTGTTTTATCCCCTCAATCTACACACTATACTCCATAATGACAAAACTAAAACATTTTCATAAGTGCTCAGACCCTTTACTCAGTACTTTGTTGAAGCACCTTTGGACAATTACAGCCTCGAGTCTTCTTGGGTATAACGCTACAAGCTTGGCACACCTGTATTTGAGGACTTTTTCCCATTCTTCTCTTCAGATCATCTCTGTCAGCTATTTTCAAGTCTCCAGAGACGTTTGATCTGGTTAAAGTCTGGGCGCTGGCTGGCCATTCAGACACGTCCCGAAGCCTCTCCTGCGTTGTCTTGGCTGTGTGCTCAGGGTCATTGTTCTGTTGGAAAGAGAACCTTTAATTGCTCTGGAGAAGGTTTTCAACAAGGATCTATCTGTACTTTGCTACGTCCATCTTTCCCTCGATCTTGACGAGTCTCCCAGTCCCTGCCGCTGAAAAACATCCCATCAGCATGATACTACCACCATGCTTCACTGGAGGGATGGTGCCAGGCTTCCTCCAGACGTAACTCTTGGCATTCAGGCCTTGTTTCTCACGGTCTGAGAGTCCTTTAGGTGCCAGGCTGTCATGTGCCTTTTACCGAGGAGTGGATCTGTCTGGCCACTCTACCATAAAGGCCTGATTAGTGGAGTGTTAACAGAGATGGTTGTCCTTCTGGAAGGTTCTTCCATCTCCACAGAGGAACCCCTGAGCTGTGTCAGAGTGACCATTACGTTTTGATCATCGCCCAGACCAAGACCCTTCTCCCCCGATTGCTCAGTTTGGAGGGCGGCCAGCTCTTGGAAGGGTTCCAAACTTATTCCATTTAAGAACTGACTTGTAAGTCGCTTTGGACAAAAGCGTCTGCTAAATGGGATATATTATTATTATTATTATTATAAGAACGATGGAGGCCATTGGTTCCTGGGGACCTTCAATGCTGCAGACATTTTGTGGTACCCTTCCCCATATCTGTGCCTCAACACAACCTGGACCTCTACGGACAATTATTTCGACCTCATTGCTTGGTTTTTGGTCTGACATGCAGTGTCAGGTGTGTGCCTTTCCAAATCATGTCCAATCAATTGAATTTACCACAGTTGACTCCAAATCAAGTTGTATGAACATCTCAATGATGATCAATGGAAAAGGATGCACCGGAGCTCAATATCAAAGTGTCTGAATTGTTATGTAAATTAGGTATTTCTGCTTTTTATTTGTAATACATTTGCAAACATTTCTAAAAACCTGTTTTCGCTTTGTCATTATTGGTTATTATGTGTAGATTGATAAGGATTTATTTTATAAGACTAACTTAACAAATGTGGTAAAAGTCAACAGGTCTCAATACTTTCCGAATGCACTGTGTAATATTAAACCACTTAAACACATAGAATTTAATCCGGGCGCATCTTTGGTATTCGAAGCGGGGGGGGAGGAGGATTTTTTTTTAAATCCAGGCGTCTGCATGGTCCTACAGCACACTGTTGCCTCGTTTTGTATCATGTTCCAACGATAAAACTGGGGGGACAAAAATAGAATTTCAGAATGTGGGGGTGACATGTCCCCAGGGAATGCTGGCTTTGGACATGTGTGTACAATCATGAAATAGTTATATTACCATTACCTCGACATTAGCAGAGTACAGTTTTTGAGATGATTCTTGCTGATTATGACCTTCAATATAACTCACATGCACACTCATTTCACTTACAATTTCAGTGCCCAGCGTCAACCTGGGCCGGCCCCTCGTTTATTTTGGTGTTGGGCTGTGAACTGGTTAGCTTGTTAAATCCTGGAATGAGGCAGCCCTCACCTTTCTCCCAACACACCGTGCCCAGGAGGCTAGCAGGTATCAGCGGCCATCCAGGTGTGAATCAAAGGATACCTGCTTCAAAAACCCCAAATTCACCAGGGGCACTGACCTTTTAGATTTCCTGTCTGAATGTGCTGGTGATGACTCTTATAGTGAGTCACACAGGGCTGATTTGATTTTTTTCCGGTCAATAGATAATTCATAACTGATTTATTATACAGGCATTTCACTGGTTTGGGAGAGGTTTAGTACCTTCTCTCTCTGTTTTATCCAGGTTATCTAGTTATAGCTGGGTGAGCTTGCTTCACAGTATTCCCATCAAGCTACTGTATGTCTATATATTTTTTGGGCAAAGCACAGCACATATACCAGGCTCCAGTGTTGACAAACCTAAACTCAATAATATCCTTGAATTTCATTTGTTCCAGTTTTCAATTAATTACAGTGATCTGGTGAACATCCATGGTGGAAAAGAGGGCTTTATTCCAATGGAGATGGATGGCACAGTTTATCAAAAAAGGCTTGACGAGAAACACCACAAATACTGCTCCATAGCTAATTTACATCTTCAGTCCCTGTTTTATCATAATGTCCAAGTTCCTGATATGGGTTAAGTAGTCAGAGTTTTGACTGAATACATTTTTTTAAACTGTAAAACTAAATGTTCTTGATAGTTGACAATTGGTTCAATTGCAGTCACGCTCTCTGGGAAGAAACTATCTTTTTCTTGATAAAATTCATGTTGTGCTATTTGTGACAGTTTCAGACATGTTTAAATCACACTTATGGGTGCTTTTAAAAGCTATCACAGAAATGTCAAAGAGCAATTTGACATCTCATAGCAAAAATGTCAATGCTGCCAATCTGAGACAAGCAGCCCTCCACAGATGCATTTTGTACATGACAGCAGCATATGTAGATTTCCTGGAACCATGAGAGCACCGTCCCAGTGTGGTACTGGGCTGTTTTTATCACCTGCTGGAGGGCCTTGTGGTCGTGGACGGAGCAATTCCTGGAGCAGGATGTTACACTTCCGGTCAGGACACTCAATGGTGCAGCAGTAGTATTTGGAGAGGACCCTGGGCAGCATGGCACATTTCTTCAGCCGCCTTAGAGTGAGGGTGTTGTTGGTGGTCCGTGACAACTCCTCAGTGATGTTGACGCCAAGGAACTTAAAATGTGTGACTCTCTACTGCAGTCCCATTGTTGTGGATCGGTGCATATTCCCTCCTCTGCTTCATACAATCATGATGCCTACCTCCATAAATTTATTAGGCCCTCATCTATGGATTTCACATGACTGGGCAGGGGTACAGCCATAGGTGGGCCTTGGAGGGCATTGGGGAGCTAGGCCCAGCCAATCAGAATAAGTTTTCCTCCCAAATTAGCTTTATTACAGACAGAAATATTCCTTAGCACGCCCCAACAACCCTTCAGATGATCCTGCAATGTGTAGAAGCCGGATGTGGAGGTCCTGGGCTGACGTGGTTACACATGATCTGCGGTTTTGAGGCTGGTTGGGCGTACTGCCAAATTCACCAAAACAACGTTGGAGGCAGCTTATGGTAGAGAAATTAACATAGAATGCTCTGGTACACATTCCTGCAGTCAGCATGCCTATTGCATGCTCCCTCAAAACTTGAGACCTCTGTGGCAATGTGTTGTGTTACAAAACTGCACATTTAAAATGTCCTTAGTGTCTGCAGCACAAGGTGCACCTGTGTAATGATCATGCTGATCAATCAACTACAATTTTATTTGTCATAAAACAGTGTAGACCTTACAGTGAAATGCTTACTTACAAGCCCTTAACTTCTTAGTGACAGGGGGCAGTATTTTCACGTCCAGATGAAATGCATGCCCAAATGCAACTGCCTGCTTCTCATCCTCAGAAGACAAGATAGGCATATTAATATTAGATATGGATAGAAAACACTCTGACGTTTCTAAAACTGGTTGAGTCATGTCTGTGAGTATAACAGAACTTACAGTATTTAGCAGGCCAGACCCAGAGGACAAACCATTCAGATTTTTTTTGAGGTCCCTCACTTTTCAATGGGTTTTCATTGGGAATCCAGATTTCTAAGGGACTTTCTTGCAGTTTCCATCGCTTCCACTGGATGTCACCAGTCTTTAGAAATTGATTGAGGTTTTTCCCTTGTGTAATGAAGATGTACGGCCAACTAGGAACTGGGTAACACTGTTGAGAGTTGCGCAAGACTTGAAAAGTAGTGTTGGTTTGTTGTGATCCTGTATTGAACACAGATTGACCCATCTTCAATTTGATTGATTATTAACGTTTAAAAATACCGAAAGTTGTATTACAAAAGTAGTTTGAAATATTTTGGCAAAGTTTATAGGCAACTTTTGGAATATTTTGTAGTGACATCTCGCTTTTCGTAAGCTGTTTTCTGGATCTAACGCGCCAAATAAATTGACATTTTGGATATATATGGATGGAATTAATCATGATGTTTATGGGACATATTGGAGTGCCAACAAAAAAAGCGAGGGTAACTTGAAGTGTACTGTTATACAGGCTCTTGACCAGAAAGCTAGCTAGAGTTTGGTTTCCTCATGTATTGAACACAGATCATCCCGTCTTCAATTTGATCTATTATTTACGTTAAGTGTACCCCTTCAGAAGCCAAAATATAAGCTTGTTTTTCTTCAATGTCTCTAAGAGATGAAATCAGAAAGTAATACAAATTATAGAAAGGATAACACAAAATGTTGTTTAAAAAAAAAATTATATGTAATTTTATGAAGGCATAGAATGCCTTTACGTTTACCCACTGAGCATACTGTATGCCTCAAGGTCCTTTAGGGTTTGCTGAGGAAAAGTGAGAGTGGACATCTCTATTGATGTATTTGTTCATGTCAATTCTGTCTCAGGGTGTCCACTGATCTTTATATATTGAAAATACTCAAAAAAATATGGTCTAAGAATATGTATCTATTCATCTCATGTTCACATGTTATATTCTTGTTATGATCTGTCATGGGCATGACATCTAGGGTGGAATAATTTCTCTGTATTTCACAATTGTTCCATACAGAAAATGAATCCCTTTTCTCCCAGGTAACCCGGTATTTTCCGCCAAAATCGGAAGTGTTGGATTTGATTAGAGATTTAATTGAACATTCAAGCTTGAGCCTGATGTGCCCTACATTAAAGACATTTTATGAGCCCAAGCCCAAAAAAGCCCAAATGATCCAATACATATATTAATATAGGCTACCGCACATTACGCAAAACAGAGAGACATTAAAGCCCATAGATGTAGCTTTCTTGGGTAAATCAAGTAAACAAGCTCCTTGAATAATATAGGACTAAAATTAGATGCAGACGATTTACAATTCTCTTCACCAAGATTGATTGCTATAGTCTTTCCGCCACGGCGTGTTCGTTCTTCTTTCAAACTCCCCATGAGTTCAGTTGGCTAATGTATTTAACATTCAGAAAACATGAGCTTCGTCGCTCTTCGAATTGTCTATTGGTATAAGAAATGGAAGAAGTAAAATGTCCAGCAAGCTATTCTAATCTAGCTTTTCCTATATGGGACTCCAAGAGCTAATGAACATTTATTAAGGAGAGAGGGCAACGGAGCACAGGTGGGTGCATATTGCGCAAGAGACAGAGGTTATTTAGAAGCTTATTATTCATAACCCATCATTCAGTAGCTATATATAAGGCTAATACGGCATTGCATTTCTTATCTGAAAGAGGTAGGCTAGGACATATATCTCAATCTTGTACAGGATTTTGATGCAATTTGAATGGAATTGATGAGAGAGGGTAAGACTGCTTGTCTTACTGCTCTGATTTAAAGCAATGATATTCGAGTGATAGGCTGTTTCAAAACTCTGCAGCTGGAATACAAAAAGACTTTACAAAGAAAAAAATGAAGGTGACCCCCAAAAGCCAGATGTAGATGTGGAAATTGGTCCTTATATTACTGTAGAATAGGCTATGCTGCAGCAAATGTAAGCCTACCTGTCACAAGAAAAAGAGTTACCATGATGAGATAGGTCTACATGCATTGTGAACTGCACATTCTGAGATGGGCTGTCTGTTCCCACCATGAGCATTGATTGATCATGCAGAGACCAGAGAGAAGGCCGTAGAGAAACCATATTTAGACATTGCATATCATTTAACAGTTCCATTTTACGTCATGCTGTTGATAAATTATTTATCCCAAGAAAATGGAGTGGTTTTGGGTGGAAAATCTCGGTAACCAGGTTCCCACCATTTAACCCTAATGACCTCACTATCTAAAGTAGAGGTCGACAGATTAATTAGGGCCGATTTCAAGTTTTCATAACAATCGGAAATCGGTATTTTTGGACACCGATTTGGACATTTATTTTTTATTTTTACACCTTTATTTTATCTTTATTTAACTAGGCAAGTCAGTTAAGAACACATTCTTATTTTCAATGACGGCCTAGGAACGGTGGATTAACTGCCTTGTTCAGGGGCAGAACGACAGATTCAACCTTACAGTTAACTAGTCCAACGCTCTAACCACCTGATTACATTACACTCCACGAGGAGACTGCCTGTTGCGCGAATGCAGTAGAAGCCAAGGTAAGTTGCTAGCTAGCATTAAACTTATCTTATAAAAAACAATCAATCAATCATAATCACTAGTTAACTACACATTACTAGTTTATCTAGCGTGTCCTGTGTTGCATATAATTGATCCAATGTGTACCTAACCATAAACATCAATGCCTTTCTTAAAATCAATATAACATCAATATTTTTATTTCAAACGTCACTCGCTCTGAGACTTGGAGTAGTTATTCTCCTTGCTCTGCATGGGTAACGCTGCTTCGAGTCCAGGTAGGAGCGAGGAGAGGGACGGAAGCTATACTGTTGAACTGTCAATACTAAAGTGCCTATAAGAATGTCCTATTGTCAAAGGTTAATGAAATAAAAACGGTATAGAGAGAAATAGTCCTTTTAATAACTACAACCTAAAAGTTCTTACCTGGGAATATTGAAGACTCATGATAAAAGGAACCACTAGCTTTCATATGTTCTCATGTTCTGAGCAAGGAACTTAAACGTTAGCTTTCTTACATGGCACATTTCGCACTTTTACTTTCTTCTCCAACACTTTGTTTTTGCATTATTTAAACCAAATTGAAAATGTTTCATTATTTTTTGAGGCTAAATTGATTTTATTGATGTGTTCATTCAGTATTGTTGTAATTGTCATTATTACAAATAAATAAATAATAATCGGTTTTGGCTTTCTTTGGTCCTCCAATAATCGTTATCGACCTCTAATCTAAAGTGTTTTAACCTCAGTATCTGTCACTATCACTAGTCAATACCAGTCCTACTGTGTGCCATGGAAAGGTATTTTATTTGGATAAACAATAAGATCATACCAAGGCAGGTGCAACAACTTCAGACCTCCAGGGGCTGGATGCTATATATGTCTGGCTGCCTAGGGAGACTGTAGAGATGGATTAGTACCTACTCATGAGCAAAGACTGAAACAAAGAACAGAGCAGCTGACGCTGAACTCATGCTAATTTCTGTCTTGTAAAACTGTTGAAATACACTCCCCTTCCCACCTACTTCCATGCTTAATTACTCACTCCTCTATCTCCATACCTTCGCCTACCCATCCATTCTCACCTTCTCCATACCTACCTCCTTCCACCTACCTGCCCCCTCTATCCACTTTCTCCTTCATCCACTCCTCCACTCCTCCCTCGCCATACCTCCCTCCATGCCAGCCCCTCTGACACTGCATCACTCTGGCAGCACCGGGGCGGGTTCTGCTCTGCTGTTGGAGGATGGCCGGTGGTTCCGGGAAGCAGTCCAAGTGGTGAGTCAGTGGGTCACAGCAGATGCATGCCTTGCCTGCTGATTGATCAATGCCCACTGATGTGGTCCCTGAGTGGGCTGTGGCATGGCCCTGATAGGGAGGTGATGGTGTCCTGTGTCACTGCCCCTCAGGTGGTCCAACCCAGGAAAACTACTAGGCTCCTCACATCTCACAGACAGTGTCATGGAACACAGAGGGGTCAGTGGGGTGGTGGGGGATGAACATACAGTAGCAGTCCTCTACTTTGTTGTGAGAGAGAGTGACAATCAGTGTAAGTGCCTGTTTATGAACAGGACGATGGTTTGTGTGATTAAACTTTGTATTCCTCATAAAGCCTGTGTTGTTGATAGGTGCTTGTGACTTATTTGCCAAGAGATAAGGCATCCTTTTTAAAGGGGCAATCAGCAGTTGAAGAATATAACTTATAAATTCCTCAAGCTTAGTTCAACTGTTGTACCCCATCAAAAGCCAAAATATAAGCTTGTTTAACTCCAATGTCGATAAACAAAGTACATGTAATCAAACACTATATAGCCTATATAAAATGGGGAATCAACACTTGGACTGGTTAAAATAATTTGCCAAATTACAGTAACACGGTCAGCATGCCTGTTGTCCTCAGCCAAATATTACCCATAAAGGGAACTGACATGGAAAATATGAAATTTCACATTTCTGAAAAAGCTTGCTCCAACCCCAGTAAAAAATGATGGGGTCATTATTTTATCCCCTCTTTCCTGAAGATGATAGTGTCGTTCAAAACTCAATTACACATTAGTGTGATGGTTTTTGCCTTTACCTTTGACACCTAATCAAGTGGAGTCCAACCTCACACTAATGAATACCCATTAAAATTATCACAGTGACCAGAGAGTAACTGCACAAGGTCCCACTTCCAGGTCTTCAATGGTTGAATATGGTCATAAACCCAATAATGGAATGGATTTTGAAAAATGTATGGCATGTGTAAGCTAACAAGAGGGCCTAGCAGGGGATAGCAGCTATCTTATGGGCTCCTGAGCAATTGTTTTATGCTGATTTTAACTTTTGTTGTACATAATGTCTCTGCCATAATTATGCTGATTTTAACTTTTGTTGTACAAAATGTCTCTGCCATAATTTCATATGACCAAAAACAGCTTCTGGACATCAGATCAGCATTCATTATCCTCGATTTGGATGAACATTTCTACTACAATGAGTCGGCAGCTCTGGAAAATCTGCCTACTCCAGAACAGGCCCTGATCCCCAGAACTCAAAAAAGAGGAAGCAGCAGCGAAAAGAGAGGCTACGTTGGTGGGCACATAGACCGCCACTGGTGAATGTGCAATCACTGGAGAAGAAACAGGATGAGCTCCGTTCGAGACTGCCCTTACAACGAGACGTAAAAACATGAATATCTTATGTTCCTCAGAGTTGTGGCTTAACAAGGACAAGTATATACATTTCAATGGAAGGGTAGTCTCTCATGTTAAGGAAGTCTTGAGTTTTTTCCCCGCTTGATTTAGAATACCTCAGGATAAGCTGCGGACCATACTATAGTTTTTGTCTATTTACCACCAAAAACCATTGCAGGCACTAAGACCACACTCAACGAGCTGTATAGGGCAATAAGCAAACAAGAAAATGCACAGTCAGAGGCGGTGTTTCTCATGGCTAATTTCCAGCATGCCAACTGGAGGTGTCATAACTCTATATCATCTTTATTCCATTTCACCCTCCCATTGTCAAATCAGACCATTACTCTATTCTCCTGTTTCCAGCTTGCAAGCAAAACCTCAAACAGGAAGTACCAGTGACTCGCTCAATACGGAAGTAGTCAGATGACATGGATGCTACGCTAGCACAGACTGGAATATGTTCTTGAGGAATACACCACATCAGCAATTGGCTTCATCAATAAGTGCGTCGATGACGTCATCCGAAAAAGTGACTGTACGTACATATCCCAAACAGAAGCCATGGACTACAGGCAACATCCGCATCGAGCTAAAGGCTAGAGCTGCTAGCTAGGAGCGGTAGACTAATCCAGATGCTAATAAGAAATTCCGCTATGCCCTCAGACGAACCATCAAACAAGCAAAGCAGGATTAAGATTAAATCCTACTACACCGGCACTGATGCTTGTCGGATGTGGCGGTACTTGAAAACTATTACGGATTACAAAGGGAAACCCAGACGCAAGCTGCCCAGTGACGCGAGCCTACCAAAATGCCTTTTAGGCTCACTTTGAGGCAAGCAACAATTAAGAATGCACGAGAGCACCAGCTGTTCTGGATGACTGTGTAATATCGCTCTCGGTAGACAATATGAATACAACCTTTAAACAGGTCAACATTCACAAAGTCGCTGGGCCAGACGGATTAGCAGGACGTGTAGTCAAAGTACATGCGGCCCAACTGTCATGTGTCGTCACTGACATTTTCAACCTCTCCCTGACTGAGTCTATAATGCTTAAGGGTTTGAAGCAGACCACCATAGTCCCTGTGCCCAAGGAAGTGAAGGTAACCTGCCTAAATGATTACCACCCCGTGGTACTCACGTTGGTAGCCATGAAGTGCTTTGAAAGGCTGGTCATGGCTCACATCAACAGTATCCCCCCAGACTAACTCCAATTCGCATACTGCCCCAACAGATCCACAGATGACGCAATCTCAATCGCACACCACACCGCCCTTTCTCACCTGGACAAAAGGAACACCTATGTGAGAATGCTGTTCATCGACTACAGCTCAGCGTTCAACACCATAGTGCCCACGAATCTCATCACTATGCTAAGGACCTTGGACTTTCTGATGGGCCGGTGGTAAGAGTAGGCAACTATACGTTTATCCTTAGCTCTGATCCTTAGCACTGGGGCCATTCAGGGGTGTGTACTTAGTCCCCTCCTGTATTCCTTGTTCACCCACGTCTGTGTGGCCAAACATGACTCCAACACCATCATTAAGTTAGCTGATGACACAGCAGTTGTTGGCCTGAGTTGGTTGAGAGTTCCTTGGCGTCCACATCACCAAAAAACTATCATAATCCAAATATACCAAGACAGTCAGAGCCCCCAGATCCTCAAAAGGTTCTACTGCGGCACCATCAAGAACATCCTGACCGGTTGCATCACCGTCTGGTATGGCATCTGACCATAAGCCGCTACAGAGGGTAGTGCTAACGACCCAGTACATGGAGCTTTCTGCCTTCCAGAACCTATATAATAGGCGGTGTCAGAGAAAAGCCCATAAAATTGTCAGAGACTCCAGTCACCCAAGTTCTCTCTGCTGCCGCATGGCAAGCGATACCGGAGAGCCAAACCTAGGACCAAAAGGCTCCCCAACAGCTTCTACCTCAAGCCATTAGACTGCTGAACAATTCTTAAAATTTGCAGCTGGATAATTTACACTAACACCCCCCATCTTGCACACTGCTGCTACTAGCTGTTTGTTTGTTACCTATGCATTGTCACATCGCCCCCACCTAAAGGCACAGATTGCCTCAACTAGCCTGTATCCCTGCACACTGACTCAGTACCGGTGCCCCCTGTTTATAGCCTCGTTATTTTTATTGTGTTTTTTATTATTAATTTTTATTTTAGCCGACTTGGTAAATCGTTTCCTCTTCTTGAACTGCACTGTTGGTTAAGTAAGCATTTCACGGTAAAGTCTCAACTTGTATTCTGCGCGTGGCAAATAAAATTTGATTTGACCAGTGAAGTGTTCTGATGAAGTGGATGCTAATCTAAAGGACTGTTTCGCTAGAACAGATTCGAATGTGTTCCAGGATTCAGCCAATAACATTGAGGAGTTTATCACATCAGTCACCAGCTTCATTAACAGTCTCATGGCTTGTGTGTAGGAGTTGTTCAGGGCCCTGTTGTTTCCAGACTTGGTGCACTGGTACCCCCTTCTGTGTGGTAGCAGAGAGAAGAGTTCTATGGCTTGGGTGGCTGGAGTTGAACGTTTTTTGGGGCCTTCCTCTGACACCACCTGGTATAGAGGCCCTGGATTGCAGGGAGCTCGGCCCCAGTTATGTACTTGGCCGTACTAACTACCCTCGTAGCACCTTGTGGTTGGGTGCCTTGCAGTTGCCGTAGCAATCGGTGATGAATTCAGTCAAGATGCTCTCAATGGTAGAGCTGTAAACATTTTTGATGATCTTAGGACCTATGCCAAATCTTTTCAGTCTGTGAGGGAGAAGAAACACAGTCGTGCCCTTTTTACAACTGTGCGGGTATGTGTTAATTCCTTAGTGATGTAGACACTGAGGAACTTGAAGCTCCTGACCTGCTCCACTAACGCTCCATCAATGTGGATGGGGGCATGTTCACCCCTTCGTTTCCTGTAGTCCACGATCAGCTCCTATGCCTTGCTGACTTTGAGGAAGAGATTGTTGACCTGGCACAACTCTGCCAAGGTCTCTGACCTCCCTATAGGCTGCCTCATCGTCGTTGGTGATCAGTCCTACCACTGTCGTGTCTTAAGCGAACTTGATAATGGTGTTGGAGTCATAGATGAAAAGTGACGACAGAAGGGCACTAAGCACATACCCCTGAGGGGCCACCCGTGTTGGTGGTCAGGAAGTCCAGGATCCAGTTGCAGAGGGAGGTGTTCAGTCCCACGGTCCTGAGCTTGGTGATGGGTTTTGAGGGGACTACGGGGTTGAATGCTGAGCTATAGTCAATGAACAGCATTCTTACATACAGTATGTGTTCCTTTGTAAAAACGGTGGTGAGGGTAGTGTGGAGCGTAATAGATATTGCCACATCTGTGGATTTGTTGAGGCGGATTTGCAATTGGAGTGGGCATAGAGGGCATTTAACTTGTCTGGTAGGCTCGCATCACTGGGCAACTTGTGGCTAGGTTTGCCTTTGTAATCCCTGATAGTTTGCAAGTCCTGCCATTTCCGTCGAGTGTCAGAGAAGGCGTTGTAGGATTTGATCTTAGTCATATATTGACGGCTCGTTGGAGGTCGGAGTGGGATTTCTTGAAGTGTCCGGATTGGTGTCCCTCTCCTTGAAAGCAGCAGCTCTAGCCTTTAGCTCAGGGCGGATGTTGCCTGTAGTCCATAGTTTCTTTTTTTGGGTATGTACAGTATATGTATGTGTTACGCCCCTGAAAACAGGGGAGAAATAATCACGAGAGTGATACGGTGTTGTATTCTCAATTCAATGTTTAGTGTAATCATTTCACGAAAGTAACACATTACAAAACAACAGAAAACCCATTATACAAATAACACAGCAAAATATCTTATTAACAACGCACATGTTCATTCACAATCGACATAAGATGACAGCTACTCTCAGTACGATGCTATTCTTCACTTCAACCGAGCAGGGCTAATATTACTCTCTTCAAACTTAACTCTAACTTCCTCAAGACGTTACTAAGACACACCTTAAACACTCTTGACATGTTAGCGAGTTATAACATTTAAATTACTATTTTTATCATCAATAAAGTACCTGAAAACAGGGGAGAAATAATCACGAGAGTGATACGGTGTTGTATTCTCAATTCAACGTTTAGTGTAATGAGAAAAGACCGCGATTTTCCCCAGGAATATGGGTGGAGACCAGAGCAATCGATCTCCGGCTCATAGATTAAGAACATTTCGTAGATCACAGATTAACACTTTTAGGCACTACAAAATAAAGTAATCAATATAACGTTTACACATTACTCTTACAATTCGTACACTTTGACAGATTTGATCTTTAACACAATTATATGAATGTTATCAATCTCTATCAACTAATACTGAATGCATCTTTTTAACCTTAGATGTTTTAAGATCCCCACATACTATGAATTTACTAATACTTTTTTAATGTATAACAGGCTATGAATATTTCCTTTAACCTGTCACATATGGTCGACGTCGTCGATGACCTTATAAATCCTGTTAAGCCTACCCCCTACTTTTTCGAACATTCTGTTAAAAATCGCGCAACATTTCAGCGTCCTGCTACTCATGCCAGGAATATAGTATATGCGTATGATTAGTATGTGTGGATAGAAAACACTCTGACGTTTCTAAAACTGGTTAAATCACGGCTGTGACTATAACAGAGCCTGTGTTTCATCGAAAAGCGCAAGAAAAACTGATCACTGAAAACTGGAAAAAGTATCAATGCGCCACTTGCATGTATTGTTTATGGGAAACCAAATTACATAGGGCTGAGATTGCAAGTCCTACAGCTTCCACACGATGTCGCCAGTCTTGTCAATTGCCTGGGCTTTGTTTCTTGGTCAAACGAGTAAGAGAGAGCCCATTCCTTCCGGTCTCCGACAGGATGTTTTGGAGGAGAAATTTTCGACCATGACTTCAAGACATGGAGCTATTGAATACACATCGCCCGTGATCAATTTGATAGATTATTAACGTTTACTAATACCTAAAGTTGGATTACAAAAGTATTTCGAAGTGTTTTGTGAAAGTTTATCGTCAACTTTTTTAATTTAAAAAAATGACGTTGCGTTTTAAAACGTTTTTTCCTGGATCACACACTTTTCATAGATCGATATTTAGGGTATATATGGACCGATTTAATCGAAAAAAAGACCCAATAGTGATGTTTATGGGACATATAGGAGTGCCAACAAAGAATCTCGTCAAAGGTAATGAATGTTTCATATTTTATTTCTGCGTTTTGTGTAGCGCCGGCGTGTTGCCTGCTATCAGATAATAGCTACTCATGCTTTCGCCGAAAAGCATTTTACAAATCTGACTCGTTGGCTAGATTCACAACGAGTGTAGCTTGAATTGAGTACCCTGTATGTGAATTTTAATGAACGTTTGAGTTTTAACGAGTGCTATTAGCATTTGGTGTAGTGCATTTGCATTTATTGTTGGCAAGGTGGGACGCAAGCGCGTCGGGTTGCCTAGAGAGGCTAAACAAGACAGCTTAATAGCTAATCAAATGGCTACCTGCTGCTGCTATTGTCTATCGTCTATCATGTTTCCTAACCACTTTAACCCTACCTAATGTATGTATACATAGCTACCTCTATTACCTCATACCCATGAACATCAACTCGGTACTAGTTCTCCCTGTATATAGCCATTTTATTTTTACTCATCATTGTCATCCATTATTCACTTTGTATTTATTCCTTGCGTCACTAATTCAAAAAAATTTATTTTATTTTTTATCTTTAACTCTGCATTGTTGAAAAAGGACCCGTAAGTAAGCATTTCAATGTATGTGACAAATGCAATTTGATGACATACAGAAGTGAAGTGAAAGGGAAAACATGGGATTATTTTCTCGAGGGACTGGGTTCTGGAGGGACATCTTTCAGTTTTAGATTACTTTCTGGAAGGACTAATTTCTCAAATAAGTGACTAATATCTGGCCGACTACTTTTTGGAAGGACTACTTTCTGTAGTGACTGATTTCTCAAAGAATGTACTAATATCTGAATGCACTACTTTGGAGGGACTAAGGTCTGTAAGGACTACTTTCTGTAGTGGCTACTTTGTGGATTAACTTATTTTTGTTGTTAAAATGTTATACAACATAGAAAACCTACGGGAAAAGGAACAAACTGCAGTGAGATCCAAACAGCAATGTATTCATTTCAAAAAGAAACAGGCCTGAGGAAGGCACCTTCGGTTGTGAGTCTCACCAATACCACAAGGCTAATTTCTCTCAAATGTACTTTGATGGAGGTATAATGAACTGTCACCATAAATAGGATCGATTTCACATACCTCTTCAGAGCCACGCGAGCCAAGCATCACACCCCCACCTCCTCCTGACCACCCCCACCTCAGTGCTTCCATGTTGGATGGCTGGATCGGAGTTAGCTTCTGAGCTCTTGCATACATGCATATCATGATACTGGCGCCCAAAATTCATGCTGTTATTATTCTTATGTTCAAGGTCATCCATCTAGCTGACGTGTGTGTAGTGCTCTTATAAATTCTTCCTCATGCATTACTTCAACAGAGCTTGCGGAATAGTTGGAAGCTTAGGCTTAGTGTAGTAAATTTAATAAATGCAGTTAAGATGCATTATGATGCCAATCAAAGAAACATTTGCTACCATTATACTTTTTCATTTCAACGACTTGTTCCAATGCAATGATTGAATCGTCTTTAATTATTCTAGTACATGATAAACACACTCATCCTTTTCATCTCTCTCTCTCACTTGCATAAATATACACATACACAGATTCATTAAATGACTGTATTTTTATTCCACTTGATTAGTGATATGTATTTGAATTGCTCTTTGTTCTTTGGGGCTAAATGCTATGTCATACATTCAGAATTTAGAATTTACAGCCATTAGCCTTTTGCTGCACAATCCCTTTCATGAAACCACTTCACTGTCCATGTTTAATGAGATGACACTCAAATCACACTTTAAATTCACACTTTTAATTTCTGTTTTGCATTAAAGTCCATATATTTGACATGTTACCAGGCCACACTACAAATGTTCTCATCTCTAACACAACCATATATTCCTCAGGACCACAATCCAGCTTCTCCAATCAAGAACATTATAACTTTTTGAGTAAAAAACCTATTAACATGCATGTATTACCAATGTTACAGTACATTGCTTCATTTCCCCAGCCATCTGTGTCTGAAAACAAATAGTCAACATATGAGGTTTGCCTGAGTTTACCCTCCACATATATACATTCCATTATATTACCTGCTATTTTACTGACTTTGTCCATATTGCCAGCATCTTCTCCTTCATCTGAAGAGAACCAAATGTATTTTCTTGGAACCTGAAATGAACTCCTATTTCAATCATTCATTGCATGAAGGTTGTTGATATTGGATTTTTTTACAAGACTGGAAGTTCTACGTTAGTGCTCCTGTAATGCAGTCAGGTCACATCCCAATGTTTATTATATTGATTTAAAACCTATGTCACGCCCTGGTCTATATTTATTATGTTTATCTTCATTTATTGGGCCAGGCCAGGGTGTGACATGGGTTCATTTGTGGTGTGTTTCGTCTTGGGGTTGTGTGGGGTGTATAATTAGTCTATGGCTGCCTGAGGTGGTTCTCAATCAGAGTCAGGTGATTATCGTTGTCTCTGATTGGGAACCATATTTAGGTAGCCATATTCTTTGTGTGTTTCGTGGGTGATTGTCCTTAGTGTCCTTGTTCCTGTCTCATGTTAGTTGACACTAGTATAGGCTGTTTCGGTTTTCGTTACGTTCTTTTTGTTTTGTAGTATTTGTATTGATTCGTGGTTTACGTTTTTTTAATTAAACATGGATCACAATCTACACGCTGCATTTTAGTCCGACTCTCTTTCGCCTACTGAAAACCGTAACAACCTACAGATACCGACTTTTCTACATATCCACCACCACAACTGACTTCTTGTAATTAAAACAGTGGGGCCATATTCTTGCAAACATAAGCAAGCATTTCAAGTTAAATGGGTTCTCGCTCACAAAATGCATATCAGCCAATGAAAAGCATTGATTTACTTGCATGTGACAGAACACTAAATTGTAGCTGGTCCCATCAGATAACATGGCACATGTTAGCCTTATGCTAACCTCAACAGGTGCTAATAATTATATACTGGCACAACTTCTTTATCAGCCTATGAAAGATCTTGGACTTTATATCCACCAACCAATGGCATTTCTTAAAATGTGTCAACACTGGACACTAGAGGGGTATTTTAAGCCTAAAAATTCAAGATTTAATTGTTTGGTTGGTTGGTCTGTAACAAAATATTGCGTGCCAATATTGCACTGCTGCATTCTTGACTAGGCTACTAGCTACACAAAAAATGGGGGTGATGGTTCTATTTGGAACATTAATGACTCAAATAACCCTTTGAGCTCTTCAAAGGTTGTTTACAGATCACAAAAGGGTTCTTTGCTCTTTTAGTGATAATTCAAATGTAGGGGAGGCAGCTCATTAGAATATTGTGGGGCGTGGTTTGCACACCACTTTTGTGCAACCGTGAGAGTGTCATACCAGTTTAACTAATGTGTTGTGTTAGACCATTAAACATTGTGTGATATAGCCATTGACATAGTATTGTTTCCCAGTTGTCTTGAACATACTGGAGTCAGAAGTCTGAGATTTTGAGATGTACATTCTGAGTTTCCAGTTGTTTTGACCGTGGCATTAATTCTGAGAGGGAAATGGCAGGCTATTTGAGTCGAACCAAAACTCCTCTGTAGTGACCTGTAAATGTGTTGTTTGCAGCATTCATTCACATGACAGCTTAATCAGCTTTTTAATTTAACTTACCAGGTGGGGAACTGAGCCATGTTCACAGACAAAAGTATTGGGAAGTAGTTCCCAAAGTGCTCTTCCAAGCGCTGGAGGTGAGAAGTCATCACACTTCTTTTTTTTTTTTGTGTTTCAATATATTTATTTCATTTCATTTGCGATTTTCATGAATAGGAAACGTTGCGTTATGGTAATGAGCTTGAGGCTATGATTAAGCTCCTGGATACGGGATTGCTCGACGCTAGAGGTTTACAACAAGCTAATCTGTGTTTTGCTTTATTGCACTTGTGATTTCATGGAAATTAAAGTCAGCGGATGTTGACGAAAATGATTCCGCCAAGAAGGTAATTGGAAACATGAATGAGGTTCTTGTATTAAGTAAGCATTTCACTGCAAGGTCTACACCTGTTGTATTCGGTGCATGTGACTAATAAAATTTGATTTTATTAGTCAATTAGCTCGTCTGGTAGGCTCATGTCACTGGGCAACTCGTGGCTGTGCTTCCCTTTGTAGTCTGTTGTCACGTTCGTCATAACGAGGAGACCAAGGCGCAGCGTGATATGAATACATTATTCTTTTTTTAAACAAACAATGGACAGCTACGAATAATACAGATGTATACTCTCCAGGTTATCATGAGATACTCTACAGCAGGCGAGCAAACCCTTGAGATTTTGTTAGATATCGTGCACCAGCTGTTTACAAATATACATAGCCTGCCCCTCCTTGTCTTACCAGAGGCTGCTGTTCTATCCTGTCGACTCGTGAAACCTAAGATGTGACAGTTTTGAATGTCCTGTTGGTAGGATATACGTTCTTGTAGTTCGTCCACTTTATTATCCAGCGATTGTACGTTGGCCAATAGTACTGATGGCAAAGGCAGATTAGCCATTCGTCGCCGGATCCTTACTAGGCTCCCTGATCTCATTCCATGATCTCTCTGTTTCTTTCTCCTGCGAATGATGGGTATGAGGGTCTTGTCGGGTGTCTGGAGTAAATCCCTCTTGTCCGACTCATTAAAGAAAGAATATTTGTCCAGTTCCAGGTGAGATATTACTGTTCTGATGTCCAGAGCTCTTTTTGTTCATAAGAGACGGTAACAGCAACATTACGTACAAAATAAGTTACGGAAAATACAAAAAAACAAGCCCATTAACCTCTCTGGGATTTAGAACGGTAGCGTCCCACCTCGCCAACAGCCAGTGAAAGTGCAGGGCGCCAAATTCAAAACAACCATAATCTCATAATTAAAATTCCTGAAACATACAAGTATTTTACACCATTTTAAAGATACAATTCTCGTTAATCCAGCCACAGTATCTGATTTCAAAAATGCTTTACAGCGAAAGCACCACAAACGATTATTCGGTCACCACCAACTCACTGAAAAACAAATCCAAAAGCGTTTTCAAGTTCCCGCCGAACGTCAGACGAAAAGTTCCGTTACAGCCCGTAGAAACATGTGAAACTAAATTTAGAATCAATGTTTTTATCATAAATCTTCAATAATGTTCCAACCGGAGAATTCCTATGTCTGTAGAAAAGCAATGGAATGAGAGCTAACTTATTACTCTCTCATTTGGTCCCAATCACAGTAGAATCCTCAAGCAAAGTTCAAAAGATTGTTGACATCTAGTGGAAGTCTTAGGAAGTGCAACATAACAAATATCCCACTATCTATAATAGGGGCTGAGTTAAAAAAAAGGTCAGTTAGGAGCACCTCTTTATTTTAAGAATGTAAAATGTCAGAATAATAGTCATGGGAAACATATGTTTACATTGCCAAAGCAAGTGAAATAGATGAAAAAAAGTGAAAAAAAAGGCTATGCTCACTGAGTCTGTACAAGCTTTCCTTAATTTTGGGTCAGTCACAGTGGTCAGGTATTCTGCCACTGTGTACTCTCTGTTTAGGGCCAAATAATACTCTAGGTTGCTATGTTTTTTGTTCAATCTTTCAAATAGTATTTTTCTTCTCATTATTTTGTTGGGTCAAATTGTTTTGCTGTCCTGGGGCTCTGTGGGGTCTGTTTGTGTTTGTGAACAGAGCCCCAGGACCAGCTTGTCTAGGGGAATCTCTCTGTACTGTAGGTAATGGCTTTGATAATTATGGAAGGTTTGGGACCCTTTTTGGAACTCCATTATTTTGGTCTTACTGAGAATTACTGTCAGGGCACAGGTCTGACAGAATCTGTGCAGAAGATCTAGATGCTGCTGTAGGCAATCCTTGGATCGGGAAGCACCAGATTATCAGCAAACAGTAGACATTTGACCTCAGATTCTAGCAGGGTGAGGCTGGGTGTTGCAGATTGTTCTAGCGCCCTCACCGATTTGTTGATATATATATCTTGACGAGAGTGGGGCTTAAGCAGCATCCCTGTCTCACCCCACGGCCCTGTTAAAAGAAATATGTTTCTGCCAATTTTAACCCCACACTTGTTTGTGTACATCCATTTTATAATGTCTAATGTTTTCCCCCCAACACTACTTTCCATAAATGTGTATTGCAGACCCCCATGACACATTTAGATAATATCTTTTTTGAAATCAACAAATCTTGAGAAGACTTTGCCTTTGTTGTATTTTGTTTCTTTGTCAGTTAGTGTGCAGGGTGAATACGTGGTCTGTCGTATGGTATTTTGGTAAAAAGCCAACTTAGCATTTGCTCAGTACATTGTTTTTAATTGAGGAAATGTAAGTTTCTGCTGTTAATGATAATGCTGAGGATTTTCCCAAGGTTGCTGTTGATGCATATCCCACAGTAGTTATTGGGACCACATTTGTCTCCATCTTAGTGGATAGTTGTGGTCAGCCTTTGGTTCCAAATATTGGGGAAGATGCCAGAGCTAAGGATGGTGCTAAAGAGTTTAAGTATAGCCAATTGGAATTTGTTGTCTGCATATTTTAGCATTTCATTTAGGATACCATCAACACCAAATTTCTAGGTTGGATGGTTTGTATTTTGTCCTGTAGTTCATCCAAATGTAATTGGAGAATCCAGTGGGTTCTGGTAGTCTTTAATACTTGATTCGATCATGTATATTTTTTGCTGTTGTCAAAAAGATTGGATTAGTGGTTTATCCATACATCTCCGTTTTGGATAGATGTTTTAGTGTTTTAAACTATTACACTCAACTGAACGACTCGATTAGCGTAGTGTCAGCTAGCTACATAGTTGTCTTCGCTGTCTTCGTATCCAAGATAATTGTGCAGTTTAGAGTGTGTAGACTTAGTGTGATTATCTTAATTTACCGAGGTTAGCTAGCCAGCTATTTGTCGTCCTTAACGTAGGAGATGCTGCTAGCTAGCTAGCCAACAGCTAGCCAACCTCTACCGAATTGAACTTCAACTACCCGGTCAACATTCCGCGTCGCTCCACAGGTAGTATCACATTTTCATTTCACTTCATTACAGTACAACGGTTTGATTTGTTTGATCGTAGCTAGCCAGCTACATAGCCGTCTTTGTATCTAAGACAATTGTGTAGTCTAGAGCGATTTTCTAGGTTAGCTGGCCAGCTATTGTCGTTCTTTTAACGTAGCTAGCCAGCTAGCCCCCGAATAGCAGCACTGTAGTAACTATTACAGTACAACGGTTTGTTTTGTTTGATCGTAGCTAGCTAGCTACATAGCCGTCTTTGTATCTAAGACAATTGTGTAGCCTAGAGCGATTTTCTAGGTTAGCTAGCCAGCTATTGTCGTTCTTTTAAGGTAACGTAACGCAATCAACCTGCTAGCTAGCCAGCTAGCCCCGAATAGCAGCACTGTAGAAACTATTACACTCGACGGAACGACTTGATTAGTGTAGTGTCAACATCGCAGCCACTACCAGCTAGCCTACTCCAGCAGTACTGTATCATTTCAATCATTTTAGTCAATAAGATTCTTGCTACGCAAGCTTAACTTTCTGAACATTCGAGACGTGTAGTCCACTTGTCATTCCAATCTCCTTTGCATTAGCGTAGCCTCTTCTGTAGCCTGTCAACTATGTGTCTATCTATCCCTGTTCTCTCCTCTCTGCACAGACCATACAAACGCTCCACACCGCGTGGCCGCGGCCACCCTAATCTGGTGGTCCCAGCGCGCACGACCCACGTGGAGTTCCTGGTCTCCGGTAGCCTCTGGAACTGCCGATCTGCGGCCAACAAGGCAGAGTTCATCTCAGCCTATGCCTCCCTCCAGTCCCTCGACTTCCTGGCACTGACGGAAACATGGATCACCACAGATAACACTGCTACTCCTACTGCTCTCTCTTCGTCCGCCCACGTGTTCTCGCACACCCCGAGAGCTTCTGGTCAACGGGGTGGTGGCACCGGGATCCTCATCTCTCCCAAGTGGTCATTCTCTCTCTCTCCCCTTACCCATCTATCTATCGCCTCCTTTGAATTCCATGCTGTCACAGTTACCAGCCCTTTCAAGCTTAACATCCTTATCATTTATCGCCCTCCAGGTTCCCTCGGAGAGTTCATCAATGAGCTTGATGCCTTGATAAGCTCCTTTCCTGAGGACGGCTCACCTCTCACAGTCCTGGGCGACTTTAACCTCCCCACGTCTACCTTTGACTCATTCCTCTCTGCCTCCTTCTTTCCACTCCTCTCCTCTTTTGACCTCACCCTCTCACCTTCCCCCCCTACTCACAAGGCAGGCAATACGCTCGACCTCGTCTTTACTAGATGCTGTTCTTCCACTAACCTCATTGCAACTCCCCTCCAAGTCTCCGACCACTACCTTGTATCCTTTTCCCTCTCGCTCTCATCCAACACTTCCCACACTGCCCCTACTCGGATGGTATCGCGCCGTCCCAACCTTCGCTCTCTCTCCCCCGCTACTCTCTCCTCTTCCATCCTATCATCTCTTCCCTCTGCTCATACCTTCTCCAACCTTTCTCCTGATTCTGCCTCCTCAACCCTCCTCTCTTCCCTTTCTGCATCCTTTGACTCTCTATGTCCCCTATCCTCCAGGCCGGCTCGGTCCTCCCCTCCCGCTCCGTGGCTCGATGACTCATTGCGAGCTCACAGAACAGAGCTCCGGGCAGCCGAGCGGAAATGGAGGAAAACTCGCCTCCCTGCGGACCTGGCATCCTTTCACTCCCTCCTCTCTACATTTTCCTCCTCTGTCTCTGCTGCTAAAGCCACTTTCTACCACTCTAAATTCCAAGCATCTGCCTCTAACCCTAGGAAGCTCCTTGCCACCTTCTCCTCCCTCCTGAATCCTCCTCCCTCTCCCCTCCTCCCTCTCTGCAGATGACTTCGTCAACCATTTTGAAAAGAAGGTCGACGACATCCGATCCTCGTTTGCTAAGTCAAACGACACCGCTGGTTCTGCTCACACTGCCCTACCCTGTGCTCTGACCTCTTTCTCCCCTCTCTCTCCAGATGAAATCTCGCTTCTTGTGACGGCCGGCCGCCCAACAACCTGCCCGCTTGACCCTATCCCCTCCTCTCTTCTCCAGACCATTTCCGGAGACCTTCTCCCTTACCTCACCTCGCTCATCAACTCATCCCTGACCGCTGGCTACGTCCCTTCCGTCTTCAAGAGAGCGAGAGTTGCACCCCTTCTGAAAAAACCTACACTCGATCCCTCCGATGTCAACAACTACAGACCAGTATCCCTTCTTTCTTTTCTCTCCAAAACTCTTGAACGTGCCGTCCTTGGCCAGCTCTCCCGCTATCTCTCTCAGAATGACCTTCTTGATCCAAATCAGTCAGGTTTCAAGACTAGTCATTCAACTGAGACTGCTCTTCTCTGTATCACGGAGGCGCTCCGCACTGCTAAAGCTAACTCTCTCTCCTCTGCTCTCATCCTTCTAGACCTATCGGCTGCCTTCGATACTGTGAACCATCAGATCCTCCTCTCCACCCTCTCCGAGTTGGGCATCTCCGGCGCGGCCCACGCTTGGATTGCGTCCTACCTGACAGGTCGCTCCTACCAGGTGGCGTGGCGAGAATCTGTCTCCTCGCCACGCGCTCTCACCACTGGTGTCCCCCAGGGCTCTGTTCTAGGCCCTCTCCTATTCTCGCTATACACCAAGTCACTTGGCTCTGTCATAACCTCACATGGTCTCTCCTATCATTGCTATGCAGACGACACACAATTAATCTTCTCCTTTCCCCCTTCTGATGACCAGGTGGAGAATCGCATCTCTGCATGTCTGGCAGACATATCAGTGTGGATGACGGATCACCACCTCAAGCTGAACCTCGGCAAGACGGAGCTGCTCTTCCTCCCGGGGAAGGACTGCCCGTTCCATGATCTCGCCATCACGGTTGACAACTCCATTGTGTCCTCCTCCCAGAGCGCTAAGAACCTTGGCGTGATCCTGGACAACACCCTGTCGTTCTCAACCAACATCATGGCGGTGGCCCGTTCCTGTAGGTTCATGCTCTACAACATCCGCAGAGTACGACCCTGCCTCACACAGGAAGCGGCGCAGGTCCTAATCCAGGCACTTGTCATCTCCCGTCTGGATTACTGCAACTCGCTGTTGGCTGGGCTCCCTGCCTGTGCCATTAAACCCCTACAACTCATCCAGAACGCCGCAGCCCGTCTGGTGTTCAACCTTCCCAAGTTCTCTCACGTCACCCCGCTCCTCCGCTCTCTCCACTGGCTTCCAGTTGAAGCTCGCATCCGCTACAAGACCATGGTGCTTGCCTACGGAGCTGTGAGGGGAACGGCACCGCAGTACCTCCAGGCTCTGATCAGGCCCTACACCCAAGCAAGGGCACTGCGTTCATCCACCTCTGGCCTGCTCGCCTCCCTACCATTGAGGAAGTACAGTTCCCGCTCAGCCCAGTCAAAACTGTTCGCTGCTCTGGCCCCCAATGGTGGAACAAACTCCCTCACGACGCCAGGACAGCGGAGTCAATCACCACCTTCCGGAGACACCTGAAACCCCACCTCTTCAAGGAATACCTAGGATAGGATAAGTAATCCTTCTCACCACCCCCCCCCTTAATGATTTAGATGCACTATTGTAAAGTGGTTGTTCCACTGGATGTCAGAAGGTGAATTCACCAATTTGTAAGTCGCTCTGGATAAGAGCGTCTGCTAAATGACTTAAATGTAAATGTAGTGTGTTCCAATTTTCCCAGAAGTGGTAAGATTCTATGGATTAGTCAATTACATTGAACTGATTTCTAACGTGCTGTTCCTTTTCCCATGGTTTATTTCCGTGTTGTTTTAAAAATTCATGAAAGTGAAGGCGTAGACTCAGGTTTTCTTTGTCTATGGTTTTGGTTGGATAGGATTCTCAATTTCTTTCTTAGGTATTTGCGTTCTTCATCAAACCATTTGTCATCGTTTTTCATTTTCTTAGGTTGTCTGCTTGACATTTTTAGATTTGATAGGTAAGCTGAAAGGTCAAATATACTGTTAAAATGAAATTGCTTACATTCCCCTCTTAGTAGCAGTAAGCAAATAGTGTCTATGGATGGTCCTTGAGGAGTTTATTTTTGTGCTTATTCTGTGCAGTGTTATTTTTAATATCCATGAGGTACTCTATTGTAATGACTTCTGCACAAAGAGAGGGGGCTTCAAAGGACTCTGCATTTGGTTGGGAGGCAGCTGTAAGGGTTTTCCTGTGGTGAAGTAGAGGAGGACCAAAACGCGGCGTGGTTATATTGATTCATGCTTAATTAAAACAGATAAACATGAACACTACAAAACAAACGTGGAAAACCAAAAACAGCCCTATCTGGTGCAAAACACAGAGACAGGAACAATCACCCACAAACACACAGTGAAACCCAAGCTCCCTAAATATGGTTCCCAATCAGAGACAATGACTAACACCTGCCTCTGATTGAGAACCATATCAGGCCTAACATAGAAATGGACAAACCAGACACACAACATAGAATGCCCACCCAGCTCACGTCCTGACCAACACTAAAACAAGGAAAACACACACGAACGATGGTCAGAACGTGACAGTACCCCCCCTCAAGGTGCGGACTCCGAACGCACAACATAAACCTATAGGGGAGGGTCTGGGTGGGCATCTGTCCGCGGTGGCGGCTCTGGTGCTGGACGTGGCCCCCACTTCACCATAGTTCTCCCCCACCTTGTCTGCTTCTGTGACCTCCTAGCCACGGCAACCCTACTAAATAACACGGGACAGAGGGGAAGCTCGGGACAGAGGGGCAGCTCGGGACTGAGAGGAAGCTCGGGACTGAGAGGAAGCTCAGGACTGAGAGGAAGCTCAGGCAGGTCGATGAATCGAGCAGATTCTGGCTGGCTGGTGGTTCTGGCAGATCCTGTCTGGCTGGAGGTTCCGGCACATCCTGGCTGACTGGCGGTTCCGGCAGATACTGGCGGAATGGCGGATCCTGGCTGACTGGCGGATCTGGAAGATCCTGGCTGACTGGCAGTTCTGGCAGATCCTGGCTGAATGGCGGATCCTGGCTGAATGGCGGATCCTGGCTGAATGGCGGATCCTGGCTGAATGGTAGTTCTGGCGGATCCTTGCTGAATGGCGGATCCTGGCTGACTGGCAGTTCTGGCAGATCCTGGCTGACTGGCGGATCTGGAAGATCCTGGCTGACTGGCAGATCCTGGCTGACTGGCAGATCCTGGCTGACTGGCAGATCCTGGCTGACTGGCAGTTCTGGCAGATCCTGGCTGAATGGCGGATCCTGGCTGACTGGCAGTTCTGGCGGATCCTGGCTGAATGGCGGATCCTGGCTGAATGGCGGATCTGGAAGAGTCTGCTTGACTGGCAGATCTGGAAGAGTCTGGCAGACTGGCAGATCTGGAAGAGTCTGGCAGATCTGGAAGAGTCTGGCTGACTGGCAGATCTGGACGTCTGGCTGACTGGCAGATCTGGAAGAGTCTGGCTGACTGGCGGATCCTGGCACACTGGCAGCTCTGGCTGCTTCATGCTGACTGGCGGCTCTGGCTGCTCCATGCTGACTGGCGGCTCTGGCTGCTCCATGCAGATTGACAGCTCTGGCGGCTTCTTGCAGACTGACAGCTCTGGCTGCTCCATGCAGACTAGCAGTGCTGGGCATACTGGCGGCACTGACGTCGCTGGGCAGACTGGCGGTGCTGGGCAGACTGGCGGCGCTGGGCAGACTGGCGGCGCTGGGCAGACTGGCGGCGCTGGGCAGACTGGCGGCGCTGGGCAGACTGGCGGCGCTGGGCAGACTGGCGGCACTGACGGCGCTGGGCAGACTGGCGGCACTGACGGCGCTGGGCAGACTGGTGGCGCTGGCGGCACTGACGGCGCTGGGCAGACTGGCGGCGCTGGGCAGACTGGCGGCGCTGGGCAGACTGGCGGCGCTGGGCAGACTGGCGGCACTGGCGGCGTTGGGCAGACAGGCGGCGCTGGGCAGACTGGCGGCACTGGGCAGACTGGCGGCGCTGGGCAGACTGGCGGCGCTGGGCAGACTGGCGGCGCTGGGCAGACTGGCGGCGCTGGTGGCGCTGGGCAGACTGGCGGCGCTGGGCAGACTGGCGGCGCTGGGCAGACTGGCGGCGCTGGCAGCGCTGGGCAGACGGGCAGCTCAGGCGGTGCTGGGCAGACGGGTAGCTCAGACAGTGCTGAACAGAGAAGCTCTGGCGCCTCTGGACTGAGGAGCGGAAACTCTGGTAGCGCCGGACAGGCGGGAGCACCTGTGTTGATGGAACGGAGAGACAGCCTGGTGCGGGGTGCCAGCACTGGTGGTACCGGGCTGGGGACACACACCTGAGGGCGAGTGCCTTGCATACTACGCCAAAGCAACTCCTCTCTCTCTTCACACTCCCCCAATTCTATTAACACCTCCTCGAGTGTGTCCTCATCTCCCATCCGTTCACTCTACTCCATTCTGTCCAATAACTCCTCGACCCTCTCAGACTCAGCCCTCAGCTTCGCCGATAGCTCCGAATACATCCATGGCTCCTTACGGTTAACAGGGGGAGTTGGCTCAGGTCTGGCTCCTGCCTCTGCCACACTCTCCCTGTGCCTCCCCCCAGGAAATTTTTGGGGGTACCTCTCGGGCTTCCAGCCACTCTGCCGTGCTAGCTCCTCATAATGCCACCTCTCTGCTTTCGCTGCCTCCAGCTCGGCTTTGGGGCGGCAATATTCCCCTGGCTCTGCCCAGGGTCCTTTCCCGTCAAGGATCTCCTCCCAAGTCCATTCCTCCAAATAGTGCAGCCTCTCCCACTGCTGTTGCTCCTGCTGCTGCTGCTTCTCCTGTTGCTTCTCCTGCTGCTGCTTCTGCTGCTGCTGTTGCTCCTGTTGCACCTGTCGCTTCTCCAGCTTCCTCCGTTTACCACGTCGCAAGGTCCTTGGTTGGTGGGTGATTCTGTAAGGGTTTTCCTGTGGTGAAGTAGAGGAGGACCAAAACGCGGCGTGGTTATATTGATTCATGTTTAATTAAAACATGAACACTACAAAACAACAAACGTGGAAAACCAAAGACAGCCCTATCTGGTGCAAAACACAGAGACGGGAACAATCACCCACAAACACACAGTGAAACCCAGGCTACCTAAATATGGTTCCCAATCAGAGACAATGACTAACACCTGCCTCTGATTGAGAACCATATCAGGCCTAACATAGAAATGGACAAACCAGACACACAACATAGAATGCCCACCCAGCTCACGTCCTGACCAACACTAAAACAAGGAAAACACACACGAACGATGGTCAGAACGTGACAGCAGCAAAATGCTCCTGCCGTTGATAGGCTCACGAGTTTTGACATCTCACTTCACACATCAATGCTAATTGAAGTTGCAGCCAGGTCTGTTCCGTCCTAGCAGCTTGGTAGCTTAGTAACCTTATTTGCTAAGCTTTATATAACAAATTACCTAGAGATTGTCTTTTGCTTTATGGTTTCAGCAGTAGGTTCAGACTGAACATTACTCACTCAGTTTTGTGTTGGATGGAATTTCCATGGTATTTCCAGGAATTTCTATGGATTCTTCAATTATATTGAAATGATTGCTGATGTGCTGTTTCTTCTTTTTTCGTATTTCTGTATTGTATTAGTGATTCACGATAGTAAAGGCATAGACTCAGGTTTTCCTTGTCTCTGTTTTTGGTTGGATAGGTTTCTCATTTCCTGTCGTATGTATTTGCATTCTTCATCAAACCATTTGCCATTGTTTTTCATTTTCTTAGGTTGTCTGCTTGACATTTTTGTTGTTGCCTAATTGTTTTTTGGTAGGTTTCTACACTACTTTCCTTCCATCGATAGCATTTCTTAATATTGTGCAGTTCCTTTGGATTTGATGCCTCATGATTGAGTATTGCTCTGTTCAGGTAGACTGTGATTTTGCTGTGATCTGATAGGGATGTTGGTGGGCTGACTGAACACTCAGAGAGTCGTTGATAAAGTAAATCTACAGTACTACTGCCAAGAGATGAGCTGTAGGTTTACCTACCATAGGAATTATCCTCGAAGCCTACCATTGACTAATGAGCGTATGATAGAGCTGCAGGTGTTTTGACCCTTTTTGGGGGGTTGTTTTGTCATAGTCTAGGGGGACATATTTGGGAGGGAATATTGTCACCTCCCCATGTGTGCTGAGAGTGTTAGGTTCTTTCAGTGCAGGTCCTTCGGGAGGGGGTCTACCAGGTCTGAGAGGGTGTCTCATTGGTTGGCGGGGTGTCCGTTGCTCTATTGCTCCCGTGTGAGGTGCTGGGGTTGCGGTTGTGGCTGATGTCCTTCAGGGCCCTGGCAAATTTTGGGATTGCTGCTTTGTAGAGGGTCGACCTGTTCGTAAAGGCTATTCAAGTCCTGGGTGTAGTGGTGGGCCAGGTAGACATTAGGTTTCGAGGCACAGTCCCAGGAAATGCTTGCATTCACCTGCTGTATTGTGGCGGATGTCTTTTCATGGTACTAGGGTGGAGATAACCAATTGTGCGTTGGGGAAAGTGGAAGAAGCTTTTTCAGTCACTCCCTTGAGTGCTGTGGCCACCATTTCCTGCTGGGCCCTCAGGTCATTCGTGCCCATGTGAATGAGGATGTGGCTTGGGGACCCTAGTCTGTCCTCTGACAACAGCTCCAGGGCATGCTTAGTGTTTGTGCAACAGAGTTTACCACTTTGTATTTGGGAAAAAGTTTATTCTATTTAATGTATTTTCCATTTGAGTCAATGAGGAGCACAATTTCTGGATTTTGTGTGTCCTCAGTGGATGTGTGCGGGTTGTCAGGAGGGCTATCAGGAGGAGCTGTTAGGATGGGGTGTGGTCTATTGGGTTGGTCGGTCCTGTGTTGTCTGTCCGATTGTGGTCCGGGTCTGAGGTTGCCTGTTCTCCTGGCTTCTTTGGGGGAGTTACCTGCTCTCTGTCACACCACAGCTTTCTCACCTCCTCCTTTAGTGCTGTTCTGTCCCACGTGTTCCTCTCCCTCCTACTTCGGTGCTGTTATCTGTCCCATGTGTTTCTCCCCCTCCTCTTTCAGTGCTGTTATTTGTTGCATATGTGCCTCTCCCTCCTCCTTAACTGCTATTAGCTGTGCCACATGTTCCTCTCTCTCCTCAAGTTTTCTCACCTCAGTCCAGAGTGCAGCCAGCTCTCACAGACAACTGTCAATCTCCACCTTCAGCCATCCAGATCTTGTTGGGGGGTTGTTGGTGTGCTGGTCTGGTTTGTGAGTTTGTTCTGTCTGGATTGTGTGGACTTGATCTCTGAGCTCCACAGTGTCTCTCTCCAGCTCTGTGAATGTATCCCCCTCAATGATGGACGAGCATTGCAGTTGTGGACCTGGGTTTGTTCAGTGCTTGGGGGTTGACTATCGTCGTCTGCAGGACAGTTTGAAGAGGTGATCAGAATCACTCAGGATGGGGGAGTCGTCACAGAGAGAGAGCTTTTCCTGCTGTGCTCTCTCTTTATCCCGTAAAAGTCCTGCTGGAACTGCTTGAGGATGCCCTGTACCATTACTGTCCCAAACTTGAAAACGTTGACAGAGGTTGTTTCAATTTCCTCAATGTCTAGTATTCTGTGTTTCCACCCTGAGCCAATACCCTCTCTCTTAACATAGGGGCAGTGTGCTCTTATAGCACTGTGCCATGCCAGGGGTCTGTGTGGAAAATTAAGTTGCTTACATTCCCCTCTTTGTAGCAGTAGGCAAATAGTGTCTTTGAATGGTCCTTGAGGAGCTTCGTTTTGTACTTATTCTATGCAGTGTTATTTTTAATATCCATGGGGTACTCTATTGCAATGACTTCTGCACAGAAAGAGGGGGCTTCAAAGGGCTCTGCATTTGGGTGGGGGAGGCTGTGAAACTCTCCTGCCATTGTTAGGCTCAAGAGCTTTGACACATCTCACTTCACACATCAATGCTAATTGAAGTTGCAGCCAGGTCTGTTCTATACCAGCAGCTTGGTAGCCTAGTAGCCTTGATAGTCCTTTGTAGTAATAATCCATTCAGATAATTTTGTCCAAAATCAAGATTTTAGGTATTGAATTTTGATTTAATTGATCTACATTTATCCAACTCTAACTCAATTTTTTTCAGAAGAACTCAGAAGCCCATGACCTCTCTCTCGCTCTCTCTATTCAATTCAAGGGGCTTTATTGGCATGGGAAACGTGTTAACATTGCCAAGTGCAAGAGAAATTGTCACGGGTGTGTGGAGACGGACCAAGGCGCAGCATGATTAAAGTTCCACATCTTTATTTTAGTGAAACTTTCAAACAAAACAAGACACAAACATTGACAACAGCTGTGCTACCTGCACTAACTCTAAACAATATCCCACAAAACAGGTGAGAACAGGTAAGTATGATCCCCAATCAGAGACAACGATAATCAGCTGCCTCTAATTGGTAACCACATTCAATCCCAAAACATAGAAACAAAATGACTAGAACACTCCCCTAGTCATGCTCTGACCTAAACACCATAGACAACCAATGGCTCTCTATGGTCAGGGCGTGACAGAAATAGCAAGCAAAATGAAATAAACTATAAAAGAATGAACAGTGAACATTAAACCCACAAAAGTTCCAAAAGAATAAAGTCACTTCAAATGTCACATTATGTCTATATAGAGTGTTGCAACAAGGTGCAAATAGTTAAAATACAATAGGGAAAATAAATAAACATAAATATGGGTTGTATTTCCAATGGTGTTTGTTCTCCAGTGGTTGCCCTTTTCTTGTGACAACAGGTCACAAATATTCCTGCTTTGATTGCACTCTGGTATTTCACCCAATAGATCTCTCTCTCACTCTCTATCTCTCCCGCAAGAGCTATGGGCCATGGCACAAGCCATGGATTGTTTGTCTTTCTCTGATCATACCAATAGATACTTGATGCTTTGTTAATGCCAGTATTGTAACTTAAGATTCATGCCTTATATTATGCCTGGATTTCATACATTTTACAATGTTAATAAGTCAAATACAATTCTCAGACATTTCTTTACCTTTCTGTTACTGTCAACTATAGTGTCTTGCATACAGTATTGCTAAATCATCTTTATGTGATCAGATATTCCGTTTTAATAAACCGTCTTATTACGGGTCGTATGTGAGGTACAGTGCCTTCAGAAAGTATTCATATGTCTTGACTTATTACACATTTTTGTTTGAGCCTTAATTCAAAATGGCTGAAATATATATTTTGTCTCACCCATCTACACAACAATACCCTATAATGACATGCTTTTGGAATAGAAATGCACATCCCTGAGTCAATACATTTTAGAATCTCCTTTGGCAGCGATTGCAGCTGTGAGTTTCCTGGGTAAGTCTCTAAGAGCTTCGCACACCTGGATTGTACAATATTTGCACAATGTTCTTAAAAAAATATTCATGCGCTGTCAAGTTGATAATTGCTAGACAGACATTTTTAAGTCTTGCCACAGATTTTCAAGCCAATTTATTAAGTCAAAACCCTAACTAGGCCACTTGGGAACTTATATTTGGTTTAGGTTATTATCCTGCTGAAATGTGAATTTGTCTCCCAGTGTCAGGTGGAAAGCAGGTTCTCCTCTAGGATTTTGCCTGTGCTTACATCTGTTCCATTTCTTTGTTTCTTAAAATACTCCATAGTTCTTGCTGATGACAAGCATAGTCATAACATGATGCAGCCACCACCATGCTTGAAAATATGAATAGTGGTACTCAGTGATGTGCTGTGTTGGATTTGCCCCTAACACAATGCTTTGTATTCTGGACGAAAAGTTAATTGTTTTGCCATATTTTTTTTGCAGTTTGACTTCAGTTAGAATTTTGCAAACAGGATGCATGTTTTGGAATATTTGTAATCTGTATAGGCTTCCTTCTTTTGACTATGCCATTTAGGTTAGTATTGTGGAGTATTGTTGATCCATCCTCAGTTTTCGCAGTTAGTCAACTCTGTAGGCATTGGCCTCATGGTGAACCCCTGAGGGGTTTCCTTCTTCTCTGGCAACAGTTAGGAAGGACACCTGTATCTTTGGAGTGACTGGGTATATTCAAACACCATCCAATGTGTAATTAATAACTTCACCATGCTTCACAATCACCATTGCACTGCACACTGCCCTTACCCACCTGGACAAAGGGAATGTGAGGATGCTCAGCCTTCAATACAACAGCGCCCTATAAGCTCCTTCCAAAGCTCATGTCCCTGGGTCTGAACTCCTCTATATACAACTTGGTCCTGGACATCCTGACTGGCCTCCTCCAAGTGGTGAAGGTAAGCAACATTACCTCCTCAACACTGAATCTCAACAAGTGGGCCCCAAATGGGTGGGTCCTCAGTCCCCTTCTGTATTCCCTGTATACCCATGACTGTTTGGCCTCACACAGTTCCAACTCCATCATCAAGTTCGCTGATGACACAACAGTAGTAAGCCTGATTACCAACAACGACGAGATGGGCTAAAGGTAGTAAATGTGAGGCACTCTGACCGTGTGGTGCCAGATTAACAGATTAACAACTTCTCCCTCAACGTTAGCAAAACAAAGCAGCTGATTGTGAACTTCAGGGGGAACCAGGCTGGACACGCCCCCATCCTCATCAACAGAGCCACAGTGGAGACTGTCAATAACTTCAAATTCCTCTTCGTACACATCTCAGAGAAGCTGAAATGGTCTAACCACACTGACACCATAGTGAAGAAAGTACGACAGCGACTCTTCAACCTCAGAATGTTGAAGAAATTTGGCCTGTCCCCGAGGGCCCTCACAGTGTTCTACAGGAGCACCAGCGACAGAATACTGTCGGGCTGCATCATAGCCTGGTACGGCAACTTCACCGAAATGGACGGAAAGGCTCTTCAGAGGGTACAGCCGAACACACCATTGCCTGCCCTGGAGGACACGTACAACACCAGGTGTCGCAAGAAGGCCAAGAAGGTCATCAGGGACCCCAGCCACGCGAGTCATGCCCTGTTCTCCCTGCTTCAATCACTCAGACGCAGGCAGTACAGGAGCATCATGGCAAAAACTGAAAGACTGGCCAATGGTTTCTACCTTCAGACCATCAGGTTTCTGAATAACCACCACTAGTCAGCTACGTACTCCACCCTCCCCCTTGCTACCCACGATATGTACATTTTCCCCTTCACCCCCTCAAGTCTTTCCTCTGCCTCCTCCCCAGTGGACATGAATTTATTCATTACTGTCACGGTTATTATGGATATAGTGCTATTTTTTATTTATATCGTTGTTTTCATTCATTTATTCCACTTAGTCTTGCATGTACCTGTATGGCTCCTGAGTGGCACTGCGGTCTAAGGCACTGCATCTCAGTGCTAGAGGTGTCCCTACAGATCCTTGTTCGATTCCAGGCTGTATCACAACTGGTCGTGATTAGGAGTTTCATAGGGTGGCCACAATTGTCTCGGCATCGTCCGGGTTAGGATTTGGCCGGTGTCAGTTGTCATTGTAAATAATAATTTGTTCTTAACTGACCTGCCAAGTTCAATAAAACAAACAATTGTTGGAGATCAAGCCTACAATTTTTTACTGTACTCTGCACTCTCACCTGCAACCCTGTGCATGTGACTATTAATTAAACACTGACTCGGAATCTCAAAGATATTTTTTTTTTACTCATCTACCAATATGTACCCTTCTTTGTGAATAACTGGAAAAGCTCCATGGTCGATTTGGTTGAATTGGTGTTTGAAATTCACTGCTCGACTTAGGGACCTTACAGATACAGTGCCTTCGGAAAATATTTAGACACCTTGATATTTTACACATTTTGTTACGTTACAGCCTAATTCTAAAATGTATTAAAATATTTGTTTTTCCTAAGCAATCTACACACAATACCCCAAAATGACAAAAAATAAATCTGTTTTTTTGTCACGTTCATCGTAATAATGGTCGGACCAAGCTGCAGCGCGATATGGTTTCCACATAATTTATTAAAGTGAAGAACCTAGAACAAAACAAATAAACAAACAGACAACGAACCATGACTAACGAGATGCTACGTGCACTAACTCAAAACAATATCCCATAACACACAGGTGGAAAAAGTCTACTTAAGGATGATCCCCAATTAGAGACAACGATAGCCAGCTGCCTCTAATTGGGAATCATACTAAAAAGCCAACATAGAAAAAAAAAACTAGAATCCCACATAGAAAATATAAACTAGACTAAACCCCTAGTCACGCCATGGCCTACTCTACCATAGAAAATTAAAGCTTTCTAAGGTCAGGATGTGACATGTATAAAAAAAGAAACAAAAATACCTTTTTCACATAAGTATTCAGACCCTTTGCGATGAGACTCGAAATTGAGCTCAGGTGCATCCTGTTTCCATTAATAATCCTTGAGATGTTTCTAAAACTTCATTGGGGTCCACCTGTGATAAATTCAATTGATTGGACATGATTTGGAAAGGCACACACCTGTCAATATAAGGTCCCTCAGTTGACAGTGCATTTCAGAGCAGACACTAAGCTGTGAGGTCGAAGGAATTGTCCGTAGAGCTCCGGGACAGGATTGTGTCGAGGCACAGATCTGGGGAAGGGTACCAAAACATGTAAACTGGGCTGTCCAAACTTGTGAAACATGCACGTCTATTATTGGTTCAGATTTGGTCCAGTCCGGACATGCTTGTCAAAAGATTTTATCATGTGACTCTGAGACAACTGACAACTGAGAGTCAGATACATTCACACACACTTGCACACACACAAACCTGTTCTTGTTTGAAAAATAATTCCTTATTTTCAACAACAAATGTACAGTGCCTTGCGAAAG
Source organism: Oncorhynchus masou masou (assembly GCF_036934945.1). NCBI lineage: Eukaryota > Metazoa > Chordata > Actinopteri > Salmoniformes > Salmonidae > Oncorhynchus > Oncorhynchus masou. Next base: position 64,845,730 of record NC_088242.1, on the reverse strand, counting down.
TATTCGGCACCCTTGAACTTTTCGACCTTTTGCCACATTTCAGGCTTCAAACATAAAGATATAAAACTGTATTTTTTGTGAAGAATCAACAACAAGTGGGACACAATCATGAAGTGGAATGACATTTATTAGATATTTCAAACTTTTTTAACAAATCAAAAACTGAAAAATTGGGCGTGCAAAATTATTCAGCCCCCTTAAGTTAATACTTTGTAGCGCCACCTTTTGCTGCGATTACAGCTGTAAGTCGCTTGGGGTATGTCTCTATCAGTTTTACACATCGAGAGAATGAAATTTTTTCCCATTCCCCCTTGCAAAACAGCTCGAGCTCAGTGAGGTTGGATGGAGAGCATTTGTGAACAGCATTTTTCAGTTCTTTCCACAGATTCTCGATTGGATTCAGGTCTGGACTTTGACTTGGCCATTCTAACACCTGGATATGTTTATTTTTGAACCATTCCATTGTAGATTTTGCTTTATGTTTTGGATCATTGTCTTGATGGAAGACAAATCTCCATCCCAGTCTCAGGTCTTTTGCAAACTCCATCAGGTTCTTCCAGAATGGTCCTGTATTTGGCTCCATCCATCTTCCCATCAATTTTAACCATCTTCCCTGTCCCTGCTGAAGAAAAGCAGGCCCAAACCATGATGCTTCCACCACCATGAGGCAGCAGGGTAGCCTAGTGGTTAGTGGTTAGAGCGTTGGACTAGTAACCAGAAGGTTGCAAGTTCAAACCCCCGAGCTGACAAGGTACAAATCTGTCATTCTGCCCCTGAACAGGCAGTTAACCCACTGTTCCTAGCCCGTCATTAAAAATAAGAATTTGTTCTTAACTGACTTGCCTAGTTAAATAAAGGTAAAATAAATAAACATGTTTGACAGTGGGTATGGTGTGTTCAGGGTGAGCTGTGTTGCTTTTACGCCAAACATAACGTTTTGCATTGTTGCCAAAAAGTTCAATTTTGGTTTCATCTGACCAGAGCACCTTCTTCCACATGTTTGGTGTGTCTCCCAGGTGGCGTGTGGCAAACTTTAAACAACACTTTTATGGATATTTTTAAGAAATGGCTTTCTTCTTGCCACTCTTCCATAAAGGCCAGATTTGTGCAATATACGACTGATTGTTGTCCTATGGACAGAGTCTCCCACCTCAGCTGTAGATCTCTGCAGTTCATCCAGAGTGATCATGGGCCGCTTGGCTGCATCTCTGATCAGTCTTCTCCTTGTATGAGCTGAAAGTTTAGAGGGACGGCCAGGTCTTGGTAGATTTGCAGTGGTCTGATACTCCTTCCATTTCAATATTATCGCTTGCACAGTGCTCCTTGGGATGTTTAAAGCTTGGGAAATCTTTTTGTATCCAAATCCGGCTTTAAACTTCTTAGTATCTCGGACCTGCCTGGTGTGTTCCTTGTTCTTCATGATGCTCTCTGCGCTTTTAACGGACCTCTGAGACTATCACAGTGCAGGTGCATTTATACGGAGACTTGATTACACACAGGTGGATTGTATTTATCATTAGTCATTTAGGTCAACATTGGATCATTCAGAGATCCTCACTGAACTTTTGGAGAGAGTTTGCTGCACTGAAAGTACAGGGGCTGAATAATTTTGCACCCCAAATTTTTCAGTTTTTGATTTGTTAAAAAAGTTTGAAATATCCAATAAATGTCGTTCCACTTCATGATTGTGGCCCACTTGTTGTTGATTCTTCACAAAAAAATACAGTTTTATATCTTTATGTTTGAAGCCTGAAATGTGGCAAAAGGTCGCAAAGTTCAAGGGGGCCGAATACTTTCGCAAGGCACTGTACATAACACAAATGTTGACAGCTTTACTTTTTTCACTTCATAAAAATATTTAATTTTCATCCAAATATCAGGTGTGTACTATTGCTACAGAGGGTGGTGCATACAGCCCAGTACGTCACTGGGGCCGAGCTCCCTCCCTCATACCAGGCGGTGTCAGAGGAAGGCCGTAAAAATTGTCAAAGTCTCAAGCCACCCAAGTTTCAGTGTTCTCTCTGCTACCGCACCACAAGCAGTACTGGAACGCCAAGCCTGCTACCAAAATGCTTCTGAACAGCTTCTACCCCAAAGCCATGACTACTGAACAGTTAATTAAACCCTACCTACATGTACATACTACTTCAATCAATCACCCAACTACCTCGTACTCCAGTACACTGACTCAGTACTGCTACTAATTGTACAGTATATAGCCTCATTATTATTATTTTACTCTTATGTTACTATTTTCTTTTATCTATTTGTTAATTTTCTTTCTTCTTAAATACGTTGTTGGGAAAGGGCCAGTAAATAAGCATTTCACGGTAAAGTCTGTACTTGTTGTATTCGGGTCATGTGAGGAATGCAATTTAATTTGATTTTTGATTTGATTTAATATTTAAAACTGTCTTGTAAGAAATACTGGTGCTGATAAATTCACTAATCAGTAAAAAGTGTGACACCCAACCCCGGTCTCCCCTAAATCCTATGTAAATAGGAGGTCTCCACTAGAGTTCACATTTTGCCGTGCACATATCAAAAGTGTTTTTCTTCAGTTTCCCATTACTGTAAGAAGCAAAATAAGCCTCTTTAACAATCCACAGCAAACCACAATGCAAAGCTCCAATTAGAACACTGTACTGTACAATAGATGCATTGTTAAGTGCATGGCTATAAGAAAGAGCCTTGAACAACCTTGAAGAAAACCTCCTTTAACATGTGGTTCCAAATGCAGGAGAAAGATGCCTTTCATTTCTTAATCCATCTCTATGCTGCCTGGAGTTGGCTACACACAACTAGCTTTGCGTAAGAAATAATGATCCTGTCTTGAGAAATGGGAGAGAAGAGCACATCAAGACAATCCAACAGCTTTTACAATTAGTTTTTGTTCATCCATTTTATAATAATTAACACCTTTCTATTCATCAATCTGTAGGTTAATAACCTTTCTCTTAAACGATTACACTTTCAACTCACAAGTTGAAAAAGATAAGGAATGTCTGGCAACATTGTCATTTCCGTGTATGAAATGAGCATACAAGTGCACATGTACACCAACTGTTGCTCTGACGACTTTTTTCCAACCCATACCTCCTCTCTTCCTCCTCTGTCATTATAACTATGGGGTCATTTGGAATATGTCTGTCTCATCCATTTCTCCACCTGCTCCTTTCTCTCCAATCCAACCTGTGACCCCCACCTCCCTCTCGAGCTGCTCACTTCTCTCCATCTCTGACCCCTTACTCTCCACTGCGATGCTCCTCTCCTCTATTTGGAGCCCTCACCCATTCCCTCCATGTTGCTTGAATCTCTTGCGACATGGGCTGATTGACATCGTTGATAGCAGAGAAGAGAGAGGTTAATAAGGACCAACTGTTCCCTGCTCCCCACCCCCGGCACAATGAGGACGTTTACGAGCTCTGGTTTAGCAATAATGATGCCAATGATGAAGTTGCTGCAATTCTACAGTAGCCAAGTCAGATACATGATTAAAATGACTATATGGGTTATAAGGACATATTTGCATTGTATTTTATGGGAATTATGGAGATACACATAGTGTCTGCTGCACACTTGTTGAAAACAACAAATGAGTATCGAGGCACTGGACTTAAGTAATAGCATACATACAGTAATAGCATACATACAGTAATAGCATATACAGTAATAGCATACAGTAATATAAAACATACAGTAACAGCATACGTACAGTAACAGCACACGTACAGTAATAGCATACATACAGTAATAGTATACATACAGTAATAGTATACATACAGTAATATAATACATACAGTGATAGTATATGTACAGTAATAGCATATGTACAGTAATATAATACATACAGTATTAGTATACATACAGTAATAACATACGTACAGTAATATAATACAGTAATAGTAAACATACAGTAATAACATACGTACAGTAATATAATACATTCAGTAATAGTATACATACAGTAATATAATACGTTGAGTAATAGTATACATACAGTAATAGCATACATACAGTAATATACTACATACAGTCATAGCATACATGCAGCACTACTGCTATTTGTATGTATCAGAACATATAGCTAACAGATCTAAAACACAGCCACCATATTGTGGGACTGACAGATACATTATGAATGCACACTCTGTGATCCAGTGGAGGATACTGATAGCATCTCTTTCATTTCCTCCACACACTCTGCTGAAACACAGGCCCCTGTGGTGCTGGCCACTTCTGATAACCTTGGAAGGGGAAAGATGGAAGAAATAATTTACTTTCATAGCAATCTAATAAGAAATCTCAGGTCTGTCTGTCTGTCTGAGACAGCAAAACAGACTTTCTGTGTTTTCCCCCTCTCCTCATATAGCCTTTTTTATAGCTTTGACAAACAGTTCAAACCAGCTCATTCTTAGTACTTTGAAAGTTGAGCTTGAATTATTCAAGACGGTCTTAAAAATTAATCTGGCCGAGAAAAATGAAAATAAGCGTGGTAAAAGGAAAATCTAAATAAGTCGTGAACGTTGAGACGTATTTTTCAGTAGGTAGCTGTCATCGTGCTCAGGAAGAGCCAACCAATGTGGCTGCAGGGCGGAAAGACTGCTTATCTGAAGAGAGGCTAAGGTAAACTATTAACTATGCAGAACATGGATGTCATGGGCAAAGAAGGCACATACAGCTGGAGGCAGCCAGGCCCCGCTGGAATGTTTTGTAGAATTATTGCCAAAATCCTACTACTGTATGTGAATATATCAGACGTCTAATGACTTCTAGATGTCGTGGTTTTTCTCTCAATATGCAATTTTGACGTCTTCTTTTGTGTCTGAAATTGCCATCTATGCTAAGAAGATTCACTTCCAAAATAGGGCATTGGAGGCAAGCAAGCAGTAAGTAAATGATACTGAGCTCCTACAATTGAAACTCAATAATGAAGGTTGAACACGTGGTAATTCAGAGAATGACACAAACTAAATGTGATCATTAAAAATATAGCTAGCTACCACATGAACTAAATGATCCTCGGGGTATCAAGAGGGTATCACTGCAACCATTGTTGTTGATACACCCAAACAAAAAACTGGTATTCAATCCAAAATAGAGTCAGCCTACACAACAAATGTAGTCACATTTCCAATTCCAGACATTTATGTTGGTGGTTTTTCAGAAATTCCTGGGACATTTTACCGTCAAATCCTTTGAGAATGCGGTGCTGGGAATATTGCCGGGATGAGCAACATTGAGAGGAGTCAGTGAATAGCTGTTGGGCCAAACACGCCCATTGTTTCCTATCCATTTCCTCCCAGTGCCAGAGGATTAAATGTTGCCTTAAACCCCATGCCAGGGTCTCTCCAGACAACAGAAAAACAGAAAAAGCAATCATGCGAATATGGTTAGTGAACAAAAGGAACTGAGCACATGCACGTCTGGAGACACAGAAAAGGCCTTTAAGATGAGAGCATGAATATTAATCAACCCAAATGTTTTAACAGTGTGTGGACCAACATTTGGACCAACATTTAGTCACTTTGGTTATGGCACTTCTTACACCATATTCATTTTTCTGCCGACAACTCCTCTGAAGCTTTAAGTGAGTGCTAAATGTTCGTGGGCATCTGAAAGTTTAAACGACGGCCGTAAAGCTTGTGGATGTCGTAGAGCAAAACAAATGACAGTGTCGTGTTCATGAGAGTCTCATCGTTTGATGATGGAGTTGGATTTTAAAGATGATTTATTGACAATTTTCTTGTCTGGATTGTCTCACGTGTAGAAAACACCGCTTTCACAAGCCCCAGGTTATGGAAGGTTATGGCACACACTTTATATCAGCGGAAAGAGGGGTTTGAGCTGCAGCCACTGTAAGCTGATGTCACGGTAACTCTCTAGCATAAACACAAGGGGACCTGAAGGAAGAAGATTTCAAACCATTCAGCTCCAGCAGGAAATGTATGTGGTCACTGGAGTGGCAACGCTGTGTCTGGCTGTCCCTGGGAGACCATGGCTAAGTTCCTCTTGCCTGCCTTGCATCCCAGCAGACAAGGCTGGTGGGAGGAGTTATAGGAGTATGGGCTCATTGTAATGGCTGGGATGAAAAAAATGGAAAGAAGTCAAAGGTGATTGATATCATTCCATTCATTCTATTCCAGCTATTACAATGAGCCTGTCCTCTTATAGCACCTCCCACCAGCCTCCTATGCATCCCAGGTGTTTGTGTAATGATTGAGAATGTTAGCTGGCTGTTTCATCATTGTTGAGCTCATTCATGCTTTCTGAAGATTCACTATCTGACTGACTCCTTCGGATGCTTCACGCGTAATTCAGTGGGGAGCTGAAGTGGATCGAATGGAACTAGCATTGAATTTATTGATTAATTATGTTTTTGGGGAAATAAGCAGGGGTTCTTCATGTGCAAAGTAGGTTTTTCAGAATCTGTTTATACTGAAGAGTGATGGTTTTCACAGTTTTATGTCGGGTGTTTTTGGCATTTTGCATTCAATTTGATTTAGTAATTTTAGAACTTTTTACGTTTCAACTGTTTATTTGATATGTTCCTACTTTATATTAAGCACCTATCATGTTTGCTAATTACTCATTATTTGATTGCATACTGCCTTGTGTGACATTGTTAGTTACTTAGGCTATTAGACATTCTCAGATGCCAATTATTGTTAACTGTACTGGATCAGGAACGATTAACTAATTATAGCTTATAAGAAACTAATGTTGCTGTGTCATACGTGGAAAAATAAAATACATTTTAACCAGATATTTTAAAAAAAAATCTCTAATCATAATTAGATATCCTAAGACACATTCAAAAGAATGCATGGAGGCCAATTAATAGCAATGGCTTTGATAACAACCACCATTCATCACAAACCATCCCAGAGGTCAGTTTATAACAGGGCTCTCTAACCCTGTTCCTGCAGAGCAACACTCCTGTAAGGTTTCACTCCCCCAACTAACCTGATTCATCTTATAAACCAGCTAATTATTAGAATCAGGTGCGTTATATTAGGTTTGGGATGAAAACCTACAGGATGGTAACTCTCGAGGAACAGTGTTGTAGGGCCCTGGCTTATAATATTTAAATGGTGTCAGTTTAAGCAAGACAAGAATGTCACCTTTATCACTCATTCTCATTCAGACACACCATTAATATGGAAATGATTGCTCAATGGCGGCACATGACTCATGCATTTTACCTAATGCAGACAGACATACATAAATAAGTAATGCTTTGCAACCCTGCAAGCAAGATGGCCAAATGACACCGGAATATTTACCTCCAGGCAAAGGTTAGGAAGCTCACCAGACCATTGTGTGTTGGTTATCCTTAGATAAAGCTGAAGCTTGCAAAGAAAGTTCCTTTACAAATACACAGCGTTAAAACTGGGAGAGTGGTGAGATGCTGAAAATGAATGAGATATCCATCCCGCTATTATTAATATTATTTCCGCCCATCCATCGTCTATGTACGGTGCCAGATTGCAAAATGCTTATGCACTTATTCCCAACTCCCCCTCTAAACACACACACACACACACACACACACACACACCTGTGGTCTGTGGATTGAGTAGATTGTTGCAATGCACAGTGGTCATTAGCAGCCAAACCTCCCACTGAAGAGGCAGCCGATGAAAGCACGGCCATAATTGCGAGCATTATATTTAACATTCTATTCTCACCCAGCGCCTACTTTCCTTTTATACTTTGGGCTGCCGAGATAATCTCACATTGATTCTTCTGAGAACATCCAACGCCCTGTGTGCAAAACAAATCTTTAATGTTGATGTTGGTACACCTTTTATTGTATCTCCATTTGCAATAATAACACGTTTTAAGCAATAACATGAGGCCATGGCTTATGACATTTCATAATGGCTGTGACGTGGTCATAGCCACGAGTTTAAGCCGAGTGTCGTAGACCACCACAGACATAATAGAAATGTCATAACACATGGACTCAGGTATATTATTGATTTTATACAATGGGTTACCAGCATTAAAAGCTAGTTTAATTCCCATACCATCAAAAAAATTAAAAAACATGTTACATTCACTAACACTGGTTGTCAATTGCAATTGTAGGTGTTCAAATCAAATTGTATTTGTCACATACACATTGTTAGCAGATGTTAATGCGAGAGTAGCAAAATGCTTGTGCTTCTAGTTCCGACCATGCAGTAATATCTAACAAGTATTCCAACAATTTCACAACTACCTTATACACACAAGTGTAAAGGAATGAATAAGAATATGTACATACAAATATATATCGATGAGCTATGGCCGAACGGCATAAGAAAGATGCATTAGATGGTATAGAGTACAGTATATACATATGAGATGAGTACTGTAGTGTATGTAAACATTATATAAAGTGGCATAGTTTAAAGTGACTAGTGATACATTTATTACATCCAATTTTTAATTATTAAAGTGGCTATTGATTGAGTCACTATGTTTGCAGCAGCCACTCAATGTTAGTGATTGCTGTTTAACAGTCTGATGGCCTTGAGATAGAAGCTGTTTTTCAGTCTCTCGGTCCCAGCTTTGATGCACCTGTACTGACCTTGCCTTCTGGATGATAGAAGGGTGAATAGGCAGTGGCTCAGGTGGTTGTTGTCCTTGATGATCTTTTTGGCCTTTGTGTGACATCGGGTGGTGTAGGTGTCCTGGAGAGCAGGTAGTTTGCCCCCGGTGATGCGTTGTGCAGACCTCACTACCGCCTGGAGAGCCCTACGGTTGTGGGAGGAGCAGTTGCCATACCAGGCGGTGATACATCCGACAGGATGCTCTCAATAGTGCATCTGTAAAAGTTTGTGAGTGTTTTGGTGGCAAGTGAAATTTCTTCAGCCTCCTGAGGTTGAAGAGGCGCTGTTGCGCCTTCTTCACCATGCTGTCTGTGTGGGTGGACCATTTCAGTTTGTCTGTGATGTGTACCCCAAGGAACGTAACTTTCCACCTTCTCCACTACTGTCCCGTCGATGTGGATTAGGGGCAGCTCCCTCTGCTGTTTCCTGAAGTCCACGATCATCTCCTTTGTTTTGTTGACGTTGAGTATGAGGTTATTTTGCTGACACCACACTACGAGGGCCCTCACCTCCTCCCTGTAGGCCGTCTCGTCGTTGTTGGTAATCAAGCCTACCACTGTAGTGTCGTCTGCAAACTTCATGATTGAGTTGGAGGAGTGCATGGCCACGCAGTCGTGGGTGAACAGGGAGTACAGAAGAGGGCTGCGAACGCACCCATTTGGGGCTCCAGTGTTGAGGATCAGCGGGGTGGGGATGTTGTTTCCTACCCTCACCACCTGGGGGCAGCCTGTCAGGAAGTCCAGGACCCAGTTGCATAGGGAGTGGTCGAGACCCAGGGTCTCGAGCTTAATGACGAGTTTGGAGGGTACTATTGTGTTAAATTCTGAGCTGTAGTCGATGAACAGCATTCTTACATAGGTATTCCTCTTGTCCAGATGGGTTAGGGCAGTGTGCAGTGTGAAGTGTGATTGTGATTGCGTCGTCTGTGGACCTATTGAGGCGGTAAGCAAATTCGGAGTGGGTCTAGGGTGTCAGGTAGGGTGGAGGTGATATGATCCTTGACTAGTCTCTCAAAGCACTTCATGATGACAGAGATGAGTGCTACGGGGCGATCGTCATTTAGCTCAGTTACCTTAGCTTTCTTGGGAACTGGAATAATGGTGGCCCTCTTGAAGCATGTGGGAATAGCAGACTGGGATTGATTAATAATGTCTGTTAACACACCAGCCAGCTGTTCTGCACATGCCCTGAGGACGCGGCTAGGGACGCCGCCTGGGGCGGCAGACTTGCGAGGGTTAACTGGTCGTTAGTTCTATTTGTATTGACTGCCATGTAAAGCAAAAGTGCCCAAGCGCTGGTTGATAGTTCCAGAACTTTGGCTTATAGGGACGCTGTCCATGGTTCTGAAAACAGTGCATGTCTATGCATAGGCAAATTGAAAGCCATATTGAAATGATGTATAGGGGAGCTGTCCATGGTTCTGAAAACCGCTCAGGTCTATGCATAATAATAGGCTACCTCTTATATGATGTAGGTTACCTCAAAATAATATAGTAAACTCTCATGTTTTATTGCCCTGAAGCATTGTAGCAAAAGCATCGATACAGCAGATCAGAATAGAAACCACAATTACATGTTTTTTTCGACACATCGACTGTTATTTATTTATGATGCACATTTCTGTTCAGTGTACAATTAGTGAAATAGTTAACGCCAGGGTCTCAGCTGGGCGCCATTTCTCAGGAACAACTGCCTTGTTGTTCCACCAAGCTTTTAAAACTTGATGTGGATGTTGATCCCCACTTGGGAACTTTCCCTAACACCCTCAGCTGGAATTTGTGCATGGAACGCAAAAAATATTCTTAAAAATATTTAACCTCCAACCATTAACAAGTCCAATAGCTTAAATGAAAGATAGACACCTTGTTTATCTACCCAGCAAGTCATATTTCTAAAATGTTTTACGGCGAAAACATAGCACATATTTAGGTCAAACCACCACCAAAGACACAGCTAATTTGCATAGCCAAGTTGAACAAAATATGCAATCAACAAACGCAGGATTAAAAGAAAAATAAATCACTAACCTTTTGAAATCTTCATCAGATGACAGTAATATAACATGTTACACAGTACATTTATGTTTTTTTCAATAATATGCTATATATATCCATAAATCTCTGTTTACAATTACGCATTGTTCAAAAAATGCTACTCAAATGTCCAGAGAAATGACGATAGCTCCAGCAGATAACGTCAGATAACAAGCAATACACATCATAAACTTTAACTAAATATGCATGTCCTACATATATATAGAAAGATACACTTCTTCTAAATGCAATCGCTGTGTTACATTTATTTTTAACGTTACAGAATTCGTTCACTAGGCTATAATATGAGTCGGCGCTCAGAAATTAGCATGATGGCTCCTCTATCTTGGAGTCCACAGAAACCCAAATTTAACACATAAATATTCCCTTACCTTTGCTGTTCTTCCATCAGAAGACCTGGAAGGAATTATACTCACCAAAAACATTGTTTAGTTGTGAAGTCTGTGTCTTTCGGTTATCAAACACGGCATATTTCGGTTGAAATGCAGCCAAAAGTCAAGCGGATGCGCACCAAAACGTCGAATTTACATATTATATGTCGACTAAACTTGTCAAACTATGTTCATAACCAAGCTTTAGCATGTTATAAAGGTGCACAACAATTCTCAGGACGAACAGAAACACACGCGTCGTTTAATTAGTCTAGGAAAAGAGTGAACATCGGCGGAGAGCGCGCATGAATGTGACCTTTTTTTTCGCGTGACCGAAAGGTTTGGGGTGGCCAAAACTCTGGTGAGCGAGCTATTCTCACAACGAGAAGCCCCATTGAAAGCAGACATCGCGCTGAAGACATAGAAACTGTTCCCAGGTCTGTAGGCGCTTGGGAAGGGTGGGGGCGATGACGTCAAAGTTGGGCCAACTTTTATGATGACGAGAGAGTTTGGGAGAATGACTGCCCTGAGAGTTCTGCTTTACATACAGACATAATTTCAACGGTTTTAGAAACTTTAGAGTGTTTTCTATTCAATAATATTTCCATATGCATATATTAGCAATTTTTGAAAGATTTTTTTTCTGTTTAATATGGGCACGCAATTACTCCAAAGGGGGCAGCAGACAGCCCTATCCTTAACAGTTAATTAATATGTTAGTCCATCTCCTCCTGTTTTCTGTGGACGGCTTCTAAGAGAGCTTTGCATCAGAGAGCTGCTGGATGTTAGTCATCCTGATGCAGTGGTTGGTATACTCCGGGTCGGTCTTCATGTCATAAGAAGGAATAGCCCTCAACCATGGCCACAAATTGGTGAAAATTCCCATTGTAAAAGAGGCAACTGCGTCATAATTATTTTTATACAGATATAACTAAACATGCTGAAAAGTGTCTGTGTTGTTCAATGTACGTGTAACCAGGCCAAAAATAATCCTGACCTAAGGTTCGGATTGCTCCCAGAGTGGGAAATTGTGGGGACCCGGTTTCAAAGTGCATGTAGGTGTTGGTTGGTGGAATCCCCATCGACTGAGGATGAGGAGTCACCATTATGTGGTTGAATTAATATTATGTTCAATACTAAACTACATTAACCAGTCTGACTGCATAATAATGTGAATGAATGCATTATACCCTGTGTCTCTGGAGGATTTAGACAAGGTAGTGAGTCTTGCATCACCACTCAGTATGACTATAATGAACACGTGTCTAACTTGCACTGTTTTACAATTATTAACCTGTCTGGGAACTCTTCGTCCAACAGCCATTGAAATTGCAGTGTGCCAAATACAAATCACCAGAAATCTCATAAATACATTTCTCAAACATACAAGTACTAGGCACCATTTTAAAGATAACATTCTCATTAATACAGCCACAGTGTCGGATTTCAAAAATGCTTTACAGCGAAATCTCCACAAACGATTGCTAGGTCACCAACAAGTCACAGAAAAACCCAGCCATAAAATGAATCACTGCCCTTTGCTGATCTTCATCAGATGACACTCATAGGACTTCATGTTACACAATACATGTATGTTTTGTTCGGTAAAGTTCATATTTATATCCAAATATCTAATTTTACATTGGCGTGTTATGTTCAGTAGTTCCAAAACATGCAGTGATTTTGCAGAGAGCCACATAAATTTACAGAAATACTCATTAGAAATGTTGATGAAAATACTGTTACGCAGTCAACATTAGTCAGAAATAGCATAAAAATATTCACTTACCTTTGATGATCTTCATCAGAATGCCCTCCCAGGAATCCCAGTTCCACAATAAATGTTTGATTTGTTCGATAAAGTTAATTTATGTCCAAATAGGTTCTCTTGTTAGGGTGTTTGGTAAACAAATCCAAATGCACGTTCAGGTCCAGCCGAACGTCGGACAAAAAGTTCAAAAGGTTATATTACAGGTCTTGGAAACTTGTCAAACTAAATATAGAATCAATCTTTATGATGTTTTTATCATAAATATTCAATAATGTTCCAACCAGAAAATTCCATTGTCTGTAGAAAAGCAATGGAACGAGAGCTACCGCTCCTGTGAATGCGCATGACTGAGAACAAAGCTGCTGCCAGACCTCTGACTCAATCCCCTCTCAATCTCCCCCACTTCACAGTAGAATCCTGAAACAACGTTGTAAAGATGGTTGACATCTAGTGGAAGCCTTAGGAAGTGCAACACGACCCATATCCCACTGTGTATTCGATAGGGGCTGAGTTCAAAAACTTTAAACCTCAGATTTCCCACTTCCTGTTTTGGATTTTGTCTCAGGTTTTTGCTTGCCATATGAGTTCTGTTAAACTCACAGATATCATTCAAACAGTTTTAGAAACTTCAAAGTGTTTTCTATGTGCATATATCAGCATCTGGGACTGAGTAGGATGCAGTTTACTCTGGGCATGCTTTTCATCCAAAAGTGAAAATGCTGCCCCCTATCCCAAAGAAGTTTAAAAGACTAGATACAAATAGTTTAATCCTTGCGACCAATATTCTAGCACTAATTTACTAGGTGTAAATAATATTTACCAATACACCTACTAAATTATGAAATCAAAAAACTACTATGTAAAATGAGGAATGCATTTACTCATTTCAACTAATAAGATTTACTAGTCACAAAATAATTAACACAAATAATTACAGTGCACAGGAAATTCCTGCACTGAAAAAACAGAACGACTCAAAACACCTAGATTGTATAAGAAACCATGAAAAGTAGTGCACCTAAACTGAGATCTGGTGTTTGGAGGGTGTTTGAAAGTAAACCCAATGTAAGTGTTCTGATACACTGAAAGTGTTTCTAAAACAGAATAGAGTGGTTCTTCAACCTGAATATTGGTATTTTTAATAGAGTTGTTGTGAAAATACTTTTAGGGGTTTCAGTAAGGGATGTGGCGGTCACGAAATTTCGTCAGCTGGTGATTGTCAAGCAAATAACTGTCAGTCTCACGGTAACGTTAATTAACATGAAGACATTTAGAATCTCCTGGCTTCCACATGCCACTGATGCAGAACTTGGGAACATCTAATAAATCCATTATTTATTTTAGACAGGTGTAAAGAAGCATGATATGAAGAAAATGTGGTCTATTTCAGAAGAACAGATAAGCATACTCTTAGTTGACCTTATGTTAGGTTCTGATCTGGCTATGACAAATGGCTGTGGACTACACTAGTTCATTTAGCAGACAAGATTTGCTTAGAATTTATTGGCATGATTTTATATTATTTTAAAGTATAAAGAATACAATTGAATAAATCTGAATAAAATACAAATATTTTCTCCAAATGATTTAAGGGAGTGCACATATGCTGCTATTCTCTGTTGAACATTTAACAAAGAAATACGTATTCCTATATGCTTATTTTAGAGTTATTAATTAATGTAACTTTAGATGTTCTACAGACGTTGGGCCGTGTTTAGTTTTTTTATGCATTGTAAAGCTGTATGATGCGACTCCAATGATGATTTGAAAAAAGATGCTTGAAAAACATGAGATCTGCTTTGTTTTTTTTGCGCAAGCTGTACACACTTCATAAAGTGTGTGCCATAAGACTCCTGAACAGCTAATCATAGAGCTACCCAGACCCCTAGTTTACGCTGCCACTCTCTGTTTATAATCTATGCATAGTCACTTTAAATCTACCTACATGTACGTATTACCTCAATTACCTCAACTAACCAGTTCCCCCGCACATTGACTCTGTACCGGTACCCCCTGTATATACAGTTGAAGTCGGAAGATTACATACACTTAGATTGGAGTTATTACAACTCATTTTTCAACCATTCCACAAATTTCTTGCTAACAAACTATAGTTTTGGCAAGTTGGTTAGGACATCTACTTTGTAAAAGACACAAGTCATTTTTGAGTCAAAAGTTTACATACACTAACTAAGTTGACTGTGCCTTTAAAAAGCTTAGAAAATTCCAGAAAATTATGTCATTGCTTTAGAAGCTTCTGATAGGCTAATTGACATAATGTGAGTCAATTGGAGCTGTACTTTTCAATGTTTTTCAAAGCCTACCTTCAAATGCAGTGCCTCTTTGCTTGACATCATGGGAAAATCCAAATAAATCAGTCAAGACCTCAGAAAAGAATTGTAGACCTACACAAGTCTGGTTCATCCTTGGGAGCAATTTCCAAATGCCTGAAGGTACCATGTTCATCTGTACAAACAATAGTACGCAAGTATACACACCATGGGACCAGGCAGGCATCATACTGATCAGGAAGGAGATGGGTTCTCTCTCCTAGACATGAACATACTTTGGTGCGAAAAGTGCAAATCAATCGTAGAACAACAGCAGGAGGATCTTGTGAAGATCCCAAGCAAGCTGAATGACCCCAACAAACTTCCAAAGTTGGGAAATTTTACTAGGATTAAATGTCAGGAATTGTGAAAAACTGAGTTTAAATGTATTTGGCTAAGGTGTATGTAAACTTCCGACTTCAACTGTATGTTGTGGCATGTAGGCTAATTACTTATGTACATTTACATACACTTTTGTTTTTCTTAACAGAATAGCTAGTGTTTTTCAGTTTTCAAATCAATTTAATTGACTATTTTGGTAATTGGCCTCGGTAACCTAGCAGATGTCCTGGCAGATTAGGCAACTCTTGTACGCCAAATGGCCTTGCCCCTAAAATCGTGAAATGCCAGGCTTGCTGCTATGGTTACATCAACACAAACTGACACATGAATCATATATTGTGTGCTGCTGGTGAGAAAGAAAGGATGCAACAGGGCGCTCTGCAGGGACATGGAACCAGTCGATGGGGCCGAAGGGGCTGGGGTCTACCGAACCAGAGAGACATCATGACCCCCTTGTCTTTCGCTCTGAGCAGCATGCGCCGGTGGGGCATGTTGGTGGATACAGTAGGTATGCCCTGGCAGCGTGCTAGGGCTTGCGGGCAGACCCAGGTCAAAGTTTAACCAAACAGCAGATGGTTCCGGGGGACATAGAGGGAGTGTTTTGTGCGGTGGAGGAGTGGAACAGTGGAGGAATGGAGGCACGCAGGACTCAGCTTTATCTGCTTCCACTGGGCTGGGCTGGTATACACATCTTGGAATCTATGATAGCAAAGCACACAGAGAATACTCAGAATATACACTCAAAGCAGACACACACACACAAGCAGGCACACACACATACACACTATATTTGAATTGTTAGAACACAAGAAATACCCAATCTGGCATAAAATGTACATTTCAAAAAGACACAAATCTCATAACATAATGCATAGCTCATCAATGCAGCACATACCAGTTTTGTAAATGTGTGAGATTGTAAGGGCACATTGTTATACTGATTTGAGATGTTTTGTGAAGCAATCGTCTTCAACATTACCAGAGAGAGGATCTCTAAGCACCTGGAACAAATCCCCACCCTTGAAGTTTGTTGTTCTAATTTAGACCAACGCTTTGAATCTGAGGCACTGAACAGCACATTTCACAAATTGAAATGGAGAGAAATACATAAATATGCTGTGTGCTGTGTGTACCATGCACAAAGCAAACCAATTCTCCTGTGGTTGACTTGCTCTAAGCTCGCTGCACAAACAAGCTTTTCCTGCTCAAGGCTGTGAGCCGGGGACACTGGTAAGTTAGGCCCTGTTTTTGACTGATGAATTTGGTTCCAATGCTCCACTGCATCAGTCTACACAGGGGAAAGAAAGTCACAATAATGAACTGTAAGTTTGATAAGAGACTGCACATGGAGTAGAGCATGTCGCCCAAGTGGTTATTCCTGTCCATACTGGGCTTACATCATCAATAAGAGTTATTTCTGGAACATGGCAGAGATGTGTTTTGCTCTCATGCTGATGAGAGATTGTGCAACTCAGGGGCATAGAACAAATATATGTAGACATTAACCAACATAACTACTGTACATTAATAAAACCAGTTGGTTGATTTTCCACTTAGAACATTTTTCCACTGAGAACATTGTGTGGTATTCTGTGTACATTATCTACTTTACTGTTTCTTCCTACATATTGCACAGAATGCTACATATCGGACACATGTCAAGATCAGTGACAGTATTCAGAAATATGCACTTGTCAGCAGTGGTTGGAACCAGTTCAGGGAACAGAACCGAAACTGGGAAAATAACATTTTTCATAAAACGGTAACAAAAATGATCTCTAGATTTAAAAAGGGAATACATTTTTATTTATTTATTTGGGAACTAGTTAATAATGTATTTTATGTTTCAAGCACAAAAAAACACCATCACAGTGCTTATGCAAAGCACTCACTCTGTCACTCAGAAACTGCTCCAGTGTCTGCCTGTCAGCTAGTTTTCTAGGATAGTTAAGGATACTGTAGTTGTCACGTTTCACATTGGATGTATTAACCCATAAGAGTCTAAGCCCTGTCGAAGCAAGGGGAGGGGAGTTTAGGGGTTCTAATTAGATATATGGATTTTTTTTGGTACAAAAATAATATTTTATAAAAAAAATATTTGGCCTTACTGCTATTACATCGAACAATAGCTAGTACCCCCAAAAAATCTCAAGGAAGTTTGTTGTGAAGATAATAAAGATCAGGGAAGGTATAAATATTTTTTTTTACATGTATATACATTTTCTTACATGCATTTAACCCCTTATTGTCGGCACTAAACTTTCTCCATAAATACTTCCATTGCCTTTTTTCAACTGGTACTGGGAACCAGACAAGTCTTGAGGCCTGTGTCAAAACAATTGACACAATTGAGAGTCTCATCTTTCCATTGACGGGTCATAATAGTTTGTAGACCAAACCGTTCGAATGCTACAGATGATTTTGTGAGAAGAACGATTTTAGTGATGTCCCATGGTCTGACAAACACCGCGCTAACTCTGCCTATCAAGGCAGATGTGGAAGTGTGACATAGGCGGATGCCGTGGAATGAGACACATCCAATTCAAACAGATACAGTGCCTTGCAAAAGTATTCACCCCATTGGGATATAGAACTGTATTTTTTTGGGAAGAATCAACAACAAGTGGGACACAATCATGAAGTGGAACGACATTTATTGGATATTTCAAACTTTTTTAAGAAATCAAAAACTGAAAAATTGGACATGCAAAATTATTCAGCCCCCTTAAGTTAATACTTTGTAGCGCCACCTTTTGCTGCGATTACAGCTGTAAGTCGCTTGGGGTATGTCTCTATCAGTTTTGCACATTGAGAGACTGAAATTGTTTCCCATTCCTCCTTGCAAAAAAGCTCGAGCTCAGTGAGGTTGGATGGAGAGCATTTGTGAACAGCAGTTTTCAGTTCATTCCACAGATTCTCGATTGGATTCAGGTCTGGACTTTGACTTGGCCATTCTAACACCTGGATATGTTTATTTTTGAACCATTCCATTGTAGATTTTGCTTCATGTTTTGGATCATTGTCTTGTTGGAAGACAAATCTCCGTCCCAGTCTCAGGTCTT
Organism: Oncorhynchus masou masou; assembly: GCF_036934945.1. Taxonomy (NCBI): domain Eukaryota; kingdom Metazoa; phylum Chordata; class Actinopteri; order Salmoniformes; family Salmonidae; genus Oncorhynchus; species Oncorhynchus masou. Next base: position 64,827,200 of record NC_088242.1, on the reverse strand, counting down.
TTGCAGACTCCATCAGGTCTTCTTCCAGAATGGTCCTGTATTTGGCTCCATCCATATTCCCATCAATTTTAACCATCTTCCCTGTCCCTGCTGAAGAAAAGCAGGCCCAAACCATGATGCTGCCACCACCATGTTTGACAGTGGGTATGGTGTGTTCAGGGTGATGAGCTGTGTTGCTTTTACGCCAAACATAACGTTTTGCATTGTTGCCAAAAAGTTCAATTTTCATCTGACCAGAGCACCTTCTTCCACATGTTTGGTGTGTCTCCCAGGTGGCGTGTGGCAAACTTTAAACTACACTTTTTATGGATATCTTTAAGAAATGGCTTTCTTCTTGCCACTCCTCCATAAAGGCCAGATTTGTGCAATATACGACTGATTGTTGTCATATGGACAGAGTCTCTCACCTCAGCTGTAGATCTCTGCAGTTCATCCAGAGTGATCATGGGCCTCTTGGCTGCATCTCTGATCATTCTTCTCCTTGTATGAGCTGAAAGTTTAGAGGGACGGCCAGGTCTTGGTAGATTTGCAGTGGTCTGATACTCCTTCCATTTCAATATTATCGCTTGCACAGTGCTCCTTGGGATTTTTAAAGCTTGGGAAATCTTTTTTTATCCAAATCCAGCTTTAAACTTCTTCACAACAGTATCTCGGACCTGCCTGGTGTGTTCCTTGTTCTTCATGATGCTCTCTGCGCTTTTAACGGACCTCTGAGTCTATCACAGTGCAGGTGCATTTATACGGAGACTTGATTACACACAGGTGGATTGTATTTATCATCATCAGTCATTTAGGTCAACTTTGGATCATTCAGAGATCCTCACTGAACTTCTGGAGAGAGTTTGCTGCACTGAAAGTAAAGGGGCTGAAAAATTTTGCACGCCCAAATCTTTTGATTTGTTAAAAAAGTTTGAAATATCCAATAAATGTCGTTCCACTTCATAATTGTGTCCCACTTGTTGTTGATTCTTCACAAAAAAATACAGTTTTATATCTTTATGTTTGAAGCCTGAAATGTGGCAAAAGGTCGCAAAGTTCAAGGGGGCCGAACACTTTCGCAAGGCACTGTATATATATATATATATATATATATGCACATTATCGATCAAAACACACAATACATGTATTACATGATGTCCTATGAGTGTCATCTGATGGAGATAATCAAAGGTTAGTGATTTATTTTTTCTATATTTATGCTTCTGTGACTGAAAAATCGCTGTGTGTTTTTGAATTTGGTGGTCATCTAACATATATATATATGTTGTGTTTTCGCTGTAAAATATTTTAAAAATCGGACACGATGGGTAGATTAACAAGATGTTTATCTTTCATTTGCTGTATTGGACTTGTTAATGTGTGAAAGTTAAATATTTCTAAATACTATTTTGTTCAGCTGAATGAGAGGGGGTGTTCCCTTTAGGGATCTCTTTGTGCCCCCTAGCCCCTTAAGGAGAAACATTTAAATGTCTTGGAATGGCCTAGTCAAAGCCCAGAATGCAATCCAATTGAGGATTTGTGGTATGACTTAAAGATGGCTGTACACCAGTGGAACCCATCCAACTGGAGCGAGCTGGAGCAGTTTTGCCTTGAAGAATGGGCAAAAATCCCAGTGGCTAGATGTGCCAAGCTTATAGAGACATACCCCAGGAGACCTGCAGCTGTAAATGCTGCAGAAGGTGGCTCTACAAAGTATTGACTTTGGGGGGTGAATAGTTATGCACGCTCAAGTTCCAACCGGACAATAGCGTATCATTACAGAGGAAAAAGAAGGAACAAACCTTTCTAAAGACTGTTGACATCTGCTGGAAACCTTGGGAAGTGCAATCTGGCCCCAAAGACACAGCATATTGGATAGGCAATCACTTAAATGAAACTACAAGCCTCAGATTTCCCACTTCCTGGTTGGATTTGTCTCAGGTTTTCGCCTGCAATATGAGTTCTGTTATACTCACAGACATCATTCAAACAGTTTTAGAAATAGTGTTTTCTATCCAATACTACTAATAATATGCATATATTAGCATCTGGGACAGAGTAGCAGGTAGTTTATTCTGGGCACATTATTTATCCAAGCTACTCAATGCTGCTCCCCAGTCACCAAGAAGTTAAACCATGTGGCGATACACAATTTAATTTAAACACCCACATGACTTCTCTGTGGAGTAATTTGTTATCATAACTCTGCGTGGTTAATTAACTTTTTCTATCCACAATTCATTAATCGAGTGATTTTGTTCTGTAAAGTGTCTGGCAACTGGCGAGGTGATATCTTGACGTCTAATAGTGGATGTATGCACTCCAATGCGTACTTTTAAGGCGTGGGATATTTTTCCAATATAAGTCTTATTACAAGAACACTGTAAAATACAAATCTCCTTTTGTGGCGCAAGATATACTAATATCCCAAACACATTATAATGCACATCATATTATGATGCCCAGTGCTTTAAGCCAAGCCTCGTCCATGTCCACCCCTCTCTTTCACTCCAAGCAGAAAACTTATTTAGCATTTTGCACCCTACACTTTCCCTGTCCATAACAAGCTGCTCTATTCACGCTGATTGTTGGTGTTATTTAATTAGCTCAACGAAACAACTATGTTGATTTCACAGGGTATAAAAGGAACAGAAAGGAATTATATAAACCAGTACTTTTCTGGGGTTCGAACTGGCTCAGAACTACATTATGTTGGTCGGAACAATGGAACGTAACAAAAATAATTGTGGTTCTGTTCAGAATGAAACGATTGGGATATAATTTTGGCTCCAAAGGCAATATGTCCCATGCAATCTGTTTGCAGTAGAGAGGTGATTTAGTATCACTGGCTATCGAATCAAATGAGAGAGAAGGAGCTGAAGAGTTGTGGACAGTAAATTGAGAAAAAATGATTAGTAAATTGTGTAGTGCGGGAGAGGAGATAGTACCTGTGGAAACAGTTATTTAATGAGAGTTTGATACTAAGAAGAGAGAACAGAAACCTGGAGGCAACTCACCTTTTCAATTAGATTTAGCTCAGCAGCACCGCTCACAGGCCCTTTCCCCCTGACACCTCACAACTATACAGTGAGCAAGTGTTTACAACTTTACATAAGTCATCAAACTTTTCAATTCAGACGGGTGTGCAAAGCGAGGGGAGGGCATCAGTAGATTTCTGTGCCTTTAGATTATCCCTCAAGTTTACCCCATGTGTACTTAATATAAACCACCTTTAAGCCCAATGTAAGACGTTGACAATCTGTTGAGTTTTAGATCACACCTGCAGAACATAAGCTCAGCACTGATAAATGTATTAATACCAGAGATGACAGGAGTGACACTCATGGCAGGGACCGCTATAGACTGCACACTTCATGATCCCAGTTTAGACACACCCATATGCCTTGCCTCCTCTTCTATGGCAGGGGGGACGTCCCCTGGAGGAGGCTCACACACTGACTGCCTGGCTGACTGACTGGCAGCCATGTCCTTATGGCTCATCTTCCCTCTCCTCCTCCTCTGGCTCATATTTAGAGATGTGGAGGTGGCTGCATCATCCATCATGAGGAAGGAGGAGAGCAATAGAGGGAGAGTGAAAGAGGGAGAAAAAAAGGAAGATAGAAAGGAGAGGGTTAGAGTTACAGAAAAATGAGAGAGAGGGGGAAGAGAAAAATAAAAAGAGAGAGGACAGTGTTAAGGAGAGGGGTATATAGAGAGAAAGAAAGATAGAGAAGGAGGAGAGAGACATCTAGGTGGGTAGACAGGCTCTCTGGCGGGGCCTTGGCAGGAGTGATGGATGGAAGGAAAGGTGTAGTCCTCTCACAGCCCAACGACTGTCCTCCCTTTCAGGGGTGTCATGCACCCATTATTTTAGAGGGGACACAAAGTAAGTGAAGAAGGAGGGGGTGGAAGTCAAAGAATTTAGAATTTTTTAAACACCTGAAAAAGTTTATTTCTTGCAATCTAGAGCCATAATCCTTACGTCTTATTCTGTCTATTTTTTCTACATAGGTTATCTAAGCATACTTCTTGTACGCAACTGTTCAATTAAAATTTTAATTATCGATGCACATTGATTATTTTGAGAACTTTTGTGCCTTAGCAGTTTAGTACAACTGCCACACTGGTTTATAGTGTTATCTGGGGCGGCATGGTAGCCTAGTTGTTAGAGCCTTTGGACTAGTAACCAAAAGTTTGCAAGTTCAAATCCTGCCCCTGCACAAAGCAGTTAACCCACTGTTCCTAGGCTGTCATTGAAAATAATATTTTTTTCTTAACTGACTTGCCTAGTTAAATAAGGTAAAATTTAAAATAAAATAAAATTCTTGCCAGCAGGCATGCCAGCTAAGATAGTTAGACAAGCTACAATAACTTGATTGATAGCCTGAAATGGCTTGAAAGTTAGTTATGAGGTTCAGAAATTTGGAACCTACTGTATCTAGCTGGTTAGTTTAAGCCAATTTCATAGAATTGCTCGGTGGCTAGTATTACAGACAAACAATACATTTTAGTTTTATTTATTCATTAATAAGGAATCAATAGGCGACAGAGCTTGATCAAATTAATTTACAAACATACCTCCTGCGAGTCCTGGCCATCACCGACAGCGAAAATCAAACCAAACACTCTGTCACTCCTCCACTGGCATAGAACATCTTTGGGCTTAAAATTAAGTTTAGTAATTAATTGAACATCTGAAAATGTAAATAAACTGGACAAATCTGATGGGGCATGTTTCCTTGTGCCCCGTATGGGCATGACACCTTTGCCCTCCTCCTCTTGGACAGTGGAGCTCAATACCACAGACAATTCTCACTGTCTGAGAAGTCTCACACGGCAACCATGCAACAAATCAGGTTTTTCAAAAGTTTTTTTTTACCTTTCTGGCTATTTATTTGAAGGAAATAAACCATACCAATACAGTAATTCTCAATTTACTTTAATAAAGGTGATAATGTGCAAAAACAACTACTTTGCGTAAAAAAAATGTGTCAAACTATTTCTAGGTGTTTCCTTTGTTATTCAGAATAAAGTGGAAATAGAATGTAGAGAAAACAAGTTGTTTTGTTATTGGTGTACTTGTGCTTTCGACAGTTTACAATGGGACCAAACACATACCGTATAGTATGACATATTATGTGTCATTCGAAAGTAGAGATGGATGCTATTGTGAAACTTACACTCAATTATTCAACTGAGGTGCTTGCATGTCTGACTGTCTTCTTGGCTGAATGGATTGAAGTGAATCTATGTGAATGAGATTCACATTGTGATAAGAAACAACAAACAAACAAAGAGGTCCTTCTCATTGTTTGTGGAGTATTAAAGAATTGTTGAAAAAGCCTCCCATATGCGTTTGGAAGGCGTAAGCAGTATCATACCTCCCCAAAATAAAGCCTCATACCTCTGACTTCCTTTATGAGAGCGAGGGAGAGGGAAAGAGGGAAAAGAAAAGATAGAAGGAGAGGTAGACAGAGATAGATTCAGAGACAGAGAGAGATATCCTCCATTCAATTTATCTTCCCTAGCTGACACATACTGGATGCATAATCAGTTAATAATGCTGATGGTAAAACAGTCTGACTAGCATTACCAAGGCAGTTACGGGCATATCTGTATGTGCAACACCGGTATGCCAGCCCGTAGGCACCCTGAGCTCTGTGTCTGGATAATCTATCTGTATATACAGTATTTATTGCCTATTCCCTCTCATTGAGTTGGTTAGCCTGTTTGTGTGTGCTTATTAACCCCTGTACTGTTTTCACTGCCACACCGCTTCATTATATGATATGTCATAGTTTGCTTGTTTGTAAATTAAATAGTTGTTATAGTTTGGGGTTATCTTGGTGTGTGGGTCCTTCTGTAAGAGCCCCCTTATTACGATCTGCAGTGTGTCATGGGTTTAAGTGAGTATGAATGGCTGTGTAATTGGCATGGCTGGCAGAACGTCATTTTGCATATCAAGGAGATTGACATTTATTAAATGAATCTAACACTGAGTGTTGTTCTCTCCCTAGGAGCATAGCAAACTGATGCCAATAAAACAAGATAAATGTCAATTCAAAATATACTTTCACAGATTCAGATCTACTCAAATCCAGGTCTGATGTGTGGTAAGTAAGTAACTCAAACTTTTGGTCCAGTCCCACATTTTCTTGAATGCAGGATTTATTCAAAAGCATAATTTATGCATGTTGTTAGTATGAAGGTAGAAGCCAAGACACTTTAATATATTTTATAAGCACTCTGGATCCATTTGAATGATTATGGCCATCACCATTAGCATTCTCTGAAGACAGTAAGTCCTGAGGCCTCGGAAATTACATTTTTAATAGAGAGATGTGGGTTAAATACTCACTTGAAGATGGATAACTTCTGTGATGTCTTTTGTTTTTATGTTACCTTTAAGGACCTTTTACTTTTTACACAAATCAAATCAAAATCAAATCAAATTGTATTAGTCACATGAAGGTCGAGAGCTTCAAGTTCCTTGGTGTGCACATCACCAACAAACTATCATGGTCCAAACACACTAGAACAGTCGTGAAGAGGACCTCTATACCTGCCACATTGCAAGCGGTACCGGAGTGCCAAGTATAGGTCCAAAAGGCTTCTTAACAGCTTCTACCCCAAGCCATAACACAGCTGAACAGCTAATCAAATAGCTACCCGGACTATTTACACTACTGCTACTCGCTGTTTATTATCTATGCATAGTCACTTTACCCCTACCTATGTACATGTGCATATAACCTCAATTACCTCAACAAACCTTTACCCCTGCACATATACTCTGTACAGGTACCACCTGTATATTGTCATGACTTCCTCCCAAGTCGGTTCCTCTCCTTGTTCGGGCAGCGTTCGGCGGTCGACGTCACCGTTCTTCTAGCCATCGCCGATCCACTTTTCATTTTCCATTTGATTTGTCTTGTTTTCCCGCACACCTGGTTGCACCCGCACACGTGTATTTAACCCTCTGTTCCCCCATGTATGTGTGTGGAATTGTTTGCTGTTACGTGTATGTATACGTCAGACTGGTTTGCGCCGGGTTATGTCAACCCGCATTTGTTTATTGTTCTTAGTGCCGTGTGTCTGTTCGCCGTAATAAAGGGCTTCGTTTTGCTACCCAATTTTGCTCTCCTGCACCTGATTTCCATGCAGGAAATTGTAAGTAAGCATTTCGCGATCAGGTCTACATCTGTTGTACTCAGTGCATGTGATAAATACAATTTTATTTGAGCCTTAAAATGTCATCCTCTTGATTAACTGTTCAAGAGTCATAAGGATTGGCGGTAGAAGCTGTTAAGAAGCCATTTTGACAAAGGCTTGCCGTGCAGTGGCAGAGAAAACAGTCTGTGACTAGATGTGTCTGGACTCCTTGGCAATTCTTTGTGCCTTCCTTTGGGCCTTCCTCTGACACCGCCTGGAAAAGAGGTCCTGAGACGCCTGTGTATCGCCCCAGTGATGTACTGGGCCATACGCACTACCCTCTGTAGTGCCTTGCAATCGGAGACCGAGCCGTTGCCATACCAGACGGTGATGTAACCAGTCAGGATGCTCTCGATGGTGCAGCTGTAGAACTTTTTGAGGATCTGAGGACCCATGCCAAATCTTTTCAGTCTCCTGAGGGGGAATAGGCATTGTCGTACCCACTTCACAACTGTCTTGGTGTTGACCATGATAGTTTGTTTGGAACATGATAGTTTGTTAGTTATTTGGACACCAAGGAACTTGAAGCTCTCAACCTGCTCCACTACAGCCCGATGAGGATGGGGGCGTGCTCGCACCTCCTTTTTTCTGTAGTTCACAATCATTTCTTTTGTCTTGATCATGTTGAGGGAGCGGTAGTTCATTTAGTAGACAAGATTTGCTTAGAATTCATTGGCATTATTTTATCTTTTTTCAGAGAATGAAGAATACAATTGAACATACCTGAATAAAATAGAAATTATATTTTCTCCAAAGTATTTGAAGGAGTGCTCACGTGGCTATTCAGTGTTGACCGTTAACAAAGGAACAGGTACTCCTAGATGCTTAATTTAGAGTTATTTATGAAACTTTAGTTGTGAGCTAAACTCAAAAAAAGAAACATCCTCTCAATGTCAACTGCATTTATTTTCATCAAACTTCACGTGTAAATACAGTGCCTTGCGAAAGTATTCGCCCCCCTTGAACTTTGCGACCTTTTGCCACATTTCAGCATCATGAAGAACAAGGAACACACCAGGCAGGTCCGAGATACTGTTGTGAAGAAGTTTAAAGCCGGATTTGGATACAAAAAGATTTCCCAAGCTTTAAACATCCCAAGGAGCACTGTGCAAGCGATAATATTGAAATGGAAGGAGTATCAGACCACTGCAAATCTACCAAGACCTGGCCGTCCCTCTAAACTTTCAGCTCATACAAGGAGAAGACTGATCAGAGATGCAGCCAAGAGGCCCATGATCACTCTGGATGAACTGCAGAGATCTACAGCTGAGGTGGGAGACTCTGTCCATAGGACAACAATCAGTTGTATATTGCACAAATCTGGCCTTTATGGAAGAGTGGCAAGAAGAAAGCCATTTCTTAAAGATATCCATAAAAAGTGTTGTTTAAAGTTTGCCACAAGCCACCTGGGAGACACACCAAACATGTGGAAGAAGGTGCTCTGGTCAGATGAAACGAAAATTGAACTTTTTGGCAACAATGCAAAACGTTATGTTTGGCGTAAAAGCAACACAGCTCATCACCCTGAACACACCATCCCCACTGTCAAACATGGTGGTGGCAGCATCATGGTTTGGGCCTGCTTTTCTTCAGCAGGGACAGGGAAGACTGTTAAAATTGATGGGAAGATGGATGGAGCCAAATACAGGACCATTCTGGAAGAAATCCTGATGGAGTCTGCAAAAGACCTGAGACTGGGACGGAGATTTGTCTTCCAACAAGACAATGATCCAAAACATAAAGCAAAATCTACAATGGAATGGTTCAAAAATAAACATATCCAGGTGTTAGAATGGCCAAGTCAAAGTCCAGACCTGAATCCAATCGAGAATCTGTGGAAAGAACTGAAAACTGCTGTTCACAAATGCTCTCCATCCAACCTCACTGAGCTCGAGCTGTTTTGCAAGGAGGAATGGGAAACAATTTCAGTCTCTCGATGTGCAAAACTGATAGAGACATACCCCAAGTGACTTACAGCTGTAATCGCAGCAAAAGGTGGCGCTACAAAGTATTAACTTAAGGGGGCTGAATAATTTTGCGCGCCCAATTTTTCAGTTTTTGATTTGTTAAAAAAAGTTTGAAATATCCAATAAATGTCGTTCCACTTCATGATTGTGTCCCACTTGTTGTTGATTCTTCACAAAAAAAATACAGTTTTATATCTTTATGTTTGAAGCCTGAAATGTGGAAAAAGGTCGCAAAGTTCAAGGGGGCCAAATACTTTCGCAAGGCACTGTATCTGTATGAACATAGCAAGATTCAACAACTGAGACATAAACTGAACAAGTTCCACAGACTTGTGACTAACAGAAATTGAATAATGTGTTCCTGAACAAAAGGGGGTCAAAAGTAACAGTCTATCTGGTGTGGCTTCCAGCTTCATTAAATAGTGCAGTGCATCTCCTCTTTATGGACTGCACCAGATTTGCCAATTCTTGCTGTGAAATGTTACCCAACTCTTCCACCAAGGCACCTGCAAGTTCCCAGACATTTATGGGGGAAAAGCCCTAGCCCTCACCCTCCGATCCAACAGGTCCCAGACGTGCTCAATGGGTTTGAGTTCCGGGCTCTTCGCTGGCCATGGCAGAACACTGATATTCCTGTCTTGCAGGAAATCACTCACAGAATGAGCACCATGGCTGGTGGCATTGTCATTCTGGAGGGCCGTTTCAAGATGAGCCTACAGGAAGGGTACCGCATGAGGGAGAAAGATTTCTTCCCTGTAACACACATCATTGAGATTGCCTAAAATGACAACAAGCTCAGTCCGATGATGCTGTGACACACCACCCTAGACCATGATGGAGCCTCCACCTCCAAATCGATCCCACTCCAGAGTACAGGCTTCGGTGTAATGCTCATTCCTTCAACGATTAACGTGAAGCCAACCATCACCCATGGTGCGACAAAACCGCAACTCGTCAGTGAAGAGCACGTTTTGCCAGTCCTGTCTGGTACAGCGACTGTGGGTTTGCGCCCATAGGCGACATTGTTGCCGGTGATGTCTGATGAGGACCTTCCTTACAACAGGCCTTACAAGCCCTCAGTCCAGCCTCTCTCAGCCTATTGCGGACAGTCTGAGCAGTGATGGAGGTATTTTGCCTTCCCGGTGTAACTCAGGCAGTTGTTGTTGCCTCCCTGTACCTGTCCCGGAGGTGTGATGTTTGGATGTACAGATCATGTGCAGGTGTTGTTACACATGGGCTGCCACTGTGAGGATGATCAGCTGTCCGTCCTGTCTCCCTGTAGCGCTGTCTTAGGCATCTCACATTACGGACATTGCAATGTTCTGCCCTGGCCACATCTGCAGTCCTCACACCTCCTTGCAGCATGCCTAAGGCTCATTCACGCAGATGAGCAGGGACCCTGGGCATCTTTCTTTTAGGGTTTTCCAGAATCAGTAGAAAGTTTTATGTACGGTCTTAAGTTTAGCTGTGACCTTAATTGCATACCATCTGTAGACTGTTAGGGTCTTAACGACCGTTCCACAGGTGCATGTAAATTAATTTTTTTATTGTTCATTGAACAAGCATAGGAAACAGTGTTTAAACACTTTACAAAGAAAATCTGTGATGTTATTTGCATTCTTTAAAGACAGGGTCATGTTTCCTTTTTGCTGAGCTTAAATGTTGGGCTATATGTTTTGATTTTGCATACACTCTATGGCTGCATGATGAGACTCTAATGATGGTTTTAAAAAAGTAGCATGAAAATCATCTTTATTTAATATCGATTAATTATTTCAATTATGATTCAAACTATTCAAAGAAGTGTTTATTTCTATATTAGATTAATTATGTAAAAACAGTCAAAACATATCAATTTCCAGTTTCACAGAAAGTTTCTTAAACATTTTTTTATCAGAATAATTCACATGTTCAAAAAAACTCACAGAAAATAAAAATCTATGAAAAAAAGTCTATGTCTGTGTGTGCCCCTTTAAGATACAGTGTCTTGTGAAAGTATTCATCCCCATTGGCATTTTTCCTATTTTGTTGCATTACAACCTGTAATTTAACTTCTTGACGCACCCATCCCGTTAGCGGGATCATATTCATCAACATCCGCTAAATTGCAGAGCGCCAAATTCAAATAAAGTGACTTTTTTTTTATTCTCATGAAATCACAATTGCAATATAGCATAACACCGCTTAGCTTGTTGTCAATCCACCTGGCGTGTCAGATTTCAATAAAGCTTTTCGGCAAAAGCATACCAAGCGTTTATGTAAGAACATCTCTCTCAGTAGACAAATTATTTCAAACAGCTAGCAGCCAAGTAGATTGGTCACGAAAGTCAGAAAAGCAATAAATTAAATCACTTACCTTTGATGATCTAAGGATGTTTGCACTCACGAGACTCCCAGTTACACAATAAAGGTTCCTTTTGTTCCATAAAGATTATTTTTATAATCAAAATACCTCCAGTTGTTTGGAGTGTTATGTTCAGATGTCAACAGGCTCGAGTGGTCACGTCATCGCAGTCGGAAATTCTAAATAGTAAGCGTAAAGTGCGTAGAAAGATGTAAAATGTTTTTATAATCAATCCTCCGGTTGTTTTTTCAAAATATAATCGATAATATGTCAACCGGAATGTAGCTTCTTCCATAGGCGAGAAAGAGAAGGCTGTTGCGCATGAAAAACTCTGCTGGCACCCAGCCATCCACTGACACGATGGGATCTTACTCGCTCATTTTTCAAAATAAAAGCCCGAAACAATGTCTAAAGACTGTTCACAGCTTGTGGAAGTCATCGGAAAAGGAATCCGGTTGATATCCCTTTAATGGTGTCAAGGCATCCAATGGAACAGAGAGCTTTCAGGAAAAAATAGCACTTTCTTGTTGGATTTTCCTCAGGTTTTCGCCTGCAATATCAGTTCTGTTATACTCACAGACAATATGTTGACAGTTTTGGAAACTTTAGTGTTTTCTATCCTAATCTGACCATTCTAGATATTCTAGTTTCTGGGCCTGAGAAAGAGGCAGTTTCAAATGGGTACGTTTTTTAGCCCAAAAAACGAAAATACTGCCCCCTACACTCAAGAAGTTTTAACCTCTCAATATTTTCACGTCCGGATGAAAAGCCTGCCTGTTTCTCAGGCCCAGAAACTAGGATATGCATATAATTGGTAGAGTTGGACAGAAGACACTCTAAAGTTTCTAAAAATGAAACCCCAAGGAAAAACTATCCCCCCAAAACGATTCAGCGTACCAGTATTTTCAATGGCTGTCAATTATATTATAAGGTGAAGTCCTCCCAGATTGCAGTTCCTAGGGCTTCCACTAGATATCAACAGTCTTTTGAAAGACTTTCAGGCTGGTTTTTGGAAAAATTTGCCAGAACTTTTTGTTTTTCTAGGTGGCTCCCATTTTGGCTGTAGTGTTTCCAAGTGCATGAATGAGAGCGCGTTCTTTGGAATTTGTTTCCGGTAAAGACAATAACAATTCTCCGTCTTAAATTTTGTTGTTTATTTACGTATTAGGGCTTGATTATAAACGTTGTTTGACTTGTTTGGAAAAGTTTATTAGTAACGTTTGGGATTCATTTTCTATGCATTTTGATGAAGGGATACTGGGTGGATTATTGACTGAAGCACACCAGCTAAACTGAGTTTTTATGGATAAAAAGGACATTATCGAACAAAATGACCATTTGTGATGTAACTGGGACCTTTTGGAGTACCAACTGACTTTCGTTTTGCACCTGCCAGGTTGAAATATGCTTTTCATTGTTTTCTACGTGAGGCACTGTCCTAAGATAATCGCATGGTGTGCTTTCCTCCTAAAGCCTTCTTGAAATCTGACACAGCTGCTGGATTAACAAGAAGTTAAGCTTTATTTTGATGTATTATACTTGTGATTTTATGAAAGTTAAATATTTATAATACTTTCGTTTGAATTCACTCCATCTCCCCCCTGTGATTCAATAAGTACCTTGGTTACTTCATCCCAGTCTCCTCGTCTGAGTCTTCTCTTGGTTTCCCCTGTTCCACTCCGCATAACAGTATGATCTGGTCAAAGAGATGAACCCAGCAGACTCTGCTACTCTCCATCATTCCCTCGTCGGCCAAGGCGGCATGCTCGAGCAACATTACCAAGTCCTGAAGACCCTTATAGAGCACATCAAGACGTTTTTGCAGAGCTTGTCTAACCTACAGAGCTCACAACCAGTTCCAAGTCCTTCTCCTCCACTCCGGGAGCCGTTTGTTTTGACTCCCGAGCGTTACAATGGCAACCTCAGAGCTTGTAGAGCCTTTTTGGTACAATGCTCACTAGTATTTGAGCATCAGCCCTACTTTTATGCCAGCGAACGGGCCAAGATTTCCTTTCTGATTTGCTGCCTCTGTGGAGCAGCACTTTCCAGGGCCACGGTGGTATTGGAGAGACAGTCCCCCATCTACTTGTCCTGCTTCAGATTTACAAAGTCTTTGACCACCCGGTCTGCGGTAAGAATGCCGCTAAACGACTCCTGTTCCTCCGTCTATGCCCCCATAGTGTTGCTGAGATGGCATATGAGTTTCACACCCTTGTAGCTGAGAGCAGCTGGAATGAGGAGGCCCTTCAGGGAGCATTCCGGGTCACGCTCACTGAGACCCTCAAGGACGAGTTGGTGTCGAGGGATGAGCCTGATGGACTTGATGACCTCATCTCTCTCGCTAGCCGCATCAACAACTGTCTCTGTGAGTGTCGGAAGGAGAGGTAGGTTGGGTTGTACTTCCCGTAACTTCTGCTTCAGTGCCTTGTCCTCTTTTTCTGACTGCACACGCTTGCACACGCTTTATCAGTTCTGCCCATAACGTTTCTATGGGATTGAGGTCAGGGACCAGTCAACGAGAGCATACAGGTCAATTTAATCTTCATGTCCAAAAACCTCATTTGAAAATGGTGTGTTATGATCAGAAATGCATTGTCTTAAACAAACATCCGGTGAAAGTGCAGAGAGCCACATCAAATTAAAGAAATACTCATAATAAACATTGATAAAAGATACAAGTGTTACGCATGGAAATATAGATAAACTTCTCCTTAATGCAACTACTGTATCAGATTTCAAAATGGCTTTACTTCGAAAGCACACCTTGCGATTATGTTAGGTCAGCGCTAGTTAGAGAAAAACATCCAGCTATTTTCCAAAGAAGGAGAGGTGTAAGAAAACTCAGAAATAGCGTTATAAATATTTACTTACCTTTGATGATCTTGATCGAAATGCACTCCCAGGAATCCCAGTTCCACAATAAATGCTTATTTTGTTTGATAAAGTCCATAATTTATGTCCAAATACCTCCTTGTTGTTAGTGCGTTTAGCCCAGTAATCCAAATGCATAATGCGCGATCACTTGTTCAGACCAAATGTCAAAAAAGTTATATTACAGTTTGTAGAAACATGTCAAACGATGTATAGCATCTTTAGGGTGTTTTTAACATAGATCTTCAATAATGTTCCAACCAGAGAATTCCTGTCTTTAGAAATGCTATGGAACGCAACTACCTCTCACGGGGGTGCGCGTGATCAGCTCATGGCCCTCTGCCAGACCTCTGGCTCTCATTCTCTCCTCCTTCACAGTAGAAGCATCAAACAAGGTTCTAAAGACTGTTGACATCTAGTGGAAGCCTTAGGAAGTGCAATATGACCCCAGAGACACTGTATGTTCTATAGGCAGTGACTAGAAAAACTACAAACCTCAGATTTCCCACTTCCTGGTTGGATTTTTTCTCAGGTTTTTGCCTGCCATGTTCTGTCATACTCATAGACATCATTCAAACAGTTTTAGAAATGTCAGCGTGTTTTCTATCCAAGTATACTAATTATATGCATATTCTAGCTTTTGGGCCTGAGTAGCAGGCAGTTTACTCTGGGCACCTTTTTATCAAAGCTACTCAATACTGCCCCCCAGTCCCAAAGTAGTTAACACAGTGTCCAAAGAAGGACCAGATGTATACAGAATGGTGTCATCTGCGTAGAGGTGGATCAAAGAATCACCTGCAGCAAGAGCGACATCATTGGTATATACAGAGAAGAGAGTCGGCCTGAGATTTGAACCCTGTGGCACCCCCATAGAGACTTACAGAGGTTTGAACAACAGGCCATCCGATTTGACACACTGAACTCTATCTGAGAAGTAGTTAATGAACCAGTCAAGGTAGTCATTAGAGAAACCAAGGCTGCTGAGTCTGCCGATAAGAATACGGTGATTGACAGAGTCGAAAGCCTTGGCCAGGAAGAAAGCTGCACAGTACTGTCTTTTATCGATGGCGGTTATGATATCGTTTAGGACCTTGAGCGTGGCTGAGGTGCACCCATTATGGCCAAACAGTTCTATTTTTGTTTCATCAGACCAGAGGGCATTTCTCCAAAAAGTACGTTATTTGTCCCCATGTGCAGTTGCAAATGGTAGTCTGGCTTTTTTATGGCAGTTTTGGAGCATTGGCTTCTTCCTTGCTGAGTGACCTTTCAAGTTATGTCGATATAGAACTCCTTTTACTGTAGATTTAGATACTTTTGTACCTGTTTCCTCCAGCATCTTCACAAGGTCCTTTGCTGTTGTTCTGAGATTGATTTTCACTTTTCGCACCAAAGTACGTTCATCTCTAGGAGAGCGGTGTGCCGGATGCGTGGTCCCATGGTCTTTATACTTGCGTACTATTGTTTGTACAGATGAACATGGTACCATCAGGCGTTTGGAAATTGAGTGAACCAGACTCTACAATTTTCTTTCTGAGGTCTTGGCTGATTTCTTTTGATTTTCCCATGATGTCGATTAAATAGGCACTGAGTTTGAAGATAGGCCTTGAAATGCATCCACAGGTACACCTCCAATTGACTCAAATGATGTCAATTAGCCTATCAGAAGCTTCTAAAGCCATGACATGTTCTGAAATTTTCCAAGCTGTTTTATAGGCACAGTCAACTTAGTGTATATAAACTTCTGACCTACTCGAATTGTGATACAATGAATTATAATTGAAATAATCTGTCTGTAAACAATTGTTGGAAAAAATACTTGTGTCATGCATAAAGTAGATGTCCTAACTGACTTGCCAAAACTATAGTTTGTTTAACAAGAAATTAGTGTATTTCTTGAAAAACTAGTTTTAATGATTCTAACCTAAGTGTATGTAAACTTCCGACTTCAAATGTAAGTGCCAATTGGTTGATGATCATCTTGTCACATTGATTGGAAATGTTTTGACAAAAGCATCAACCCTGTGACACTCATCTTTTCCCAAATGAATGCAATGTATTGACGTCAGTGTCAACTCTGTGGCACTTATCTTTTCCCATTGAATGCAATATGTATTCATCAATTGGTTGACACTCATCTTTTCCCATTGGCTGCGATGTATTTACATAAGGATCAATCTTAGAAGACTCATTGTTTCCCATCGAATGCAATATAGTGACATAAGCATTAATTGGTGGACACCTATCTTACTATCTGAGATGTATTGACATAAGCGTCAAGTGGTTGATGCCTTTTTTGCAAAAACATGACAGGATTACTTTTTCTTATGAAATGTTGAGCATGAGGAGGAGGCTGACAACTGCATGTCCAGGGTCTTCTCGAGGTCTGGTTGCGCCCGGATGATCTCATGAAGGATTGTTTGTTTTGTATCATCAATGTGAACTGTAACTACAATATCATGACATTGTGTCTGAGGGGTCACAACTACCATTCAGGCACATCTGAATTAATTTACACTCCCTAGTCAAATCTTATTTTATGCCTAAACTTCCACGTAGAGACCATTTGCTTACATTAAAAAAGGCAATGTGTCCAATCTGTCCAGATTTCCAGTACAGACTTTCAGTTTCAGTAACTGGTCAAAGGCTCTTAGTGCTAATGATCGTCTAACATCTGGTTTCATATCAGCGTGAAGCTGGATCTTCCTTCACCTCCAGATCTGGCAGGATGAGCCTGGATCAGCTTATAGGAGTGTTATAGGAGTGTCGAAGCAATGTGCCCTCTCTCCCCTGACCTGGATTCTCTTCCCCCCTATATTCCTCCTCTCCTTCTCTCCTCCACTCCACTCCTCCTCTCCTTCATCAGTTTGTGATCCACATAGAAATTCCCGCAACCTCTTTGAACGTACGATTTATTTAATTTAGAGGAGAGAGAGATGATGAATAAACTGCTTAAGAAAAAAGATATGTGTCCTATATAATAAATAATTAGCTTGGGGGGAGAAATAAAAATAACATTTGAATCTTTTCAGGACACTAGGCATATGTCAGTCATCAGTACTCCACAGGAGTGCCATTTGAATGTAAACTTTAAAAATACATCTAAATGTATTTTTTTGGAAGAAATGCCTTCTGGAACATGTGAAGTTACATGTGCTTTAATAACAAACTTGTATGCCATATGTAAATATGAACAAAATTGTTAAATTACAACAGCAACCTTCCCTCTAGCAATGATTGGCTGAGATAATGCATGGACTGGACATGCCGAGAGATGTGTTTGGATTGGTCTCCCAAGTAACACACTTCTGTCTATAATATGAGCTGGTCAGTCTGTGTAAGTAATACTTAATAACACTGCTTTCTTGAAAGATATCACGCAGTAGAACTGCATAAGTGATGCACTCCATTTTCTGGAGGATGGAGTTTTGAAATCAGTGGAATTAGAGTATGATAGCTATGGAGATGGAGACAATTCTGCCGTTTGATTGCAAATATGCAGACGGAGTCAATAAGAGAACACACAGAAGGCTGTTGTATAAAACACCTGTCTCCAGATTACGTTGTCAAAACTAAAGGCAACCATAGTATCCGTGACAGAGAAGGAGAAGCGCCCATACATGTATACAAGTAAGAGAGTCTAGCTAGCTATATTCTTAGATAGTACACGTATCTAATTTAGTCAGAAAGTAATTTTCATTTCAAGTTAAAGTGTACTGTTAGCTAGCTAGCTGGCTAGCTGTTAAATGTATAATCTGTGTAGTAGTATTATTCGTATCACAGAGCAATTTGCATTGCTAGTTATAGCCTAATGTTAGCTAACATTGAACCTGTTTGGTAAACTACCTGCAGATTCATGTAGAGTAGTAACATTATGAGTTGGGATTATGGTTCATTGTTTACCTACAGTGCCTTGCGAAAGTATTCGGCCCCCTTGAACTTTGCAACCTTTTGCCACATTTCAGGCTTCAGACATAAAGATATAAAAAAGTGGGAAACAATCATGAAGTGGAAAGACATTTATTGGATATTTCAAACTTTTTTAACAAATCAAAAACTGAAAAATTGGGAGTGCAAAATAATTCAGCCCCCTTAAGTTAATACTTTGTAGCGCCACCTTTTGCTACGATTACAGCTGTAAGTCGCTTGGGGTATGTCTCTATCAGTTTTGCACATCGAGAGACTGAAATTTTTTCCCATTCCTCCTTGCAAAACAGCTCGAGCTCAGTGAGGTTGGATGGAGAGCATTTGTGAACAGCAGTTTTCAGTTCTTTCCACAGATTCTCGATTGGATTCAGGTCTGGACTTTGACTTGGCCATTCCAACACCTGGATATGTTTATTTTTGAACCATTCCATTGTAGATTGTGCTTTATGTTTTGGATCATTGTCTTGTTGGAAGACAAATCTCCGTCCCAGTCTCAGGTCTTTTGCAGACTCCATCAGGTTTTCTTCCAGAATGGTCCTGTATTTGGCTCCATCCATCTTCCCATCAATTTTAACCATCTTCCCTGTCCCTGCTGAAGAAAAGCAGGCCCAAACCATGATGCTGCCACCACCATGTTTGACAGTGGGTATGGTGTGTTCAGGGTGATGAGCTGTGTTGCTTTTACGCCAAACATAACGTTTTGCATTGTTGCCAAAAAGTTCAATTTTCGTTTCATCTGACCAGAGCACCTTCTTCCACATGTTTGGTGTGTCTCCCAGGTGACTTGTGGCAAACTTTAAACAACACTTTTTATGGATATCTTTAAGAAATGGCTTTCTTCTTGCCACTCTTCCATAAAGGCCAGATTTGTGCAATATACGACTGATTGTTGTCCTATGGACAGAGTCTCCCAACTCAGCTGTAGATCTCTGCAGTTCATCCAGAGTGATCATGGGCCTCTTTGCTGCATCTCTGATCAGTCTTCTCCTTGTATGAGCTGAAAGTTTAGAGGGACGGCCAGGTCTTGGTAGATTTGCAGTGGTCTGATATTCCTTCCATTTCAATATTATCGCTTGCACAGTGCTCCTTGGGATGTTTAAATCTTGGGAAATCTTTTTGTATCCAAATCCGGCTTTCAACTTCTTCACAACAGTATCTCGGACCTGCCTGGTGTGTTCCTTGTTCTTCATGATGCTCTCTGCGCTTTTAACGGACCTCTGAGACTATCACAGTGCAGGTGCATTTATACGGAGACTTGATTACACACAGGTGGATTGTATTTATCATCATCAGTCATTTAGGTCAGCATTGGATCATTCAGAGATCCTCACTGAACTTCTGGAGAGAGTTTGCTGCACTGAAAGTAAAGGGGCTGAATAATTTTGCACGCCCAATTTTTCAGTTTTTGATTTATTAAAAAAGTTTGAAATATCCAATAAATGTCATTACACTTCGTGATTGTGTCCCACTTGTTGTTGATTCTTCACAAAAAAATACAGTTTTATATCTTTATGTTTGAAGCCTGAAATGTGGCAAAAGGTTGCAAAGTTCAAGGGGGCCAAATACTTTCGCAAGGCACTGTATCTGTATGAACATAGCAAGATTCAACAACTGAGACATAAACTGAACAAGTTCCACAGACTTGTGACTAACAGAAATTGAATAATGTGTTCCTGAACAAAAGGGGGTCAAAAGTAACAGTCTATCTGGTGTGGCTTCCAGCTTCATTAAGTAGTGCAGTGCATCTCCTCTTCATGGACTGCACCAGATTTGCCAGTTCTTGCTGTGAGATGTTACCCAACTCTTCCACCAAGGCACCTGCAAGTTCCCAGACATTTATGGGGGAAAAGCCCTAGCCCTCACCCTCCGATCCAACAGGTCCCAGACGTGCTCAATGGGTTTGAGTTCCGGGCTCTTCGCTGGCCATGGCAGAACACTGATTTTTCTGTCTTGCAGGAAATCACTCACAGAATGAGCACCATGGCTGGTGGCATTGTCATTCTGGAGGGCCGTGTCAAGATGACAGGAAGCCTACAGGAAGGGTACCGCATGAGGGAGGAAGATTTCTTCCCTGTAACACACATCATTGAGATTGCCTAAAATGACAACAAGCTCAGTCCGATGATGCTGTGACACACCACCCTAGACCATGATGGAGCCTCCACCTCCAAATCGATCCCACTCCAGAGTACAGGCCTCGGTGTAATGCTCATTCCTTCAACGATAAACGTGAAGCCAACCATCACCCATTGTGCGACAAAACCGCAACTCGTCAGTGAAGAGCACGTTTTGCCAGTCCTGTCTGGTACAGCGACGGTGGGTTTGTGCCCAAAGGCGACATTGTTGCCGGTGATGTCTGATGAGGACCTTCCTTACAACAGGCCTTACAAGCCCTCAGTCCAGCCTCTCTCAGCCTATTGCGGACAGTCTGAGCAGTGATGGAGGTATTTTGCCTTCCCGGTGTAACTCAGGCAGTTGTTGTTGCCTCCCTGTACCTGTCCCGCAGGTGTGATGTTTGGATGTACAGATCATGTGCAGGTGTTGTTACACATGGGCTGCCACTGTGAGGATGATCAGCTGTCCGTCCTGTCTCCCTGTAGCGCTGTCTTAGGCATCTCACAGTACGGACATTGCAATGTTCTGCCCTGGCCACATCTGCAGTCCTCACACCTCCTTGCAGCATGCCTAAGGCTCATTCACGCAGATGAGCAGGGACCCTGGGCATCTTTCTTTTGGGGTTTTCCAGAATCAGTAGAACGTTTTCTGTACGGTCTTAAGTTTAGCTATGACCTTAACCTGTTGAAACTCCCCATCCCGGATCCGGGATCGTGACTAAAGCCTCAGGCTCATTAGCATAACGCAACGTTAACGATTTCTGAAAATCGCAAATAAAATGAAAATAATGCGCCTGCTCTCAAGCTTAGCCTTTTCTTAACAACACTGTCATCTCAGATTTTCAAAATATGCTTTTGAACCATAGCAATTGACTAATTTGTGTAAGAGTATGCTAAGCTAGCTTAGCATTTTGAGTAGCATTTAGCACGCAACATTTTCACAAAAACCAGATAACCAAATAAATAAAATCATTTACCTTTGAAGAGCTTCAGATGTTTTCAATGAGGAGACTCTCAGTTACATACCAAATGCGCAGTTTTTCCTGAAAGCGTCTGTGTGTAGGAGAAATCGTTCCGTTTTGTACATCACATTTGGCTACCGAAACGAACCGATACAACGTCAAACTTTTTCCGAATTAACTCCATAATATCGACCGAAACATGGCAAACGTTGTTTGGAATCAATCCTCAAGGTGTTTTTTCACATATCTCTTCATTGATATATCATTCGTGGAAGCCTGCATTCTCCTCTGAATTCTGTGGAAAAATACTTGCAGCTGACTTTTGCGCACCAATTTCGGCGCAGGACACTGGGCGGACACCTGGTTAATGTGGTCTCTTATGGTCAATCTTCCAATGATATGCCTACAAATACGTCACAATGCTGCAGACACCTTGGGGAAACGACAGAAAGGGCAGACTTACTCCTCTCACATTCACAGCTATATAAGGAGACAATGGAAAACAGAGCCTCAAAAATCCAGCTCATTTCCTGGATGCCGTCTCATCTTGGTTTTGCCTGAAGCTCACGTTCTAGGGCACGCACAGAAAATATCTTTGCAGTTCTGGACACGTCAGAGTGTTTTCTTTCGAAAGCTATCAATTATATGCATAGTCGAGCATCTTTTTGTGACAAAATATCTTGTTTAAAACGGGAACGTTTTTCATCCAAAAATGAAATTGCGCCCCTAGAGTTTCAACAGGTTAATTGCATACCATCTGTAGACTGTTATGGTCTTAACGACCGTTCCACTGGTGCATGTAAATTAATTTTTTTATGGTTCATTGAACAAGCATAGGAAACAGTGTTTAAACACTTTACAAAGAAGATCTGTGATGTTATTTGCATTCTTTACGAATAATCTTTGAAAGACAGGGTCCTGTTTCTTTTTTGCTGAGCTTAAATGTTGGGCTATATGTTTTGATTTTGCATACATTCTATGGCTGCATGATGAGACTCTAATGATGGTTTTAAAAAAGTAGCATGAAAGGTGTGAGCTCTGCTTTTGTTTTTTTTGTGCAGGCTGTACACATTTCATCAGTCTCTCATTCACAATTTGGTAAGCACTAGATAATGCTTCGAATTTCCCAGACACAAATATATCATTCATAAGTAATAGGCTAATATTGTCGTCACAGGAGGTTGTTGGAACCTTTATTGTGGAGGATGGGCTCGTAGTCATCGTTGGAATAAGTGGAATGGTATCAAATACATGGTTCCCATGTGTTTGATGTATCGAGGAAATGTAGTACTGAGAGAGATTTGCTCATTTCTTCAAACAATCATCTATATTTAATATCGATTAATTATTTCAATTATGATTCAAACTATTCAAAGAAGTGTTTATTTCTATATTAGATTAATTATGTAAAAACAGTCAAAACATATCAATTTCCAGTTTCACAGAAACAAGTTGTGTCCCACTTGTTGTTGATTCTTCACAAAAAAATACAGTTTTATATCTTTATGTTTGAAGCCTGAAATGTGGCAAAAGGTCGCAAAGTTCAAGGGGGCCGAATACTTTCTCAAGGCAATGTAGCTAGCTACATAGGTCTAATCAAAATACTCCAGTATGCAAGTAATTATTTCAATAGATTGTTTATGATGTCACTGCGACAACTCCCAATAGACTTAGCTGGTAATTCGCTCTGGCTATCTACTCCGATTTCAGACCACTCTCGTCTGAGTGTGCCAGAGCGCAGAAAAACGGACTAATTTACGAACACTCAACACTCTTTGAATATAGCCGGTGTCAGTAAACATTAGCAAAAAAAGCATAGTTCAATTGTTGCTAGCAGCACAGTTGCAGTCAACAACGCTCTGGATAACATAAAACAGCAACACCTCTGCTAGGGTGAGTAGAATGGTCACAGCGAGCTGTTCTCTCCTTTGTGTCTGGAAGTAGCTAGCAAGCTAGCCAACGTTAGCCAGTTAGCTTGGGTGTTTACCTGTTGTTGTTAGGTCAGAATGCTCGGATCACGCTCGGATCATCCCTAAGATTGTCCAGTGTGTGCTCTGAACGCTCCAAGAGCGAAACACTCTGAATTTACGAAAGGACAATCTGACAATACTGAGTTTACGAATGCCCAGAGCACACTCTGGCACTCCAGATGATTAAATTTACGAGCACACCCTGTCACGCCCTGGCCATAGAGAGGCTTTTATTCTCTATTTTGGTTAGGCCAGGGTGTGACTAGGGTGGGCATTCTATTTTCAGTTTCTATGTTTTGTATTACTTTGTTGTTTGGCCGGGTGTGGTTCTCAATCAGAGGCAGCTGTCTATCGTTGTCTCTGATTGAGAACCATACTTAGGTAGCTTTTTCCCACATCGGTTTTGTGGTTAGTTATTTTCTGTTTAGTGTGTGTTGCACCTGACGGAGCTGTTTCGGTTGTGCCTTTTGTTACTTTGTTATCTAGTGCTCAGTTATATTGAATTAAATGCCGAACATGTACCATGCTGCACCTTGGTCCTCACCTTCTTCCACCAACGACAATCGTCACACACCCATAGTATAAACCAGCCTTTAGTCTTGAAATCTTTGGTTGTTTAGTAAATAGCCTCACAATGTGAGTACTTAAAGAGATGGGTGGGGCTAAAGCTTACGTAGGTGTGAACGATGCTGAATCAGAGTAGACAAAGAAGAGCTCTCCAGAAGGTATCAAAAGTGAGGTTACAAGTTTATCAACATTAAAAGCATCATTACTTTCCCATTGTTCCTCAACTGCTGGGTATGATATACATTTTTCTAGCTTTATCCAATGTAAAAACCGCAATTTTAAACGTTGCTACATAAGTCTGAATTGAGCCAGGTGGTCACAGAGAACTGTGTGTGATTAAAGTGCCTTAGCTTGTGCTGTGAATTAGGTCTGAGACCCGTCCTCTCTGCAGAGCATTAGGTCAAGAAGCAAGTCTTAAATGGACGTGCTCTTGTTGTGAGTTTTACATACTGGGCCTGAACACTTACATGGACACAGACACAATTACTCGACTGCTAGATCTAATAGATATCATGTCAAATCAAATTACATTTACAGCGAAATGCTTACTTAAGTGCCCCTATCCAAATAATAAAATAATAAAATAAAATAAATAAGACTAATACTAAATACAAGAAAAAAGTGATTAAAGAGCAGCAGTAAAATAACAATAGCGAGACTATATACAGGGGGGTACCGGTACAGAGTCAATGTGCTGGGGCACCAGTTAGTTGAGGTAAAATATACATGTAGGTAGAGTTATTAAAGTGACTATACATTGATGATAGCAACAGAGAGTAGCTACTTTGTAAAGGGGGGTGGGGCAATACAAATAGTCTGGGTGGCCATTTGATTAGATGTTCAGGATTCATTTGGCTTGGAGGTAGAAGCTGTTTAGAAGCCTCTTGGACCTAGACTTGGTGCTCCGGTAATGCTTGCTATGCGGTAGCAGAGAGAACAATCTATGACTAGGGTGGCTGGAGTTTGACAATTTGTAGGGCCTTTGTCTGACACCGCCTGGTATAGAGGTCTTGGATGGCAGGAAGCTTGGCCCCAGTGATGTACTGGGCCGTACACACTACCCTCTGTAGTGCCTTGGGGTCGGAGGCCGAGCAGTTGCCACACCAGGCAGTGATGCAACCAGATATCACGCAGTAGAACTGCATAAGTGAGGCACTCCATTTTCATGCTCTCGATGGTGCAGCTGTAGAACCTATTCAGGATCTGAGGACCCATGTCAAATCTTTTCAGTCTCCTGAGGGAGAATAGGTTTTGTCATGCCCTCTTTATGACTGTCTTGGTGAGCTTGGACCATGTTAGTTTGTTGATGATGTGGACACCAAGGAAATTGAAGCTCTCAACCTGTTTCACTACAGCTCAGTCCTCTTTTTCCCGTAGTCCACAATCATCTCCTTTGTCTTGATCACATTGAGGGAGAGGTTGCTGTCCTGGAACCACCCAGCCAGGTCTCTGACCTCCTCCCTGTAGGCTATCTCGTCATTGTCGGTGATCAGGCCTACCACTGTTGTGTCATCGGCAAACTTAATGATGGTGATGGAGTGATGGCTGGCCGTGCAGTCATGAGTGAACAGGGAGTACAGGAGTGTACAGAGCACGCACCCCTGAGAGGCCCCTGTGTTGAGGATCTGCGTGGGGCATGTGTTCTTATTTACCCTTACCACATGGGGGTGGCCCGTTAGGAAGTCCAGGATCCAGATGCAGGGGAGGTGTTTAGTCCCAGGGTCCTTATCTTATTGATGTTCTTTGAGGGCACTACACCTCAGGTGTTGAACGCTGAGCTGTAGTCAATTAATTACATTCTCACATAGGTGTTCCTTTTGACTATATGGTAAAGGGGAGTGTGGAGTGCAATAGAGATTGAGTCATCGGTGGATCTGTTAGGGCGGTACGCAAACTGCAGTGTGTCTAGGGTTTCTGGGATAATGGTGTTGATGTGAGCCATGACCAGCCTTTCAAAGCACTTCAAGGATACAGACGTGAGTGCTACAGACGTGAGTGCTACAGGTAGGTAGTCATTTAGGCAGGTTACATTTGTGTTCTTGGGCACAGGGACTATGGTGGTTTCAAAGTCTTACTCACATCGGCTGCGGAGAGCGTGATCACACAGTCTTCTGGAACAGCTGGTGCTCTCATGCATGTTTCAATGTTATTTGCGTCTAAGCGAGCATATAAGTAGTTTAGCTCGTCTGGTAGTCTCGTGTCACTCGGCAGCTCTCGGCTGTTCTTCCCTTTTGTAGTCTGTAATGGTTTGCAAGCCCTGCCACATCCGACAACCACCGGATCCGGTGTAGTACGATTTGATCTTCGTCCTGTATTGATGCTTTACCTGTTTGATGGTTCGTCTGAGTGCATAGAGAGATTTTTTATAAGCTTCCTGGTTAGATTCCCACTACTTGAAAGCGGCAGCTCTAGCCTTTAGCTCATTGCGGATGTTGGCTGTAATCCATGGCCTTTGGTTTTGGTGTGTACGTACGGTCACTGTAGGGACGACGTCATCGATGCACTTATTGATGAAGCCAATGACTGATGTGGTGTACTCCTCAATGCAATCGAGGAATCCCGGAACATATTCCGGTCTGTGCTAGCGAAACAATTCAGTAGCATCTGCTTCATCTGACTAATATTTTATTGATCGAGTCACTGGTGCTTCCTGCTTAAATTTTTTGCTCGTAAGCAGGAATCAGGAGGATAGAATTATGGTCAGATTTACCAACTGGAGGGCGAGGGAGAGCTTTATATGCATCTTTGTGTGTGGTGTAAAGGTGGTAAAGAGTTTTTTTTCTCTCTGGTTGCACATTTAACATGCTGGTAGAAATTTGGTAAGACAGATTTAAGTTTCCCTGCATTAAAGTCCCCGGCTACTGGGAGCGCCGCCTCTGGGTGAGCGTTTTCCTGTTTGCTTATGGCGGAATACAGCTCATTCAGTGCGGTCTTAGTGCCAGCAGCAGTCTGTGGTGGTATGTAGACAGGTACGAAAAACACAGATGAGAACTCTCTAGGTAGATATTGTGGTCTTTATCTTATCATGAGATACACTACCGCAGGCAAGTAAAACCTCAAGACTTCCTTAGTTATCGTGCACCAGCTGTTATTTACAAAAATACATAGTCCGCCGCCCCTTGTCCTACCAGACGCTGCTGTTCTATCCTGCCGATACAGCGTGTAACCAGCCAGCTCTATGTTGATAATGTCGTCGTTCAACAACGACTCCGTGACGCATAAGATATCACAGTTTTGAATGTCCAGTTGGTATTTTTATCTTCCGCGCAGGTCATGGATTTTATTTTCCAAAGATTGCACTTTTGCTAGCAGAATGGAAGGAAGTGGGGGTTTATATGCTCGCCTACGAATTCTCAAAAGGAAGGCTGCCCTCTGGCCCCTTTTTCTCTGCCTTCTCTTCACTCAAATGACAGGGTTTTGGGACTGTTCCCGGGAAGCAGTATATCATTCACGTCAGGCTCGTCGGAATCGTTAAAGGAAAAAAATGATTCTGCCAGTCCGTGGTGAATAATTGCAGTTCTCATGTCCAGAAGTTATTTTCGGTCATATGAGACGGTAGCAGCAAGATTATGTACAAAATAAGTTTAAAAAATAAGTTACAAACAACGCCAAAAAACACAATTGGTTAGGATTGTGTAAAACGTCAGCCTTGATCTCTGGCGCTATTATAGTTTGTTATAGAGGAAAGAGAGAGCAAGAAGGAAAGAGAAAGAGAGACAAAGAGAAAGAGAGAGAGATAGAATGTTTGTGTGGGTGTGCATGAAGTATTATCCCAAAATAGTTTAATCTTTGCATTGGCTATAGTGTTACTGGCAGGTGTGGTGACTGTCACATGAATGTGTTTACAGCATGTCAGAGCATGACACAATACCTTATACAGAACCACACCTCTCCTGATGTGATTACTCCACAGAGACCAGCCATGACCGTTGCTAAGAAACTGTTGCTACAGCTAGAGCTAATGCCAGTGAAATAAGTTGATTTGTATGTGAAAGTACTCAAAGTAAAGGCAGTGTGGTAAAGTACTTAAATACTTTAGTAAAAATACTTGAAAGTACTACTTAAGTAGTTTTTTGGGGTATTTGTACTTTTTATATTTTTGACAACTTTTACTACATTACTAAAGAAAAGTATGTACTTTTTACTCCATACATTTTCCCTGACACCCAAAAGTAATTATTTAATTTTTAAATGCATAGCAGGACAATGCAATTGTCTAATTCACGCAATTGTCTAAATCACACACTCAAGAAAACATCCCTGGTCATCCCTACAGCCTCTGATCTGGTTGACTCACTAAACACATGCTTCATTTGTAAATTATGTCCGAGTTTTGGAGTGTGCCCCTGGCTATCTGTAAATAAAAAATACAAGTAAATGATGCCGTCTGGTTTGAGTTATATAAGGAATTTGAAATGATTTATTACATTTACTTTTGATACTTAACCCTCCTATTGTGTTCGTTTCATGTTTATTACTTCTGTGTTCCCGGGTCCAAAATGTCCATTATAGCTGGTTATCAATCCATAATAATACATATATTCTCACCTAACATTGTGTTAAATCTTTTTATCAACATAAGTTCTTGTGAACATTACAAGTTTTGAGCTTCTATTTGCTATTTATGGCCTGTAGGCCTCATAGACCTGAGCTCATACAACTCGATTTTCAAAAACAATATATCGATTATTTTGACTAATACAAATACTCATACATATTGTGCTATTTATCACAGAGTAATTTGTGTCTAAGTTTAACAAGGACTGTCTCCTCCTCACCAGTGTCATAATCAAAGATATGATCAAGAGCCTCACATACAGTAGAGTATATCGTTTGGTCATTGTACTGCTGCAGAATGAACTGTGAGCAAGGCCTCAAAAGAGCTTTATATACCAGAGCTGCAAGAAAAGTTCTATATATTATTGAAAAAATGTTGCAATTGTCTGTGAGAATGCCAACAGGTATGGTTCCCATGGGGGAAAGATTATATTGGGGAAAGGTTCCCATGGGGGTTGCCATGGAAGCCAAGAAGGGGAGTGTGTGTGTGTGTGTGTGTGTGTGTGTGTGTGTGTGTGTGTGTGTGTGTGTGTGTGTGTGTGTGTGTGTGTGTGTGTGTGTGTGTGTGTGTGTGTGTGTGTGTGTGTGTGTGTGTGTGTGTGTGTGTGTGTGTGCGTGCGTGCGTGTGTGTAGGGGGTCTGGGAGAGGAAATGTGTCCATCTGATGAATGGACATGTGCCTGAACTCAATATTATACACTGATTGTAGTCTCACCCATCCATTTCTAATGACCGGTCATTTTTGACCAGGAACACCACAGGTGTATTTTACACCTGTTAAAGTTAAATAAAACAAAATGTCATGCAAATCATCGAAATGTATTTCGTGTGTTCAGATTCAGAGAGAAAATGTGTAAATCGGTCCAATTACCCCACGATAACATATGCACTATACACACATATGGATTTAGTACTGTAGATATGTGGTAGTGGTGGAGTAGGGGCCTGAGGGCATACAGTGTGTTGTGAAATCTGTGAATGTAGTGAAATGTTTTAAAATGGTTTAAACTGCCTTAATTTTGCTGTACCCATAATAAATACAAATTCAAATTTGACCAGAACACAGCAGCAGGGTTAAGTATATATAAAACCAAATACTTTTAGGCTTTTACTAAAGTAGTACTTCACTGCATGACCTTCACTTTTACTTCACTTTTATTCATTTTATATTAGGTATCTTTACTTTTACTGAAGTATGAAATTGGGTACTTTTTCCATCACTGAGTAAAGGTGGTAAGGAGGTAGTGGTGGGTGAGAGAGGGGAAGGGTGAGGGAAATGGGGGGTGGGTATGATGGATATAGTTCCATCTGAACATTAAGTGCTGAAAAAATAGTCTGCTATGCTCAGTCATGTAAGAAATACTGTTCTTTTGACACATTTGGCCATGTTGTCAGTTGTAACTATTTGGCATCCTGTATGTTAAAGTCAGTCAGAACAGAGTGAAAGTAGCATTACAAACTACAGTGCAGCTGTGAAACTACAGTGCAGCTTTGTTTCTGCATGTTTACTGTATGTTTTCCCCCTATTAAATCCACACTGGAATCACACATCATGTGTGAAGAGGACAGCTAGTGAGGATTCAGGCTGTAGATTTGGTGCTTGAAATATTCCATCAGTCCTAAAGCTCCCAGGCAACCGAGGCTGTTATCTCCCTTCATTCTAGATTTGCCTTTGCATCACTGTCAATAATGCTATGGGAAAGCTTCACCCCGGCTCCTCACTGGAGTGGATGATGCCTGCTCATTCACTCAGCTTTGGCCGTGTATTCCCTGTTGGCCAAGTGTTTTTGGATACACTTTTCTTCTTTCTCTCTCATTATCCATCCAGCAGACTGTGGGATGTGCTTACCTTCTAGCAGTGCCTCCAAACATACCTGCACTGTGGATATCCACTGTGAATTAATGTACATTTATGTACACTTTCCAGGCTAACCTGAAATCCCCATAAGATAGATTGATATGCTTGAGTTTCGGCAGACTATGTATGATCTGTGCTAAATATGTTAAATGTATGTGAGAAACATATTGTCGACAGCTCTCATATTCTACTTGAAGCAAAATGGATCAAAGTTTAGAATAACGATTGTAACTGATTTGAGGTACAGATTACTAACAGAGTATGGCAGTGTGGTTTATCCACTGTACTGGAACTGCTAAGGTGAGAACACAACATAATCAGTATGTTCAAAATGAAATAATAAGATAGGAAAGTTGGAGCGATATTATGGGCCACTTAAAGGGATGCTGTGAGATTCTGGCAGTTTAGCCCCTGTTCTACTTACCCAGAGTCAGATGAACTTGTGGATACCATTTGTATGTCTCTGCGTGCATGGTCATCTGACTCTGGGGAAGTAGAACAAGGGTTTAAATTCCAAAATCTCACAGTATACCTTTAACTGATTGTAACGGCTTTCGTCGTCGGATGAGGAAGTGTAGTCGGACCAAAGCGCAGCGTGGTAAGTGTTCATATTTCTTTATTAAACTGAACACTGATTTAACAAAAACAACAAACGGAAAACCCGAAACAGTCCTGCAAGGTGAAAATCACTAAACAGAAATTAACTACCCACAAAAACCCAGTGGGAAAGGGCTACCTAAGTATGGTTCTCAATCAGCGACAACGATAGACTGCCTCTGATTGAGAACCACACCTGGCCAAACAAGAAATACAAAACATAGAAAATTAACATAGAATGCCCACCTTAGTCACACTCTGGCCTAACCAAAATAGAGAATAAAAGCCTCT
This sequence comes from Oncorhynchus masou masou, assembly GCF_036934945.1. Classification (NCBI taxonomy): domain Eukaryota; kingdom Metazoa; phylum Chordata; class Actinopteri; order Salmoniformes; family Salmonidae; genus Oncorhynchus; species Oncorhynchus masou. Next base: position 64,795,988 of record NC_088242.1, on the reverse strand, counting down.
CTATGGCCAGGGTGTGACACTGATGAAACTGGTCAAAGTTTCTGTGGAAAGGGATGGATCCCAAAAGTGTTCTTCAAAGGGTTATCCTATGGGGACAGCTGAAGAACCCATTTAGGTTCTAGATAGCACCTTTTTTTCTAAGCGGTAACCTGCAGGAGGTTCATCATTTTTTAAAATGATCGTTTGATTGGAAATGTGAATTGATAACCTCATAAATAGATACCGTACTAGTTACTCCCTCTCCTATCATGTGACACAGTGACACTTCCTCACACTCAATTTCTGCCCAGCATTCCAGTGTTGCTTTGACTGTGACCCCCCTCTAGCAGCCCAGGCCAGCTGTAGGTGATACAGATTATCAGTCAGGGGTCTGGGGGATGACATGTAGCCCCCTCTGGCTCCCAAAGTTGGCAAACTGGGGTTGCACAATGGCATCTTTTTATAAAATCAGAATAAAGGGCTTATTTGTATTCCCGGGCTCCTCACATGTGACTGAACAAGAGAGAGAGAGGGGGAGTGTGGGAGGGAAGGAGGGAGGAAGAGATATAGAGAGGGAGGGAGTGTTTGTGTGTGTGTGTGTGTGAGAGAGAGAGAGAGAGAGAGAGAGAGAGAGATAGAGAGAGAGAGAGAGAGGGAGAGAGGGAAGCTGAATCTAATGTGAATCAGCAGAGTGCTGTGACAGCCTAGGCATTTATTTGAGCAGAGACTGCTGCTATAGCAGGAAGGACACAGCAGCCTTCACCAACGCTCTGTCACTCACTTCCCCCGCTACAGCCGCGCCACAACCACTACACAGGGAGACGCCGGAAGGGGGAGGTACACAGGACGCACACCAGGAGGAACCACTACGTCTTTCACATGCCACAAGCAATACGACTTTCGGAATATACAGTTTTTTTGTTTTTTTTGTACCTTTCAGTCAATCTCTCTACACCCCTCCTTTTCTCCTCCTGCTGTATCCATCTACTCCCCTCCTCTGCTTTTCTCCTCCTGCTGTATCCATCTACTCCCCTCCTCTGCTTTTCTCCTCCTGCTCTATCCATCTACTCCCCTCCTCTGCTTTTATCCTCCTGCTCTATCCATCTACTCCCCTCCTCTGCTTTTCTCCTCCTGCTCTATCCATCTACTCCCCTCCTCTGCTTTTCTCCTCCTGCTCTATCCATCTACTCCCCTCCTCTGCTTTTCTCCTCCTCCGCTTGTGTTTGAAGGGGGATTCATGCCAAGAGAGAGCCTGGCTTGAATGAGAATCAGCTGCTGGAGCTCTCCAGGTTAGACAGAAAGAAGGAAGTACAAGTAGAGGACTCGAGGAGCATTCTCTGCACCTCTCTGCACCCCCAGGATCTCCATCTCTATCTCCTTGGGACGGCCCCTGTCCTCCTCGCTCCCCAGGGGTCCTGCGTTGCCCATCGCTGTGAGCCTCAGCCAGGGTAAACAATCTAGTGGATGTATTGATATTGTGTTACTGAGAGGAAAAATAGTTGAGTTCAAGTCTAGGCCTCGAGCTGTTTTGATTCTTCCGCTTCGTTGCACACAGCTGACTTCCAAGAGTTAAAAGGAGTAAACTCATTGGATTTTGAGTTTTATTTTCGTTTTACTTTGCTGCTGCCCTCGTCGCACTGAAAATTAACCAAATAAACTAAAGTGAGTTGACATTGTGCTCAAAATATATTGGCGCTAGAGAAATATAAATATAGATATTTATTTTTTACTTGCTTTTTCTCTGCAAATAAAATTGTGCATCTTTCCTCATGCATTCTGAAAGCACTTGAGACCTGTACAATTCCATGACTCTGCATGCTAACTGGACATCTTGCACTGGTGAGTGACATTCACATTTTATATTTCTACGTAAATTCTAAACTGAATTTAGAATGCATTGAATATTTTATTTTCTCCATTAGTGGGATTAATATCACTTTATTTGGATAGTCCATCTGTAGATGCTCTACAGACTATCAGTGACATTTCAACTAACTATCTCCTAAGCCTAACCCTAACCCTGACCCTGACCCTAACCTTAACCCTTTTCCTAACCATATCCCTAACCCTTACCCTTACCCTAACCCTTATTCTAAACCTAACCTTTGCAAGCAGTTGCTTATCAACAGATAGTTTGTTGATAGTATGACCATCTGTAGAGCATCTAAAGATGGACAATCCAAACTATCCAAGTAAAGTGTGACTGTGGGTTTTAATGTGTGTGAGCATAACTTGGTGTATTACCGGAAAAGAGTGTCAGCAGTTACCTGAGCATGTGTATTTGAGCATGTGAGCATGTGTATTTGTCACTCATTTAATCTCATAGAAATGTATAGATACTTGGGTTGGCTGTGAAAAAGTTTGCCTGGGGTTTTAAGTCCAATTGTGCCACTGCCTTTTGTGTTTGTGGACAATTATACAACAATATGATTCATGTGTGCAGGGAATATTCAATGACTTTCTGCTTTTACGTTATGTTTTCTTGCCCAGTGCTGGTGGAAAAAGATTGTGTCAACTACAGGAAACACCAATAAATACTTGAGTTATTGCAATAGTGGTATAGTAGTTCCGCTTGTCAGCCCGAGATGTCTGGCAGTGATTATAAATCTGAGTTTCTCCACATATTGTACATTCTAGCTATAGGAGCATGACTATATTATTTCTCATCAGAATGTGGGATGCATTCCCTGTCAGCCTGACAGACCTGTTTGCCAGAAACCAACCTCCTAGCTGCTTGAAAGCCCTTTGATTGGTGGGATGGTTGTGGAAGCACACCCTCTAGTCTGTCACAGTAAATGTGGTCTTTCTAGAAATCTTCAACTCATTCATTCTGTTTTACAGTTGGGTAGGGGAACTGGGCGCATAAGAGAGTTGGATGATGAAGTCAAGAGTGAAGAGATCATTTTTTTCATTGTTGAGTGATTTTATTTTTTAAACAAAGGGAAAGATCACTGACTAATTTCTTCTTAATATTTGAAAGAAACAAATATTATTTTAAGCCATGTCTGATTTGTACAGAATCATCATCTTCACAAGCTTCACCATAATGCGTTTGGTATCCCTGCCTCCCACCAACTCCCACTCTACTTCTACTGTAATTACACATCATTGTAATTGACATGTGCTTGGGACACTGAGGATTCACCATAATACACTGTTGATGGAAGTGAATGCCTGTCTCTTTGTACTCTATGTGTCTTGAGAGCAGTCGGATGGTGAGCGGTTTCTATTTACCACAATCACATTTGATACCCACAGGTCTATTGAGATAAGAGGTGAGCACCTCGGAACTCACAAACACTCAGATAATACCCAAACATTTGGTTGTCTGTAATCAGGTCTGAGATGCTTGAAGAGAGGTTAAGCTCCCCCTGGAAGGGTAGGCACTGAGGCGTGAGGGTTTGGGGTCCCCTTGGTGGCTCTGCGATGAGTCTCCAAGCAAAGAGGTGATGATGAAAGGAAGTAATTACAGCTGATTAAGGTATTAGTAATACGTTTTTGCTCATGCATAATGGATCATCTGCATCATCTGCCTGGCTCTTTTTAACCAGGCGGAAACAGGATTAATTCAGTAACATTGTGTCAGTCCTCTCTCAAATCTATATACTGCTCTACTTTCAACATGAATATGCATAGATCTTAACACAGTCCTATTAACACTTAAACACCAGTCCCATAGTATCTGATGTAATAAACCATTTCAAATCAATCTCAACAAGATTAATCACATCAGGGCAGGAGTTTTTTGTATAGTCCCCCCCCCCTTCCCAGCACACCATCATTTTCTGTAAACAAATCCACATACCAGATGCAATTCGATGCATGGTAAATTTGCTGTTAAAGAAAAAGCCCCTTTATAATAAAGCCACAATAGCATTTGCCATGTGGCATAAGCTACAGTTGAGCAGAGGCGTTTTTAGGATTTCTACACATGGGGAACATATTTTAGCAGGGTCAGAAAAAAAACTACCTTATAAAAATGCATTTCATGCAATTCTACATCATTTGCATGACATAAGATATTAGCTGAATCTGTTTTAATACCACACACATGACCGAAATGAGTGGCTACTCTGACACCGACAAAAGGCTTAATCTGGTCTTGAATTCAAACAAACAATAGCCAAGGCCAATGACATGGCACACACATACGCTATATATTAATATATATATATGTATATATATATATATTAATATATATATATATATATATATATATATATACAGTATATACAGTATATATATATATATATTATATATATATATATATATATATATATATATATATATATATATATACTGTATATATATAATATTAATATATATATATATATATACATATATATATATTAATATATAGCGTATGTGTGTGCCATTGCACAATTGGTGGCTGACTAAATACTTTTTTTTACCCACTGTATATATATATATATATATATATATACAGTGGTGAGAACAAGTATTTGATACACTGCCGATTTTGCAGGTTTTCCCACTTTTCCCACAAAATCCAGAAAATCCCATTCTATGGTTTTTAAGAAATTAATTTATATTTTATTGCATGACATAAGTATTTGATCACCTACCAACCTGTAAGAATTCCGGCTCTCACAGACCTGTTAGTTTTTCTTTAAGAAACCCTCCTGTTCTCCACTCATTACCTGTATTAACTGCACCTGTTTGAACTCGTTACCTGTATAAAAGACACCTGTCCACATACTCAATCAAACAGACTCCAACCTCTCCACAATGGCCAAGACCAGAGAGCTGTATAAGGACATCAGGGATAAAATTGTAGGCCTGCACAAGGTTGGTATGGGCTACAGGACAATATGCAAGCAGGTTGGTGAGAAGGCAACAACTGTTGGCGCAATTATTACAAAATGGAAGAAGTTCAAGATGACGGTCAATCATCCTCGGTCTGGGACTTTATTCAAGATCTCACCTCGTAGGGCATCAATGATCATGAGGAAGTTGAGGGATCAGCCCAGAACTACACGGCAGGACCTGGTCAATAATCTGAAGAGAGCTGGGACCACAGTCTCAAAGAAATCCATAAGTAACACACTACGCCATCATGGATTAAAATCCTGCAGCGCACGCAAGGTCCCCCTGCTCAAGCCAACGCATGTCCATGCCCGTCTGATGTTTGCCAATGACCGTCTGGATGATCCAGAGGAGGAATGGGAGAAGGTCATGTGGTCTGATGAGACAAAAATAGAGCTTTTTCATCTAAACTCCACTCGCCGTGTTTGGATGAAGAAGGATTAGTACAAACCCCAAGAACACCATCCCAACCGTGAAGCATGGAGGTGGAAACATCATTCTTTTTCGGATGCTTTTCTGCAAAGGGGACAGGATGACTGCACCGTATTGAGGGAAGGATGGATGGGGCCATGTATCGTGAGATCTTGGCCCACCAACCTCCTTCCCTCAGTAAGAGCATTGAAGATGGGTCGTGGCTGGGTCTTCCAGCATGACAAAGACCCAAAACACACAGCCAGGGCATCTAAGGAGTGGCTCTGTAAGAAGCATCTCAAGGTCCTGGAGTGGCCTAGCCAGTCTCCAGACCTGAACCCAATAGAAAATCTTTGGAGGGAGCTGAAAGTCCGTATTGTCCAGCGACAGTCCCGTAACCTGAAGGATCTGGAGAAGGTCTGTATGGAGTAGTGGGCCAAAATCCCTGCTGCAGTTTGTGCAAAACCTGGTCAAGAACTACAGGAAACGTATGATCTCTGTATTTGCAAACAAAGGTTTCTGTACCAAAAGTTAAGTTCTGCTTTTCTGATGTATCACATACTTATGTCATGCAATAAAATGCAAATTAATTACTTAAAAATCATACAAGGTGATTTTCTGGATTTTTGTTTTTCGATTCCATTGAAGTGTCCCTATGATAAAAATTACAGACCTCTACATGCTCTGTAAGTAGGAAAACCTGCAAAATCAGCAGTGTATCAAATACTTGTTCTCCCCACTGTATATATACACAGTGGGGAGAACAAGTATTTGATACACTGCCGAACGGTAGTGAATGGTAGTGTGTGTGTGTGTGTGTGTGTGTGTGTGTGTGTGTGTGTGTATATGTATATATATATATATATATATATATATATATATATATACACACACACACACTACCGTTCAAAAGTTTGGGCTACTTAGAAATGTCCGTGTTTTCAAAAGAAAAGCACATTTTTGTCCATTAAAATAACATCAAATTGATCAGAAATACAGTGTAGACATTGTTAATGTTGTAAATGACTATTGTCGCTGGAAACGGCTGATTTTTTTATGGAATATCTACATAGGCTTACAGAGGCCCGTTATCAGCAAACTTCACTCCTGTGTTCCAATGTCACGTTCTGTTAGCTAATCCAAGTTTATAATTTTAAATGAATAATTGATCATGAGAAAACCCTTTTGCAATTATGTTAGCACAGCTGAAAACTGTTGTTCCGATTAAAGAAGTAAGAAAACCGGCCTTCTTTAGACTAGTTGAATATCTGAAGCATCAGTATTTGTGGGTTTGATTAAAGGCTCAAAATGGTGAGAAACAAATAACTTTATTCTGAAACTTGTCAGTGTATTCTTGTTCTGAGAAATGAATGCTATTCCATGCGAGAAAGTGCCAATAAACTGAAGATCTTGTACAACGCTGTGTACTACTCCCTTCACATAACAGCGCAAACTGGCTCTAACCAGAATAGAAAGAGGAGTGGGAGGTCCCAGTGCACAACTGAGCAAGAGGATAAGTACATTAGATTGTCTAGTTTGAGAAACAGACACCTCACGTCCTCAAATGGCAGCTTCATTAAATAGTACCCGCAAAACAACAGTCTCAACGTCAACAGTGAAGAGGCAACTGAGGTGAAGATGCTGGCCTTCTAGGCAGAGTTGCAAAGAAAAAGCCATATCTCAGACTGGACAACAAAATGGAAAGATTAAGATGGGCAAAAGAACACAGACAATGGACAGAGGAACCATTTGAAAAGAAACACTTTGAAATTTGTGGATATGAATGTAGGAGAATATAACACATTCGAGCTTCGAGCTTGTAAAACAAGCACATTTGAGCTTGTAAAATTTTCATCATTTTTGAAATGCAAGAGAAATGTCATAATGTCATATTGGAGTTTAGGCGCAATATAGATTGTGGCCACCAAATGGCAGTAGTGTGTGTGCATAGTTTCAGACTGATCCAGTGAAGTATTGCAAGTCTGCCCAAATGTGCCAAATTGGTGAATTTATACATTTTCAAGTACATTACAATAGCGAACATACACAAATGATATGGTAATACAAATATTAAGTTGACATACTCCCTGGAATGGTACACATGATGGATCATTAGCTTCCCTACAGAGAAAAACACTAACCTTCACACATCTAGATGGCCTGGCGTGGTGGGTGTGGGACCAGAGAAAGCAGAGGTTCAAATAATGAATATAAAAATTGATTTTATGAAGCAAAACTATGCTACACTTTATCTCTGGGACCCTCAGGATGAAATCAGAATAAGATTACTGAATGAAAAAACATTATGTACCTTCAGATGTGAATGTATCAAACCAGTTGTCGTGATACATTTATTGTTGTTGTTGTTGTTTTGCACCATCCTCAAACAATAGCACGGTATTATTTCACTGTAATAGCTACTGTAAAATGGACAGAGCAGTTAGATAAACAATCATTTAAGATTTCGATGTCCTGGAAAATTTGTTGTTACTTACAAAGTCATTCTCGTCACATTAGCGCACGTTAGCAACAACCGTCCTAGTATAGGGACACCGATTCCTTAGATCCTTAATGGGTACTGCCATTTGATAAAGTGATCGGTCGCCGTCAGACACCAGCTGTTTTCATTCCTGGATTTTGCGAATGGTTTGATGAGGTCCATCCCTAACATTTAAAGTGTTAGAGAGAAGATTGCTTTATTCTTACCCATATCTGTGTCATACAGTATGCAGATATTATATTTGTAAGGGTACTGACACACACACATTCTATAATATTGAACTCTGCTGTGGTCAAATAAAGAAACCTTTGCGAAACAACTTATCACGGCAAATTTTGAAGTGGGACACTTACTGATCATGTGCCATGGTGAAACAACTTTGATGGGCTTCAACTCCGGCGCCACAGACTTCTGGCAGGCTAGACGGGGTACTGACCGTTAAGCACAACTTGAAACATTGTCTGATATGACATTCATTGAAATCGTAATAATTTCATATATAATAGAATGTGATTGATAAGCAAAATTATATTTCATATGCCCAGCTGTCCACCATCTTGACAATTCCATGTCAGAAGAAGCGGAGGTTGATTTTGGCAATCAAGCACTTCATTCCGAAATGGCCAGCATGCATCTCGATCAGCACAGCCTCCTTCTCCTCCTTAGAATAAATCACTCTCTTGTGTGGCTGGCCATCCTTCCTCCGTAGGTGCATATGATTGCCTAACAATTTGGAAGAGACGACTTGTTGAAATACTCAGGTCTAAGTAAATTTGCACTGCTGTCTTTCTCACACTGTTTCTCTCTCTCCATGTGTCTCCTCTCCCCTCTCTCTCTATCCGTGTCTTTGTAGCAAAGCCCCATAGTTTACTGCATTTGGAATTACCATAATTGCTTACACCTATCCATTTGATGTATCAGGTTTAACTTATAGCAAGATACTTCAATATGACAGACATATAACATATAGCTAGCAACATGTAGACAACCAACTAGCTAGATGGAAAATGGTTGTACATAGCTACATTTGTTCAGTTATTCAATAGAAGTTAACTGCTTAACATTACCCTGAAATGTTCATTTGTTAAGTCTTGTCAAGATCAGTGGTGCTTTCAAAGTACTTCACCTAGTTGGAAAGATAAAAGAAAATCTCCTCGAGGGATGCCATTGCCACTCGAGGGATGCCATTGCCATTGCCACTAGCTAGCTAACTAACCAATCAATCAATCAAAATGTACTTATAAAGCCCTTCTTACATCAGCTGATTGTCACAAAGTGCTGTACAGAAACCCAGGCTAAAACTCCAAACAGCAAGTAATGCAGGTGTAGAAGCACGGCTAGGAAAACCTCCCTAGAAAAGGCCAAAAGCAAGGAAGAAACCTAAAGAGGAACGTTAGATAAATATGTCTGGCTAGTTAGCTAGCTGGTTGGTTAGCTGACTAGGCAGGCTGAGGTAAATAAGTACAGTAGCTAGCAATGTCAATCTAAAAACTGCTTACATTATTCTTTCCTTTTTAACAATATTTTCTTATGTAAAGACAAATAAATGGTAAATAAAGAGTGTTCTCTTTATAGTCTTTTCAGTCCTCTGAAGCAGTAGGTAGACAGCAGGTTGTCACCATCAAAAACAGAGTCCTAGTACTTATGAGGTGAAATAGAACTAGAACTGCCTGAGTCCCCCGTCCTTTGCGATAGCTACAAGGTAAAATAGAGCCAAGCAACCAGCTTAGCAATGGACGCTTTTAGTTCATTGCATTAACCGGTCAGCATTTTGCAAGTTTTAGCAACAACCCTAGCAAGGTGGTGGGCACTTTTTGGCAGAGGGACAGGCCCCCTACGGGCTAGTGCCCAGCCCTTGACTCACACAACTGACCAGTCACATTTATTTATTATGCAGTTATTTTTTTATTTATCAAGCCAGGGCGCCCAGTTACCCATGTGAGCTCCCTACCTCCTCTCCTCCCCCCATCTGATGATTATCGGAGTAGAAGCAGACAGCAGCAAGCTGTCTACACTCATTGAGAGCAGGCTCTGAGTCTTTCTGTGGTTGGTGGATGCAGTGAAAAAATATTAAATATATACTTCATATATAATATATACTGTATATATAACATATACCCCCTGCATTAATCCAGCCCTGAATGACATAGTAGTTGAAAATACATTCATGAAGTATGGTAGCCTAGTGATTAGAGTGTTGGACTAGTAACTGGAAGGTTGCAAGTTCAAACCCCCGAGCTGACAATGTACAAATCTGTTGTTCTGCCCCTGAACAGGCAGTTAACCCACTGTTCCTAGGCCATCATTGAAATTAAGAATTTGTTCTTAACTGACTTGCCTGGTTAAATAAAGGTAAAATAAGAGATATACAATTATCAACAGAGATACTGTCTATAATGGAGTCATGAGACCCCAAGTCTGAATATCAATCTAAATTATCATTGTTTTTGTAGCTGCTACCCATTCTGTTTAAAAATAACAAGATTGGCGAATGAGGGTTCCTTTCACTGTTCACAAAACCACCCCAACAAGGGACTGGCAGAGTGCGCCAGCAGTGAACAATAGAGTGTCAGCCATTCTTTAGAAGTTTTATCCAGCTCAAATCCCAAACTGGAAGCACTAGTGTCAGAAGCAAGCATATGTGCCATATATTATTGAACAAGAAAAACCATAGGAACAGCATCAAATACATGAAGGAAACAAGGGCACAATGGTGTACCTCAAGGGTGAGCTGCAGCTGGCTTCCATCTGAAGAGGGAGGGCCTATAACATGCCTTTCTCAAACAAGGCATCAAAGAGGTTGTTATGACACTTTAACTTATAGCAGATTTTTTAAGACATATCTACAATGTAATGGCAATTCATGTATACAGAATAGTTATTATTCTTTGTTGACAAAACTGCCCTGCTTGATATACTCTGTGCAATTTCTTTCTTTTTACTTTATAACTCATCTGTAGGACTAGTTCTGTTTTGACAGTGCACTCATTTCAGTGTTGAAGAGCAACAAGCACATTTCAGTAACAAAGTGGGATGCCTCAGCCTGGCGATTCCACAGGAACTCAGTGAGTTGAGCCCCCAACCTTGCACAGAGCGCCTCTATCCTAGGGACGCTTATTTTCTGTGTCCCTGTGTTTATATGAGCTACACTCTCTTTTGTGGAGCTTTCGAGTGGCATTCATGGAGGGCTGTCAGGAAGAGAGGGAGATTCAGTAGGAGAGCTAGCGAACAAACAGCTCTTCACTCCTCTCTTCTGCTTCACTCCTCTCTGACAATGAGGCTCTTGCCAGGTTGGCACTTGTGACTTGGAACAGGTGCAGGGAGATTTGGGGACAGGAGGCTGGAGGCTGAATACAGGTTACCCTGAGGACAGAGGGTTGTCTTTAAAAATACTGATGAAGACATGATGGTGAGTTGCACTATGGCCAGTGAATTCTAGTCTTTTAAGGCAAGACTTCAACATTTCAAGGCTATAATTCCAGCCTTCCAATGCATGACTGATGTGGGTAGTCCTGCACAGAGCCTGGCTAACTTTCAGAGTTTTACTGTACTGTACGTGGGATGGCTCCTGTCATGTATGTGTTGTTACTTCCTGATGATGATCAAGTGGACAGGACAAGGTTTTCCATCTGCTGGTCTATATCTCATGGAGGAACTGGAGGACCTATTGGGTGTATCCTCCAATGATTGCCAATTAAGCTGTTCTATGCCTCATACATCACTGTTTGACACATTAGTTGCCTGCCTGTCTGTCTGCTGCTTAGCAAAGCATTTGGCTTCTAAGAAGAGAGGGCAAGAGCGAGAGATAGAGAGAGCACCAAGGTATGGCAGAAGTGAGATGGTGGAGGTAATGAACTGTGCCTACCCTTGATCACCTCTATCTATGGTTATCTGCCCACCATCTGAGCAGAGATGGCCTCTGAGGATAACTAAGACCATTGATGGATGGGAAGGAGTCACAGAAGCATGCTGGTATGTGCATATAGCTAATAAATAATTAATTTTAATGCCTTTTCAGATCCACCAAAACTTTAATGCTAACCTCTTAATGGAACCTCTAAAGAGCATACTTTAGTAAACATTCACCAAAGGTAGAGTACAACCTAATTGTCATTTTATAGATAATAGAACAATAGGAGGCTTAGACATCAATCCATTTATATTATTTGGCCAATGCGTTTTAATGGATGTTGTTAGCAACTGAAAACAAGATAAAGAATGCACTGTAAACACAACCCAATCTCCGAATAAAACACAAACCTGTGGCATAACTGCAGCAACAGCATTATGCCATGTTAAGCCATGTGGCGCCTTATTTTAGCTGTCAGTCAAACTCTGTGAAGTGAAACTAAAGTTTAGGCAACAGTCCCAAATGGTTTATGTTAGGGTTAAGGTTAGGCATAGGGTTAAACTTACGTTTAGTTATTAGTTCCGAGTTGTTAAGTTAAGTGTTAAGGTTTGGGAAAGGCTTAAAAAAAACTAGTGCCTAGCACTGGGATTGAACACAAGACCCTCTGAGTCGGAGTCTGCCCATCCCCCATCCCCATCCATCACACCCTAGGAAGCCGCAAGTCTACTAAAACAGTAGTAGGCACTCACGGTATAGCTTTCACATTTCGCCAGGTCCAAACGTAATCTGATACATGCAGAATCGGCACCTCCTGGCATATTCCATAAGAGAACGGGCTGTGTAAACAAGTCCATGCATATAAGTCTAAACACATCCAGACCTATCCTAGACACGATAGCACACATGCTAGTCCTGGAAGCAGTCTCTTCCTCGGGTGTCCTCTGTACCTGAGACCATCTGGAGCAAAAAGGAGAGAGGGTCAGAAAGAGGGAGAGGAAGAGAGAGAGCGAGAAAGAGAGATGGAGAGAGAGAGAGAAAATGGGAGTGGGGGGCATGTCTGGCTGGGTCTGCCCTTAATTAGTATTTCATCATAATTACAGGCCGACTCCAGACTGATGGCTCTATTTAAGGAGCGACTAAAGAGGGTGAACAGCAGGAAGAGGTTGAACGTCTGAGTGGCAGTAATGTCCTCCCCTGACAGTGAGAGAGCGGTGCGGGGGGTGGCAGGGGAGTCCGGTGCGTAAGATGGAGAAGCAAAGGAAAAGACCATATCTGTATTTCCATTCATCCAGGTGACCTGTATGCTAACTGTGGCTTCAGTCCATTCCTCTGCATATCTATTATTTTCTGTTGAATAGGTGTTCAGCGTTAAAAAAAGTTCAGTTGTTTCAACTAATTATTATTAAGTAACTGGTTCCACATACGTTTTTTGTTTTCTCAAATTGTCGGTTAAAGTGTTAACTTAAAACTTTAAGTTGCCCAAAACTTAGCTCCCTTGAGAAAACATAGGCAAAAATTCAGTGAACATATAATTGTGTTTGTGGGCCTCCCGGGTGACGCAGTAGTCTAGGGCACTGCATCGCAGTGCTAGCTGTGCCATCAGAGACCCTAGGTTCGCGCCCAGGCTCTGTCGCAGCCAGCTGCAACCGGGAGGTCCGTGAGGCGACCCACAATTGCCCTAGCGTCGTCCGGGTTAGGGAGGGTGTGGCCAGTAGGGATATCCTTGTTTCATCGCGCACCAGCGACTCCTGTGGCGGTCCAGGCCGGGCGCAGTGCGGCGCTAACCAAGGTAGCCAGGTGCACAGTGTTTCCTCCGACACATTGGAGGCACGCTGTGTTAAGAAGCAGTGCGGCTTGGTTGGGTTGTGTTTCGGAGGAGGCATGGCTTTCGACCTTCCTCTCTCCTGAGCTGTACGGGAGTTGTAGCGATGAGACAAGATCGTCATTACTAACAATTGGATACCATGAAATTGGGGAGAAAAGGGGGTACATTATTTTTTTTAAATACAAATTGTGTTTGCTCAACTCATGTAAAACCTGACTTATAAATATGGTCAAATGGTTATAAAAGGGTCTTCATTTCATTGTCTTTCTCTTTGTTCCTGACCTGCTGTGGTGAGATACAGTCTCTCTTGTTCTTCCCCCCTTTCTCCCATGAGCTATAGGCCATGGCACAAGCCATGTTTTTTGGTCTCTCCTTCTCTGATCATGCCTAGATACCTCATGTTTTGTTTATGTCAGTATTGCCTTGTAACTTAAGCTTTATGCCTTTTATGTGAATTTATGAATGTAATTCAATATGTTTGCCTTTGATAGACAATTGTCAGACCTTTCTTGACCGTTCTTTTACTTTAACTCAACTATAGTCTCTCACATATTGCTAAATCATCTTTATGCAGTCAGATGAATATTTTAATAGACTTTGGTCTATTAATTGCTTAGTGTTATCACAGGTCGCACAGTAGTTATATATAATATGCATACAAGATAAATATTACTCACTACATTAATGTATTCATATGTTCCTCTGCTGGCTCCAGTCAGAATGCACATTGCCAGATTTCCCATGATTCACGGGGCACCGTCGTATGCCAGGGTCGTCAGACACCATCTGTAGCGTGCATAACATTGCCACCACATGTCATGATGAGCTGGCTATCATGATACAGACATGGTACAAACATCACAAAATCACACTCTCCCTTAGCTCGTTTCCCCTCTTCCTTCCAGAAGATCACCATAGATGAATATCAGCCCAGTCATTTGCATGTACACATGTAGGATCTTAATTTGATCATCCCCTTGCAGGAGGACATTCCTGCAATACAGGACATGTTAAACTTGTGTATTTGAGGTTTAAAAAGGCATCTGAAGTGTGCAATTTCCACTATGAAATTTCAGACTTCATTCTCCCAAACAAAAAATGTATCAACTCCTACAAAAAAGTTAATTCATTATAATCTACATAATAATTCAAATTTTATGTTGCGGCTGACTAATTTTCCTGCTGTAGGAAACTGGCTCTGTCATCTGTATTCACTATTGTCTCACCACTTACTATAGTTACTGCTTACCGCCAACCTATTTTCTATCATTTATATATTCCATCTATTCAGCAGATGCCAGGCCTATTGTTTTCAGTATTGGCTGTTTTGATAGCATTCTTGATTTATCAATCAGATTGTTTACGTATGAGGCACAGAAATACCCCTTGTGTCAACAAATCATTATATTGTCTTTTGAAGTAAAAAGGATTCAGTGATGTATTAAGGGGTACATAAGTAGGAAATACACCTTCATTAGTAATTTACCAACCTTTCAAGTACATACTGTATAGCTGATAGATATACAATAGATTGTCAAGTGTCAGTAGATTATGTCCTCAGCTTTGTTCAGTAGTCTTTAGATCCAGAACACCGTGGATGATTGACCAATCTCTGACACAGGAACTGTATTATTAGGACAGTTTTTCTTGGAGGTGTTAGAATGGATTTGGCTGCATCATCGTCCAGACCTTGGAGTTGATAGAGCAGAGCTAACAGTCAGGCTGAGGCATCAAAAGGATAAGCTTTTGATAGCACACACACACACACACACGGGCACACACAGGCACACACACAAACGAGGTAGATCTCTTAACTCTCTGCTTTCCTTCCAATTGCCAACCTTGGGGGCTGAAGCTTCTCACAAACATGCTGTAAATATTGTTTTAATTGGACATGAATCCCTGTTTGTTTATCTGAAATCAGAGGACAAAAAAACACATTTGTCAATGGATTATCTCTTTCTTGTCTTAGGGGCTTTTATGTTTTATTTTGTTGCATGTTTATTTATTTATTTTCCGAGTCTAAATTTGTCATGATGTTGATTCCCTGTAGTCCTTGTCTGATTTCTTCACACTTGATTAGGCTGTGGATATTCTCTCCCCGACGCCATCACCCTTTTTTTTTTTACTTCGACTGTAATGACATACTGACTAATTGTATAACAAAGACGATGGTGGTAGGTTCGCCTATGACAAGTTATATGGGGATTAATGATGAGAAAAGACAAGATTCATAGGCACACACCCACACATGCTAATTAACACATTCATTTATGCCTACTGGAAAATTGAGACTGATAAAATAACAAATGTATGCTAATCAGATTAATGAAAACGAATAACATTAATGGCCAAAATCCTGGCAATAAAAAGATCCTCCGATGCCAAATACAACCAATAACAATAAACAGTAGCCACTTCCCTTCCAATAATAAACACAGTATCATCGTCAGCACTATAAATAAGATGGTGTAACCCAGCCCGTCAGTCATTCCTCAGTAGTAACTTCCTAACAGCGTGAAGCATATGTAGGGGAAATGGCCATGCGAGTGTTGTTGGCAGTTGACCAGTTATTATTAAAAGGGAATGGAAACGCCAACTAACTGTAACTGTAAATCGCCATATTGGCATTGTTGCATCACAGGCAGGAGAGAAAATGTTTCGAACTCCCCAAAATATATAGTAAATTACAGGGTAATTGAGGTGTTTTTAAGAGTTCCAATGAAACAAGAAGAGGATTCAAATGAAAGGCTTATGGTTGTGAATGCAAGTCTTTGCCTCAAGCACAAGCTCAATAGACACAACAACAGTAGCTTACCTTAACCTTTTGCGTGTAGGGAGCAGTATTTTCGTTTTTGGCAAAAAAAACATACCCATTTGAAACTGCCTATTTCTCAGCCCCAGAAACTAGAATATGCATATAATCGTCAGATTAGGATAGAAAACACTCTAAAGTTTCCAAAACTGTAAAAATATTCAAATCAAAATCAAATCAAACATATTTATATAGCCCTTCGTACATCAGCTGATATCTCAAAGTGCTGTACAGAAACCCAGCCTAAAACCCCAAACAGCAAGCAATGCAGGTGTAGAAGCACAGTGGTTAGGAAAAACTCCCTAGAAAGGCCAAAACCTAGGAAGAAACCTAGAGAGGAACCAGGCTATGTGGGGTGGCCAGTCCTCTTCTGGCTGTGCCGGGTAGAGATTATAACAGAACATGGCCAAGATGTTCAAATGTTCATAAATGACCAGCATGGTTGAATAATAATAAGGCAGAACAGTTGAAACTGGAGCAGCAGCACGGCCAGGTGGACTGGGGACAGCAAGGAGTCATCATGTCAGGTAGTCCTGGGGCATGGTCCTAGGGCTCAGGTCCTCCGAGAGAGAGAAAGAAAGAGAATTAGAGAGAGCATATGTGGGGTGGCCAGTCCTCTTCCGGCTATGCCGGGTGGAGATTATAACAGAACATGGCCAAGATGTTCAAATGTTCATAAATGACCAGCATGGTCGAATAATAATAAGGCAGAACAGTTGAAACTGGAGCAGCAGCATGGCCAGGTGGACTGGGGACAGCAAGGAGTCATCATGTCAGGTAGTCCTAGGGCATGGTCCTAGGGCTCAGGTCCTCCGAGAGAGAGAAGGAGAGAATTAGAGAACACACACTTAGATTCACACAGGACACCGAATTGGACAGGAGAAGTACTCCAGATATAACAAACTGACCCCAGCCCCCAGACACATAAACTACTGCAGCATAAATACTGGAGGCTGAGACAGGAGGGGTTAGGAGACACTGTGGCCCCATCCGAGGACACCCCCGGACAGGGCCAAACAGGAAGGATATAACCTCACCCACTTTGCCAACCACTAGAGGGATATCTTCAACCACCAACTTACCATCCTGAGACAAAGCTGAGTATAGCCCGCAAAGATATTGTCTGTGAGTATAACAGAACTGATATTGCAGGCGAAAGCCTGAGGAAAATCCAATCAGGAAGTGCCTCTTATTTTGAAACCTCCCTGTTCCTATGCAAGCCTATCCTCCATTTAAAGGGATATCAACCAGGGGCCTAAGCTACAGGCAGTTTACTTTGGGCAGACATGAAGTGGAGAAAAAAGGGGCCTAGCCCTAAGAAGTTTTAATGATGTGTAACCATTGACTCTTGAAGAATGAAACTTATAAAAGAGCATAATTCAAAATTCATACCACGTCAGAACCCAACATATAAGCTTGTTTTACTCCAACGTTTGTAAACAAAGAAAATGTAAACAAACACAATTCATTTTACATCAAACTAATAATGACAGTAATTATAGAGGTCTCAACGCCTCAGTAGCAAAAGATAGTTGGCTTCTCATAGCTGAGCATTCGTAGCTCCAGAGAGCAGGTCTGAGAGGGTGAGGGGGATGGGGAGAGAGAGAGAGATTCGAAAAAGCATGTCCGGGACAAGGTAGCATGTCCGTTGAAATGGGTAAAAAAAAATCACTCCTATTCCCTCGATGGATGGGTGTATCTTTGACTTTGCTGTTGAATGGCCTGATCCTTCTCCATTGTCAGAACAGTGGCCAGCTCCCCCAAAGTGACGACCACCAGTCTCTCTCTCTCTTTGGGCACTCAGGAGAGTCCGCTGGGATGGTCCAGGACCAGATATACTGTAAGTTACCCTAATCATACTAGTTCATTTCTCTCTCTATATGTCTACATCTGAAATACTATAGTACACATTTAAAAATGTATTTTCACCTCTATTTAACCAGGTAGGCTAGTTGAGAACAAGTTCTCATTTGCAACTGCGACCTGGCCAATATAAAGCATAGCAATTTCACACATACAACAACACAGAGTTACACAGTTATGGAATAAAGAATAAAGAAAACTAAAAGTCTATATACAGTGAGTGCAAATGAGATAAGATAATGTAGTTAAGGCAGTAAATAGGCCATGGTGGTGAAGTAATTACAATATAACAATTAAACACTGGAATGGTAGATGTGCAGAAGGTGAATGTGCAAGTAGAGATAGTGTGGTGCAAAGGAGCAAGAAAAATAAATAAATACTGTATGGGGATGAGGTAGGTAGAAAGATGGGCTGTTTACAGATGGGCTATGTACAGGTGCAGTGATCTGTGATCACATACCATTAGCACAGCAGTCAACGATGCCGTGTAGAAGCTCAGACCGGAAGCACCATGTCTTCTCCTTCTTTATGGGTTTCACCTTCTTGATGGGTTTCACCAAGCATTTGAGAATTGCTTGCTTGCTTTGTACCCTGCTGGCTGTTCACCGAATAATCGTGGTCCAAGACAGCCACTTGGAGTCTTGCGACCATCTCCTGCTGGCCAGACGTATTCCTCTTAGGCACGTATTTAGTGTACAGGGCATGTACACTCTTCATCACCTACAAAATAAATATATAATGTGTGTAACTAGAGATGAATAAGTAGGCTACTACAATTATAATATTAATGATTTTATTCAATTAATTGGTTGTGGTTATTCACAGTAATGCACAAAACTGAAACAAGTGTTTGTAAAATGTGCTTATTAATTTAGTCAAAATACTGCAATATATGTACAGAAATAGTTTATATGTTTTTTTTACCTTCTCGAGATCCTTCAACAATCTCAGGTTGAGGACGATTTTCCTCACTGCCTCAAGCTGCAGACGATGTGTTCATCTAGGGTCTCATTCCTCTTCTGGTGTGTAAGGGGGGTGCTCACAGCAGTTGAGTGTGTCCCCAGTGAACCACTGGTGTATATTCGTGATGTAGTGAACTGTGGTGATCCACTTTTCTTTTAGCACCTGGACACTCCCACCACAAGTGGTGGGTTAACCACTCTAGGGTATGTGGGACGCCCACCTGGCCAACATCCAGTGAGATTGCAGAGCGCCAAATTCAAATACAGAAGTACTCAATATAATAATTCAGAAAAGATACAACTATTTTACATAGTTTTAAAGATTAACTTCTTGTGAATACATCCACAGTGTCAGATTTAAAAAATGCTTTACGATGAAAGAATACTTTGCATTATTTGAGAACATAGCCCAGCAGACAAGTCATTAAAAACAGTAACCAGCCAAGTAGAAGAGTTACACAAGTCAGAAATAGAGATACAATTAATCACTTAGCTTTGATGATCTTCATATGGTTGCACTCAGAAGACATTCATTTATTAAATAAATGCTCCTTCTGTTCAATAAAGTCTCTATATATCCAGAAACGCATTTTCTTCATTAATCCACAGGCTCAAACGTAGTCACAACAGGCAGACAACAAATCCAAATAGTATCCGTACAGTTCGTAGAAACATTTCAAATGATGTTCAAAATCAATTCTGAGGTTGTTTTTAGCCTAAATAATCGATAATATTTCAACCGTCAATATAAAAGGTTAACAAGAAAGGCACTCTCTCGGTCGCACGTATGAAAAAGCTCTGTGACACGGCAGGGTCCACTCATTCAGACTGCTCTTACTCCCTAATTTTTCAGAATTCAAGCCTGAAAAGTTTTCTAAAGACTGTTGACATCTCGTGGAAGGCATAGGAACTGCAATTTTGAGTCTTAAGCTAATGGATACTGTAATGGCATTGAATAGAAAACTACACACAAAAAAATCCTAGTTCCTGAATGTATTTTTCTCAGGTTTTTGCCTGCCAAATCAGTTCTGTTATACTCACAGACACTATTTTAACAGTTTTGGAAACTTAGAGTGTTTTCTATCCAAATCTACCAATTATATGCATATTCTACCTTCTGGGCCTGAGTAGAAGGCAGTTTAATTTGGGCACGCTTTTCATCCAAAATTCCGTCACTGACTTGAATCATCATAACCATATAGTTGTGATTTTACAATATTTAATACTGCATCCATGGGCCTGTTAGTAATAATGATGTTATTACTATCCTAAAGATACCTCCATACGTTTACCAAATACACACTTACAACCCTTGGGCTAGCTAAAAAATATAGGTTAGGCTGTAGCTTACCTCAATGTGTTGCAGTCATCTCTCTAATGCCTCCGTCTCCAACCTGTAGCTGTTCTTCTCTTTGGTCACATACAGTCTCCTGGGCAATGATCAGGTGGGAAGCAGATTCAAATGTTTTGTTAATATAACTGAACCAAATATATCATGCATCAACAAGCTACCTGTCTTGTATGCTATGTCAGCACAAACACAGGCACGCACACACGCATGCACGCACACACACACAGCAAAGAAAATGCAGCGACATTTCTTCGTCAGAAAACATTTGCTATGTCAACTTCATTCTAGCTAAATGAGGTGGAGCTAACAAAGCATTCCTAAAACAAATCAGCAAAATATATTACTTGACTATCTTATATTGAAGCTAGCTAGCTAACGAATAACAGGGCAACACGAACTGTGTTGCAATTTTAGTTGCAGTTGAGTACTTGCTAAACTTAGTTGCTGGGGGACCCCACACAAAACATTTCAGACGCATTTAATTAGATACCTTCAACTAGAGTTGCAACAAAGTTGTCCAGTGTCTAATGTTGGCTTGGTCCACAACAGTCATTATTCATGGTTAACGGGTCGGTCAATTGTCACGTCTGCTCCTGCTCCTCCCCTCCGGCGTACGACGTCGCCAGAGTACTAACCACCGTCATTACGCACACCTGACACTCTTCATTACACGCACCGCCTAATCAATATGATTCACACCTGTACTCCATTACCTTCATAATTTCCTCCCCTTTATATGCCACTCTCCCAGGATCACAATACTAGCTGGTATTGTTCTTGAGTATTAGCGTACTGCCTTATGTCGTGTTCTTTGTTATATATATTTTTTTTTAACGTTTCACCTGCTTCCTACTCACCATTACAGAATACCAATTCTTGTCAGGACCGGCAATGTGAGTGGGCACATTTCCTTCCTTGGGCAGACTACGCCAAGAACTCTCTACGTCACTCGCTACGTCACTCCTTCACTGGGTTGACCCCCTTCCAGTGGGTGTTGGGTTTCCAGCCGGCCCTGGCCCCGTGGACCCTGGTCCAGACTGAGACTCCTGAGATTCCAGCGTGTCGTCCACCGTCAGAAGGAGCAGGCAGAACGTCACCACAGTGAGACCCCTGTGTTCCATCGTGTCTGGCTCTCTACCAGGAACCCTCCCACTCCGCCTGCACTGCAAGAAACTGAGCTTCTGGTTTGTGTGGCCATTCAAGGTTCTACAGGGGGACAATGAGGCGACATACAAGTACCCAGTCACTACCGTATGTCATACTCTTTTCATGTCTCCCTTCTCATGCCGGTCGTTCCTGGACCCCTAGCAGATGCTGTCCCGCACGGCACACCTCCACACCCCCGGACATCGAGGGGAGCCCGGCGTACACTGTCAGATCCCTACTGGACTCCCGGCGTCATGGAGGTCAGCTCAACTATCTGGTGGACTAGGAGGGGTATGGCCCAGATGAGTGGTGTTGGGTTCCGGTGGAGGAGATTCTGGGCCCAAACATTATCTGTGATTTCCACCTAGCCGCCCGCTGGTCGGTGTCGTTCTGAGGCTGGAGCCGCATGTCGGTGGGGAGGGGGGGGGGGTACTGTCACGTCTGCCCCTGCTTCTCCCCTCCTGACTTCACCAGAGTACTAACCCCCGGTCCTGAGATTCATCATTACGCACACCTGGCACTCATCATTATGCGCACCTGTGAATCATTATGATTCACACCTGGACTTTATTACCTTCATCATTTCCTGCCATTTATATTTCACTCTCCTAGGTTCACTCACCAGTTGGTATTGTTCTTGTGTATCACCTTATGTTAGTGTCGTGTTCTTGGTCTTATTAAAATGTTTCACCTGCACCTGCTTCCGACTCACCGCCCCATCATTACCTTAACATTACCTCAGGCTCCATTGACTCGCGTCTGTAACGGCGTTCTTTTGTTGTTGAAGGAGAGTCGGACCGAAATGCAGCGTGTAAGTTACTCATGTTTATTAAGTGAAGACAAAACGAACGAACTAACACGAATAACTAATAAATACAAAAAACAACAAACAGAACGAAACCTAATACAGCCTGACTGGTGCAAACTACACAGAGACAGGAACAATCACCCACGAAATACAAGGCGAAAAACAGGCTACCTAAATACGGTTCCCAATCAGCGACAACGAGAAGCACCCGACTCTGATTGAGAACCGCCTCAGGCAGCCAACCTAATTAACACACACACACACCCCTAATCAACTACAATCCCAAACACTACAAACCCCAATACAAAAATACAATACATAATAACCCCATGTCACACCCTGGTCTGACTAACTAATAAACTAAAACACACAATACTAAGACCAAGGCATGACAGAACCCCCCCCCCCCCCCCTAAGGTGCTGACTCCCGAACGCACCTCAAAACCATAGGGAGGGTCCGGGTGGGCGTCTGTCCATGGTGGCGGTTCCGGCTCCGGACGTGGACCCCACTTCATAAATGTCATTGTTCCTCCCCTTCGCGTCCATGGATAATTCACCCTAACCGCCGACCATGGCCGAATAGTCCTCACCCAGAACCCTACATAACAAAGGAGCAGCTCGTGACTGCTGGGCAGCTCGTGACTGAGGGGCAACTCGGGACTGAGGCAGCTCGGGACTGAGGGGCAGCTCGGGACTGAGGGGCAGCTCGGGACTGAGGGGCAGCTCGGGACTGAGGGGCAGCTCAGCACTGAGAGGCAGCCCAGCACTGAGAGGCAGCCCAGTACTGAGAAAAAGCCCAGTACTGAGAAAAAGCCCAGCCAGGAAGTTGAATCCGGCAGATCCTGGCTGACTGGCGGATCCTGGCTGACTGGCAGATCCTGGCCGACTGGCAGATCCTGGCTGACTGGCGGATCCTGGCTGACTGGAGGATCCTGGCCGACTGGCGGATCCTGGCTGACTAGCAGATCTGGCAGATCCTGGCTGACTGGCGGATCCTGGCTGACTGGAGGATCCTGGCCGACTGGCGGATCCTGGCTGACTAGCAGATCTGGCAGATCCTGGCTGACTGGCGGATCCTGGCTGACAGGCAGATCTGGCAGATCCTGGCTGACTGGAGGATCCTGGCTGACTAGCAGATCTGGCAGATCCTGGCTGACTGGCGGATCCTGGCTGACTGGCGGATCCTGGCTGACTAGCAGATCTGGAAGAGTCTGGTTGACTGGCAGATCTGGAAGAGTCTGGCTGAATGGCAGATCTGGAAGAGTCTGGCTGACTGGCAGATCTGGAAGAGTCTGGTTGACTGGCAGATCTGGAAGAGTCTGGTTGACTGGCAGATCTGGAAGAGTCTGGTCGACTGGCAGATCTGGAAGAGTCTGGCTGACTGGAAGAGTCTGGCTGACTGGCAGATCTGGAAGAGTCTGGCTGACTGGAAGAGTCTGGCTGACTGGAAGAGTCTGGCTGACTGGCAGATCTGGAAGAGTCTGGTTGACTGGCAGATCTGGAAGAGTCTGGCTGACTGGAAGAGTCTGGCTGACTGGAAGAGTCTGGCTGACTGGCAGATCTGGAAGAGTCTGGTTGACTGGCAGATCTGGCTGCTCCATGCAGACTAGCTGCTCCATGCAGACTAGCTGCTCCATGCAGACTAGCTGCTCCATGCAGACTAGCAGCTCAGGCTGCTGTATACAGACAGGAGGCTCCGGCAGCGCTGTAGAGGAGGAAGGCTCTAGAACCGCTGAACAGACGGGAGACTCCGACAGCGCAGGAGAGGGAGAAAGCGCTGGCTGCGCTGAACAGGCGAGGCGCACTGTAGGCCTGATGCGTGGTGCTGGCACTGGTGGTATTTGGCCGAGGACACGCACAGGAAGCCTAGTGCGGGGAGCTGCTACTGGAGGGCTGGGGTGTGGAGGTGGTTCTGGATAGACCGGACCGTGCAGGCGCACTGGAGCTCTTGAGCACCGAGCCTGCCCAACCTTACCTGGTTGAATACTCTCGGTTGCCCTGCCTGTGCTGTGAGGAGAAATAGCCCGCACTGGGCTATGTAGGCGAACCGGAGACACAGAGCGCAAGGCTGGTGCCATGAAAACCGGCCCAAGGAGACGCACTGGAGAACGGATGCGTAGAGCCGGCTTCATAGCATTTGGCTCGACGCTCAATCTAGCCCGGCCGATACGCGGAGCTGAAATATACCGCACCGGGCTATGCACCCGCACTGGGGACACCGTGCGCACCACTGCATAACACGGTGCCTGCCCGGTCTCTCTAGCCCCCCGGTACGCACAGGGAGATTGTGCAGGTCTCCTACCTGACGCAGCCCTACTCCCTGATAGCCCCCCCCCCAAAAAAAATTTGGGGGCTGCTTTTCGGGCTTCCATCCAAGTCGCCGTGCTGCCTCCTCATATTTGCGCCTCTCCGCTTTAGCCGCTTCTAATTCCTCCTTGGGGCGGCGATATTCACCAGGCTGAGCCCAGGGTCCTTCTCCGTCCAGTTCGTCTTCCCATGTCCATTCACCGAATAATTCCTCCTCCCTTTGCTGCTCCAGCTGTCGCTGCCTGTTAACACGCTGCTCCTGTTTACTCTTCGCCTGCTGCGCTTTAGGGCGGCTACACTCTTCTGGTTTAGCCCAGGGTCCTCTTCCGTCCAGGATTTCCTCCCATGTCCAGAAATCCTTAAAACAAGGCTCCTCTTTGAGCGGCTCCTCTTTGCGCTGCTCCTGCCTGTTGACACGCTGCTCGGTCCGAGTGTGGTGGGTGATTCGGTAACGGCGTTCTTTTGTTGTTGAAGGAGAGTCGGACCGAAATGCAGCGTGTAAGTTACTCATGTTTATTAAGTGAAGACAAAACGAACGAACTAACACGAATAACTAATAAATACAAAAAACAACAAACAGAACGAAACCTAATACAGCCTGACTGGTGCAAACTACACAGAGACAGGAACAATCACCCACGAAATACAAGGCGAAAAACAGGCTACCTAAATACGGTTCCCAATCAGCGACAACGAGAAGCACCTGACTCTGATTGAGAACCGCCTCAGGCAGCCAACCTAATTAACACACACACACACCCCTAATCAACTACAATCCCAAACACTACAAACCCCAATACAAAAATACAATACATAATAACCCCATGTCACACCCTGGTCTGACTAACTAATAAACTAAAACACACAATACTAAGACCAAGGCGTGACAGCGTCGCCTCCTCAATTCAGTTTGGCTTTGGCTTGACTCCAAAGTCAGTGATGTTGATGACCGTAACCCTCGAAATTGAAAATGGAGGGACAAGCGGAGGGCTTCAACATAGGTCTATGACTCCTTACCCTTCGGAAACTCCTTGTTGACCCATCGAATGTGCCCTTTATCGCAAAGTCTTTCTAGCAGTGGCGGTCAGTGATTATTTAAAATGAGGGAGAAGAATACATTTTTTCATGAGCCTGGCATTATTTCTATTACAGAATATTGGATGCCTCTCATTCATATCACTTCACCCAGTTCAAGGTAACAGTGATAGGTTTAGGCTACTACACGACACTCAAATTTTCCCCATACCCATCATGAGGTTGCTGCAGCCTAGCCTATCAATTAAAGTTTCCAAGGAAGGTGCACACAGGTCGAGAGACAAATTTGAGGTGACAGACAATGCCATTCAATACCACCTTGCACAGTCTTGCCTGCATCTAGCTGATATATGTTGTAATTATTAGTCCAACAGTTGCGAACAAGATTTTCAATTTGACATATTGCTAATGCTTAGAAATGTTTTTTCAACAGAATCGGTGGAATGAATACAACCCTGATCACATGTAAACAGAGTTCATTCTCAAAACAGCCACGTTCTGTTCCTTCTCTTCCCTTCACTTGTGGACAATGCACAACACATCGGCTGTATGTGACCAAGCGAGAAAACAATTTCCAAGCCAAACCGCTACACACAGCCTCCATCATTGTCACCATCGTAGCTAAAGTAACGCCATAGTCAGCATAGCTAATAGAACTAATGTGTTAGTAAACCCGCTACAATCATGCAGTAAAGTTAGTGTACAGCCAGTAAGCAGTTACACCGGCGGGCCCGGGTGGCAATACATTTGTAATACCAAAAGCTTAATCAATCTTAGTCCTGTATTGATGCTTTGCCTGTTAAATGTTTCTTCAGAGGGCCTAGCATGATTTCTTATAAGCTTCCAGATTAGTGGCCCACTCCTTGAACGTGGCAGCTCTTGCCTTTAGCTCAGTGTGGATGTTGCCTGTAAATCATGGCTTCTGGTTGGGATATGAAGGTACGTACTGTCACTGTGGGGATAACGTCGTCAATATACTTAGTAATGAAACTGGTGACAAATGTGGTAAACTCCTCAATGCCATCGGATGAATCCCAAAATATATTCCAGTCTGTGATAGCGAAACAGTCCTGTAGTTTAGCATCCACTTCATCTGACCACTTCCTGTCACGCCCTGACCTTAGAGATCCTTTTAATTCTCTATTTGGTTAGGTCAGGGTGTGACTAGCGTGGGCAATCTATGTTTTCTATTTCTTTTTTTGGCCTGGTATGGTTCCCAATCAGAGGCAGCTGTCTATCGTTGTCTCTGATTGGGGATCATATTTAGCCAGCCTTTTCCCACCTGTTGTTTGTGGGATCTTGTTTTTGTGTAGCTGCCTGTGAGCAGCCCAGAACATCACGTTCCATTTTCTTCTGTATTGTTTTTGGTGAGTTTCATTTTGATTAAACATGTAGAACTCTAAGTTCCAAAGCTGCGCCTTGGTCCATTCATTCAGACGATTGTGACACTTCCTTATTGAGCGCATGACTGCTAGAGACACAACCGACCCTCACGGATCTTACCAGATGCTGCTGTTCTGTTCTGCTGATGTATATTATCCATGTCCTTGTTCAGCCATGACTCTGAAAAGAAAAGTATATTACAGTTCTTATTAATGTCCCGTTGATAGGATAGTCTCAGAGTTTATCCAGTTTGTTATGCAGCAACTGCACATTCACCAATAAAACAAATGCTAGGGAGGTTTATTTAGTCACTGCTATAGTCTCATCAATCCTCCCAAACGGTGACCTCTATAGCGATGTCTTTTCCTTTCTCAGCTTTCTGCGGTCATAGTGAACGATGGTGGAAACATTATGTAACAAAAAATTAAGATCTGTGCAAAACAACACACAAAGTACAGAATTGGTAAAGAACCTGTAAAACAGTGTCTATGCGTCCCAGTGCCATCTTCACCTAGTCACATAGTCAAGGTCCTTACAAATCACGACCAGAGTAATTCCTTTTCACATTGGCCCGCACATTCTAAAATTGCCTCTGCCTCAGACAGAATCTTGTTGGAGTTGAAATTCAATGCAGTGTTCAATACTAATTGCAACATTAACCACACCAGTGTCTCCAAATTGCCTTTCTTTGACGTAAGCAGAGTTAAACAGCATTTGATGAATTGCCACTGCAGAGCTAGCCCAAATGTTCTGGGGTCATCTTCACTGCGGTGATCTGGTCCAAATGAGTAGGGCTGGTTTCATCACTGCTTTTCACCATGATCCTTTCAAGAGAGCAGGGAATAGCATCACAACCTTTAAAATACAAATCTAAAAGTTTGGGCTATCGTTTCAATTACATGACCTGATGTAATAGCCAATTGTAGTTTACTTTTCAATCACTGCTATGTGTATGCGTCAAAGAAAGCCGTCAGAATAACCAAAACCATTCCAGTGGAGCTGTCCATGGTGCTGTGGTACACACAGGGAATATTTGCTAGTGCATGGAAAGTAATGCACAGTTCAATTATGCCTCTTGCCTCCACATGACTAGAGAAATGTTTATTTCTATCTGAACCATTCCTAACATTAGAACCAGCTCATGTCCTGAAAAACAGGTCAATTGGTATTATGCTTGGTGTTTTCTAAGCAAAAAATAGCCAACAACTATATTGTTTGTTGAGTTGAGTTATGCAAAATATTTAAGGGTGTTCTAGTTTATGTTTTTGTGAAAATCTCACCAAAAGAGGGTGGGGGAGGGAGAAAGGAGGAAAGAGGACGAAGGGAAGGAGAGGAGTGTGCAGGTAGAGAGGTAGATATAGGTGAGATGGGGTCAGACTCGGCACACAGGATGAATTTAAAGTGGTAGACCTAGGAGAGGTAGAGGTGAGAAAATCAATAGGGCTCAGTGGAGTCTCACAGCTCCATTGACCTGGACAACAGGTAGCTCACCCTGAAAACAGAAAAACAAAAACAATGAGAGGTCAATATACAGGCCCCATGGCGATCTAATGTCATCTTCCCTATATACCTGAGTGTGGAATTGAAGTCAACCAGCATGGCCTCTTGAAACAAACACCATTACTCTCCACTGTATACTATGACTATGATCCAGAAAGAGTGGCTTCATTGTTCTTACCACTGTTGTTTAAATGGATAAATATGTGTAGATTACAAGAGTGAGTCATTCTGTTGAAACAATAACTATCCTGTTTATGGTCTACAGTTGAAGTCAGAAGTTTAATTAGTCTAAGGTTGGAGTCATTAAAACTTCCAACCACTCCACAAATTTCTTGTTAATAAACTATGGTTTTGGCAAGTCGGGTAAAGGAACAATGGTAGCCATCTTGAAACATGTGGGGACAACAGACTGGGATAGGGAGTGATTGAATATGTCTGTAAACACACCATTCAGCTGGTCTGCCCATGCTTTGAGGACGCGGCTAGGGATGCCGTCGGGCCAGCAGCCTTGCGAGGGTTGACAAGTTTAAATGTTTTACTCACGTCAGCCACGGTGAATGAAAGGAGGGGAGCCCAGTCCTTGTTAGCGTGCCGCAACGGTGGCACTGTATTATCCTCAGGGCAGGCAAGTGTTTCGTTTCCGATTCCGATAACATATCCCGAGAGAGCCATGTTTCCGTGAAACAGAGAATTTTACAATCTCTGATGTCTCTCTGGAAGGCAACCATAGCTCAAATTCCGTCTACTTTGGTGTCAAGAGACTGGACATTGGCTAGTAGTATACTCTGGAGCTGTGTGCATTTGCACATCTACGGAGCCTGGCCAGGTGGTCGCTTCGTCTGCCCCTTCTGCGGCTTCGTTGTTTTGGATTGCCTACTGGAATTAGCACCATTGTCCTGAGGGGGTGGTCCGAACAGAGGATCTGATTCAGGAAAGTCGTATTCCGGGTCGTAATGTTGGTAAGTTGACGTTGCTCTTATGTCCACTAGTTCTTCCTGGCTGTATGCAATAAGGCTTCATATTTCCTGGGGCAACAATGTAAGAACTGATACATAAAAAAATCTAAAATACTACATAGTTTCCTAAGAACTCGAAGTGAGGCGACCATCTCTGTCGGCGCCATGCTGGCTATCTTCTTTGTCTACACCCATTCAGCATTGATCACACCCTCTTAAGCCTTAGCCCCACCCATCTCTTTAAGGGTTGATCCAACCATTCTGCACTAACTTGTCAGCTACTTCCAGACATCGAAGAGAGAGAGAGAACAGCTCACTAAACATTACTTGCCCTATCACTGTGGGTTCACGTTCAGAGCGCACACTGGACGCTCTGGCCAATAAGTAGGGTTGTTCCAAAAGCTCTGACCTCACAACTACAGTCAAGAACCCAAACTAACTGGCTAACATTGGCTAGCTACCTCCAGACACATAATGAGAGAGAATCCCACTATGACCATTTTACTTTCCATAGCAGAGCTGGGTAGGCTTTTTTTCATATTATCCAGAACATTGGTGATTGAAACTGTGCTGCTGGCAACAATTAAATTACGCTTTGTTGCCGACGTTTACTGACACCGAACATATTCAATGGGTGTTGTGCATTTAGTTAATCAGTTATTATGTTCTCTGGCACACTAAAACAATAGTATTTTGACAGACAATTTTGTATTTTTGGATCATATGTGGATATGAATATGTGTATATGAAAGTGGATATGAAAGTTGCCATTATTAAGGGCCTCTTACTCTCTGTATGTCCATAGTCTATGTCCTGTTTAGTGCATAGCATACGAATGTCCATAACCACTTTGACGTGATCACAATTACTCTTTACAAATGAATAGTTCATGGCCTCACAGTTAAATAGTTTTATGACTTTACCACAGCTTTTACTGCGATGGCTTGCACTGTAGCCTTCAAATCCAGGGCAAAAGATTGGGGTTTGTGAGCCTGGTGCTTGATACATGCCTCCCAAAGATGCTTCCAACCCCTATGTCAGTTTCTAACAAACAAACCTTCCAAAGTGGCCTCGTTGAAATGTATACATATTATATATAAAACAGTGTCCTTTGCCAAGCTGTAGACAAGAAAACTGTCCATATCACTTCTATGAGAAACACTGTGATTTTCTATTGATTACTGTAGTGGGGAGCATTCAATTTTTGGTTGTGTGGGTGGTTTGTCAATTGCAGACAAATCCGCAGGTGAACTGGTGATTACATGCTCACCATGATGAGGCAGGGCCGGGAGATGGTGAGCTAGCTGGGTTGTGGAAGTCGAAGCAGTAGCCATGCGAACCTCTTCACGGGGCTGACATGCTAGCCTCCTCATGGACTGAGAGATTGACAGATTGGGCTTGGCTGATAGAGGTTTTCAAGCAGGTATTATTTCTTCATCCTCCAATTTTGGCTTTTTAAAAAAGCGCATGAGTGAACTTTGTTTCACCATAATGTTACTTGTGACTGACTACACTCTTAGAAAAAAATTGTTCCTAGTGTGTTCTTTGGTTGTCCTAATACGGTAACCCTTTTTGTTTCCAGAACCCTTCTGGGTTCCATATAGAACTCTCTGTTGTACATGGAACCCAAAAGTGTTCTACCTGGAACCAAAAGGGTTCTACCTGGAACCAAAAAGGGTTACTCAAAGGGTTCTCCTATGGAGACAACTAAATAACCTTTTTAGTGGGGTGCTGCCCCTGACACCCTAATGATAGAGCTGCCACTGTTCCATTGACCTCGTTACCACATGTACTGTATACAAGCCGATACTCTGTTTGTGTTGTTATCTGCCTCCATATACAGTGTTTTCCTGGCAGACTACCTTTTGAAAGCCATGGCATGAATGTTTACCCTCTCCTTATTTGTTTACTTCTTGAAAGTGAATAAATAAAGGCTCCCCGTTTCTTATTTCAAACATTTAAAAAAAAAATGCAACGCAGCAAAGCAAAATGCATTTACACGAGAACTTGTTAAAAGTAGATTTTGCAGAAATACAAGATATCACTTTTATTCAGAGGGAATTATTCATGTCAGGGATATTCAGCTAAGCCCCAGTTTTGCACGTAAACCAAGATCTTTTGGAAATGCATCTTAACATTTAAACTGGTGAGTCCTGACAAGGTTATTTTCGTCACCAGTTAAGGGAGAAAACATTTCTCCATGTTCTTGAATTCTAAACAGAATTTATGGTGGAGGGGAGCATTGTATCTTTGTATCTCTCTCTCTCTCTCTCTCAGTAAAACATTGTCTAATCAAGGCTCTAACCGTTCCAGCTGTAGGGAGGATATTTTTTGAAAGTGTCAAAACCGAAGACTTGATTCACAACGGAATAATATTGTTGATCTGACAACTTTCTCAGATGGTAAAATGTTTTACTACATTTAGAAATGAAAACAAAAGTTCTCTCATTGTGAACTGCATTTCTTTTCAGCACACTTAACATGTGTAAATATTTGAATGAACATAAGATTCAACAACCGAGACATAAACTGAACAAGTTCCACAGACATGTGACTAACAAAAATGGAATAATGTGTCCCTGAACAAAGGGGGGTCAAAATCAAAAGTAACAGTCAGTATCTGGTGTGGCCACCAGCTGCATTAAGTACTGCAGTGCATCTCCTCCTCATGGACTGCACCAGATTTGCCAGTTCTTGCTGTGAGATGTTACCCCACTCTTCCACCAAGGCACCTGCAAGTTCCCGGACATTTCTGTTGGGATTTCTGCTAGTCCTGTCTGGTCCAGCGAAGGTGGGTTTGTGCCCATAGGCGATGTTGTTGCCGGTGATATCTGGTGAGGACCTGCCTTACAATTTATCAAATTTATTAATAAAGCTTATATCAGCTGATGTCACAAAGTGCTGTACAGAAACCCAGCGTAAAACCCCAAAACAGCAAGCAATGCAGGTGTAGAAGCACAGTGGCTAGCAAAAACTCCCTAGAAAGGCCAGAACCTAGGAAGAAACTTGGAGAGGAACCAGGCTATGAGGGGTGGCCAGTCCTCTTCTGGCTGTGCCGGGAGGAGATTTTAACAGAACATGGCATAGATGTTCAAATGATCTTAGATGACCAGCATGGTCAAATAATAATAATCAGAGTGGTTGTAGAGGGTGCTACAGGTGAGCACCTCAGGAGTAAATGTCAATTGGCTTTTCATAGCCGATCATTCAGAGTATCTCTACCGCTCCTGCTGTCTCTAGAGAGTTGAAAACAGCAGGTCTGGGACATGTAGCACGTCCTGAGAACAGGTCAGGCAGAACAGTTGAAACTGGAGCAGCAGCAAGACCCGGTGGACTGGGGGACAGCAAGGAGTCATCAGGCCAAGGTACTCCTGAGGCACGGTCCTAGGGCTCAGTTCCTCCGAGAGAAAGAAAGAGAGAAAGAAAGAGAGAAAGAAAGAGATAAAAAGAGCTCAGGTCCTCTGAGAGAGAGAAAAAAAGAGAGAAAGAGAAAATTACAGAGAGCATACTTAAATTCACACAGGACACCGGATAGTCAGGAGAAATACTCCAGATATAACAGACTGACCCTAGCCCCCCGGCACATAAATTATTGCAGCATAAATACTGGGGAATGAGACAGGAGGGGTCGGCCGACACTGTGGCCCCGTCTGATGATACCCCAGACAGGGCCAACCAGGCAGGATATAACCCCACCCACTTTGCCAAAGCAAATCGCCCACACCACTAGAGGGATATCTTCAACCACAAGGCCGAGTATAGCCCACGAAGATCTCCCCCACGGCACAACCCAGGGGGGGGGGCAACCCAGACAGGAAGACAACGTCATTGACTCAACCCACTCAAGTGATGCACCCTTCCTTGGGATGGCATGGAAGAGCACCAGTAAGGCCCTGTAATAGGGTTTGAGGGAGAGAATCCCAGTGGAGAGAGGGGAACCGGCCAGGCAGAGACAGCAATGGCGATTTGTTGCTCCAGTGCCTTTGCGTTCACCTTCACAATCCTGGGCCAGACTACACTCAATCATAGGACCTACTGAAGAGATGATTCAAATTCTAGGGACAGTAAGGAGGCCTGTGTCTTTTGACTGTAGCGTACGTATAGGTATGTACGGCAGAACCAAATTGGAAAGATAGATAGGAGCAAGCCCATGTAATGCTTTGTAGGTTAGCAGTAAAACCTTGAAATCAGCCCTTGCCTTAACAGGAAGCCAGTGTAGAGATGCTAGCACTGGAGTAATATAATCAAATTTTGGGATTCTAGTCAAGATTCTAGCAAACAAATTTAGCACTAACTGAAGTTTATTTAGTGCTTTATCCGGTTAGCCGGAAAGTAGAGCATTACAGTAGTCTAACCTAGAAGTGACAAAGGCATGGATAATTTTTTCTGCATCATTTTTGGACAGAAAGTTTCAGATTTTTGCAATGTTACATAGATTTGAAAAAATATGTCCTTAAAACAGTCTTGATATGTTCGTCAAAACAGAGATCAGGTTCCAGAGTAATGCCGAGGTTCTTCACAGTTTTATTTGAGATGACTCTACAACAATTAAGATTAACCTGTTGAAACTCCCCATCCCGGATCCGGGATCGTGACTAAAGCCTCAGGCTCATTAGCATAACGCAACGTTAACGATTTCTGAAAATCGCAAATAAAATGAAAATAATGCGTCTGCTCTCAAGCTTAGCCTTTTCTTAACAACACTGTCATCTCAGATTTTCAAAATATGCTTTTGAACCATAGAAATTGACTAATTTGTGTAAGAGTATGCAAAGCTAGCATAGCATTTTGAGTAGCATTTAGCACGCAACATTTTCACAAAAACCAGATAACCAAATAAATAAAATAATTTACCTTTGAAGAGCTTCGGATGTTTTCAATGAGGAGACTCTCAGTTACATACCAAATGCGCAGTTTTTCCTGAAAGCGTCTGTGTGTAGGAGAAATCGTTCTGTTTTCTACATCGCATCTGGCAACCGAAACGAACCGAAAATTCAGTCACCTACAACGTCAAACTTTTTCCGAATTAACTACATAATATCGACCGAAACATGGCAAACGTTGTTTGGAATCAATCCTCAAGGTGTTTTTTCACATATCTCTTCATTGATATATCGTTCGTGGAAGCTTGCTTTCCTCTCTGAATTCATGGAAAAATACTGGCAGCTGACTTTTGCGCACCAATTTCGGCGCAGGACACCGGGCGGACACCTGGTAAATGTGGTCTCTTATGGTCAATCTTCCAATGATCTGCCTACAAATACGTCACAATGCTGCAGACACCTTGGGGAAACGACAGAAAGGGCAGGCTTATTCCTCTCGCATTCACAGCCATATAAGGAGACAATGGAAAACAGAGCCTCAAAAATCCTTGTCATTTCCTGGATGCCATCTCATCTTGGTTTTGCCTGAAGCTCACGTTCTAGGGCACGCACAGAGAATATCTTGGTATTTCTGGACACATCAGAGTGTTTTCTTTCGAAAGCTATCAATTATATGCATAGTCGAGCATCTTTTTGTGACAAAATATCTTGTTTAAAAAGGGAACGTTTTTCATCCAAAAATGAAATAGCGCCACCAGAGCATCAAGAGGTTAACTGTCAGATTCAAAGAGGTTAAGATTATTTTTCCGAGTTTAAAATGAACATCCATCCACTTCCTTATGTCTGAAACACAGGCTTCCAGGGAGGGAAAACATTGAAATAGCTGTGGTCATAGCTGAAAAACGAAACTCCCCATCCCGGATCCGGGTTTGTTGAGGAACACCAACGTTAACGATTTCTGAAAAGCAAATAAAAGAAAATTGATTTTTCAAGCTTAGCCTTTTCTTAACAACACTGTCATCTCAGAGACAAAATATCTTTGAACCATAGAAATTGATAATTTGTGTAAAGTATCAAAGCCAGCCAGAACATTTTCACAAAAACCAGATAACCAAATAAATAAAATCATTTATTTGAAGAGGATGTTTTTGAGGAGATCTTGCCAAAGAATGTCTGTGTGTAGGAGAAATCGATGTTTTGTACATCACATTTCAAAAGCAGTCACTAAGGTCAAACGAGGACAGATGAACATGGCAAACGTTGTTTGGAATCAATTAAAAGTGTTTTTTCACATATCTCTTCATTGATATATCGTTTACAAGTGCATTCTCTGAAGTGAAAAATACTTGTAGTCTAAACACCAGACTGGTAAATGCGTTTTGGTCAACATTCCAATGATTGTCTTCAGGACACCTTGGGGGCAGAAAGTGCAGGTATCGCATTCACAGCCATATAAGGAGACAATGGAAAACAGAGCCTCTTTTTTCATTTCCTGGATGCCACATTTTGAGAAGGAATGGCACAGAGAATATCGATTTCTGGACATAGTGCCGCTATCAATTATATGCATAGTCGAGCATTTTTTTGACAAAATATTTCTGGGTCAAGGTTTTTTTGGCCCCATAGATGTAAGAGGTTAAGATTATAGAATGACATTTATTTGAAAACAATAGTGGTCCTAAAACACTTGAGGAACACCAAAATTTAGAGTTGATTTTTTGAGGACAATCCGTCCACAGAGACAAGCATATCTTTCCGACAGATAAGGTCTAAATCAGGCCAGAACTTGTCCATTATTATTTCCAATCTTGCCAAAAGAATAGGAGCAGCCTAAGGTCAGAGCAAGGACAGCTCGGTCTGACGCCATTAGTAGTTTAGTTGGAATAGGGTACAGTATGTCTAAAACCAGACTGAAGCGTTTTGTAAACATTATTTAGATTTGCCATAATTTTTTCAAAATTTTGATGAAGAGATATCTATTAAAACATTTTCTGGGTCCTTATTCAAGAGATGCTTTATTTCTAGGTCATCCTGGATAGAGAGTTTATTATGTCCAACATAGGAGACAAGCACAGGAAGCAACTTTTAGTAGTTTAGTTGGAGGAATGCAGCTTGAAGATTTAGATGCCATAATTATTTTCATCAATATGCCAAGAGATATACTATTAAATCCCGGATCCTTAATGTAATCCTAGCAGACTCAGGACAACTGAGCTTTGGAGGAATACTTAGCATAACGCGGGAGCGGATCATAAATACATAACCA
Organism: Oncorhynchus masou masou; assembly: GCF_036934945.1. NCBI lineage: Eukaryota > Metazoa > Chordata > Actinopteri > Salmoniformes > Salmonidae > Oncorhynchus > Oncorhynchus masou. The sequence goes on along the minus strand of NC_088242.1, from coordinate 64,759,381 downwards.
GCGGACATAGAAACTAGAAACTTTTCCTATTCATGAAAATCGCAAATGAAATGAAATAAATATATTCAAACACAAGCTTAGCCTTTTGTTAACCTCTTACATCTATGGGGGCGCTATTTCATTTTTTGATGAAAAACGTTCCCGTTTTAAACAAGATATTTTGTCACAAAAAGATGCTCGACTATGCATATAATTGATACCATTCGAAAGAAAACACTCTGACGTGTCCAGAAATACCAAGATATTCTCTGTGCGTGCCCTAGAACGTGAGCTTCAGGCAAAACCAAGATGAGATGGCATCCAGGAAATGACAAGGATTTTTGAGGCTCTGTTTTCCATTGTCTCCTTATATGGCTGTGAATGCGAGAGGAGTGAGTCAACCCTTTCTGTCGTTTCCCCAAGGTGTCTGCAGCATTGTGACGTATTTGTGGGCAGATCATTGGAAGATTGACCATAAGAGACCACATTTACCAGGTGTCCGCCCGGTGTCCTGCGCCGAAATTGGTGCGCAAAAGGCACCTGCCAGTATTTTTCCATGCGATACAGAGAGGAAAGCAAGCTTCCACGAACTGCATATCAATGAAGAGATATGTGAAAAAACACCTTGAGGATTGATTCCAAACAACGTTTGCCATGTTTCGGTCGATATTATGTAGTTAATCCGGAAAAAGTTTGACGTTGTAGGTGACTGAATTTTCAGTTCGTTTCGGTAGCCAGACGCAATGTAGAAAACGGAACGATTTCTCCTACACACAGAAGCTTTCAGGAAAAACTGAGCATTTGGTATGTAACTGAGAGTCTCCTCATTGAAAACATCAGAAGCTCTTCAAAGGTAAATGATTTTATTTATTTGGTTATCTGGTTTTTGTGAAAATGTTGCGTGCTAAATGCTACTCAAAATGCTATGCTAGCTTTGCATACTCTTACACAAATTAGTCAATTTCTATGGTTCAAAAGCATATTTTGAAAATCTGAGATGAAAGTGTTGTTAAGAAAAGGCTAAGCTTGAGAGCAGACGCATTATTTTCATTTTATTTGCGATTTTCAGAAATCGTTAACGTTGCGTTATGCTAATGAGCCTGAGGCTTTAGTCACAAACCCGGATCCGGGATGGGGAGTTTCAAGAAGTTAACAACACTGTCATCTCAGATTTTCAAAATATGCGTTACAGCCAACACTAGACAAGCATTTGTGTAAGTTTATCATGGCATAATGCTATGCTAGGCTCTGCTGGCAGCAGGCAACATTTTCACGAAAATAAGAAAAGCAACCAAATTAAATCATTTACCTTTGAAGAACTTCAGATGCTTTCACTCAGGAGACTCCCAGTTAGATAGCAAATGTTCATTTTTTCCAAAAATATTATTTTTGTAGGTGAAATAGCTCCCGTTTGTTCATCATGCTTGGCTGAGAAATCGACCGTGAAATGCTATAACGCCAAACTTTTTTCAAAATTTGCTCCATAATATCGACAGAAACACGGCAAACGTTGTTTATTATCCATCCTCAAGTTGTTTTTAACATATATATTCGATAATATATCCGTCGAGGCAATTGGTTTCTCATAAGAAGCGATTGGAAAAATGGCTACCTCAGTATTTTACGCACGATTTTCTGCGGGAGACACCATGTAACCACTTGCTATATATGGTCCCTTACGGCTATTCTTCAGTGGAAATGCGTAAAAAGACGTCACAATGCTGTAGACACCTTGGGAAATACGTGGAAAACGTAAGCTCATTCGTAGCTCATTCACAGCCATATAAGGAATCATTGGCATGAGGCGGTTTCAAAAAATGCAGCACTTCCTGGTTGGATTTTTATCTGGGTTTCGCCTGTAACATCAGTTCTGTGGCACTCACAGACAATATCTTTGCAGTTTTGGAAACGTCAATGTGTTTTCTATGCAAAGCTGTCAATTATATGCATAGTCGAGCATCTTTTTGTGACAACATATCTTGTTTAAAACGGGAACGTTTTTCATCCCAAAAATTGAATAGCGCCCCCTAATGCATAACTGGTAATTTGCTTTCTAATGATCATGATCTTTTCCTCAAAGAAGTTAATGAATTTATCACTGCTGAAGTGATATTTGTGAATGTTAGCAACACCTTATAAATGTTAGTAACACCTCCGCCTTTGCGGAATGCGCGAGGGATATGGTCACTAGTGTAACCAGGAGGTGAGGCCTCATTTAACATAGTAAATTCATAAGGTTTAAGTCATGTTTTAGTCAGGCCAATCACATCATAATTATGATCAGTGATTAGCTCATTGACTATAACTGCCTTTGAAGTGAGGTATCTAACAAAAAGTAGCCCTATTTTGAGATGTGAGGTATCACAATCTCTTTAAATAATGGCGGGAATGGAGGAGGTCTTTATTCCAGTGAGATTGCTAAGGCGAACACCGCCATGTTTAGTTTTGCCCAACCTAGGTCGAGGCACAGACAAGGTCTCAATGGGGATAGCTGAGCTGACCACATTGACTGTGCTAGTGGCAGACTCCACTAAGCTGGCAGGCTGGCTAACAGCCTGCTGCCTGGCCGGCACCCTATCTCATTGTGGGGCTAGGGGAGTTGGAGCCCTGTCTATGTAGTTAGTTAAGATGAGAGCACCCCTCCAGCTAGGATGGAGTCCGTCACTCCTCAACAGGTCAGGCTTGGTCCTGTTTGTGGGTGAGTCCCAGAAAGAGGGACAATTATCTACAAATTCTTTTGGGAGGGGCAGAAAACAGTTTTCAACCAACGATTGATTTGTGAGACTCTGCTGTAGAGCTCATCACTCTCCCTAAATGGGAGTGGGCCAGAGACAATTACTCGATGTCGACACATATTTCTATCTGATTTACATGCTGAAGCTATGTTGCGCTTGGTGACCTCTGACTGTTTCATCCTAACATCATTGGTGCCGACGTGGATAACAATATCCCTATACTCTCTACACTCGCCAGTTTTCGCTTTAGCCAGCACCATCTTCAGATTAGCATTAACGTCGGTAGCCATGCCTCCCAGTAAACAGTATGATCGCTGGATGATTCGTTTTAAGTCTAATACGGAGGGTAATGGAGTCACCAATGACTAGGGCTTTCAATTTGTCAGAGCTAATGGTGGGAGGCTTCGGAGTCTCAGACCCTGTAATGGGCGGAGTAGAGACCAGAGAAGGCTTGGCCTCTGACTCCGACTCGCTGCTTAATGGGGAGAACCGGTTGAAAGTTTCTGTCGGCTGAATGAGCGACACTGGTTGAGCATGCTTACAGCATTTCCTTCCAGAAGCCATGAGAAAGTTGTCCGGAACTGTGTGAGGGGATTTTTACTACTATCTGTACATACTGCTGGCACAGACGCTGTTAAATCCTTTCCTACACTTAAATTACCCTTGCCTAACGATTGCGTCTGAAGCTGGGCTTGGAGCACAGCTATCCTCACCGTAAGGCAATTGTTCTCCTGTATATTATGAGTACAGCGACTGAAATTAGAAGGCATCATGTTAATGTTACTACTTAGCTTCGGCTGGTGGAGGTCCTGACGAACCACGTCCAGATAAAGCGTCCGAAGTGAAAAAGTTAAATGAAAAAAGTTGAACGAGGGAAAAACTAAAAATATAAACTGTAATAAAAAATGTAAAACTGTAAAGTTGTCAGGTAGCCAAGTAAGGTTAGCAAATGGGTCTTCCAAATGAACGATGACCCCAAGCATACTTCCAAAGTTGTGGTAAAATGGCTTAAGGACTACAAAGTCAAGGTATTGGAGTGGCCATCACAAAGCCCTACCTTCATTCCTATAGAAAACGTGTAGGCAGAACTGAAAAAGCATATGCGAGCAAGGAGGCCTGCAAACCTGACTCAAGTTACACCAGCTCTGTCAGGAGAAATAAGACCAACTTCACCCAACTTATTGGGGGAAGCTTGTGGAAGGCTACCCAAATCTTTATTCCAAAAGTTAAACAATTAAAAGGCAATGCTACCAAACACTAATTGAGTGTATGTAAACTTCTGACCCACTGTGAATGTGATGAAAGAAATGAAAGCTGAAATTAATAATTCTCTCTACTATTTGTCTGACATTTCACATTCTTAAAATAAAGTGGGGATTCTAACTGACTTAAGACAGGTACTTTTAACTAGGATTAAATGTCAGTACTTGTGAAAAATGGAGTTTAAATGTATTTGACTAAGGTGTATGTAAACTTCCAAAGTGATAGGATAATAAACCACTGTTCTCCCTTAAGGGAAACTGACCTGACCTGAATCCCCTTTGAAGCCTAATCCAAAGATCTCCACCCATCTCCCCTAACACATTCCACAGTCAGCTGGCTCCTAGAGATTACCATTAACTCCTGATGTAAAACCATTCTCTCTCACCCCTCAGATACTATAGTATTACTTCTGATCTATCATATCTCTAGTATAGCAATGTTCCAAGTTTCACCCAGAATCCAACAATGCTAACAGCAACTAGTTATAAAGTGGTGGAATTGTCATTTAAGAAGCTTAAAAACACTGAAACAATATTAAACTTGCCTGGTATTGGACGCAACCAACAAATGTAAATTCCTGGAATTTGCTAAACCGCATTTGGACTTAGAATTGAACCTGTGCTATGGTCAGATGACATGAAAATAAAGCTCTTTGGCCACGCACACCAGTGGTGGTTTGGCATCGAAAGGAGGATGCTTATGCAGAAAATACCTCATTCCTACTGTTAAATCTGATGGTGGACCTTTGATGGTATAGGACTGTTTTGCTTCCACTGGTCATGGAGCCCTTGTTAATATCAACGGTTTTTCTTTATGATGCCATATTTTCTACATTGTAGAAGAATAGTGAGGTCATCAAAACTATGAAATAACATATAGAGTCATGTAGTAACCTTAAAAATGTAAAACACATGTTTTATTTGACTTTATTCAAAGTAGCCACCTTTTGCCTTGATGACAGCTTTGCACACTTTTGGCATTGTCTCAACCAGCTTCATGAGAGTAGTCACCTGGAATGCATTTCAATTAGCAGGTGTGCTTTGTTTTTGTTTTTTTAAACTTAACTTTTATTTAACCAGGAAGGGCTAATAAAGATTTGAAATCTCTTTTTCAAAAGTGTCCTGGGCAAGGTAGGCAGCACCAAGTCATTACACAATTACAGGTAATCTAGTAAATAATCATATCATTCACAAGAGTAAAACAAAGTCATTAAACAACAAATGAAAGCATTGACAGGTCAGGGAATCAGCCTCAAAAATCCTTAATCAATTATTTAAATACACCAATCGGGACAAGTTCGTCCAGTTTGAAAGTATTTTGTAAGGCGTTCCAAGCCGATATGCAGAGTACATAAAAGCCCCTTTACCAAATTCAGTTTGGATATTTGGAACACTTAGCAGGGTAAAGTCCTACGAATGAAGAGAGTAGCCACCACATGTCTGAACAATAATAATACTCAAATAAAATGTTAGTAAACCCAAAATGGCTTTGTAAATAAAAGTATACCAGTGACTGAGCCTACGATTGACTAGAGAAGGTCAGCCAGTCCTTCGAAATAAAGTGCAGTGGTGCGTAAGGGTTTTGCAGTTTAAAATAAATATCAATGCTCCATGGTAAAGGGTGTCAATTGATTTCAAACACTGAGCGGAAGCATTCATATATAAAATACCCCTATGGTCTAGTAAAGGCATAAATGTAGCTGATAGCCTTTTTCTGTCTTCAAAAGAAAAACATTCTTAATCCTAACTTCAACTTCAATTTTTGTAAATTGTTAAATATGCAATTTAAAAGGAGAGTTCATCATCAACTAAAATTTCAAGATATTTATATAAGGTTACAGCCTCAATCTCATTGCCCTGACAGGTAGTAATAGGTGAAAGGTTCAGAGGTCTATTTCTTGCTTTCGGAAACACCCTTAGTTGAGTTTTGTCAGTATTGTAGATAGGCTTCAATTGACACGAGGTATGTTGAACAGCATAAAAATTAATTTGCAAGATCTGGAAAGCTTTTGTGAGAGACAACGCAAACCAATAAATAACAGTATCATCAGCATAAAAGTGAAGTTGCACATTTTGTACATTTGTCTAAATTATTCATATAAATAGTTTATAAGAGGGGACCAAGTGCAGAGCTCTGGGGCAAACCATTACAGACAGACAATGTAACAGACATGAGCCCATCAAATTGAGTTCACTGAGTTCTATCAGACAGATGGTTAGAAAACCATGCAACTGCATGTTCCGAAAGACCCAAGCTTGACAATCTCTGACTCAGTATAGCATCAACTGTATCAAAAACCTTATAGAGATCAATAAAAAGTGATACATAGTGCTGTTTTTTGTTAAAAGTTAATTTGTTGAATTTCAGTCCTTCTTAATGAGTTTGAGCCAGTCATTTATGTTGCGATAAGTTAAGGGTGGTATAGAGAAGATAGCCCTATCTGGTAAAATACCAAGTCCATATTATGGCAAGACCAGCTCAAATAAGCAAAGAGAAACAACACTCCATCATTACTTTATTAAAGACATGAAGGTCAGTCAATCCAAAAAAAGTCAAGAACTTTGACAGTTTCTTCATGGGCAGTTGCAAAACCATGAAGCACTATGATGAAACTGGCACTTATGTCGATCTCCACAAGAAAGGAAAACCCAGAGTTACCTCTGCTGCAGAGGATAAATTCATTACAGTTACCAGCCTCAGAAAATGCAGCAAAAATAAATAAATGCTAAACAGAGTTCAGTCTCAACATCAACTGTTCAGAGGAGACTGCGTGAATCAGGCCTTCAAGGTCAAATTGCTTCAAAGAAACTGCTACTAAAGGACACCAATAATAAGAAGAGACTTATTTGTGCCAAAAAACACGAGCAATGGACATTAGACCGGTGTAAATCTGTCCTTTGGTCTGATGAGTCCAAATTTGAGATTTTTGGTTCCAACCGTGTCTTTGTAAGACGCAGAGTAGGTGAACGGATGACCTCTGCATGTGTGGTTCCCACCGTGAAGCATGGAGGAGGAGGTGTGATGGAGTGGGGGTGCTTTGCTGGTGACACTGTCAATTATATTTTTAGAATTAAAGGCAAACTTAACCAGCATGGCTGGTTAAAAATCTTTGTGAATCTACACCCAATTCCCCATATTGACAAAGTGAAAATAGTTTTTTTTTAATGTTTGCAACTGTATTACAAACACAAAACCTAAATAACTAATTTATAAGTCCTCAGACCCTTTACTATGACAATCGAACTTGAGCTCAGGTGAATTCTGTTTCCATTGATCCTACTTGAGATGTTTCTACAACTTGATTGGAGTCCACGTGTGGTGAATTTTAATGATTAGACATGATTTGGAAAGGCACACACCTGTCTATATAATGTCCCACAGTTGACATTGCAGGTCAGAGAAAAAACCAAGCCATTTAGTCAAAGGAATTGTCAATAGATCTCCGAGACAGGATAATGTCAATTCACGTGATTGGACAAGAATACAGTGGCCTCCATCATTCTTAAATGGAAGAAGTTTGGAACTACCAAGACTCGGGGGGAAAGGCCCTTGGTCAGGGAGGTGACCAAGAACCCAACGGTCACTCTGACAGAGCTCCAGAGTTCCTCTGTGGAGGTGGGGTAAAATTGAGAAGGACAACCATCTCTGCAGAACTCCACCAATAAGGCCTTGATGATAGAGGCCAGACGGAAGCCACGTCTCAGTAAAAGACACATGACAGCCCACTTGGAGTTTGCCAAAGGACACCTAAAGGACTCAGACCCTGAGAAACAAGATTCTCTGGTCTGATGAAACCAAGGTTGAACTCTTCGGCCTGAGTGCCACACGTCACGTCTGGAGGAAACCAGACTCCTCTCATGACCTGGGCAATACCCTCCCTACAGTGAAGCATGGTGGTGGCATTCCCCATCCAAGCTGACAGAGCTTGAGAGGATCTGCAGAGAAAAATGGGAGAATCTCCCCAAATAGATGTGTGCCATGCTTGTAGCTTCATTCTCAAAAAGACTGTAAAAGGCTGTAAAAGGCTTAATAGCTGACAAAGGTTCTTCAATAAAGTACTGAGTAAAAGGTCTGAATACTTTTGTAAATGTCATATCAGTTTTTTATGTGTAGATTGATGAGAAGAAAAATGTTTTATTCATTTTAGAAAAATGTTGAAAAAGTGTAGGGGGATGAATACTTCTGAATACACTGTATATACAGTACTAGTAAAAAGTTTGGACACACCTACTCATTCAAGGGTTTTTCTATATTTTTACCATTTTCAACATTGTAGAATAATAGCAAAGACATCAAAACTATGAAATAACTTATATGGAATCATGTTGTAACCAAAAAAGTGTTTTAATATTATAGATTCTTCAAAGTAGCCACCCTTTGCCTTGATGACAGCTTTGCACATGCTTGGCAATCTCTCAACCAGCATCCTGAGGAATACTTTTCCAACATTCTTGAAGGAGTTCCGACATATGCTCAGTACTTGTTGGCTGGTTTTCCTTCACTCTGTGGTCCAACTCATCCCAAACCATCTTATTGGGTTGAGGTCATATGATTGGGGATGCCAGGTCATCTGCTTTAGCACTCCATCACTCTCCCAGGTTAAATAGCCCTTACACAGCCTGGAGGTGTGTTTTAGATCATTGTCCCCTTGAAAAATAAATGATCGTCCCACTAAGCACAAACCAGAAGAGATGGCGCATCGGTATAGAATGCTGTGGTAGCAATGCTGGTTAAGTGTGCCTTGCATTCTAAATAAATCAAAGTCAGTGTCAACATCACAGCACTTTCACACCTCCTCCTCCGTGCTTTACGGTGAGAACCACACATGATTTGGGCTGGAATCTGAAGTTCAGGTAACTCCAATGAACTTATCCTCTGTAGCAGAGGTATCTGTGGGTCTTCCTTTCCTGTGGCAGTCCTCATGAGTGTCTGTTTCATGATAGCGCTTGGTGGTTTTGCAACTGCACTTATCTTTCAAAGTTCTTGAAATGTAGGTTTCACGTTCCGTTTTGTTGTTTTGTATTTGTCTCAGTATTTTCATGTAATCGTCATTTGTTTCATTAAAAAACATGAGTAACCAACACGCTGTATTTCGGTCCGACTCTCTTTCGACAAACGAAGAACGCCGTTACAGAATCACCCACCACACACGGACCGAGCAGCGTGTTAACAGGCAGCGACAGCAGGAGCAGCGAAGGTAGGTTGTTATGGACAGCAGAAGCATGGAGTATACGACGTGGGATGAAATAGACAGGTGGGCGGTCGACCCAGAGAGAGTGCCGGAGCCCGCCTGGGATTCGCTGGAGCAGTGTGAAGAGGGCTATAGGAGAATGGAGTTGGAGAGGCAATCACGACGGCGCAGAGGAAAGCCCGTGAGTCAGCCCCAAAAATGATTGGGGGGGGGGCTCAGAGGGAGAGTGGCTGAGTCAGGAGACAGACCTGAGCCAACTCTCCCTGTTTATCGTGAGGAGCCAAGGAGGAGACCAGAACCGGTGTTGGAGGTGAGTGAAGTGGAGACTGTGAGGGAGTTAATGGGGAAATTGGAGGAGAGAGTAATGAGGGAGTTGCTAGTTTGGTGCTTTAGGTACAAGATTCGTCCGACGGAGCGTGTCAGGGATTTAATGGCACCTGGGTCAGCGCTCCATACTAGTCCTGAGGTGCGTGTTAGTCGGCTGGTGAAAAATGTGCCAGCCTCACGCACTAGGCCTCCTGTGTACCTGCCTAGCCTTGCACGTCCTGTGCCAGTCCTGCTCTCAGGCTCTCCAGTACACCTTCACGGTCCAGTCCATCCTGTGCCACCTTCACACACCAGTCCTCCGGTGGCAGCTCCCCGCACCAGGCTTCCTGTGCGTGTCCTCGATCCAGTACCACCAGTTCCAGTACCACGCACCAGGCCTTCAGTGCACCTCGCCTGTTCAGCGCAGCCAGCGCTTTCTCCCTCTCCTGCGCTGTCGGAGTCTCCCGCCTATTCAGCGCTTTTAGAGCCTTCCTCCTCTACAGCGCTGCTGGAGTCTCCTGTCTGTTCAGCGCTATCAGAGCCTTTCTCCTCTCCTGCGCTACCGGAGTCTCCCGCCTGTTCAGCGCTTCTAGAGCCTTCCTCCTCTACAGCGCTGCCGGAGCCTCCTGCCTGTTCGGAGCAGCCTGAGCTGCAAGTCTGCATGAAGCAGCCAGAGCTGCCAGTCTGCAAGGAGCTGCCAGTCTGCAAGGAGCTGCCAGTCTGCAAGGAGCTGTCAGCCTGCATGGACCAGTCAGAGCTGTCAGCCTGCATGGAGCAGTCAGAGCTGTCAGTCTGCAGGGAGCAGCCAGAGCTGCCAGTCTGCATGGAGCGGCCAGAGCTGTCAGTCTGCTTGGAGCAGCCAGAGCTGCCAGTCTGCATGGAGCTGCCAGTCTGCATGGAGCTGCCAGTCTGCAAGGAGCTGCCAGTCTGCAAGGAGCTGCCAGTCTGCAAGGAGCTGCCAGTCTGCAAGGAGCTGCCAGTCTGCAAGGAGCTGCCAGTCTGCAAGGAGTTGCCAGTCTGCAAGGAGCTGCCAGTCTGCAAGGAGCTACCAGTTGGCAAGGAGCTGCCAAAGCTGTTATTCTGCATGGAACAGTCAGAGCTGTCAGTCTGCAAGAAGTCGCCAGAGCTGTCAATCTGCATGGAGCAGCCAGAGCCGCCAGTCAGCATGGAGCAGCCAGAGCCGTCAGTCTGCCAGGATCCGCCAGTCAGCCAGACTCTTCCAGATCTGCCAGTCAACCAGACTCTTCCAGATCCGCCAGTCAGCCAGACTCTTCCAGATCCGCCAGTCAGCCAGACTCTTCCAGATCCACCAGTCAGCCAGACTCTTCCAGATCTGCCAGTCAACCAGACTCTTCCAGATCTGCCAGTCAGCCAGACTCTTCCAGATTTGCCAGTCAGCCAGACTCTTCCAGATCTGCCAGTCAACCAGACTCTTCCAGATCTGCCAGTCAGCCAGACTCTTCCAGATTTTCCAGTCAGCCAGACTCTTCCAGATCTGCCAGTCAGCCAGACTCTTCCAGATCTGCTAGTCAACCAGACTCTTCCAGATCTGCTAGTCAACCAGACTCCAGATCTGCTAGTCAACCAGACTCTTCCAGATCCGCCAGTCAGCCAGGATCTGCCAGAACTGCCAGCCAGCCAGGATCTGTCCGGATTCAACTGCCTGGCTGGGCTTCCTCTCAGTGCTGGGCTTCCTTTCAGTGCTGGGCTTCCTCTCAACGCTGGGCTTCCTCTGTTCCAAGCTGCCCCTCTGTCCCGAGCTGCCCCTCTGTCCCGAGCTGCCCCTCTGTCTCGAGCTGCCCTTCTGTCCCGAGCTGCCCCTCTGTCTCGAGCTGCCCCTCAGTCCAGTGGGGTTCTGGGTGAGGACTACTAGGCCATGGTCGGCGGCGAGGGTGGATTATCCCAGGACCGCGTAGGGGAGGAACTATGACATTAATGGAGTGGGGTCCACGTCCCGAGCCGGAACCGCCACCATGGACAGACGCCCACCCGGACCCTCCCTATCTTTTTGAGGAGCGTCCGGGAGTCCGCACCGTAGGGGGGGGGGTTCTGTCACGCCTTGGTCTTAGTATTTTGTATTTTAGTTAATTAGTTGGTCAGGCCAGGGCGTGACATGGGTTTATGTTATTGTGTTGTCGTATTGGGGTTTTTGTAGGCATTGGGATTGTGGTTGATTAGGGGTGTGTTTAGTTTAGGTTTGGCTGCCTGAGGCGGTTCTCAATCAGAGTCAGGTGATTCTTGTTGTCTCTGATGGGGAACCGTATTTAGGTAGCCTGGGTTTCACTGTGTATTTCGTGGGTGATTGTTCCTGTCTCTGTGTAGTTTCACCAGATAAGCTGTACTTAGGTTTCACGTTCCGTTTTGTTGTTTTGTATTTGTCTCAGTATTTTCATGTAATCGTCATTTGTTTCATTAAAAAACATGAGTAACCAACACGCTGCATTTCGGTCCGACTCTCTTTCGGCAAACGAAGAACGCCGTTACAATAGAGCTATATTCTGTATACCACCTTTACCTTGTCACATCACAACTGATTGGCTCAAACTTATTAAGAAGGAAATAAATTCCATGTTAACTTTTTTACAAGGCACACCTGTTAATTGAAATGTTTTCCAGGTGACTAATTCTTGGAGCTGGTTAAGAGAATAGCAAGTGTGCAAAACTGTCATCAATGCAAAGGGTGGCTACTTTCAAGAAACTCAAATATAAAATATAGTCTGATTTGCTTAACCCTTTTTTGGTTACCAAATTATTCCATATGTGTTATTTCATAGTTATAACATCTTCACTATTATTCTACAATGAAGAAAATAGTAAAATAAAGGACCCTTGAATGCATAGGTGTTTCCATACTTTTGACTGGTACTGTATATTATTAATGAATTAATTCATACACATGTTTTTTCTTTGTATTATCTTTTATTGGATCTAATGTGTTATATTCTCCTACATCCCATTTCACATTTTCACAAACTTCAATGTGTTTCCTTTCAAATGGTATCAAGAACACGCATATCCTTGCTTCAGGCCCTGAGCTACAGGCAGTTAAATCATTTTTTGGTGAAAATTGAAAAAAAGGGGAGTTTCCTTTTAAATCCTCCACCCCCTCCATACTCCCTCTCTGCTAACAACATAGTCAACCACATTGAAAAAAGGTTGATGACCTACGCTCCTCATTCACTCACGCTATGGAGTCAACTGGTCCACTCACACATAACCACTATATTTATTGACCTCTTTCTCCCCTCTCTCTCTCCAGATGAAATACTGTGACTAGTGATGTCCGGCCACCCGACAACCTGTCCACTTGACCACTTGATCTCCTCCTCCCTTCTCCTGACAATATCTGGAGAACATCTACCATTCCTCATGTCCCACATCAACTCATTCCTGACCATTGGCTGCGTACCTTCAGATGGCCAGTTGCTCCCTTCTTCAAGAAATCAACACTCAACCCCTCTGATCAGTATCCCTTCTTTCTTTTCCTTCCAAAACACTTGAGCGTGCTGTCTATGGCCACATCTCTCGCTATCTCTCTGAGAATGATCTTCTAGACCTTAACCAGTCAGTCTTCAAGGCAGCTCACTCAACTGAGACAACTCTCCTCTGTCAGGGTGGCTCTTCGCTCTGTCAAAGATGACTCTCTCTCATCTGTTCTCATCCTCATAAGATCTATCTGCTGCCTTCAACACCATGAACCGTCAGATTGTCCTCTTCATCCTCTCAGGGCGGGACATCTCAGGCTCTGCACACTGCTGTATTGCATTCTACCTGGAAGTTTGCTTCAAACAGAGGATCTTTGTCTGCACCACGTATTCTCACTATTTGGGACACTCAGAGCTCACTACCGGTATCCCTCAGGGCTCGGTTCTAGGCCCTCTCCTCTTTTCTCTTCACACCAAGTCACTCTGCTCTGTCATATCGAAAGTTTGGGACTATAAGGTTCTATAGGCATATTTGTCAAAATGTTGCTATTGACATAGCCTTGTTCAGTTCAATGCCCTCTACCTATATAGTACTCCAAATACCCTAATTCATGTTGTTAAGTTCAAAATAATACAATAGAAAAATTGCTGACACCATTCAAACCAATAAGGGTTTTCGAAAATGAATGCCAACTTTCTCAGAATCATATTTTTGCACATAGAACCTTTATAATCCCAAGCTCTTGATATCCTCACATGGTCTCTCCTATCATTGCTACTGTATGTGGATGGTGCTCAATTTATTTTCTCCTTCTCCACTTCTGATACCCAGGTGGCGACACATCTCTGCATACTTGGCAGACATCTCAGCTTGGATGTCGGCCCACCACCTCAGGCTCAATCTCAACACGATGAAGCTGCTCTTCCTCCTGGGGAAGGCCTGCCCGCTCCAAGACATCTCCATAACAGTTGATAACTCCAGGGTGTCTCCCTCCCAGAGTGCAAAGAACCTTGGCGTGACCCTGGACAACACCCTGTCATTCTCTGCAAACATCAAGCAGTGATTCACTCCTGCAGGTTCATGCTCTACAACATCCGTAGAGTATAATCTGTCCTCACACAGGAAGCAGTGCAGGTACTGATCTAGGCACTTGTCATCTCCCGTCTACACTACTGCAACTCTCTGTTGACTGGGCTCCCCACTTGTGCCTTCAAACCTCTGATGCCTGGTGTTCAACCTTCCCAAGTTCTCCCATGCCACCACGCTCTTCTGCACACTCCACTGGCTTCCAGTCGAAGCTCACATAATCTTCAAGACCTTGGTGCTTGCCTATGCAGCAGCAATGGGAACTGTGGTCAAACCCTACACCCCAACTGTAAAATGCTAATTGTGTAAAAGTCTAAAATTATTTGGTTTTAAATATACTTACTGTATGTATCAAAAGTAAATGTAATTAAAAAATATATTTAAGTATCAAAAGTAAAAGCATAAATAATTTCAGATTGCTAATATTAAGCAAACTAAATGGCACAATTTTTTTTTTTTTCAATTTACAGATAGCCAGGGGCACAGTACAAAATGCAGACATAATTTACAAACAAAGCATTTGCATTAAGTGAGTCTGCCAGATCAGAGGCAGTAAGGATGACCAGGGATGTTCTCTTGATAAGTGTGTGAATTCGGCCATGTTCCTGTCCTGCTATTATAATGAGTACTTTTGGGTGTCAGCGAAAATGTGTAGAGTAAAAAGTACATTATTTTTTACTAAAGTAGAAGTTAAAGTTGTTAAACATATGAATAGTAATGGACAGATACACAAAAAGTAAGTTCCAGAGCCTGTAAAGCTTCATGCACTCTGGATAAATGTTAAATGGCGACCGGTAATGGGCTTCGGATAACAAAAATGTGTAAACAGTATCCTGCAATATAGTAAATTCATCTATGCATTTTGAAGTGTTTACTATTTCCTTTTTTTCACTGACATATAATCCCTTCCCTGAATAAACATTATTTGATATTGCTAATTTTGGTATCCATATTTTAGCTGATATTTTGGAACATTTTCATCTCCCTAACTCCAAAGCAGTGTATCGTTACAGTTCACCTGTAGCTATATTTTATTATATTTACCACTTCTGACATTGTACCATATCTACAATAGATAATCTCTCCCTTTTCCCTCCAGTCTATATTTATGCACAATAAATATAGACTGAGCCTGTAAAAAAGATGAGGGCTTAATATGTAGGGTTTGACATTGCGGATACAACGAGACCAAAGTGTTGAGGTCCCTCTGAAAACATTCTTGACAGGATCTCTCCTTCCTCTGGTGGGTGCCTAGCAAGGCCTCAGCAGCTATTCCCAGCAGGAGGACGTCACATAAAGAGAGGGAGATCAATAGCGCTTGGTGTTTAATATTCTCCACATAAATTATAGGAGTGCCATGGGACTAGGCTGTTCCTCTTGTTTCAGCCCAGCTAGGCGGCACAGTAAAACAGTACACCTGCTCCAATTTCAAAGACATTTTCAGGATGAGTTTAGGAGGTTGATGGCACATAGAGTAGATGATAGATGGTATGGTTGTGTTCACGTTAGCACGCTGTTTTTTAAAAGGTTTTAATCAGAAAAGTTATACTGTAATACAGCAAATGCTTAACATAATCATCAACTCACTACATAACACATTTTTCACTGAGATAATTTTGTCATGTATCCCCCCCAAAATTACAAAAATATATCCATATAACATTGTATGGGACAGCCTCCGACTCCAAGTCTCCATTGAGCTGGGTGTTTCTCACTGAGACTCATCTTCTAGGACTTCCCCTGTAATAAAGGCTATTCCCCATGGGTGCTGCATAGACTGATAGAACTCTTCATTTCCACCTTGGTTTTCAACCTCTAGCTGACTGTGGGGAGATCAACCCCGGAGACACTCCGCTCATCTGTGATACTGGGCTCTCCACCACCAGCCTGACTCTCCGGGGAGAATCTTTGATTACTTTTATCACCTGTGTGCTTTTTGGTTGGCATTCTACATCAGAACATGTATATTTCATGAGAATTTAAAATATAAATGATATTTCCACTTGATTGATGATATCCATTGTGATACACTGCACAACCCAACTCCATTTCATGCATCACACTTGTAAATGTCTGCTTCACTGAAATTACATTCTATCAGTATTGGCTGAAGTATTGCAGCACTACAAAGGGAAGAGATTTAAAAAAATTATTGCTTTGATTAAAGTCCTTAAAGCATAGTCACCTCCAAAATGGTTGGCACCCTTGATAAAATAAATAATACAAATACTGAGCTATATTGAATGCAAAAAAATATAAATTATATTATTTTAAACTAATACAATTGCTGAGAGAAAGAAATTTTGTTTAATTAACAGGTAATACTGTTTTTTTCTCAAATAGATAGATGTCAAAATTATTGGCACCCTTAAAGATTCATATAATTCAAATAAAACAAAATTGAATCTGCATTAACATTTTACTTTTAAAATGAATCTCTGTTTAGTTAATATTAATAGACCAATTGATGTCACCAGGCAGGCCAAAACTCCATCCCACCACAACAGGCTGACATTTCAGATGGTCTTTTCAAACAGCTCTTACACGAAAAGGTCACTATCATAATTTTCACACTTTCACAGTATTATTCCAACCTCATAGCGTGGATACATTAAAATAAATCACGTTTTTGACTGCCATTGTATTAGTATGAAATAAAATAATTGTCAAAAAGTTTAGAGCAGACAATATAGCTTAACATTTGTATTATTTATGTTATACAGTCTTTTGTTTGCTAATCTTTATGTGTGCCAATAATTTGGGAGGTGACTATACTTGTGAATGTGTTTTGGACATCTCTTTCTTGCATTTTCTCTATTATTTCATGTCTATTACTTGTGTCAATCATGTTAATCCTCTCTGACTATAACAATCTTGTGATTCTAATTACCTACTCTTCATTCAAATTACAACAGACACAAGGCTGACTGTAGATGAACCTAGGCAGTGATTGAAAATATCTTACTTAAAAAAATAATAAATTATTGAATAATAGTTTGGTAAAAAGCATTGGACCACTTGGGGATTGATGGCTTCTAAGGAAACATATAATAGGGATAGGATTAAACAAATCAAGCACATGGTCCATAAGATTCCATATGTCTTAGAACACTCTTACAAATAAAAAATAATACATGAGACATAATATTTCCATTGGGTCCAGCCTTATCTTTTGTTCCTTCAGGGCAGTATTTTACTGAGAGGGGAACGTCTGCACCTGGTCTCTCTGTGTGTCGCTCTCGCTCTCTCTCAATTCTCAATTTCAGGCATGGGAAAGCAAGTAAAATAGATGATAAACAAAAAGTGAAATGAACTGTAAAGAATTAACAGTAAGCATTACACTCACAAAAGTTCCAAAAGAATAAAGACATTTCAAATGTCCTATTATGTCTATATACAGTGTTGTAATGATGTGCAAATAGTTAAAGTACAAAAGGGAAAATAAATCAACATAATTATAGGTTGTATTTAGAATTATGTTTGTTCTTCACTGGATGCCCTTTTCTTGTGTGCTGTGATTGCACACTGTGGTATTTTACTCAATATACTGTATATGGGGGTTTATCAAAATTGGATGCGTTTTAATTCTTTGTGGGTCTGTGTAACCTGAGGGAAATATGTGTCTCTACTCATACATTTGTCAGGTTAGAAAGGTTTCCACCTTATTTTGTGGGCAGTGTGCACATAGCCTGTCTTCTCGTTAGAGCCAGGTCTGCCTTTGGCGGCTGTTCTCAATAGCAAGATTATGCTCCCTGAGTCTGTACATAGTCAAAGATTTCCTTAATTCTGGGTCAGTCACAGTGGTCAGGTATTCTGCCACTGTGTATTCTCTGTTTAGGGCCAAATAGCATTCTAATTTAATCAGTTTTTCATTCCAATGCATCAAGTAATTATCTTTATGTTTTCTCATGATTTGGTTGGAACTAATCGTGTTGCTGTCCTGGGGCTCTGTGTGGTCTGATTGTGTTTGTGAACAGAGCACCAGGACCAGCTTGGTTAGGGGGCTCTTCTCCAAGTTAATTTCTCTGTATATTATGGCTCTGTTATGGAATGTCTCTTTTCTGGATTTTGATATTTAGCGAGTATCGGCCTAATTCTTAACCTCATGCATTATTTCCATGCATTATTTGTACACAGAGGACAGTTTTTTTGAAGTCTACATGAAGTCTACATGCAGTCTCAATTCTTGGTAGGTGATCAGACCCCAGACCTCACAACCATAAAGGATAATGGGTTCTATAACTGATTCAAGTATTTTTTGTCAGATCCTAATTGGTATGTTAAATGTTATGCTCATATTGATGGCATAGAAGGCCCTTCTTGCCATGTCTCTCAGGTTGTTCACAGCTTTACGGAAGTTACCTGTGGTGCTGATGTTTAGGCCAAGGTACTATATGTATAGTTTTTGTGTGCTCTAGGGCAACGGTGTCTCGATTGAATTTTGTATTCATGGTCCTGGCTACTGGACCTTATTTGGAACACCACTATTTTTGTCTTACTGAGATTTACTGTCAAGGCCCAGGTCTAACAGAGAATCTCTCTCTCTCTCAATGCTTTATGTCATCCCTAGGGGGTGAGACAGCCATTGAAGATGCTTGTGTGGATGGGTTTGGAGTTGCCCAAGGTCCATTTTGTCATGGGAACAATATAAAAATAAAGCAGTCCTTTTCGGGGCCTTAACTTATTTATTTTTGTCAGAGCCAAATGACTGCATTCCATTTGGTTGCTGTCCCCATCGGGGGGTTGATATGGTTTTCAGAACCATCTAGAAACAGCCTTTCTCTTCCCCACCAAAGTCTGGTCTCATAGACTAGACGTAACAAGTTAAATGTAAATCCTAGACACTTAAATTATGTTGATATGTTATGTTTGGTATGGTTACATAACACAGAAAGTTACTTAAGGCAAAAAAACGAAATTAGGGTGGTTGGTCGGGTTGGATGGGTAGATGTATAATGCCAACAAAGTAAACTGCCTGTTACTTAGGCCCAGAAGCTAGGATATGCATATAATTGGTAAATCTGGATAAAAACACTCTAAAGTTTCTAAAACTGTTAAAATAATGTCTGTGAGTATAACAGAACTGATATGGCAGGTGAAACCCCGAGAACAAAACATCCCCCCCAAAACAAATTCAGCCTACCACTATTTTCAATGTCTGTTACTTTTATTTTAAGGCGAAATCCACCAAGCTTGCAGTTCCCAGGGCTTCCACTAGATGTCAACAGTCTTTAGAAAGAGTTTGATGCTGGTTTTATGAAAAATGAGTCAGAAATTGTAGTTTTTCTAAGTGGCTCCCATTTTGGCTGTAGTGTTTCCAAGTGCGTGGAAGAGAGCGTGTTCTTTGGTATTTTTCTCTGGTAAAGACAATAATGATTCTCTGTATTAAATTTGATCGTTTATTTACGTATTAGGGTACCCAAGGTTTGATTATAAACGTTGTTTGACTTGTTTGGAAAGGTTTCTTAGCAACGTTTGGGATTCATTTTGTATGCATTTTGATGGAGGGAAACTGGGTGGATTATTGACTGAAGCACGACAGCTAAACTGAGTTTTATGGATATAAAGAAGGACATTATCAAACAAAAGGATATTTGTGATGTATCTGGGACCTTTTGTAGTGCCAACAGAAGAAGATCATCAAAGGTAAGGCATTTATTATATCGCTATTTCTGACTTTCGTGGCACACCTGCCTGGTTGAAACATGTTTTTCATGCTTTTGAATGCGGGGCGATGTCCTTTGATAATCGCATGGTATGCTTTCGCTGTAAAGCCTTTTTGAAATCTGACACAGTGGCTGGATTAACAAGAAGTTAAGCTTTATTTTGATATATTGCACTTGTGATTTTATGAAAGTGAAATATTTATAATTCTGTAGTTTGAATTTCGCGCACTGCAATTTCACCGGATGTTGGCCAGCTACCATCCCACCTGCCCATAAGAAGTTAATGACTCCAACCTAAGTGTATGTAAACATCCGACTTCAACTGTATATCATACTAAATGGAGGGAGAGATTTACTTTTATTATGTTATGTCTACCCCTGAGTCCAGGTTGCCACACCAGTGTTCTGTCCTTATGCCTCCCGCTGTAGTGACTTCCTCAACCAGACCTCCAAATACAGGGCTACACTCACTAACTATAATGACATTTTAAGTACTATTCTGATCAGTGGTAATCCAACGGCGAACCTCTGGAAGGATTTTAATATGATCTCCTGTAATTGAGAATATCTAACATAATGTTTGCCTGTGATGTCTTAACAGTTGACATAGAAGCATGTGAAGTGTAAGCTGTTTAATCAGTCTGGCTAACACATCTAAATTGTACCCCTCAATGAGATCTTCTCTGTAATTAACTACTGATTACTCTCTTATCAGACTTACCCTGTGAGGGAACAATGTAATGAACAGTCTTATGAAGTGAAGGTATTCCCAAATGAACCTGGACACCTGCAGGATGGCAAAGTTAAGCCATGTGGTGCAATTGACAAGTACAATGGCTGTAGGCTGACCAGAGTCTAAACCTACTGTGATGTAACTGTTTTCTTTACTATATTTTGTTATCATGTGACTTTACCGAGCACTACTGTAAATATACACATTTATTATAAATGTCTGTTTAATTTCAAAACAGCATCTCTGGAGGGTACTGGTCAACAGTTGGATGATTAGTAGCTGATGGTTGAGTAATATAATGAGATTTTATCCATAACGTAACAGGGAGGGAGATGATGGGGATCGAACACGCTGCGTTCTGGCAGAAAGGAAAACAATAGGAACCCTGCTGGGGCCATCCTCAAAGCTTTACCCAACAAATTGGGATTCAGCTGTTGAAATGGAATTCGCACCATGCTGCTTTGCAAACATTCCTGCTGATACAGTATCGGTGCAAACTCTTTCTCCTCTTCAAACTCATCTTTCTCTCTCCTAACTTCAACTTCCCACTGTGTCATTTTTTTATTACATTACTACTGAGCTAATATATCA
This sequence comes from Oncorhynchus masou masou, assembly GCF_036934945.1. Classification (NCBI taxonomy): domain Eukaryota; kingdom Metazoa; phylum Chordata; class Actinopteri; order Salmoniformes; family Salmonidae; genus Oncorhynchus; species Oncorhynchus masou. Next base: position 64,738,405 of record NC_088242.1, on the reverse strand, counting down.
ATGAAACATCAATACAAACTATATAATAATAATAATATAATTATTCTAAGTACTGCTCTCCATTACAAAGATGCTTTAAAAACAAAGAAAACAAAGGGTGTGTTCGTAAATGCTCTCTGGAGTGCCAGAGTGCGCCCAGAGTGTACCCTGGCCATTCATAAATTCAGAGCTTTGTCAGATTTTCCGTTTGTATATTCAGAGTGTTTCGCTCTCGGACCGCTCAGAGCGCACACTGGACGCTGTGGTCGAGGAGTAGGATTGATCTAACATTCTGAAGTTCATATGTTCAAGAAGGCATTTCTGGAATTTTGATTTAAAAAATGTAAAGAATTTGTTCAAACGGCACTCCTGGGAAGTAGTGACCCGCAACATATGCTTAATTTCCTCAAATGCTCACATAGCAGAGCTGGTTAGGCTGTTTTTATATTATCTAGAGCGTTTAACTTTCTGCTGGCAATAATTTAATTACGTTTTGTTGCCGACTGACACCAGTCATATTCAACAGAGTGAATTTACGAACGCACCCAAATATAAAGATCTGACAGGACTTGGGCAATGTTCTTCCACAGCTTCAGATCAAAATATTTTCTTCAGCCAGGCAGTTCAGAAAGGCTGGGCAGTATTAAGCGGGGGGAGATTCGATGGCACAGAGAGGGAGCAGCGTCAGTCAGTTACTTAGACAGGCCCAGAGCTCTTTATCTGCACCTTGTTCATTGTCTCCTCCTCCACCTCTGTAGGTAGGCTGGATTGTCCACTACTGAAGTGTAGCACCCACCTGAGTGATACTTCGGTAGCTATAAGCTCCAGAAAGACCACCACAGTTCGGCAGTAATTAGGAAGTAGTCCCCTATGAGGCAAGCCTCTCTCAACCCTTCACACCGCAGTCCACATACCCATACCCACTTATGTCTGTGGGCTCTATTTTCAGTTGGCAATATATTATTAAGCCAATGCATTTGTCAAATGCATGCTCATTTGCAATGTCGACCTTTTCAAAGACTGTTTTTTTATATTTATTTTTCCCATTTCGTATAATTTGATTAAAAAACAAGCATAGCCTCCCCTACTCTCAGTGAAGGCTGTTTTTTTGTCCAGCCCATTTAATTCGCCAAGTGTTCAAGAATAAAGATATTGAGCTTGGCTCATTAGACTGAAATAAATCTTAATCGCCAAAGCTTTATTAAAAGAACAAATTTGGGAGCAGCAAATCATTGAGTGGACACTACCTTCTTATATATGTAGGCTATTGTCGACATTTGTTGCCAGCTCCTGTTATTATTTTGAATGTGCATAAAAACCCTCCCATCATCGTACAAGACATGAGATAATCCGGTGACACTCATATTTAGATACATTTCAGTTATTTTCCTGTAATATCTTCCATTTTGTTTTATTAAAAAACAAGCCCATAGTAGGCTGTCCTTAACCTACTATAACGGAAGCTGGTTCAACAACAATGTGTCTGGTGTATTTCTTATCCTCGCCATGCATTAGCCAAGTAACATATCCATAAAAGGTTTCTAAATGGTCTACTTAAGATTACATAAGATTACTAGCAGTGCATACTTCATTAGGGCTCTATCCACCCCAATTTCCATAGAGTGATTACAAAAGAGGGCTCCTACAGATATATTCACATTTTTCAATCCTAGAAGGTCATATCAGTGGTAGACCAAGGCTATATCTTACTTATTGAACATGTGCCTCAGACATACAATACAATTTCCGGGAGCCTAGTAACATTTTCGGGGGGAGAAGTGCAATGCATAAAGGCCTGTACTCGTTGAAGAAAGTAACAAGTATGTTGACTGTCACCAAACATATATAGAAAAATGTTGCTATTGACCTACAGAACTTGAGACAAACACATGCTGTCTTAAGCCATGGAACACCTCGATTTTCCAATGATTGGCCAAGCCCTTATTACAGCTAAAACTTGTTTATTAATTAAAACCCTGCCCTTTCACATCACCGCTAGCTATTGCCCTCATAATTCTTGCTGTAAAAATAGCAAATATATTTCTGACACACTCCTGTACCTATAGTGCTACCATCAGCACTTAGATTTATTAATGCGTTAGATTGTTAAAAATAGAGCCACGAAACTAGTACTGATCTACCACTGGGATAAATACAGTTGCATTGGCATTGATGCATTTGCACTCTAAATATCAGAGCATCGTCATGACTATTTAATTGTCAATTTTTATTATTACTGATGTGTCTATCAATTGGTGTATCCCCCATGCTGTCTCTGAAGACTTGCATAAAGCATCCTTAAATTTTTCCTTTAATGAACTTTTCCTTTCTTCTAATATTCTAAACTACAATTGATCCTAACCTCTTGACGGTGGATACGAATGAAATGTCAGAAAACTTAGAAAGATATTCTCCCCATAGAGAATTTATTTAAATGAAGCAGTTCCTTTGTCCAGCTTAATTCCTCCTTTGAAGTGAATATGTGTCTACTGTTAGCTAAACAAGAGCTGGTTGTCACTTTTCAACCAGCACTGTCAAAACAAGATTTTTATTTATGAATACACCTACATATTATTTTTCCGATGACCTGTGCTCTGTTGGTATCAAATAAACATTGTATCTTGACCTGCATATGTTTGTGCCCTGACTAGCCTGAGCTACTCTGGAGATATGGAACTGCAGATGTATTAATATAATGGGGAAATCCATTTTGAGAAAAGGTATCACTCACTAATGAGAACTTGTTTTGTGTTAAAGTCTACCAAAGCACATAGTCTGTTGGAGAGTTTGGACTAATATGCTTTGATGAGTGTAGAAATGGAGAGTAGAATAACTGTCTAGACCTCTGCAGTCAGTGTTAAAATGATGGAGCTCACAGAGAACGGAGCTCACACCTGATTTTAATGGGCAGACAGCACAGCGAGAATTTAATTAAAGCGTGTCCTACTTTGGCACAGGAGTCAGTTAGCTCAATCTGCTTGAAAGAGCCCTTGCAACAATGATCAACTGAGTGTAAAACAGCAGAATACATGTATATTATAATTCATGTCCTATTCTAAATATTTTAATTTATACAACGGGAGGTTTGGAATGCCCATTGTTATAACCTATTCTGCCCATGATATATGAGACAACATACACAACACCAAATTCATATGAAGTGGCATCATTTACGTTGTTACCTAGCAATGCACTACCACTACTGCTTTAACAACTAGGAGGAGGATATGAAAGAAATGAAACAAGAAGAAGAGCAAGTGGACCAGCAACCTGAGCCTCGTGTTAATCAGTAGCGCTGCTATAGACGACATAGATAAGGAGAGAAATGAAAAAGCTACATCAAGACAAACCAACTGAGCAGGGAAGTACTTTCTGAAATGGCTGTCAAAAAAGGGGATATACATCGATCTGGCAACTGTTTCAAAACAGGAGATGGGTAATATTCTCTGGAGTTTCTACACCACGGCAAGGACTGCGAAAAGAGACCGATATGGAATCAGCAGCTTTGCAGACTGCGGGCAGGCCAAAACCGCCACTTAAATGAGCCTCCAATGTGCCGGTCTTGGTGCCTGATGAGAGATACTGAGTTTCTGAACTCAAACAATGTCTTTGCTGGTATCATAAAACAGCTGGGAGGGCAGGGACAGATCCAGCAACTACCCAGCTATAATGCAGCAGGACCTAAAACAATCCTATGCTACTTCGAAGCCTTGAGCCCCTCCACCCCTAGAGGATTACTGAATAAGGTGTGGTTTGATTTGCAGTTCCACCATAGCTGAGGCACCGATGGAAATTGCAAACTGAAGCTAGAGTCATTCGTAATAAAAGAAGACAAGAAGACACACATTTTGAGATAAGCAACACTGAGTTTCGATGAAGAAACCAAGTTCTCTGCCCCATGGAAATGTGCAATTCAGTTTAAATAGCTGTTGATGCTGTGACCAATCGAAACAATGTGTCATTGTGGTTTCTATTCTGATCTACAGTATCAATGTCTTTGCTACAATGTTCAGCACTGTTATCATATCCATGAACAGCGCCCCAATGCAATGTTTCGATCTGGCATTAATTTGTCCTATGTATAGGCCAGACGTGCACTGTTTTCAGAACCATGGACAGGGTCCCTAGAAACCAAGTTTCTGAAACTACACTACATTACCAAAAGTATGTGGACACCTGCTTGTCGAACATCTCATTCCAAAATCATGGACATTAATATGGAGTTCGTACCCCCTTTGCTGCTATAACAGCCTCCACTCTTCTGGGAAGGCTTTCCACTAGATGTTAGAACATTGCTGTGGGATTTCCTTCCATTCAGCCAGAAGAGCATTAGTGAGGTTGGGCACTGACGTTGTGTGATGATTAGGCCTGGCTCGCAGTCGTCATTCCAATTCATCCAAAAAGTATTTGATGGTGTTAAGGTCAGGGCTTTTGGTCAGGCCAGTCATGTTCTTCCACATCTCGACAAACCATTTCTGTATGGACCTTGCTTTGTGCACAGTTGAATTGTCATGCTGAAACAGGAATGGGCCTTCCCCAAAGTGTTGTCACAAAATTGGTAGCACAGAATCATCTAGAATGTCATTGTATACTGTAGCCTTAAGATTTCCCTTCACTGGAATTAAGGGGCTTAGGCTGAACCATGAAAAACAGCCCGAGACCATTATTCCTCCTCCTCCAAACTCTACAGTTGTCAATATGCAACTGATTCGTTCGTCGGACTGCCAGATGGTTCAGCTTTATTCATCACTCCAGAGAACGTGTTTCCATTGCTCCAGAGTCCAATATTGGCGAGCTTTACACCACTCCAGCCGACGCTTGGGATTGCGCTTGGTGATCTTAGGCTTGTGTGTGGCTGCTCGAACATGAAAACCCATTTCATTAAGATTTCGACTTACAGTTATTGTGCTGACGTTGCTTCCAGAGGCAGTTTGGAACTCAGTAGTGAGTGTTGCAACCATTTGGACTTCAGCACTTGGCGGTCTCGTTCTTTGAGCTTGTGTGGCCTACCACTTCACAGTTGAGCCTTTGTGGCTCTTAGATGTTTCCACTTCCCAATAACAGCACTTACAGTTGACCGGGTCAGCTCGAGCAGGGCAGAAATTTGTCAAACTGACTTGTTGTAAAGCTGGCATCCTATGAAGGTGCCAAGTTGAAAGTCACTGAGCTTTTCAGTAAGGCCTCTCTACTGCCAATGTTTGTCTATGGAGATTGCATAGTTGTGTGCTCGATTGTATACACCTGTCAGCAACTGGTGTGGCTGAAATAGCCAAATTCACTAATTTGAAGGTCTGTCCACATACTTTTGTATAGTGTATCAACCAGCGCTTGGGTAGTTTTGCTTTACATGCCAATCAATACGAATAGAACTAACGACCAGAAACACCAAAAATGTCATTTGACAACCAGTGTTAGTGAATGTAGCATCACATTTTGTTGAAAAATGTATTTTTAATGCTAGTAACCCGTTGTATAAAAGCAATAATATAATGTGACCACGTCAAAGCCATGATAAAAAGTCATAACATATGGCCTCCCATGTATTATTGCTTAAGTACATGGCTGTATGTTTAGACAGAAGATGAAACGAAGGACAGACAGAGGGGTAGGCGGAGCGTGGGATGTGTATTTACATTGTCGTAGATGGCGTGTGGGGGTGTTAGTGAGGTGAAGTATACCTATTAAATGAAACAATCTGATGAGGCTGGCAATCACTTCGGAACACAGGAATGTGTTTGATGAGCAAATATCACAGGGTGTGTAATGCTGATTCCAGAAAATGGTGAGATGTGTTTGGCTTTCCTTTTTTCTTCTAGGTCGCTGGGCACTTTGCAGCTGACACAATTAATCTCTTTCCAACAGGCACTCCTTTTCTAATTTAATTTCTGTTGTCTTTGATTCAAAGCCGTGGTAATGATCCACAATGTCCCCATCTGTTCATGGCTTCCTGTTCCACATATGCACAGCTCTGTTCTCTCTGTTCTCTCACGCCTTTGATGTCCCTCCTATTGCACAGCTTTAATAGCCACATATGTCACATGATTCACATTTATTACATTTAGAGGAGATCTTCAGGTTGTGACACGTCACACTTGTTAACCCTGTTGATGACTTAACCCTCCTCCTGGAGCGGTGCCCTCCTACAGAGCTACCCGAATTGAACAATCAGCTGCAGAACCTTATTGTCTGAATAAGTGTGTTTGTGTAGCGCTGGAGAAAAACCTTGCAGATCCAATTGAGCTCCAAGAGGAGGATTGGCAACCGCTGCCCTAGACATTAATATGATGTTGTATTTTTTCCACCTCCTTCCAAGAACCTGAGGAAATGTCAGGATTCCATGATGTCCATGATGTCCCAGTAAGGGATTGAGAAATGGTTCCTCTGTCCATGGTATACCTGTTATAATTATTACCTCTTCCTAAAATTGTGTCAGGAGATAGTTAAAGGTGATATTTCCTAATTTCTGAAAGTAACTCCAACACAAATAGATTGTGTTTCCCAGCTCACCTTAGTGGGACACTAGCTCACTATGCTACCCCATAATCTGAACAACTGTCTCAATTATTCCTAAAATGTGAATTCCCCTTTGAGACTACATTTGGAATCATTCCAGGTCCTGGATAAAATAATATACTGTATCTCTTTTAAACACACAGTTTCACAAAAGTCTGTGGGACAATGACGAATGGAAAACATCTTCCTCATTATTAAACAAGGGAATCCTTATGGGGACGGAACACTTATGACACAGTTGCTACAGGAGAACAGCTCTCTTACACCCGATCCGTCCACTCTATCTCACCCCTGGGGGAATGGTCCTCCACTCTTTCCTAAACTTGCCTATGAGGCTTTAATCTTCTAAATGCTGCTTGAGGATTTGAATTTATCCGCATAAATCTCGGGCTCCAGCCCTTACCTTGATTAATGGCCCCCATCTATCAGGGTGCCATGCAGTGTTCAGGCCTCGCCCCCCCAGACAGCTTTGCTTTAGAATAATGGGAATGCTCTGTCCCCAACCCCAACCGTGCTGCATCTGCAATGATTGTGCATCTTTTTGATCTATCTGTCATTCCACTCCATTAAGAAGGACAGAAGGGGATGGTGAGAGACAGGGTGAGAGGGGTGAGAGGGACGAGGGAGAAAGTCGGGGGAGGGAGGCATTGCGGCAAGGCCTCTTTGTGTTTTTACCTGTACAGTAGCTGACAGGATGTAACTTTGTGAGGAGCAGTGCTGTCCCCAACTGATAAACACAAGAATGCAGTTAAATACACACGCACATACAAATGCAGCTGTGCACCAATGGGGCTGCGGTTTCTCCTTTTTCCAGTCCCAAGCTGTGGCATGGCGCCTCAGAGACATTCTGTCTGTCATCAATAACCTTGGCAGCGACTAGTGCTGACTCCAGGTTCTCTCAGAGTGCTGCCTCTCACTGAGACTCATTGATATTCTACACATGTACACAGTCATAGACAACCACACATGCTGCAGACATGCTCAATCTCACACAGCCACAGAGCACAAACATACAGTATGGATATACAGTGTTGTATACACAGGCAAGAAGACAAACAGGCACCCAGGCAGATGCACACACACAGCTACACACACACACACAAGCACACAACATGCATGCGCACACACACCCACGCACACAAGCACACACGCACAAACACACACACACAAACACACACCATCTTCTAGTCAGGTTTGTAATGTAGCTGTAGGTTCATAATTGATTGCGACATTTCATTAATCAGTGGGTAAGATTTCACCTCAGGAGCCCTGTGCAGAGACACTATCTCAACTGGGGTTCTGCAACACTTCCCTTCTCTTTAGGAAACACACTTTTTACACCTCACTTGCTCCTGAAAAAATATTATCTGAGATTACTGCTTTCTCTCGTTGAGGTAATTATATGCCACGCAAGTGTGTCTCGTGTGCTGGCATGTTAATATTCAGAAAAGTCTACAGCTATTCATGCTTTTAAACTAGCCATTAATCTTTGTCAGAGGAATTTTCTTCACTGTTGATTGCGCTTTTGTGTGTCTCATTACTGGTCGACCGGAGAACTAAAATAGCCTGTCCCTCCGGACAACAAGCAGACAGGTAGGAATTTATCAATCTTTAATTGAGAAATCATGTGGATGTCTCACAAAATAAACTGCAACCATATTAGTGCATTTTGAGCTGGGAAAATTAACCAGTGCATCCACAACACCCACGCTCGCTTGTAACCCACCATCTTGCATGCTCGATATTTTGCCGGTATTGTTTTTAAATGTCACAGCCCTATTACATTGCCCGCTGGGATGGGTGGTGATATGTGAGAGTATTGTGTTGTTGCCTGTTGCTGACATTTCCACTGGCTGGATATTGCTGCTCCGCTCCCCAGACGCTCACAGGCGCCTATAGCTCCCCAGCCCATCAAAAGAGGACCAGGAAACTGGAAGGGATGGAGTGGATACAATTGGGTGGAGGAGAGTTACTGTAAACTGTCCATGAAGACTTCAATTCTGGAATCAATTGAAAAAAGTACAGGGCCTCATGATAGATTCCATGTGAATGCCTGAAGAGACTCTTTTGCACATTCCCAATTATTTTCCAAAATCAATTTGAAAGGAAATGTAACTGTGTGTGTGTGTGTGTGTGTGTGTGTGTGTGTGTGTGTGCACGTGTGTGTGTGTGTGTGTGTGTGTGTGTGTGTGTGTGTGTGTGTGTGTGTGTGTGTGTGTGTGTGTGTGTGTGTGTGTGTGTGTGTGTAACAGTGCTTGTGTGTAACAGTGCTTGTGTGTAACAGTGTGTGTGTGTAACAGTGTGTGTGTGTGTAACGGTGTTTGTGTGTGCTTCACACAGCACTCTGTATGTGTGTGTGTGTGTGTGTGTCTTTTACAGACCATATGACAGTTATATGAGTTAGTGTGTGTATGCATGTGTGTGTGTTGTGTTTGTGTACAAGCATGTATTTTAAAGCTTATTGCAGCATCAGACTGGTATTACCTTCTGCTCTTCTCCAGATGACTGCACACCTGAATCTGTCTTTTTCCTTCCTCTGATTTGCTCTGGACACTGCTGAGGTCAATCGGTTGTTTTTCAGTTCTATAAAAATGGTGGACTGGCCACCCTGTGAAGCAGCGAGCCCCAACACTGTGTGGAACTGGGGCAATGTTCATCAGGCCTCATGTTGACCCTGCTGTGCACCCTCAGCAATATCTAGCAGGCATAAATTGCTTCTTTTGTTCCACCATTTTCCTCCCACTGAAGGTAAACAACGCAGCACTGTAATGAGAAATGGGAAGCGAGTGAGAGGAACACTCAACGATAAGAGACTATGGAACCCACTATATATTCTCTCTCTCTCTCTCTCTCTCTCTCTCTCTCTCTCTCTCTCTCTCTCTCTCTCTCTCTCTCTCTCTCTCGCAAAGCAAAGCAAAGCAAAGCAAAGCAAAGCAAAGCAGAACAATCAACACACCCAGAACAAAAGGGAGAGCAGGGGTAAAAATGTGTTTGTTCCTGTAATTACTTTCCTGTGAGGTACAGGTCTACTCTTGTCCTATTTCTCTGCTGAAGGATTGTCCTGGGAAAGCACATGTGTTGAACACAGCTGATCCCTGAATCCCATTTGGAAGGCAAGCGGTTGTTTACAGATGACATACAGAGAGCTCCAAAAGTATTGGGACAGTGACATATGTTTTGTTGTTTTGGCTCTGTTCTCCTTCACTTTGGATTTGAAATGATACCATATTTAATTTGAGGTTATTTTCCTCCATATCAGAATAACCTCCTCCATTTCAGGGGACTAGAAGTATTGGGACAAATTCACTTATGCGGTGCATTTGGAAAGTATTCAGACCCCTTCCCTTTTCCACATTTTGTTACGTTACAGCTTTATTTTAAATTGGTTAAATAATTGTTTTTCATCATCAATCTACACGAAATAACCCATTTTTGCAAATGTAATTTTTTTTTTTACAGAAGTACCTTATTTACATTTACAAGTATTCAGACCCTTTGCTATGAGACTCGAAAATGAGCTCAGGTTCATCTTGTTTCCATTGATCATACTTGAGATGCCTCTTCAACTTAATCCACCTGTGGTAAATTTGATTGATTTGACATGATTTGGAAAGGCACACACCTGTCTATACAAGATCACGCAGTTGACAATAAATGTCAAAGCAATAAACAAAGTCATGAGGTCGAAGAAATTGTCCATAGAGCTCCGAGACAGGATTGTTGCGAGGCACACATCTGGGGAAGGGTACTAAAATGTTTCTGCACCATTCAAGGTCCCAAATAACACAGTGGCATCCATCATTCTTAAATGGAAGAAGTCTGGAACCACCAAGACTTCCTAGAGCTGGCCACCGGGCCAAACTGAGCAATTGGGGAGAAGGGCCTTAGTCAGGGAGGTGACCAAGAAACCAATGGTCACTCTTAGCAGAGCTTTGTGGAGATAGGATAATCTTCCAGAAGGACAACCATCTCTGTAGAACTCCACCAATCAGGCCTTCATGGTAGAGTGGCCAGACGGAAGCCACTCCTCAGTAAAAGGCACATGACAGCCCACTTGGAGTATACTAAAAGGCAACTAAAGGACTCTCAGACTATGAGAAACAAGATTCTCTGGTCTGATGAAACCAAGATTGAACTCTTTGGCCTGAATGCCAAGCATCTCATCTGTAGGAAACCTGGCACCATCTCTACGGAGAAGCATAGTGGTGGCAGCATCATGCTGTGGGGATGTTTTTCAGTGGCAGGGACTGGGAGACTGACTAGTCAGGATTGAGGGAAAGATTAACGGAGCAAAATACTGATAGATCCTTGATGAAAACCTGCTCCAGTGTGCTCAGGACCTCAGACTGAGGTGACGGTTTACCTTCCAACAGGACAACAACTCTAAGCACACAGCCAAGACAACACAGGAGTCGCATCGGGACAAGTCTCTGAATGTCCTTGTGTGACCCAGCCATAGCCCAGACTTTTACCCGTTCAAACATCTCTGGATAGACCTGAAAATAGGTGTGCAGCGAAACTCCTCATCCATCCTGACAGAGCTTGAGAAGATCTGCAGAGAAGAATGGGAGAAACTCCCCAAATACAGGTGTGCCAATCTTGTAGCGTAATACCCAAGATTACTTGAGACTGTAATTACTGCCAAAGTTGATTCAACAAAGCACTGAGTAAAGTGTCTGAATACTTATGTAAATGTGATATTTCAGATCTTTATTTTTAATAAATTAGCAAAAAGATTTATAAAACTGTTTTTGCTTTGTCAATATCGGGATTTGCGTGTAGATCGATGAGGGAAAAAACAATTAAATACATTTTTGAATAAGGGTGTCAGCTAACAAAATGTGGAAAAAGTCAAGGGTTTGGAATACTTTACAAAAGCACTGTATGTGTATTAAAGTAGTCAAAAGTTTAGTATTTGGTCCCATATTCATAGCATGCAATTATTACTTGAAGCTTGTTGGATGCATTTGCTGTTTGTTTTGGTTTTATTTCAGATTATTTTGTGCCCAATAAAAATTAATGGTAAATAATATATTGTGTCATTTTGTAGTCATTGTTATTGTAAATAAGAATAGAATATGTTTATTGTGGATGCTACTATGATTATGGATAGTTCTGAATGAGTCGTGAATAATGATGAGTGAGAAAGTTACAGACACAAATATAGTCATACTCCAAGATATACTGAACTCTCACCATTACAATAAAGGGAGGTTCGGCGTTTTTTGGGGGTATGATATTTGTGCATCTGTAACTTTCTTACTCCTCATTATTTATGGTTCATTCAGAACTATCCGTAGACATGGTAGCATCCACATTTATTTATATATATAGTGCTGGAGAAGGGAGTCAAAACAACAAAAATGTGTCACTGTCTCAATACTTGTGGAGCTCACTTTGCACAAAACATTGGGAACACCTCCTTAATATTGAGTTGCAATCCTTCTTTAAACTGTCTCCTCCCCTCCATCTACACTGATTGAAGTGGATTTAACAAGTGACATAAATAAGGGATCCTAGCTTTCACCTGGATTCACCTGGGTAGTCTGTGTCATGGGAAGAGCAGGTGTTCAAATGTTTTGTACACTCAGTGTATGTAACATGTGATGACACCATGTCTCAATTTAAATTCACTTCTGAGAATACGACTATCACACTTTAATTGGTATTTCTTATGCCTTTGCCTCTCAGTTTATACATATATTCTAGAGTTATTGTTGCTTCTCTATGGCTGCCATACCTTTTTAATATAATATGATTTACTAAACACAGTACTACTTTCCTTGTACTCAAAATAAAATACAAATGTACAAATCTTAAACATGCAGTAATCATGGCAAGCAGAACTACACAAACAGTATATTTCTCCTCCAGGCATCGTGAACAAACTGAATAATCTCAAACATGCCCTGTCTGAATCAAAATGCAACCTTCTGATTGTCCCGTATGCAGAATACTTCAGGGTTATCACAATTTTCCTTTTACAAAAAATAACTTCTCAGATCGTCATACAGAGGGCAAAAAAACACAAAATGGATTTTGTTTCGATTTCCCCAAGATCACACAGTAGGTTAATTCTCTCCTCCTCAGGCACCCTGTTAAATCTACCCATCTCTATAGCCAGAGGGAGGGCTCTGGATTTGAGTTATACACAAACTGTCCTTTGGCTTTTTGTTAGGTTCAGGCGGGCATATGTTTCAGGGGTGTAGTTATCTTTGATGAGAGTGTACATTCTAAGTTTAGGTTTAAACCAAATATCAGCTGCCCATTTTTTCTTGTGAATCAGAAAAATGTTTGTCCTTGATTTGTATAACACCACATGGTAAATACATATATGAGCAGGTTTCAAAAATATTTTGAGAGAGTCAATGCATGTTGTGTCTCAAACGATGGCAGGCACAACAGAAAAACCTCAGCTGATGTAAAGTAGGGTCAAAGCTGCAACATACAGTTGAAGTCGGAAGTTTACATACACCTTAGACAAATATATTTAAACTCAGTTTTTCACAATTCCTGACATTTAATCCTAGTAAAAATTCCCTGTTTTAGGTCAGTTAGGATCACCACTTTATTTTAAGAACGTGAATAGTCAGAATAATAGTAGAGAGTTACTTATTTCAGCTTTTATTTATTTCATCACATTCCTAGTGTGTCAGAAGATTACATATACATTCAATTAGTATTTGGTAGCATTGCCTTTAAATTGTTTAACTTAGGTCTACCGTTTAGGGTAACCTTCAACAAGCGTCCCGCAATAAGTTGGGTGAATTTCGGCCCATTCCTCCTGACAGAGCTGGTGTAACTGAATCAGGATTGTAGGCCTCCTTGCGCGTACCTGCTTGTTCAGTTCAGCCCACAAATTGTCTATGCGATTGAGGTCAGGGCTTTGTGATGGCCAGTCCAATACCTTGACTTTGTTGTCCTTAAGCCATTTTGCCACAACTTTGGAAGTATGCTTGGGGTCATTGTCCATTTGGAAGAACCATTTGCAACAAATCATTAACTTCCTGACTGATGTCTTGAGATTTTTCTTCAATATATCCACATAATATTCCTTTCCTCATGATGCCATCTATTTTGCGAAGTGCATCAATCTCTCCTGCAGCAAAGCACCCAAGACAACATGATGCTGCCCCCCTTGTGCTTCACGGTCGGGATGGTGTTCTTCGGCTTGCAAGCATCCCCCTTTTTCCTCAAAACATAACCATGGCCTTTCAGGTTATGTCGATATAGGACCTGTTTAACTGTGGAAATAGATACATTTGTCCCTGTTTACTCCAGCATCTTCACAAGGTCCTTTGATGTTGTTTTGGGATTGATTTGCATTTTTTTGCAGCAAAGTATATCCATCTCTAGGAGACAGAACACGTCTCCTTCCTGAGCGGTATAATGGCTATGTGGTCTCATGGTGTTATACTTGCGCAATATTGTTTTAACAGATGACAGGGTCCCTTCAGGCATTTGGAAATTGTTCCCAAGGATGAATCAGAGTTGTGGAGGTCTACAATGTATTTTTCCTGAGGTTTTGGCTGATTTCTTTTTATTTTCCCTTAATGTCAAGCAAAGAGGCACTGCTTTTGAAGGTAAGCATTGAAATACATCTATAGGTACACCTCCATTTGGCTTAAATTATGTCAATTAGTCCATCAGAAGCTTCTAAAGCCATGACATAATTTCTGACCCACTGGACTTGTGATACAGTGAATTATAAGTTAAATAATCTGTTTGTAAACAATTGTTGAAAATAAATACTTGTGTCATGCACAAAGTAGATATTCTAACCGAGTTGTCAAATGTATAGTTTGTAAGCCACAGAACGCTATCCCAACCGTGAAGCACGGGGGTGGCAGCATCATGTTGTGGGGGTGCTTTGCTGCAGGTAGGACTGGTGCACTTCACAACATAGATTACATCATGAGGCTGGAATATTATGTGGATATATTGAAGTAACATCTGGAGACATCAGACAGGAAGTTAAAGCTTGGACGCAAATGGGTCTTCCAAATGGACAATGACCCCAAGCATACTTGGAGTGTCCTTCACAAAGCCCTGCCCTCAATCTTATAGAATATTTGTGGGCAGAACTGAAAAAGCGTGTGCGAGTAAGGAGGCCTACAAACCTGATTCAGTTTCACCAGCTCTGTCAGGAGGAATGGGCCAAAATGTACCCAACTTATTGTGGGAAGCTTGTGGAAGCTAGTACCAAATACTAATTGAATGTATATGTAAACTTCTGACCCACTGGGAATGTGATGAAAGAATTAAAAGCTCAAATAAATCATTCTCTCTATTATTATTCTGACTATTCACATTCTTAAAATAAAGTGGTGATCCTAATTGACCTAACACAGGGAATTTTTACTTGAATTCAATATCAGGAATTGTGAAAACTTCCGACTTCATCTGTACTTCTCTTTACCTTTAAAGAGGTATAGGGGGAAAATACACATATATACAGTGCTAGGGGTGCTCTTTCTACAAACCAATGTCTACACATTCACACTCACACCCAGAGGCATAGGTCTGAAAATGTCTGAAGGCCTCCATCAACATCAGAAAACAACAGGAAGGCCATCCTTCCATTTGGATCCTGAGACGCCTGTGTGCATACCTGCACACAGAGTGGGAGAGAGAGATTGCATTCATGTGGCTAGTAGGATAAAAAGCATACCTTTACCTTAGTTATCCTCTGATTAAAGCATATATTTCCTTTGGGGTTGGTGGAAGTGTGTAGCTATGCATTTACCTGTGTGTGTGTGTGTGTGTGTGTGTGTGTGTGTGTGTGTGTGTGTGTGTGTGTGTGTGTGTGTGTGTGTGTGTGTGTGTGTGTGTGTGTGTGTGTGTGTGTGTGTGTGTGTGTGTGTGTGTGTGTGGAATGAAAAAGCAATGTTTGTGTGTGTCTGTCTGTGTGTGGTATCAGACAATGTGACCAGGAAGATTTACTTTTATCTGCCATTTGAGATATTTACCGGACCCGTATGTATTAGGTGCATAACCCATTAGGGCATCCACCAACAGTGCTCAGAATGACAGAAATCACATTTAGATTATGGTAATTCATCTTAACAGGACATGCAACTCCTGTAATGAAGACGCCAATATAAAGGGATTTGAAACATTTGACAAAATGCAATTTGCGGAAGAAATCCATTCATAAATCCGCATGTTAAAATGTGACAGAGATGAAAATATCCTTTGTGATCAAGCCATCAATGTCACATGATTATTGGTGTCGTAAAAATGTTAGCTAACATATTAGCTATTAGCATGTTTGACATTTCAGTGTAAATACTACTACTGTACTATCAGCTTTTTGCAGCAAAACAAAATGTGTCCCGTAATATCGCCTTACGGTCCCAGTTATTGGCCACCTTACTATTTTGTTCAATTACAAGAAATACATCCATTTAATTTTGTACAAAAAAGAGAAGTCGAATTTTACAAGATAGACAAAATGTGTATTTATGTTACTTTTTTGAAAACTCAAAACCTAACTCAACTTACATAAACTGCAATGAAAATCGATGGTCAGGGAGCTAGAAGGTTGTCTTTAGCCACAAACCACACCGTTATTTTCCAGTCTATTTAAATGTTGAGCTCGAGGTGATTTAATCCTCCAACCGCTAGAGAGTTACTGAAGTTAGGGAGTGTCCAATGTTAGGGGAAAGTTTGCTATGATTGTGCCTTTGGTTTCTGGAGAAAGAAAGTTGATATGAAAAACAATAGTTTTACTTTATTAAGATCCCCATTAGCTACTGCACATGCAGCAGCTACACTTCCTGGGTCCACATAAAACATACAAATACATGACAAATTATAGAACGGTGTATAGAGCCACATACGATATTACATTGCATTCTAAATAAAACATTTTAATAAAATAAAATAAGAGTTATATAAAGGAAAGACACCAAGACATAACAAAAATAATATTTGCACACCAGTCATATATGTATATACAGTAGGGCAAAAAAGTATTTAGTCAGCCACCAATTGTGCAAGTTCTCTCACTTAAATAGATGAGAGAGGCCTGTAATTGTCATCATAGGTACACTTCAACTATGACAGACAAAATGAGAAAATAAATCCAGAAAATCACATTGTAGGATTTTCAAATAATTTATTTGCAAATTATGGAGAAATCCAGCTGTGATAGATGTGTTGGATAAATAAGATATGCTACATTTTTACTGACCAAAAGCCTGAAATTGCTCACTTAGAATACATGGACAACTACAAATACCTAGGTGTCTGGTTAGACTGTAAACTCTCCATCCAGACTCACATTAAGCATCTCCAATCCAAAATTAAATCTAGAATCGGCTTCCTATATCACAACAAAGCATCCTTCACTCATGCTGCCAAACATACCCTCGTAAAACTGACCAGAATCCTCAACTTCGGTGATGTCATCTATAAAATAGCCTCCAACAAACTGGATGCAGTCTATCAGTGCCATCCGTTTTGTCACCAAAGCTTTAAAAACACTAAACCATTGCGACCTGTAGGCTCTCGTTGGTTGGCCCCCGCTTCATACTCGTCGCCAAACCCACTGGCTACCAGTTATCTACAAGTCTCTGCTAGGTAAAGCCCCACCTTATCTCAGCTCACTGGTCACCATAGCAGCACCCACTCATAGCACGCGCTCCAACAGGTATATCTCACTGGTCACCCCCAAAGCAAATTCCTCTTCGGGTTGTCTTTCCTTCTGCTGCCAATGACTGGAACGAACTGTAAAAATTGCTGAAGCTGGAGACTCATATTTCCCTCACTAGCTTTAAGCACCAGCTGTGAGAGCAGCTCACAGATCACTGCACCTGTACATAGCCCATCTATCTACCTACCTCATCCCCATACAGTATTTATTTATTTATCTTGCTCCTTTGCACCCCATTATCTCTACTTGCACATTCATCTTCTGCACATCTACCATTCCAGTGTTTAATTGCTATATTCTAATTACTTTGCCACCATGGCCTATTTATTGCCTTATCTCCCTTATCTTACCTCATTTGCACTCACTGTATATAGACTTAAAAACAAATGTGTTCTACTGTATTATTGACTATGTTTTGTTTATTCCATGTGTTTTTGTACAGTATGTGTCGAATTTCTATGCTTTATCTTGGCCAGGTCGCAGTTGCAAATGAGAACATGTTCCCTAATTGGTTAAATAAAGGTGAAATAAAAAAAATAAAACCCATTTGTGATTACATAGAGCAAAATGACTGACATGTTTCTGATGACTGCTTTTGTATATCACGTGTATAAGGTGATAAGGTGATTAGATGCCTCGTGTCTTTGGATGGGTTGGATTTCATCTGCAGTATAACAACAAAACAGTTCAGTTTGAAAAACATATTCCAAAGTACATTGAATATTTGTATTTCTTATTTTGAAGGCCCACATGTCTATTATCATGTGTGTACACTTAGGCAAGGATTGTCAAGCCAGTCTCACAAATACTTATTGTAGTTAGAAGACTTCATTTAAATAATCTATTTTCTCTCTTTTGAGAGTATTGAGCATATTATGGCTATGTTTACAAAGATTGTAATTGTGATCTTGTTTTCACTAATTGACCAATCAGATCAGCTCTGAAAAAGAGCTGATGTGAAATGATCCAATGTGATTGGTCAAAAGACCAATTAGGAGACAAAATATAATAATTGGGCTGCCTGTGTAAGATGCTTATGTCACAAATATTGACAGCAGAAAGGGAGCCTATCCAGCCGTGATGCACACTGCCCATATGTACATGGAACAAGAGTAGCCAAATGTGCTTTTGGTGCCCGTATACTTTAAAAAATATATTTTTTTATTAATTAAAACCAAGCATAGCCTCCACTCCTCTCAATTAAGTATTTTTTTTTCTCCCCAATGCAATCGCAAAGTAGTCAAGACTGTCGATAACAGGTATGGCTACTGAGACTGCTTGGAAATAAATCTCAATCACCAAAGTGTTATTAAAGTATCAAGTTTGAGAGGAGTAAAACAGTGAACTGACATTCACATTTTTATCCATGCGTTGTAGGCAGGCGCACATTATTTCATCCATGCAGGTCCCGTTTTTGATATGCATAAAACCCCCTCCATGATGTAGGCTACATGTCCATGCCCATTATGAAATGAGAGAAACTGGTGAACCTCGTATTTAGAAGTTATCTAACCTGTAAAAATGGCTTGTTTCCATTTCATACATTTGAAACCCAAGCACTCTCTTAGGCCTACTATGACAAAGGCTGGTTCAGCAGAAAAGTACAGTTGAAGTCAAAAGTTTTCATACACTTAGGTGGGAGTCATTAAAACTCGTTATTACTCCACAAATTTCTTGTTAACAAACTATAGTTTTGGCAAGTCGGATAGATCATCTACTTTGTACATGACACATGTAATCTTCCCAACAATTGAATACAGACAGGTTATTTCACTTATAATTCACTGTATCACAATTCCAGTGGGTCAGATGTTTACATACACTAAGTTGACTGTGCATTTAACTTCACTAGGGTAAGGAGCAGTATTTGGAATGTTGGATGAAAAGCATGCCCAAATTAAACTGCCTTCTTCTCAGGCCCAGAAGCTAGGATATGCATATAATTGGTGGATTTTGATAGAAAACACTCTAAAGTTTACAAAACTGTTAAAATAATGCCTGTGAGTATAAAATAACTGAATTGGCAGGCGAAAACCTGTGAAAAATCAATTCAGGAAGTAGGATTTTCTTTTTGTGTAGTTTTCAGTTCAATGCCATTACAGTATCCATTGACTTAGGACTCAACATGCAGTTCCTATGCCTTCCACTAGATGTCAACCATCTTTGGAAATTGTTTCAGGCTTGCATTCTGAAAAATGAGGGAGTAAGACCAATCTGAATGAGTGAACCCTGCCGTGTCACAGAGCTTTTTCATGTCCGCGACCGAGACAGTGCCTTTCTTGTTTACCTTTTATATTGACAACGTTATTGTCCGGTTTAAATATTATCTATTATTTAGGCTAAAAACAACCTGAGGATTGAAAATAAACATCGTTTGACATGTTTCTATGAACTTTACAGATACAATTCGGATTTTTCGTCTGCCTGTTGTGACTGCGTTTGAGCCTGTGAATTACAGAAGAAAATGGGCAAACAAAACTGAGGTTTTCGGATATAAAGAGAGACTTTATCGAACAAAAGGAACATTTATTGAATAAATGAATGTCTTCTGAGTGCCACCATATGAAGATCATCAATTTTATATCTATTTCTGACTTGTGTAACTCTTCTACTTGGCTGGTTACTGTTTGCAATGATATGTCTGCTGGGCGATGTCCTCAAATAATCGTAAGGTATGTGTTATGAACTTGAGTGAAGACCCAAACGCGGTTTTAACAGAAAACAGAGTTCTTTAATAAAAAACAGGAATGGCATAAATCCTCTTCCAACGTAGTCAATGGAACAAAAGAACGTAGTATAATGCAGGTTGCACCTGCCATGCATGCAGACTCCGACAGGACAGGACAAGGTGGAAGCAAACGAGACGACAGCTTGCTTCTGGCATCAAAAAACACAAACAAGAATCAGACACTGAAAGTAGCAGGAACAGAGAAAGAAATAGAGACCTAATCAGAGGGGGAAGAGAGAACAGGTGTGAAAGAGTGAATGAGCTAGTTAGAGGAGATGTAGAACAGCTGAAGAATGAGAGACAGAGAAGGTAACCTAAAAAGACCAGCAGAGAGAGAGAGTGAAGAGAAAGGACAGGAACAGACATAACAAGACATGACAGTATGCTTTCGCCGTAAAGCATTTTTTAAATCTGACACCGTGTTTGGATTCATAAGAAGTTAATCTTTAAACCTATGTAAAATATCATTTTTATAATGAGTATTTCTCTATTTGAATTTGGCGCTCTGCAATCTCACTGGATGTTGGCCAGGTGGGACGCTAGCATCCCACACACCCTAGAGAGGTTAATGCACCACTTGTGGTGGGAGTGTCCAGGTGCTAAAAGAAAAGTGGATCACCACAGTTCCCCACATCAAGAATGAACACCAGTGGTTCACTGGAGACACACTCAACTGCTGTGAGCACCCCTCTTAGAAACCAGAAGAAGAATGAGACCCTGGATAAACACATCGTCTGCAGCTTGAGGCAGTGAGGAAAATCTTCCTCAACCGGAGATTATTGAAGGATCTCGAGAAGGTAAAAAAAAACGTATCAACTATTTCTGTACATATATTGCAGTATTTTGACTAAATAAATAAACACATTATACAAACCCTTGTTTCAGTTTTGTGCATTACTGTGAATAACCACAACCCTAGAGAGGTTAAACAGCTTGGAAAATTCCAGAAAATGATGTCATGGCTTTAGAATCTTCTGATAGGCTAATTGACATCATTTGAGTCAATTGGAGGTGTACCTGTGGATGTATTTCAAGAACTACCTGCAAACTCATTGCCTTCTTGCTTGACATCAAGGGAAAATCAAAGGAAATCAGCCAAGACCTCAGAAAAAAACAATGTAGAACTCCACAAGTCTGGTTCATCCTTGGGAGCAATTTACAAAAGCCTGAAGGTACCATGTTCATCTGTAAAAACAATAGTATGCAAGTATAAACACCATGACACCACGCAGCCATCATACCGCAGAGGAGGGAGAAGCATTTTGTCTCCTAGAGATGAATGTACTTTGGTGCGAAAAGTGCAAATCAATCCCAGAACAACAGCAAAGGACCTTGTGAAGATTCTGGAGTAAACAGGTACAAAAGTATCAATATCCACAGTTAAACGAGTCCTATAACCTGAAAGAAGAAGGAGCCACAGCTCCAAAACTGCCAAAAAAGCCAGACTATGGTGTGTAACTGCATATGGGGACAAAGATCGTACTTTTTGGAGAAATGTCCTCTAGTCTGATGAAACAAAAATTTAACTATTTGACCATAATGACCATCGTTATGTTTGGAGGAAAAAAGGGGAGGCTTGCAAGTCGAAGAACACCATCCCAACCATGAATCATGGGGGTGGCAGCATCATGTTGTGGGGGTGCTTTGCAGCAGGAGGGACTGGTGCACTTCACAAAATAGATGGCATCATGAGGTAAGGAAAATTATGTGGATATATTGAAGCAACATCTCAAGACATCAGTCAGGAAATTAAAGCTTGGTCACAAATGGGTCTTCCAAATGGACAAGGACCCCAAGCATACTTGCAAAGTTGTGGCTAAAGGACAACAAAGTCAAGTTATTGGAGTGGCCATCACAAAGCCCTGACCTCAATCCTATAGAAAATGTGTTGGCAGAACTGAAAAAGCGTGTGCGAGCAAGGAGGCCTACAAACCTGACTCAGTTACATCAGCTCTGTCAGGAGGAATGGGCCAACATTCACAAAACTTACTATGGAAAGCTTGTAAAAGTCTACCCGAAACCTTTGACCCAAGTTAAACTATTTAAAGGCAATGCTACCAAATACTAATTGAGTGTATGTAAACTTATGACACACTGGGAATGTGATGAAAGACATTAAAGCTGAAATAAATTACTCTCTTCTATTATTCTGACATTTCAAATTCTTAAAAAAGAGTGGTGATCCTAACTGACTTAAGACAGCAAATTCTTACTTGGATTACATGTCAGTAATTTTGAAAAATTGAGTTGAAATGTATTTGGCTATGTAAACTTTTGACTTCTGTCTTATACTGCCAATTTTATGATATAGTTCATTCCATTTAACCTTTATTTTTTCAAATCAAATCCAATTTTATTAGTCACATGCACCGAATACAACAGGAGTAAACCTTAGTGAAATGCTTACTTACGAGCCCCTAACCAACCGTGCAGTTTCACAGAAATATGGATAAGAATAAGAGGTACAAGTAATTAAAGAGCAGCAGCAAATGTCGTACCCGCTTCATGACTGTCTTGGTGTGCTTGGACCATGTCTTGATCACGTTGAGGGAGAGGTTGTTGTCCTTGCACCACACAGCCAGGTTTCTGACCTCCACCCTTTAGGTTGTCTCGTTGTTGTCGTTGACAGGTCCTACCACTGTTGTGTCATCTGCAAATTTAATGATGGTGTTGGAGTCGTGCCTGGCCGTGCAGTCATGAGTGAACAGGGAGTGCAGGAGGGGGCTGAGCACGCACTACCCTCTGTAGTGCCTTGTGGTCGTAGGCCGAGCAGTTGCAAATCCAGGCAGTGATGCAACCAGTCGGGATGATCTCGACGGTGCAGCTGTAGCACCTTTTGAGGATCGACTGTCTTGGTGTGCTTGGACCATGTTAGTTTGTTGGTGATGTGTACGCCAAGGAAATTGAAGATCTCAACCTGTTCCACCACAGCCCCGTCGATGAGAATGGGGGCGTGCTCTGACCTCTTTTTCCTGTAGTACACAATCATATCCTTTGTCTTGACCACGTTGAGGGACAGGTTGCTGTCCTTGCACCACATGGTCAGGTCTCTGACCTCCTCCCTATAGGCTGTCTCATTGTTATCGGTGTTGAGGCCTACCACTTAATGATGGTGTTCAAGTCGTGCCTGGGTATGCAGTTGTGGGTGAACAAGGAGTACAGGAGGGGACTGAGCACGCACCCCTGGGTAGCTCCAGTGTTGAGGATCAGCGTGACGGATGTTTTGTTACCTACCCTTACCACCTGAGGATGGCCTGTTAGGAAGTCCAAGATCCTGTTGCAGAGGGAGGTGTTTAGTCCCAGGGTCCTTAACTTATTGATGAGCTTTGAGGGCATTATGGTGTTGAACACTGAGATGTCGTCAATGAATTGCATTCTCACATACAGTGCCTTGCAAAATAATTAATCCCCCTTCGCGTTTTTTCCTTTTTTGTTGCATTACAACCTTTCATTTAAATTGATTTTTATTTGGATTTAATTTAATGGACATAAACAAAATAGTCCAAATTTGTGAAGGCAAATTTAAAAAATGTCTTGTTTCAATTATTGTTATTACTATGTTTTTTAAACTGAGAAGTGGTGTGCATATGTTTACAAACCCTTTGTTATGAAGCCCCTAAATAAGATCTGGTGCAATAAATTACATTCAGAAGTCTGATAATTTGTTAACTTCCCTAGGATAGGGGGCAGCATTTGGAATTT